>NW_027077992.1:676249-1352499 GCF_963930625.1 Muntiacus reevesi | reverse complement strand
ATCCCCAGACCTGATTTGGGTGAGAAATATCCATAGTCTCCAGACTCACACCTTGGATCACATATCCACAGTCTCCAGAGTCACACCTTGGGTCACATAGCCATAGTCAGCAGGGTGAACTCACCTCCCAGAGCCTGTACATGGTGTCAAATGTGCACATTCTCCAGGGTTACCACCCTTCCAACATGCTGTACCTGGGTCAAAAGCCCACAATCTCAAGGGTGACCCCCTCTCAGACCCTGTTCCTGGGGTCACATGTCCAGAATCTCCAGAATGATCTACCTCCAAGATGAAGCACCTGATGTCACATGTCAACAGTCTCCAAGGTGACCCCGTCCTCAGAATCTGCACCTGTGGTTACATTTCTCCAGTCTGCAGGATGACCCCCAATCTCAGTATTTGTATTATGTGTCACATGTACATAGTCACCAGGGTAACCACTGCAGGCCCTTTTTCTGACATAACATTTCCACAGACTCCTGAAGAACTCCCTTCCCAGACTCTGAACCTGGGATCCTACCTCCAGGGTCTCGAGGGTGATGCCCTTCCCTGTCCCTTCACCTGGTGTCAAACATCCACAGTCTCCATGGTAACATCCACACCAAAGTCTGATATTGGGGACACAGATCCATAGTCTTCTGGGTCGCAACCCCTCCCAGATCATGCACCTGGTCTCACATGTCCACAGTCTCCAGGTTGACACCCCTCCCAGACACTGCAGCTGGGGTTACACATCCACAGTCTCCAAGGTGAACCCACCACCTCACTGACTATTGTACCTCTGGCCACATGGCCTCAGTCTCCAGGGTGACCCTATATCTCAGACACTGTACTTGAGGTTTCATATCAACGGTGTCCAGGATGACACCTCTCCCCAGACCCTGTACCTGGGGTCGCATTTGCACAGTCTCCAGGGCGATGCTATATTCCCAACCCTGTACCTGGGGTCACAGGTCGCAGTCACCAGGCTTTCCCCACCCTCAAGAGCCTTTACCTGGGGTCATACGTCCACAGACTCCAGGGTGACTCCCTCCCAGACCCTTCACCTGGCATCCTATGTCCACAGTCTCCTGTGTGATATCACTTCCCAGACCCTATACCTGTGGTCACAGATCCACAGTCTCCATGGTGATCCCCTTCCCAGACCCTGTAATTTGGATCCCATGTCCTCAGTCTCCAGTGTGACACCACCTCTCATACCTTGTACTTTGGTGACTTGTCCACAGTTTCCAGGATGACCCAAATGGTGCATGTGGAGTCACATGTCCACATTCTGCAAAGTGACCCCAGTCCCTAACCCTGAACCTTAGTCACACAGCCACAGTTTCCAGAATGACCTCACTCCAGACCCTGCACATAGGGTCACACCTCCACCTTCTCCATATTGACCCCCTCCTTGAACTTCTATCAGGTTTCACACATGCACCATCTCCACAGTGACCACCACCAGATCCTGTAGTTGTGGTCAGGGTCCGCAGTCTGCAGGGTGAGACCATTTTGTACCTTAAACCTTGGTTCACCTAGCCAGTCTCCAGGGTCATCCCTGCCAAACCTGCACCTGGGGTCACATGTCCATACTCTCCATGGTGACATCCCCCAGGCCCTGTACTGCTGCTGCTGTTGCTGCTGCTGCTAAGTCATGCCAGTCGTGTCCAACTCTGCGACCCCATAGATGGCAGCCCACCAGGCTCCCCCATCCCTGAGATTCTCCAGGCAAGAACACTGGAGTGGGTTGCCATTTCCTTCTCCAAAGCATGAGAGTGAAAAGGGAAAATGAAGTCACTCAGTCATGTCTGACTCTTAGGGACCCCATAGACTGCAGCCTACCAGGCTCCTCCATCCATGGGATTTTCCAAGCAAGAGTACTGGAGTGGGTTGCCCACTCCAGTACCTAGTGTCATATATCTGCGCAGACCCTATACGTAGTGTCATATATCCACAGTTTCCCGGGTTACCCCACTTCCCATATCATGCACCTGGGATCACATGCTCAGTCTGCAAGGTGACCCCGATCCCATTCCTGTACCTTGTGTCACAAGTCCACAGCCACCAGGATGGCCCCACCCTCAAGATCCCATACCTGGGGTCACACTCCTGTCTCCAGTGTGATCTCACCTCCCAGAAACTTTACCTGGGGATAAACGTCTACTGTTTTCAGGATGGTCTCAACTCCCTGAAACGGTACCTGGAGTCACTCTTCCATAGACATTGAGGCTGTTCCATGCCCCTGGTCCACAGGGTTACACCCTCCAAGACCCTGTAATGTGGTTTACATGTCCACAGTCTCCTGTATGTCATCACTTCCCAGAACCTTCACCTGCAGGCACACAAACAGAGGTTCCAGGATGACTCCCTCATAGACCCTGCACTTGGAGCCACATATCCACAGTCTCACAGGTGACTCATCCAAATCACTGTACCAGGGCTCACATAACCACAGTCTTCCAGATGCTGGACTATTGACCCCAGCACCCAGTGTCACATGTCCACAGATTCTAGCATGGCCTCACACTCCAGACACTGTACCTTGGGACACACCCACAGTCTCTAGGGTGAACACCCTCCTAGACACTGTACATGGTGTCACATGGGCACATTCACCAACTCCCAAACCCTGTACCTAGGGTCACACGTAGATAGTCTCAGGGTGACCCCACTTGCCAGAACTTGCACCTGGGTTCATATGTCCGCAGCGCCCAGGGTAACACCACCTGTCAAACAATTGTACTCGGTTCAAACACCCACTGGTTCTAGGGTGACACCAATTCCAAGCCCGTGAACCTAGCTAGGGTCACACATCCATGGTCTCCTGGGTGGCAACCCCTCCCAGATCATGCACCAGGTCTCACACCTCCGCAGTCTCCAGGGTGACTACACCTCACAGAATATTGTAATTCTGGTCACATTGCCCCAGTCTCCAGGGTGACCCCGTATCTCTAACCCTCTACCTGGGGTTACATGTACATGTTGGCCAGGAATACACGCCTCCCCAGACTCTGTACACCTGATTACATTGGCACAGTCGCCAGGGTGACTCCAACTTCCCCACCCTATACCTGGGGTCACATGTCCAGAGTCTCCTGGATTTACCCACATTCAAGGGCTAGTAACTGGGATCACATGTCCACAGTCTCGAGGCTTTCCCCACCCACAAGTGCCTGTACCCAGGGTCACACGTCAACTGACTCCAGGGTGACTCCCTCCCAGACCGTTCACCTGGCATCCCATGTCCCTAGACTTTTGTGTGATGTCATTTCCCAGACTCTGCACATGTACTAACAGATTCACAGGCTCCGTGGTGACCCCCTTCCTGGTCTCTGTAACTTGGGTCACATGTTCTCAGTATCCGGTGTGACCCGACCTCTCATGCCCTATACCTTTGGTGACTTGGCCACAGATTCCAGGGTAACCCTCCCCTGCCAGACCCTGTGCTTATTTACACACATCCACAATCTCCAGGATGTTCGCCCTCCCATACCCTGCACCTGGAGTCACATGTCAACAGTTTCCAGCGTGAACCCCACTTTGCCCACTGCACCTGGGCTCACACATCCACATCATGCAGGGTGACACCCCTTCCAGACCATTTCCCTGCCATTAAATGCCTGCAGTCCCCAGAGTGACCCCGTACCTCCCAGACACTGTACCTGAGGTCACATATACAGAGTTTCCTGGATCACCCCCATCCTAGACCCTGTACCTGGGTTCAGATATCCTAGTGTCTTGGGGGACCCAGGTCAGACCTTGCATCTAGGGTCGAATGCCCACTATCCAGGATGACTTGCCTCCCCAATCAGTGCATCTGGGGTCATATGTCCACAATCTTCAAAGTGACCCCATCCCCTAATCCTGCACCTTGCTCACACATCCACAGTCTCCAGAGTGATGTCCACTGTCTCACGGGTGACCTCTTCCCTGAACTTGTTCCAGATTTCACACGATCACCATTGCCACAGTGACCACCAGCAAATCCTGAACTTGTGGTCACAGTTCAACAGTCTGCCTGATGAGACCCATTTTATACCCTGAACCTTGTGAACCTGCACCTGGGATCACAAGTCCATATTCTCCATGGTGTCATCCCCCAGACCCTGTACCTAGTGTCATATATACAGTCTCCTGGACTTCCCCACTTCCAATACCATGCACCTGTGATCACACATCCACAGTATCCAGGGTGATCCCCCTCCTAAACCTGTACCTGGTGTCACAAGTCGACAGACTCCAGGATGACTCTACCGTTAAGACCCTGTACCTCGGGTCACAAGTCCACTGTTTCCAGGGTGAGACCCCTCCCAGACTCTGCACTTGGGGTCACTTGTCGAGAGTCTCCAGGGTGACCCCACCTCCCAGAAACTGTACCTAGGGTGAAACATCCACAGTCACTCAGGTTGGCCCCAATTCCCAGAACCTGTACCTGGGGTCCCACTTCCATAGTCTCGGTTACCACACGCCAAGACATTTAACATGGTGTCCCATGATCTTGGATGCCAGGGTTACCCCCTCCAAGACCCTGTAATGGGGTCACATGTTCACAGTCTCCAGAGTGTCGTCACTTCCCAGACCCTCCACCTGGAGTCACACAAACACAGGTTCCAAGGTGACTCCCTCGCAGGCCCTGCACCTGGAGTCACATATTCACAATCTCACCTTGGGGAATCCCATTCAGACCCTGGATCTACGGTCACGTATCCAGTCTCCAAGATGATTTGCCTCCCAAATGGTGCATTTGAGGTCACATGACCACAATCTTCAAAGTAAACGCGTCCCCTAACCCTGCATCTAAGTCACACGGCAAATAGTTTCCAGAGTGACCTCAACCCAGACCCTGAAACGAGGGTCACATGTACACAGTCCTGGAGGGTGACCCCCTCCGTGAACTTGTACTAGGTTTCATACGTCCATCATCGCCACAGTGACTACCACCAGATCCTGTACCTGTGGTCATAGATCCACAGTCTACAGGGTGAAACCCTTTTCCTACCCTGAACTTTGGGTCACACGACCACAGTCTCCAGGGTGACCCCACCCAAACCTGCACCTGGGGTCACATGTCCACACTTTCCATGGGGACATACCTGAGACCCTGTACCTACTGTCATATATCCACAATCTCCTAGGTTACCAAACTTCCCATACCATACACCTGTGATCACATGTCCACAGTCTCGAAGGTGGCCCCCTGTATAACCTGTACTTGGTGTCACAAGTCCACAGCCTCCAGGTGACCCCACCCTCAAGATCCTGTATCTGGGGTCACAAGTCCACTTTTTCCATGGTGAGTCTACCTCCCAGACCCTGCATTTGGGGTCACATGTCCAGAGTCTTCAGGGTGACCCCACCTCCCAGAAACCATACCTCGGGTGAAATGTCCACCATTTTCAGGATGGCACCAACTCCCAGAACCTGTACCTGGGGTCACACTTCCATACTCTCAGGGTATCCCCACCTCCCAGACATATAACTTTGCATCCCATGACCCTGGCCACAAAGGTTCCCCCCTCCAAGACCCTGTAATAGGGGTCACATGTCCACAGTCTCCTGTTTGTCAAAACTTTGTAGACCTCACCTGGAGTCACACAAACAGGTTCCATGGTGACTCCCTTGCAGACTCTGCACCTGGAATCACATATTCACAGGCTCCAGGGTGACCCCCTCGGAAATCCTGTACCTGAGATCACATATCTACAGTCTCCAGGGTGAATCCCATCCCCACACACTGTCTGAGCGGAATCATCCAGTCTCCCATGAGACCCCAATGTCAAGAACTCATCCCTTGTGCTAGAAGTCTACATTCTCCAGGGTGACATTATTTCCCACACCCTGCACCTTGGGTAGCATATTCACAGTCTCCAAGGTGACCTTACCTCCCAGACCCTTTACCTGGGGTCACATGTGCAAATTATCCAGGATTCCCGCCACTCCAACACCCTGCACCTGGGTCAAAAGCCCACAATCTCAAGGGTGACCTCCTATCTGACCATGTTCCTGAGGTACATGGCCAGAATCTCCAGGATGATCTTGAAAGGTATTGCTGAACCACGCAAAGACACTGGAATTCTTGGCCTCCAGAGGAGATGAATTCAATTCAGGTCCAGAGACGAGGCTTGATTGCTTAGAGCTTTTGTGTAATAAAGTTGTATTAAAGTATAAAGGAGATAGAGAAATCTTCTGACATAGGCATCAGAAGAGGGCAGAAGGAGTAGCCCCTTGCACGTGTTAGCAATGGAATTATATGGCTCAAATGGTAAAGCATCTGTCTGCAATGCTGGAGACCCAGGTTAGATCCCTGGGTCAGGAAGATCTCCTGGAGAAGGAAATGGCCACCCACTCCAGTACATTTGCCTGGAAAACCCCATGGACAGAGGAGCCTGGTAGGCTACAGTCCATGGGGCCACAAAGAGTTGGACATGACTGAGCAACTTTACTTTACTTTTAATTAGTTATTCATATCAGTTCAGTTCCGTTCAGTCGCTCAGTCATGTCTGACTCTTTGGGACCCCATGAATCACAGCACGCCAAGCCTCCCTGTCAGTCACCAACTCCCGGAGATTTCTCGAACTCATGTACATCGAGTCGGTGATGCCATGCAGCCATCTCATCCTCTGTCATCCCCTTTTCCTCCTGTCCCCAATCCCTTACAGCATCAGGGTATTTTCCAATGAGTCAGCTCTTCGCACCAGGTGGCCAAATTATGGGAGTTTCAGCTTCAGAATCAGTCGTTCCAATGAACACCCTGGACTGATCTCCTTTAGGATGTACTAGTTGGATGCCCTTGCAGTTCAAGGAACTCTCAAGAGTCCTCTCCAACACCACAGTTCAAAAGCATAAACTCTTCGGTGCTCAACTTTCTTCACAGTCCAATTCTCACATCTGTACATGACCACTGGAAAAACCATAGCCTTGAACAGAGGGACCTTTGTTGGCAAAGTAGTGTCTCTGCTTTTTATTATGCTATCTAGGTTGGTCATAACTTTCCTTCCAAGGAGTAATTTTCTTTTAATTTCATGGCTGCAATCACCATCTGCAGTGATTTTGGAGCCCAAAAAGATAAAATCTTACACTGCTTCCACTGTTTCCCCATCGATTTCCCATGGAGTGATGGGACCTGTTGCCATGATCTTAGTTTTCTGAATGTTGAGCTGTAAGCCAACTTTTTCACTCTCCTCTTTCACTTTCATCAAGAGGCTTTTTAGTTCTTCTTCACTTTCTGCCATAAGGGTGGTGTCATCTGCATGTCTGAGATTATTGATATTTCTCTTGGCAATCTTAATTCCAGCTTGTGCTTCTTCCAGCCCAGCATTTCTCATGATGTACTCGGCATATAAGTTAAATAAGCAGGGTGACAACGTACAGTCTTGACGTACTCCTTTTCCTATTTGGAACCAGTCTGTTGTTCCATGTCCAGTTCTAACTGTTGCTTCCTGACCTGCATACAGGTTTCTCAAGAGGCAGGTCAGGTGGTCTGGTAGTCCCATCTCTTTCAGAATTTTCCACAGTTAATTGTGATCCACACAGTCAAAGGCTTTGGTGTAGTCAATAAATCAGAAATAGATTTTTTTTTCTGGGACTCTCTTGCTTTTTCAATGATCCAGCAGATGTTGGCAGTTTGATCTCTGGTTCCTCTGCCTTTTCTAAAGCCAGCTTGAACATCTGGAAGTTCACAGTTCACGTATTGCTGAAGCCTGGCTTGGAGAATTTTGAGCATTACTTTACTAGCGTGTGAGATGAGCATAATTGTGTGGTATTTTGAGCATTCTTTGGGATTACCTTTCTTTCTATTTAGAATGAAAACTGACCTTTTCCGGTCCTGTGGCCACTGCTGAGATTTCCAAATTTGCAGGCATTATGAGTGCAGCACTTTCACAGCATCATCTTTCAGTATTTGAAATACTTCAACTGGAATTCCATCAACTCCACTAGCTTTGTTCTTACGATGCTTTCTAATTGCCACTTGACTTCACACTCCAGGATGTCTCGCTCTAGGTGAGTGATCACACCGTTGTGATTATCTGGGTCATGAAGATATTTTCTACAGTACTTCTGTGTATTCTTGCCACATCTTCTTAATAGCTTATGCTTCTGCTAGGTCCATAGCATTTCTATCTTTTATCAAACCCAGTTTTGCATGAAGTTTTCCCTTGGTATCTCTAATTTTCTTGAAGAGATCTCTAGTCTATCCCATTCAGTTCTTTTCCTGATTCACACGTGATGCACACAAGGTGCACATGAGGTGCACACGTGATGCCAACGTGATGAACACGTGATGCACACGTGATGCACATGTGATGAACATGTGGTGCACAAGTGAGGCACACGTGATGAACACGTGATTCACACGTGATGCACATGTAATGAACAGGTGATGCACACGTGATTCACACGTGATACACATGTGATGAACACGTGATGCACACATAACACACACGTGATGAATACGTGATGAACAAGTGATTCACAGGTGATGCACACGTGGCGCACAAGTGACGAACACGTGTTGCACAAGTGATGCACTTGTGATGGACATATGATTCACACGTGAAGAACACGTGACTCAAATGTGATGAACACGTGCCTCACACATGATGAACACGTGATGTACACGTGATGAAAACTTGATGCACACGTCACACAGACGTTGTGAACAAGTGAACAACACATGAGGCACATGTGATGAACAAGTCATGAACACGTGATGCACACGTGATGCACACGTGATTCACGTGTGATACACATGTGACTCACACGTGATGAACACGTGATGCACACATAACCCATATGTGATGAATACGTGATGCACACATGACACACACGAGATGCACACGTGACGCACATGTGATGCACACATGATGGACACGTGATCAACACGTGACACACACGTGATGAACACATGATTCACACATGACGCAAACTTGATGCACACGTGATGCGCACGTGACGAACACGTGACGCACACATGACGAACATGTGATGCACACGAGACGCACATGTAACTCACACGTGATGTACACATAATGGACACGTGAAGAACACGTGACACACACGTGACGAACACGTGATTCACACGTGACGCAAACTTGATGCACACGTGATGCACACGTGAGGAACACGTGACGAACACATGTCACACACATGATGAACTCGTGACGCACACGTAACGCACACGTGATGGACACGTGATGCACCAGTGATGCACACGTGATGGACACGTGATGCACACATGACGCACCCGTGACGCACACGTGATTCCCACGTGCACACACGTGATGCACACATGACACACAAGTGACACACATGTGATGAACACGTGATTCACCCGTCATGGACACGTGACACACACCTGATGAACACGTGACTCACACGTGATGGACATGTCACACACACATGATGCACACGTGATGCACACGTGACACACACGTGACACACACATGATGGACACGTGATTCACACTTGATGCACACGTGATTCACACGTGATTCACTCATTTCAACTCGAGATGAGGCCCGATTCCCCTTCATTGGCTCCAGAGCCATCCCACTTTCCCCATCAAACACGACAAGGCGCTTGACTTCCTTTAGGCAACTCCAGGGAATCCCCGAGAACACTGTCATAAGTCTAGAGGAACACCAAGCGTAACACAGCAACTTGAGGAAAGCGCCATTTACCCCAAATCGTCTCGAGATTAGAGTTGATTTCCTGGCTTCAACTCAAGAGGTATGCCAACTTTCCACAAGCACCTCTAGAGGAGGCTTCTCTCAGCAATAGGTATGTAAGTTGGACCCTGAGTTTGCTGCCTGAAGTGGAATGGGCCCCGAGATGCCCTGACTCAAAAGAAGGCCCGATTTCTCTGCAGTGGCTTTAATGCAGGCTCGTCTTTCATCTCACCAGATGAAAGGATGTCTGAATCCCCTGTGGAGACCCTAGAGAAAGCCCTAGTTCCCCATCTCATCTCGACAGGAGGCCTCACATGACTTTGATACCTAGAGAGGCACCAAGAGTTCATTGCTTCAAGAGGTGACGATGCCTGACTCCTCTTGAAAAGTGATAGGAATCCCAATATCCATGTCACAAGTGGAAAGGGATTTTGGGTCTCCCGCCTCATCTCCAAAAGCGTCCCTATTGCCTGCCAAGCCTCGAAGAGATTCCCGAGGTGTCCCTCTTAACTAGACAGGAGTCCTGACATAGCTGAACAAATCCGAGTTTTGAAGGGCCATCCCCACCGTAACTCGAGAATATACCCCAGGATCCCACCGCAACTCGAGAAAAACCATGATACTTCTCCCTGGCCACGAGATGAGCCCCAGTTCCTCTGCATTGCATGCAGAGCAATTCTGTGTTCCCCATCAAACATGTAAGGAGCCTTGACTTGCTTGATGGGACACCAGAGAGTACCCAAGAACACTGTAACAAGTCTAGAGTGACCGTGAGGTTAGTGCAGAAAAGGGAAATAGATCCGTCTACCCCAAATCAACTCGAGATGCTGCCCCATTCCCCTGCATTGGCTCCAGAGTCATTCTGCGTTCCCCATCAAACACAAGTGGCATGACTTCATTAAGCAACTCCAGAGATTCCCCGAGAACACTGTCCCAAGTGTAGAGGAACACCAGGTGCAACACAGCAACTCGAGGAAAGCCCCATGTACCCCAAATCGTCTTGAGATTTAGAGCTGATTTCCCTGCTTCGACTCAAGAGGTATGCCAACTTTCTGCAAGCACCTCAAGAGGAGGCTTCTCTCAGCAATATGTATGTGAGTTGGACCCTGAGTTTGCTTCCTGAAGTGGAATGAACACCAAGATGACCTGACTCAAAAGAAGGCCAGATTTCCCTGCAGTGGCTTTAATGTAGGCTCGTCTTTCATCTCACAAGATGAAGGGATGTCTGAATCCCCTGTGGAGGACCTAGAGGAAACCCTATGTCCCCGCCTCATCTCGACAGGAGGCCTCACATCCCTTTGACACCTCGAGAGGCACGCGGAGTTCAATGCTTAGAAGGTGACGATGCCTGACTCCTCTTGAAATGTGATAGGGATCCCAATATCACTGTGGCAACTGGAATTGGACCCAGGGTCTCCCGCCTCACTTCAAGAAGCGTCCCTATTGCCCTGCCAAGCCTCAAAGAGATTCCTGAGGTGTCTCTCATAACTAGACAAGAGTCCTGATGTCGCTTAACAAACAGGAGTTTTGAAAGTCTATCCCCACCTTAACTCGAGAATATGCCCCACGTTCCCACCGCAACTTGAGATAAACCATGAGACTTCCCCCTGGCCGCAAGATGAGGCCTGATTGCTCTGCATTGCAGAGCAATTCCGTGTTCCCCATCAAACACGTAAGGAATCTTGACTTGCTTGATGGCATTCCAGAGAGTCCCCAAGAACACTGTCACAAGTCTAGAGGGACCCTTGTGTCACCGCAGCAATGCGAAATAGCTCCATACTGCAAATCAACTCGAGCCAAGGCCCAATTCCCCTGCATTTGCTCCAGAGCCATCCCGTGTTCCCCATCAAACAGGAGTAGTGGCTTTACTTCCTTTAGGCAACTCCAGAGATTCCCCGAGAACACCGTCCCAAGTCTGGAGGAACACCAGTTGCAACACAGCACCTCGAAGAAAGCCCCATGTACCCCAAATCGTCTCGAGATTAGAGCTGATTCCCTGGCTTTGACTCAAGTGGTATGCCAACTTTCCACAAGCACCTCTAGAGGAGGCTTCTCTCAGCAATAGGTATGTGAGTTGGACCCTGAGTTTGCTGCGTCAAATGGAATGGACACCGAGATGCCCTGACTCAAAAGAAGGCCTGATTTCCCTGCAGTGGCTTGAATGGAGGCTTGTCTTTCATCTCACCAGACAATGGGATGTCTGAATCCCTTGTGGAGACCCTAGAGAAAGCCCTAGTTCCCCTCCTCCTCTCGACAGGAGGCCTCACATGCCTTTGACACCTAGAGAGGCACCAAGAGTTCATTGCTTCAAGAGGTGACGATGCCTGACTCCTCTTGAAAAGTGATAGGAATCCCAGTATCCCTGTGGCAACTGGAAAGGGACCCTGGGTCTCCCGCCTCACCTCTAGCAGCGTCCCTATTGATGTGTCAACCCTCGAAGAGATTCCTGAGGTGTCCCTCATAACTAGACAGGAGTCCTGACGTCGCTGAACAAACACGACTTTTGAAGGGCCATCCCCACTGTATCTCGAGAATATACTCCAGGTTCCCAGCGCAACTCGCGAAAAAGCATGAGACATCCCCTCGCCACTATATGAGGCCAGATTCCTCTGCATTGCATGCAAAGCAATTCCGTTTTCCCCATGAAATGCGTAGGAGCCTTGACTTGCTTGATGGAACTCCAGAGAGTCCCCAAGAACACACTCACAAGCCTAGAGGGACCCTGAGGTCACCGCAGCAACGCGAAATAATTCCGTGTACACCAAATCAACTGGAGATGAGGCCCGATTCTGCCACATTAGCTCCAGAGAAATTCCGCTTTCCCCATCAAGCAAGACAAGTTGCTTCACTTTCTTTAGGCAACTCCAGAGACTCCCCGAAAACACCGTCCCATGTCTCGAGGAACACCAGGTTCAGCACAGCAACTTGAGGAAAGCTCTATGTACCCCAAATCATCTCGAGATGAGAGCAGATTCCCAGGATTCAACTTAAGAGGTATGCCAACTTTCCACAAGCACCCCAAGAGGAGGCTTCTCTCATCAATAGATATGGGGGAGGGACCCTGAGTTTGCTGCCTCAAGTGGAATGGAGTCCGAATGCCCTGACAAGAAAGAAGGCCGGATTTCCCTGCAGTGACTTGAATGCAGGTTCGTCTTTCATTGCACAAGATGAAGGGATGTCTGAATCCAATACGGAGACCCTAGAGAAAGCCTTAAGTCCTGGCCTCATCACGCCAGGAGGTCTCACATCCCTTTGACATGGAGGTAGGCAGAATTCAATGTTTCAAAAGGTGATGACGCCTGACTCCTCTTGAAAATTGATAGGAATCCCAGTCTCACTGTGGCAACTGGAAAGGAACCCTGGGTCTCCCGCCTCACATTGAGAAGCGTCCCTATTGCCCTGCCAAGCCTCGAAGAGATTCCTGAGGTGTCCCTCGTAACTAGACAGGAGTCCTGACGTCGCTGAACAAACATGAGTTTTGAAGGGCCATCCCCGCCGTACCTGGAGAATATACCCCAGGTTCGCGCCGCAACTCGAGAGAAACCATGAGACTGCCTTCTCGCCGCGAGATGAGGCTTGATTCCCCTGCATTGCATGCAGAGCAATTCCGTGTTCCCCATCAAATACGTAAGGAGCCATTACTTGCTTGATGGAATTCCAGAGAGTCCCCAAAAACACTGTCTCAAGTCCAGAGGGACCCTGATGTCACTGCAGCAATGGGAAATAGCTTCGTGTATCCCAAATCAACTCGAGATGAGTCCCTATTCCCCTGCATTGGCTTCAGAGCCATCCCGTGTTCCGCATCAAACACGACAAGTGGGTTGGCTTCCTTTAGGCAACTGCAGAGATTCCCCGAGAACACTGTCCCAAGTCTAGAAGAACACCAAGTTCAGCACAGCAACTCGAGGAAAGCTCCATGTACCCCAAATCATCTTGAAATGAGAGCTGATTCCCTGGCTTCCACTCAAGAGGTATGCCACCATTCCACAAGCACAACCAGAGGAGGTGTCTCTCAGCAGTAAGTATGTGGGAGGGACCCTGAGTTTGCTGCCTCAAGTGGAATTGACCCTGAGACGCCCTGACTCGAAAGAAGGTCCGATTTCCCTACAGTGGCTTGAATGCAGGCTCATCTTTCATCTCACAGGATGAAGGGATGTGTGAATCCCCTATGGAGAGCATAGAGAAAGTCCTAGGTCCCCGCCTCTTATCGACAGGAGGCCTCACATCCCGTTGACACCTCGAGAGGCATGCAGAATTCAATGATTCAAAAGGTGATGATGCCTGACTCCTCTTGAAAATTGGTAGGAATCCCAATATCCCTATGGCAACTGGAAAGGGACCCTGGGTCTCCCTCCTCACCTCGAGAAGTGTGCTGATTGCCCTGCCAAGCCTCAAGGAGATTCCTGTGTCCCTCATAACTAGACAGGAGTCCTCAAATTGTCCAAGAACACTAGAGCAAACAAGCCCATTCATAACTGGTAAAGATTGAAATAGACACCTGGCCACGGAGGGTATACTGATAGTAAACTCTCCTACAGAAACATACTCAAGATACTGGTGGGATGCATGTACAGCCCCCTTTGGAAGACAGTCTGACAGTTGTTTCAGTAACCACATGGGACAAGCACTGAATTCCATACATGACAAGTGGTGGAAGCCAGGTATCTTACCATTGGAATGCTAAGTTATGGATAAACAAAAGGAAAGGTTACAAGATTCATGGAGACATCATCACAAATTACCTTCAACTGAATATATAAGCTGGAATACATGTATATTTCCAAATATTGTCAGCTGAGCATATTTAGCTCCTACATGTATGTTTTAAATATCACTCTATAATGAAAAAGAACAGGAAATGTCCCTGGTGGCCCAGTGGTAAAGGATCTGCCTACCAATGCAGGGAACACTGGTTCAACCCCTGGTCCTAGAGGATTCCACATGCCCAGGGGCAACTAAGCCCCCGTACAACTATTGAAGTACTTGCATGCTCCAGAGCCCAAGTTCTGCAACCAGAGAAAGCGCTGCAATGAGAAGCCATGGCAAGTCAACTAGAGGGTAGCCTCTGCTCACTACAACTAGGCATCTAGCTACAAAGACCCAGCATTGTCAAAAATAATTCAGTGTTTAAAAAAAAGGACAGAAATTCTTTGAATAAACGATTGAGACTAGGGGCGAGACAGTAAATATATAAGCTAGGATAATCTTAAAGTATGAGGAAGTAAAGAAAGTAAAGACAACTATCAAGCTGTCCAAGCTGATAAAAATGAATGATTACACAGTTTTTTCTGTATACACTAGCAAATAATAATCTGAAAAGGAATTTAAAAAAACAATTTCCTTTTGATAGTGTCAACATTAATAAAATATTTTGCCATGGGTGTAATGAGGATGACAAGACTGGCACATTGGAAATTATACACGATTGCTGAAAAATATCCTGAATACATGCACAGATATTCCATAGCGATGGAAAGACTTAAGATGGCAATACCATGGAATGCATCTTCAATCTGAAATGAAGATTCAATATGAATTACAAAAGACTGAAAGGTCATTGCTGAACCACAAAAGGCGCCAGGATTTTTGGCCTCCAGAGGAGAAGAATTCAATCCAGGGCCAGTTGACAAAGCTTGATCGCTCAGAGCTTTTGTGTCATAAAGTTTTATTAAAGTATAAAAGAGATAGAGAAAGCTGCTGACATAGACATCAGACGGGGGCAGTAAGAGTACCCCCTGCTAGTCTTTAGGCAGATGTTATACAGCCACTAGCAGTCTGCTAATGAAAGAAAGGCAATGTCTCAGAGAATGACACCAGGCCCCTCACCCACAACATGCATTGAGATAATATTGGCAGCAGGTGAGTCATCCCGGGCCATAGAATGATTGACATGAATTTTGAAGAAAGGCAGATTTCCAAGCAAATATATCATTTCATTAACATAGATTAGGAGAACAGGTATGAGTAAAACATATTGGTTTGTCAAGTCGGTTCTGAGCCTTTAGGGGGAACCGACCTGAAGACAGAGTCTAGCAGAAATACGTAGTATATTAACATAGCTTAAGACAAACCTTTCCTTAAGACAAAATGCATTGCTTAGCTGAAGGTTTGAGAAAAGTTAAGTTCAGGTGGAGCCAGGAGTCGTCATAGCAACACAAAATTTTAAGAGAAACCTCTTAAATTTGTATTGAGAAGGGGAAAAAATGTAGCACTCGTTTCGTTCCTCCAGCTGCTTGAGAGATGAAAAAACGTCTGACACTTGCAGCCTATTCCCTCTGTCTGGAGACCCCTGGCCTTCCTGCCTATTACCCTCTCCAGGCCTTTAGGAAGCAATATACAAGCTGACCCTAACATACACGTGGAATAACAAGGGACTCCAAAGAATCCAAACAATCACATGAGTCTGCAGTTCAAAGGTCCTATGGTATGCTGTGCTAAGTCGCTTCAATCACGTCTGACTGTCAGAGCCCACCAGGCTCCTCTGTGCATGGGAATTTTCCAGGCAAGAATACTGGAGTGGGCTGGGTGCCCTCCTCCAGGGGATCTTCCCAACCCAGGGATAGGATTCCTGCATTGGCAGGTAGGTTCTTTACCACTAGCACCACCTGGGGAAAAAGTGCCTAAAGGAGATCATGGAAACCCATTTAGGAAAAGGGACTCAGAGGAAAGACAGTGAGGGAAGGAAACTCTTAATCACACTCAGAGAAGCCCAGCAGGTAGTTCTGCAGGTGGAAGAGGAGGAGGAAGCATGCTGGAGCTGTGTAGAAGATGAAAGAGGGAACTAGAGCAGGGGCCCCCAACCTCTAGGATCTAATGCCTGATGATCTGAGGTGGAGCTGGTGAAATAATAATAGAAATAAGAGTTTGATCACTCAGCCATGTCCAGCCCTTGGTAGCCCACCAGGCTCCTCAGTCCATTGAATTCTTCAGGCAAGAATACTGGAGTGGGCTGTCATTTCCTTCTCCAGGGGATTTCCCTGACCCAGGGATTAAACCCGGGTCTCCCTCATTGCAGGCAGACTCTTTACCAACTGAGCCTCCAGGGAACAGAAACAGAAATAGAGTGCACAATAAATGGACTGCACTTGAAACATCCCAAAACCTTGCCCCACCCCTGTCTGTCAAAAAATTGTCTTCCAAAAAAACTCCCAAGGTCAAGGAAGGAACTTCAAGTGTACTCAGCTGTCCTAGATTGCTGGTTTAGGGAGATGCTGAAGTGGGGATGTCCCAAGAGGTAGACCCTCCCTTGTGTGGAGTCTGCAGTAGACCTCTGATAGCCTTGGTGATGATCAGAGAGATTTGTTTCATTTTTTAAAAATATCCTTGTGGGTACCAACTGGGACCATCACTGTTCTAATATACCTCATAGTGTTGCTGACACTACAGATACAATTGTGTGACATTGAACTTATTCAATAAAAATGATGAAGTATCTGCCCTGTGCCCAGCACTTTCCAAGGGCTGGGAAGTACAATGAAAATACTCCATAAGATGCACAGCTGGTAGGCACATTCTTTCAAAAAGCCTTTTTCATTTCCACCAATAGTTTATTCTCAATGTCAACCCTTGCCACTTAATGACCATGCTGGGTAGGAAGCTCATTAAAAACCCAGGAGCCAGTGTTCCTGGAAGGATATCCCATTCTCCCTTGGACAGTCCTCTGCCCTCTCCGACTCTCAGTTTCCTCATCTGCGAAATCATGGACAACTGACTATAATTCATCACCGGAACCCAAGCCTATTGAGAGGGAGGGGAAATATTACTCCAAGGCCTGGATGATAGACCAGATTGAAAGAAAAATATGCCATTTCTGGTTTTCAGTCAAACAGACAAATACAATGAAGAAAGGAGTCCCTGGCCCTGTGGGATTTGCCTAGGGATCTAGTCTGGGAAATTCTTACACATCAGGAGATGGCTCTGAGCTGGATTTCCACAAACAAGAACATCCATGCAAAGGACAAGCCTGCAGAGCTCTGTGCCCATTGGTCACAAGAGACTGCCTCCCGATGGCCAGCAGCATTTACAAGTGACCTCCTAAGACCTTCACCAAACTCCTGGGGCACCTCTGGCTTTTCTGTTTCCCTCACTTTTCTGACCCTTTTCTTTAAAAAACGCACATTTCTTCATAGAATGCCACAGTGGAAGGAAAATAGGCCTTCAAGTTTGAGGCCTCAATTTGCAGAAAACTTGGAGCTGCTTGTTTTTTTTTTTTTTTTTTTAATTAAAGCACCACATAAATTAAAAATTTTACACGTTCTAATTATTCAGTTCCAAAACACCAAACTTATTGCACAGGGTCCCCATGGAAAGGCCCCCTCTCAGCAGGACAGCCACAGATTCCCCCATGAAAGGGCAGCAAGGTGCCCTCCTCCCTTCTCTCCTGCCTGGGTGGCCACCAGGTTTTTAAATACATGCACCCTACTAAGTTTCTAGGATGCAATTCGTGGACCCTTCCCTTTCCTGTCCCAGCAGGTGGTCAAGGGCCTGCTGGCCTGCAAAGTGCTGGAAGCAGGGCTGGGTCAGCCGGCCAGACTAAGGGTTGTGGAGTCCCAGCTGGTGAAATTACCAGGCAGGATAAATCCCTTGGACTTCCAGCAGGCACTACGCTGCATGGGAAAATAGATAGATATAACCGGCCTGGAGCCTCAGGGTGGGACCTAAAGTTCGATTTTGTTTTCTCCAATGTTAAATGATACAAGCAAGGGCCTTTGAGACTGTTGTTTTCTTTTCTAAGCCCAAAGACTCCTTCAGTTACTAATGTAGGTATCCTAGAAACTATGTGACATCCATGAAAATCTGATATGTCCTGGTGAAATGCTGTCAGTTATAATTCTAGTTATCATATTAAAGTGTTTCAAGTCACAGCAGTGACTATTTTGTCACTTTTTTTGTCAATTTTTATTTTGTCAAATTTGTCAATTTTTATTTTGTCAATTTTTATCTAATCAGGTTTTAAACATGCCTTCCATGGTTTCACACTGATGCCTTTGCAAAAATACTGCTACCTCAAGATACATGGAAAAGACTTTCCTGAGCTTATCCATAAACAACGCTTTTTGTGTGTTATCTGGTAAGCTGGTACCAGACTGGAATTTAGTCTACTCTCTAGGTTAAGAGAACACAGCTTTCTTAGAATGCAGCTTTCAATCACAGATGATGAATTTATTTACCTTTCAGTGATTTATATTTGTTTTTATCATTTTTTTTTTTTTTTTTTTTTTTACTTCCGTAAAATAAATAAGCATTATTTAAGTACGGTACATGTAGGATGGACCAAGATTTCCCCACTCCTGCAAATTCCCTTAAGCCCTCAGATTCTTCTCTTGGGACCAAGGTCCCACTTTCCTCCAGAGGGACAATCCAAGCTTTTTATCAGCTAGCTGATCTGCCCCTGATATCAGAGTCAATTTGAGCATGAGTTGGTCTATAATTTAGGCATGAAACTGTGATTACATAAAAGAAAGATGACTTTTTGATGGAGGATGTCCATGATATTCCTTGAACTTCAGAGAAAATTGGTTAAAATGAAAGTTTTTTCCCTTGGAAACTGCAAAGGCAGTTCTTTTAGCATATGCGATTGAAAACATCTAGGTTGTTAGCTCAGTTTTCATTCCAGTCTCAAAGAAAGGCAATGACAAAGAATGTTCAAACTGTCACACAACTGGACTCATCTCACATGCTAGTAAAGTAACACTCAAAATTCTCCAAGCCAGGCTTCAGCAATATGTCAACCGTGAAATTCCAAATGTTCAAGATGGATTTAGAAAAGGCAGAGGAACCAGAGATCAAATTGCCAAAATCCACTGGATAATTGAAAAAGCAAGAGAGTTCCAGAAAAACACTTATTTCTGCTTTGTTGACTATGCCAAAGCCTTTGACTGTGTGTATCACAATAAACTGGGGAAAATTCTGAAAGAGATAAGAATACCAGATCACCTGACCTGCCTCTTGAAAGACCTATATGCAGGTCAGGAAGAAACAGAACTGGACCTGGACCAACAGACTGGTTCTAAATAGGAAAAGGAATATGTCAAGGCTGTATATTGGCACCCTGCTTATTTAACTTATATCTGCTTATATATAGGGCATCGTGAGAAATGCTGCACTGGATGAAGCACAAACTGGAATCAAGATTGCTGGGAGAAATATCAATAACCTCAGATATGCAGATGACACCACCCTGATGGCAGAAAGTGAAGAACTAAAGAGCCTCTTGATGAAAGAGAAAGAGGAGAGTGAAATAGTTAGCTTAATGCTCAGCGTTCAGACAACTAAGATCATTGCATCCAGTCTCATCACTTCTTGGCAAATAGATGAGAAAACAGTGGAAACAGTGGCAGATTTTATTTTTCGGGGCTCGGAAATCATTGCAGATGGTGACTGCAGCCATGAAATTAAAAGATGCTTACGACTTGGAAGGAAAGTGATAACCAAACTAGACAGCATATTAAAAAGCTGAGACATTGCTTTGCCAACAAAGATCCGTCTAGTCAAGGCTAAGGTTTTTCCATGTCATGTATGGATGTGAAAGATGGACTATAAAGAAAGTTGACAGCCAAAGATTTGATGCTTTTGCACTGTGGTGCTGAAGAAGATGCTTGAAGTTTGCTTAGACTATAAGAGGACCCAACCACTCCATCCTAAAGGAAATCAGGTCTGAATATACATTGGAAAGACTAATATTGAACCTGAAACTCCAATACTTTGGCCACTAGATGTGAAGAGCTGACTCATTTGGAAGTTGCTTTGATTTGCCTGTGAGTGTGGGCGCCCTACCTGGGCACAGGGCCTCAGGGGCCATTGCCACTGAATCATGACCTCCACGCAAGCACATTCCAGCTGTGTGACACTCAGCATGCAGGAGACTGGGAAAGCTATCTTCCTTGGAGGAAGGAAAGTCATACACAGAGTGTGTTTTCAGGCCTCTATTTGCAGCAAGTGTTTTGCTTCTCAGATGTCAGACCTGCAGGCCTGCCCCAAGGACCTCAATTCCAGAGTCAGGGCCATGTGTCTCCCTGCACATTCCGAGCCTTGCAAACACATTCCTGGGTCAGAGAGGTGCTTCCCATGAGGAAGAAGGCTGCGGGAGTGTGTCTGAGGGGGCCAGGTGGCATGCTGGGGTCATCTGGTTGAGGGCACCTTGCACATCCATTGGGCCCCAGGAGAGCAGTTATGGACTCACCCCTTGCTTGAGATATCCCAAAGCAAGGAGCAATGCTAGCTGTATCAGAAGGAGGAAAACAGCAATGGGATGGATTTTCAAGCAGTTGCTAGGTCACACTGTGTTAGGGTTCCCCAGGAGACATGTGAGAATTTTGGCCCCTAGGCCCGGTATCTAGGGGTGTGCACAGGGTGTTTTCCCCACAGGATCCAAAATGTTCCAGACAGACCTAGGCTCAATAGCTGTTGCTAGGCTGCACCGCTTTAGGCACACCGAGAGAAGCAGGCACACTGTGGCCCCGAGGTCCGGTATGCAGGTTCACATATGGGGTGTGTCCCCGTAGGAGCCAAGAATTTTCCTGACAGTCCTAGGCTCCCTAGAGCACTCAGGTCTGCTCAGAGGACCGAAGTTCCAGAGGCAGGGTCGTGTATCTCCCCTTCCCTTTGTGATCCTTGCAAAGACATTCCAAGCTGATAGTGGTACTACCCATGAAGAAGCAAGCAGTGGGAGTATATTTGACATGACTGGGTGCCTTGATGGGCTCAGCTCCTCAAGGGGGCCTTTCCTCTCAAAGTAGGCCCCATGTCCGCTTGAGGACGGGGTTGGGCCCTCTTCCCTCCACACTGCCAAAGGGTGGAACAAAGCTAGGTGTCAGAGGTAAGAAAGGAGCAATTGGATGGATTTTCAAGCTCTCACTAGGCTGTACTGCTTCAAGGCCCACTCGAGCAAAACAGGCGCCCTGTGGCCCCTAGGTCGGGTATGCAGGTTCACACACAGGGTGTGTTCCCGTCAAAGCCAAGAATTTTCTGACAGACCTAAGCTCACTAGAATTGTCCTACAGAGCAAAGGGGATGGAAGAGATGTGTGGAGGTGGGTCTGCCTTCCCCTGTGAGTGTGGGGCTACTCCCTATGGCCCCAAGTTGAGGGATAACTGCAACTAAGAAAGGAACTCCAAGAAGGAACTCCAAGAAGCGCTTTTCCAGGAGGCTGGGACAGGGAGTCCGCAGGATGCAGGGAAAGGGAGCCTTCTTCAGGGAAGAAGAGGCAGCCACTCGGGGTGTGTTTGCAAGCCTCTTTGGAAGGCACAGTTTCGCTGATACAATTGAATTCCAGTTCTGCTCAGAGGACTGAAATTTCAGAGGCAGGGCCATGTATCTCCCCTTCCCTTTTCAATCCTTGCAAAGACATTCCTAGCTGATAGTGATACTGCCCATGAGGAAGTAAGCAGCTGGAGTGTGTTTGACATGACTGGGTGCCTTCCTGGGCTCAGCTCCTCAAGGGGACTTTCTACTCAAAGTAGGCCCATTGCCTACTTGGGGAGAGGGTATGGAAGGTTTGCTTCCAAATGGCGAAAAGGTGGAGCAAATCTAGCTTTGTCAGAGGTACGTAAAGTGCAATTTAATGGATTTTCAAGCTGTTGCCAGGCAACACCGCTTCAGGGTCCCCTCTCCCAGAAGAAAACAGGCGCCCTGTGGCCCCTAGGTCTGGTATGCAGATTCACACACAGGATGTGTCCCCACAGGAGCCAAGAGTTTTCCTACCAGGCCTAGGCTTACTAGAGCTCTACTATAGAGCAAAGGGGATGGAACAGAAGTGTGGATGTGACTTTGCCTTTACCTTTGACTGTGAGGCCCCTCCATAAGGTCCCAGGCGAAATTGCCCTCGCCCTTGCCCTAACCCTAACCCCAACACGACACCCTAACCCTAACCAACACCGTAACCCTATCCCAGAACCTAACACCAACCCGACCCCCTAACCCTAACCTGACACACTAACCCTAACGCATCATCCCAACCTTAACCTGACACCTTCACCCCTCAGCCCTCACCCTCACCCACACCCCTAACTTCTAACCCCTAAGCCACAATGTAACCCACACCCTAATCCACACCCTTAACCTAACCCACACCCTCCCCCCCACCCTACTCACACCCTCAACCCTAGACTTAACCTGCATCATCTTCAATTTCAGCACTTCTCATGCATCACAAAAGACAAGGGAGTCATATTTCAAACGTGAATCCAAGACCCATTAACCACATAACAGGAATATAAACACTGTGAACACATCATTTAAATCACTTGCACCACCAAATACCTCTCCACCACATATCATATCAATAAAAGTGGAACTCATGTATGCCATACATATTGTAACATAGCAATCTAATACCCAACAGTAATCTGGGTAATTATATACACAAGATATATTTAAACCAAAAATATTTAAACAAATTCCAGTTTTTACGATGGTTTTAATCCTCGCAAAAGTAGGATTAACAGCATGTTTTTCCACTAGGATCCAAAGCATTGAGCAAAATTGCCGAGGTCCAGCCCCAGCAGGACCAGGAATACCCAAGGGATGAGTGGCGTCAGCGAGGAAGAAGACAGACAGAAGACACACAGATGTTGCATAGAAGAGGTAGCTATTTTTTTAATTTTTAGGATAGCTCAGTTTTTTTTTTTTTAATTTTATTTTATTAGTTGGAGGCCAATTACTTCACAACATTTCAGTGGGTTTTGTCATACATTGACACGAATCAGCCATAGAGTTACACGTATTCCCCATCCCGATCCCCCCTCCCACCTCCCTCTCCACCCGACTCCTCTGGGTCCTCCCAGTGCACCAGGCCCGAGCACTCGTCTCAAGCATCTCACCTGAGCTAGTGATCTCTTTCACCATAGATAAAATACATGCTGTTCTTTTGAAACATCCCACCCTCACCTTCTCCCACAGAGTCCAAAAGTCTGTTCTGTACTTCTGTGTCTCTTTTTCTGTTTTGCATATAGGGTTATCATTACCATCTTTCTAAATTCCATATATATGTGTTAGTATGCTGCAATGTTCTTTATTTTTCTGGCTTACTTCACTCTGAATAATGGGCTCCAGTTTCATCCATCTCATTAGAACTGATTCAAATGAATTCTTTTTAATAGCTGAGTAATATTCCATGGTGTATATGTACCACAGCTTCCTTATCCATTCATCTGCTGATGGGCATCTAGGCTGCTTCCATGTCCTGGCTATTATAAACAGTGCTGCGATGAACAATGGGGTGCACGTGTCTCTTTCAGATCTGGTTTCCGTGGTGTGTATGCCCAGAAGTGGTATTGCTGGGTCAAATGGCAGTTCTATTTCCAGTTTTTTAAGAAATCTCCACACTGTTTTCCATAGTGGCTGTACTAGTTTGCATTCCCACCAACAGTGTAAGAGGGTTCCCTTTTCTCCACACCCACTCCAGCATTTATTGCTTGTAGACTTTTGGATAGCAGCCATCCTGACTGGCGTGTAATGGTACCTCATTGTGGTTTTGATTTGCTTTTCTCTAATAATGAGTGATGTTGAGCATCTTTTCATGTGTTTGTTAGCCATCTGTATGTCTTCTTTGGAGAAATGTCTGTTTAGTTCTTTGGCCCATTTTTTGATTGGGTCATTTATTTTTCTGGAATTGAGCTTCAGGAGTTTCTTGTATATTTTTGAGATTAATCCTTTGTCTGTTTCTTCCTTTGCTATTATTTTCTCCCAATCTGAGGGCTGTCTTTTCACCTTACTTATAGTTTCCTTTGTAGTGCAGAAGCTTTTAAGTTTCATTAGGTCCCATTTGTTTATTTTTGCTTTTATTTCCAATATTCTGGGAGGTGGGTCATAGAGGACCCTGCTGTGATTCATGTCGGAGAGTGTTTTGCCTAAGTTCTCCTCTAGGAGTTTTATAGTTTCTGGTCTTACATTTAGATCTTTAATCCATTTTGAGTTTATTTTTATGTGTGGTGTTAGAAAGTGTTCTAGTTTCATTCTTTTACAGGTGATTGACCAGTTTTCCCAGCACCACTTGTTAAAGCAGTTGTCTTTTTTCCATTGTATATCCTTGCCTCCTTTGTCAAAGATAAGGTGTTCATAGGTTCGTGGATTTATCTCTAGGCTTTCTATTCTGTTCCATTGATCTATATTTCTGTCTTTGTGCCAGTACCATACTGTCTTGATGACTGTGGCTTTGTAGTAGAGACTGAAGTCAGACAGGTTGATTCCTCCAGTTCCATTCTTCTTTCTCAAGATTACTTTGGCTATTCGTGGTTTTCTGTATTTCCATACAAATTGTGAAATTATTTGTTCTAGTTCTGTGAAAAATACCGTTGGTAGTTTGATAGGGATTGCATTGAATCTATAGATTGCTTTGGGTAGAATAGCCATTTTGACAATATTGATTCTTCCGATCCATGAACACGGTATATTTCTCCATCTGTTTGTGTCCTCTTTGATTTCTTTCATCAGTGTTTTATAGTTTTCTATGTACAGGTCTTTTGTTTCTTTAGGTAGATATACTCCTAAGTATTTTATTCTTTTTGTTGCAATGGAGAATGGTATTGTTTCCTTAATTTCTCTTTCTGTTTTTTCATTGTTAGTATATAGGAATGCAAGGGATTTCTGTGTGTTAATTTTATATCCTGCAACTTTACTATATTCATTGGTTAGCTCTAGTAATTTTCTGGAAGAGTATTTAGGGTTTTCTATGTAGAGGATCATGTCAACTGCAAACAACGAGAGTTTCACTTCTTCTTTTCCTATCTGGATTCCTTTTACTTCTTTTTCTGCTCTGATTGCTGTGGCCAAAACTTCCAAGACTATGTTGAATAATAGTGGTGAGAGTGGGCACCCTTGTCTTGTTCCTGATTTCAGGGGAAATGCTTTCAATTTTTCACCATTGAGGGTGATGCTTGCTGTGGGTTTGTCATATATAGCTTTTATTATGTTGAGGTATGTTCCCTCTATTCCTGCTTTCTGGAGAGTTTTAATCATAAATGAGTGTTGAATTTTGTCAAAGGCTTTCTCTGCATCTATTGAGATAATCATATGGTTTTTATCTTTCAATTTGTTAATGTGGTGTATTACATTGATTGATTTGCAGATATTGAAGAATCCTTGCATTCCTGGGATAAAGCCCACTTGGTCATGGTGTATGATTTTTTTAAGATGTTGTTGGATTCTATTTGCTAGAATTTTGCTAAGGATTTTTGCATCGATGTTCATCAGTGATATTGGCCTGTAGTTTTCTTTTTTTGTGGCATCTTTGTGTGGTTTTGGAATTAGGGTGATGGTGGCCTCATAGAATGAGTTTGGAAGTTTACCTTCTTCTGCAATTTTCTGGAAGAGTTTGAGTAAGATAGGTGTTAGCTCTTCTCTAAATTTTTGGTAGAATTCAGCTGTGAAGCCATCTGGTACTGGGCTTTTGTTTCCTGGAAGATTTTTGATTACAGTTTCGATTTCCTTGCTTGTGATGGGTCTGTTAAGATCTTCTATTTCTTCCTGGTTCAGTTTTGGAAAGTTATACTTTTCTAAAATTTGTCCATTTCATCCAAGTTGTCAATTTTATTGGCATAGAGCTGCTGGTAGTAGTCTCTTATGATCCTTTGTATTTCAGTGTTGTCTGTTGTGATCTCACCCTTTTCATTTCTTATTTTGTTAATTTGGTTCTTCTCTCTTTGTTTCTTAATGAGTCTTGCTAATGGTTTGTCAATTTTGTTTATTTTTTCAAAAAACCAGCTTTTAGCTTTGTTGATTTTTGCTATGGTCTCTTTAGTTTCTTTTGCATTTATTTCTGCCCTAATTTTTAAGATTTCTTTTCTTCTGCTAACCCTGGGGTTTTTCATTTCTTCCTTCTCTAATTGCTTTAGGTGTAGAGTTAAGTTATTTATTTGGCTTTTTTCTTGTTTCTTGATGTAAGCCTGTAATGCTATGAACCTTCCCCTTAGCACTGCTTTTACAGTGTCCCATAGGTTTTGGGTTGTTGTGTTTTCATTTTCATTCATTTCTATACATATTTTGATTTATTTTTTGATTTCTTCTATGATTTTTTGGTTATTCAGAAGCGTGTTATTTAGCCTCCATATGTTTGAATTTTTAACAATTTTTTTCCTGTAATTGAGATCTAATCTTACTGCACTGTGGTCAGAAAAGATGACTGGGATGATTTCAATTTTTCTGAATTTTCCAAGACCAGATTTATGGCCCAGGATGTGATCTATTCTGGAGAATGTTCCGTGTGGACTTGAGAAAAAGGTGAAATTGATTGTTTGGGGGTGAAATGTCCTATAGATATCAATTAGGTCTAGCTGGTCCATTGTATCATTTAAGGTTTGTGTTTCCTTTTTGATTTTCTGTTTAGTTGATCTATCCATAGTTGTGAGTGGGGTATTAAAGTCTCCCACTATTATTGTGTTACTATTCATTTCCTCTTTCATACTCATTAGCGTTTGCCGTACATATTGCGGTGCTCCTATGTTGGGTGCATATATATTTATAATTGTTATATCTTCTTCTTGGATTGATCCTTTGATCATTATGTAGTGTCCTTCTTTGTCTCTTTTCACATCCTTTATTTGAAAGTCTATTTTATCTGATATGAGTATTGTGACTCCTGCTTTCTTTTGGTCTCCATTTGCGTGAAATATTTTTTTCCAGCCCTTCACTTTTAGTCTGTATGTGTCTCTGGTTTTGAGGTGGGTCTCTTGTAGACAGCATATATAAGGGTCTTGTTTTTGTATCCATTCAGCCAATCTTTGTCTTTTGGTTGGGGCATTCAACCCATTTACATTTAAGGTAATTATTGATAGGTGTGGTCCCGTTGCCATTTACTTTGTTGTTTTGGGTTCATGTTTATACAACATTTCTGCATTTCCTGTCTAGAGAAGGTCCTTTAGCATTTGTTGAAGAGCTGGTTTGGTGGTGCTGAATTCTCTCAGCTTTTGCTTGTCTGTAAAGCTTTTGATTTCTCCTTCATATCTGAATGAGATCCTTGCTGGGTACAGTAATCTAGGTTGTAGATTATTTTCTTTCATTTCTTTCATTATGTCCTGCCATTCCCTTCTGGCCTGGAAGGTTTCTATTGGTAGATCAGCTGTTATCCTTATGGGAATTCCTTTGTGTGTTATTTGTTGTTTCTCCCTTGCTGCTTTTAGTATTTGTTCTTTGTGTTTGATCTTTGTTAATTTGATTAATATGTGTCTTGGAGTGTTTCGCCTTGGGTTTATCCTGTTTGGCACTCTCTGGGTTTCTTGGACTTGGGTGGCTATTTCCTTCCCCATTTTAGGGAAGTTTTCAGCTATTATCTCCTCGAGTATTTTCTCATGGCCTTTCTTTTTGTCTTCTTCTTCTGGGACTCCTATGATTCGAATGTTGGGGCGTTTCACATTGTCCCAGAGGTCCCTGAGGTTGTCCTCATTTCTTTTGATCATTTTTTCTTTTTTCCTCTCTGCTTCATTTATTTCCACTATTCTATTGTCTACCTCACTTATCCTATTTTCTGTCTCCGTTATTCTACTCTTGGTTCGCTCCAAAGGGTTTTTGATCTCATTCATTGCATTATTCATTTTTAATTGACTCTCTTTTATTTCTTCTAGGTCTTTGTTAAGCATTTCCTGCACCTTTTCAATCTTTGTCTCCAGGCTATTTATCTGTACCTCCATTTTGTTTTCAAGATTTGGATCATTTTTATTATCATTATTTTAAATTGTTTTTCAGATAGATTCCCTATCTCCTCCTCTTTTGTTTGACTTGGTGGGCACTTGTCATATTCCTTTACCTGTTGGGTATTGCACTGTTCTTGCACTAGTGCACATGGCAAGTATTAGGTTCGGTTTCTAAGTGAGAAACTAATGGTTACATTCACAGCTGGCCACTGAGGTACTTAATGGGAGAGGCGAACCCAGCTCTGCCAAGCAGTAGCCAACATGAAATCAGCTATTGTCATTGTAGCAAAGTTCCTTGAATTTGTAGTGTTATTTGCTGTGTTCTTCAAGAAGATGCCTTCGCCCTGCCAGTAAGACATATTTCCATAACACATAGCCATGCACTCAATCGATGTGCATCCTCCAGTAAAGCCCAGCCCCGATGTCTTAGAGGAGCCTCTCTGCCCATTGTCATAAGCCAGTCTAATTTTGTCTGAGACCATGAAAACTCAATGTCTTTATTACGCTTGTGCTTCAGACGGGAGGCCTGAGAAGGCACTTCTGAAGGTTTATTTCTACCAGTCATTGTCATTTTTATCGAGTCTTTAGTTTTTTTTTTTGTTGTTGTTGTTTTATTTATTAGTTCTACCAGTTTCTTGCTACCAACCCGTCTCCCTCCACCCTCGTGCACACACGATCAGTCATGGAATCCCGTGGACTTCAGCCCGCCAGACTCCTCTGTCCATGGATTTTTCCAGGCAAGAATACTGAAGTGGGTTACCATTTCCTTCTCCATGTATGGAGTCTTTAAAGATTCCGTCACTGAGGTTTTGCTTCTCCACTTGTACATGCCCTTTCTCCCTAAGTGCAGTAGAAGTCATCCCCACATCCAAACATGTCTGTCGTCCGACCTCTGCAGAATGTTTTGCTTGAGCTCACCACAGCATCAGGATATTCTAGAAAGCCTTCTGATTGCAGTCTCCTCAGGAGGTTACAAGTGTTTCAAACCTCAGGATTTTACAAAGCACTTTTTACAACCTCAGCTGAAAGGGAAGTCAACACTCAGGGAAAGTCACAGGCTTCCATGGCCTGGACTTGATTATGGGTTGTGCTTTCATAATCATCGTGTTTCATATACCAACTAAGATGTCACTGAGAATTTTTTTTTTCTCATCTTTCTATCTTTCTTGTTTATTTAGATATATTATGGGTTTTCCTATATACCTTCCGTTAGGGATGAGGGTCTTAAGTCAGTAGAACTTACAGCAAGTGACTTCCAGTTAGCTGTGTTAGGACAGGAAAAAGAATGACCAGCTGCTGGATTCTTAAGATTATGTACGAAAACATTATTCGTTTTCCTGTGTGCAGTCATCCAATACTAACTTTGTGAAGTAGGCATTCAGAAAAATCACAAAACCGCCTAACTACTAGGCGGTATCCCATGAAAGTACTGACCAGGCCCGGCCCTACTCAATTTCCCAGATCAGAGGAGATATAGCATGTACAGCGTGCTATGGCCTTAGACCGAGGTGGCTGTCAGGTGCCCCAAGAGATCCGCGTTACGCCTCCCTTGCGTTCTGACCTGCCCTTCGGGCCTGGGGCCACAGCTCTCGAGCTGGCACACGCTGCACTTGAGCCGCACGACCCGCGACTGGACTCCGACCAACCAGGGCCGGCAGCTCGGGGGCCAGCGGAGGGCGCAACGGCCCCGCACACCGCCAGCCCCGGCCAGCACCCGTCTGGCCCGGCCGGGGCCTGGCGTGCCTGCGGGACCTGGTGTGGGGGGAGGTGGGGTGGGTAGAGCAGCGAGGACGTCTCGGTGCCCCCTCACTCCCTGCACCCCACCATCCCGTTCGCTGCTCAGGGTGACGTGGCTCCGGACGAGCGGGGCTTCGGCCCGGGGTCGCGGTCCCTGGAGCCTCCTGCGGGCTTAGAGGCAGCCCAGCCGGGGCCCCAGGCGCACATCCTGCCCGCTGCGCAAACCCCCTGGAGTGCCTCAGCCCCGCCTTTTCGCCCTACCGAGACCCGCCCTGCCCCCACTCTGCCGGCCCAGCAAAAGTCTTTCCTGAGAGAGCAGAGGAGCGAAAGCCAGGCACACGGACAGGCACTCTCACGCACCCACGCCAGGTGAGACAGAGGCAGAAAGAGACGAGGTTTCAGAGAGAGACTCGAAGACAGTTTGTGGGCAGGGGGGGACTCGGGCAGGATGCCGGGCAGCTGCAGAGGCCACCCGGCCCTGAGCAGCGAATGCGATGGGGGCAGAGGGAAGCTGCTGAGTAGGGGCGGGCCTGGAGAGGCCCAGGGTGCGAGGGGACCTGAGATCTCCTCGCTCCGCACCCCGCCCCCGTTCTCCCAACCCCCTGCACGCACGCCAAGCCCGGGCGATCTGAGTGTGGTTAGAGTGTGGTCTAGCTTCTCCGGAGTGTGGTCACCTGAATTTCTATCCTTGTGCTCAACTGAGTGATGACAGTGTATTTAACAGCTAGGTCATTTCCAAATAAATTAAGCTTAGTGTTTCACAGGACACCCGGACATGAATGCAGAGACCAGCACGGATGCATGGACACCAACCTTGGTAACTGGACAACCAATGGGAAATTAGTGTCTGACTCAGGAGAGAGAAAGAAACCCAAACAGATGGAATGAAATGAACCGAAACACAAACTTTGCAACTCACACCCTAATTCAATTACAAAAAAAAAAAAAAAAAAAAGAAAGAAAACAACACTATAACCATTTTAGAAAAACAATAGACTTCTCCATGACCTTTGGTCGGGTGAGGAGTTCTAGCAGACGACAAAATAAGCCACCTTTTCCAAATCGTGAATATGTTAGTTCACACATTGACAATTACATTGAAATGTGTAACAAATAAACTTAAAATCATTGACTCACTACATAAGCATGGAAGTATTTTAAACATAAAATATGTTCTATAGTATTCAGGAAGCATTTGGCACATGTCTCACTGTATGAGACCGAAAACTGGAACTTAGTTGAAGAGTCAGGATAGTCTAAAAATGAATCCCTAACTAAAAGGAATACACAGGATTATTGTAGATAAAAAAGGTTAAAGAAGAGAAACTAGAAATCAGTCAATAAATGTTTTAGGGGTTAGCTTATAGTGACTAGCCTCTGTGTGACTTTTTAAATTTTTCATGTTTGCATCTTCAAATTTTACATGCTGAGAATAATACTTTCATATCAGTTTCAAAATCAGTCTCACACTAAAGAAAGTAAGACTGGAATAAGAAATAAGAAATGATTGGGGGGTAAAAAAATGCTTGAACTAAAGATGGTACTGATGAAATTATTTGCAGGGCAGCCAAGGAGTCACAGATGTAGAGAACAGACTTATGGACATGGGCAGGGGGGAGGAAGGAGAGGGTCAGATGAATGCAGAGTAACATGAAAATATATTACCTTACGTAAAAACAGATGCCAATGAAATTTGCTGTATGACTCAGGGGACTGAAACAGGGGCTCTGCAACAAGCTAGGGGTGGAGTGGGGAGGGAAATGGGAGAGAGGTTCAGGAGGGAGGAGACATATGTATACTTGTGGCTCATTCATCCTGATGTTTGGCAACAAAATTCTGTAAAGCAACTATCCTTCAATTGAAAGAAAAAGTCATGTTTGGACTTACCAAACAAGGTCTTGTGTACTTCTAGCATGGCCTTCTGTTTCATGTTGCCACCCTTAACTCATTTTTCCATATCATTAAACAGACTAGTCAAGTTTTTGCCAAAAATATCTTGAGCTCCTGCATTATGCTGATCCACTGCCTTCTCACGATCCAGTTTAGAATGGAGAACAAAGAAACCTTTTGTCGTGTCTTCAAGTATTTGAGGCCACAATATGTGACTTTTAAAAATAAATATGGATAAGACGGATATGACTAAAGCAATCTAATATCAATATATGTGCTTCAGGAAAGACTTCTGCAGAGAACTAGTAAATTTTATATATAGTATGAGAAGAATTTTTTAAATGCATGCCAACGTTTATTTCTCCTCCGCTAGCCATGTGGACAAGGAAAACTGAGTTTACCAATCAATGTCCATAGTTATGCTCCCTCACCGATTTTTAACCAATATGTGTTACTCAGGCTGGAGACCCTGGTTCAGTTCCTGGGTCAGGAAGATCTGCTGGAGAAGGGATAGGCTACCCACTCCAGTAGTAGTGGGCTTTCCTTGTGGCTTAGTTGGTAAAGAATCATTCCTCTTTCACAAGACAAGCTCAACTCCTCTCAAAGCAAATACAGGATGGTAATAACTATGCAGGACAAAGCTGATTCTGTATATTTATAGTACTCACTCATGAGCTTGACAGAGGTGCTAGATCTGTTACCACATTTCTTTGTCTAAGTAATATCCGCATGTGCAAGTGAAAGTGGATCAGATCGTGCCTGACTATTTGGGGCCCCATGGACTATAGAGTCCGTGGAATTCTCAGGCCAGAATACTGGAGTGGGTAGCCTATCCCTTCTCCAGGGGATCTTCCCGACCCAGGACTGAAAGCGGGGTCTCCTGTGTTGCAGGCAGATTCTTTACCAACTGAGCTAGTAGGGCTTCACTGGTCGCTCAGTTGCTAAAGAATATCTGCATAACTGTCTATCCACTTTTCATTAGCAATCTGTCTGTGAGCAGGGCCGGTCATAAGCAGCTTCTGTGAGAAAACAGAAGCATGTCTGTCTGACTTGCTTCTCCGTGGAGCTTTCAGTGTTCTTGCGCTAGTGCACATGGCAAGTATTAGGTTCGTTTTCTAAGTGAGAAACTAATGGCTACATTCACAGCTGGCCACTGAGGTACTTAATGGGAGAGGCGAACCCAGCTCTGCCAAGCAGTAGCCAACATGAAATCAGCTATTGTCATTGTAGCCAAGTTCCTTGAATTTGTAGTGTTATTTGCTGTGTTCTTCAAGAAGATGCCTTCACCCTGCCAGTAAGATATATTTCCATAACACATAGCCATGCACTCAATTGATGTGCATCCTCCAGTAAAACCCAGCCCCGATGTCTTAGAGGAGCCTCTCTGCCCATTGTCATAAGCCAGTCTAATTTTGTGTGAGACCGTGAAAACTCAGTGTCTTTTTTACGCTTGTGCTTCTGACGGGAGGTCTGAGAAGGCACTTCTGAAGGTTTATTCCTGCCAGTCGTTGTCATATTTATCGAGTCTTTATTTTATATTTTTTCTTATTTTTTACTTCTACCAGTTTCTTGCTACCAACCCGTCTCCCTCCACCCTCGTGCACACACGATCAGTCATGGAATCCCGTGGACTTCAGCCCGCCAGACTCCTCTGTCCATGGATTTTTCCAGGCAAGAATACTGGAGTGGGTTGCCATTTCCTTCTCCATGTATGGAGTCTTTAAATATTCCGTCACTGAGGTGTTGCTTTTCCACTTATATATGCACGTTCTCCCTAAGTGCAGTAGAAGTCATCCCCACTTCCCAACATGTCTGTCTTCCGACCTCTGCAGAATGTATTGCTTGAGCTCACCACAGCGTCAGGATATTCTAGAAAGCCTTCTGATTGCAGTCTCCTCAGGAGGTTACAAGTGTTAAACCTCAGGATTTTACAAAGCACTTTTTACAACCTCAGCTGAAAGGGAAGACAACACTCAGGGAAAGTCACAGGCTTCCATGGCCTGGACTTGATTATGGGTTGTGCTTTCATAATCATCGTGTTTCATATACCAACTAAGATGTCACTGAGAATTTTTTTTTTCTCATCGTTCTATCTTTCATGTTTATTTAGATATATTATGTGGTTTCCTATATATCCTCCATTAGGGATGAGGGTCTTAAGTCAGTAGAACTTACTGCAACTGACTTCCAGTTAGCTGTGTTAGGACAGGAAAAAGAATGACCAGCTGCTGGATTCTTAAGATTATGTGTGAAAACATTATTCGTTTTCCTGTGTGCAGTCATCCAATTCTATATTTCTGAAGTAGGCATTCAGAAAAATCACAAAACCGCCTAACTACAAGGCGGTCTCCCATGCAAGTACTGACCAGGCCCGGCCCTACTCAATTTCCCAGATCAGAGGAGATAGGGCTCATTCAGGGTGCTATGGCCTTAGACCGAGGCGGCTGTCAGTCGCCCCAATAGCTCCGCGTTGCGCCTCCCTTGCGTTCTGACCTGCCCTTCGGGCCTGGGGCCACAGCTCTCGAGCTGGCTCGTGCTGCACTTGAGCCACACGACCCGCGACTGGACTCCGACCAACCAGGGCCGGCAGCTCGGGGGCCAGCGAAAGGCGCCAAGGCCCCGCACATAGCCAGCCCCGGCCAGCACCCGTCTGTCCCGGCCTGGGCCTGGCGTGCCTGCGGGACCTGGGGTGGGGGGAGTGGGGGTGGGTAGAGCAGCGAGGACGTCTCGGTGCCCCCTCACCCCCTGCCCCCCACCATCCCGTTCGCTGATCATGGTGACGTGGCTCCGGACGGGCGGGGCTTCGGCCCGGGTCCGCGGTTCCCGGAGCCTCCTGCGGGGTTAGAGGCAGCCCAGCCTGGGCCCCAGGCACACATCCTGCCCGCTGCGCAAACCGCCTGGAGCGCCTCAGCCCCGCCTTTTCGCCCTACCGAGACCCGCCCTGCCCCCACTCTGACGGCCCAGCAAAAGTCTTTCCTGAGAGAGCAGGCAAGCGAAAGCCAGGTACAGGGACAGGCACTCGCACGCACCCACGCCAGGTGAGACAGAGGCAGAAAGAGACGAGGGTTCAGAGAGAGACTCGAAGACAGCTTGTGGGCAGGGGGGAACTCGGGCAGCATGCCGGGCAGCTGCAGAGGCCACCCGGCCCTGAGCAGCGAATGCGATGGGGGCAGGGGGAAGCCGCTGAGTAGGGGCGGGCCTGGAGAGGCCCAGGGTGCGAGGACACCTGAGATCTCCTTGCTCCCTGCCCCGCCCCGTCATCCCAACCCCCTGCACGCACGCCACGCCGGGGCGCGCTGACACTAGCTTCTCCGGAGTTTGGTCACCTGAATTTCTATCCTTGTGCTCAACTGAGTGATGACAGTGTATTGAACAGCTAGGTCATTTCCAAATAAATTAAGCTTGGTGTTTCACAGGACACCAGGGCATGAATGCAGAGACCAGCACGGATGCATGGACACCAACCTTGGTAACTGGACAACCAATGGGAAATTACTGTCTGACTCAGGAGAGAGAAAGAAACCCGAACAGAAGGAATGAAACGAACAGAAACACAAACTTTTCAACTCACACCCTAATTCAATTACAAAAAAAAATAAAAATAAAAAACAACACTATAACCATTTTAGAAAAACAATAGACTTCTCCATGACCTTTGGTCGGGTGAGGAGTTTTAGCACACGACAAAAAAAGCCACCTTTTCCAAATCGGGAATATGTTAGTTCACACATTGAATTTTACATTGAAATGTGTAACAAATAACCTTAAAATCACTGACTCACTACATAAGCATGGAAGTATTTTAAACATAAAATATGTTCTATAGTATTCAGGAAGCATTTGGCACATGTCTCACTCTATGAGACCCAAAACTGGAACTTAGTTGAAGAGTCAGGATAGTCTAAAAATGAATCCCTAACTAAAAGTAATACACAGGATTATTGTAGATAAAAAAGGTTAAAGAAGAGGAACTAGAAATCAGTCAATAAACGTTTTAGGGGTTAGCTTAGACTGACTAGCCTCTGCGAGACTTTTTAAAATTTTTATGTTTGCATCTACCAAAATTTCCATGCTGAGAATAATACTTTGATATCAGTTTCGAAATCAGTCTCACACTAAAGACAGTAAGACTGGAATAAGAAATAAAAAATGCATGGGGGGAAAAAATTGCTTGAACTAAAGGTGGTACTGATGAAATTATTTTCAGGGCAGCCAAGGAGTCACAGATGTAGAGAACAGACTTATCGACATGGGCAAGTGGGAGGAAGGAGAGGGTGAGATGAATGCAGAGTAACATGAAAAGATATTACCATACGTAAAAACAGATGCCAATGAAATTTGCTGTATGACTCAGGGGACTCAAACAGGGGCTCTGCAACAAGCTAGGGGTGGAATGGGGAGGGAAATGGGAGAGAGGTTCAGAAGGGAGGAAACATATATATACCTGTGGCTCATTCATGCTGATGTTTGGCAACAAAATTCTGTAAAGCAACTATCCTTCAATTGAAATAAAAATTCGTGTTTGGACTTACCAAACAAGGTCTTGTGTAATTCTAGCATGGCCTTCTGTTTCGTGCTGCCTCCCTTAACTCATTCTTCCATATCATTAAACAGACTAGTCAAGTTTTTGCCAAAAATATCTTGAGTTCCTGCATTATGCTGATCCACTGCCTTCTCACGATCCAGTTTAGAATGGTGACCAAAGAAACATTTTGTCGTGTATTCAAGTATTTGAGGGCACACTATGTGACTTTTAAAAATAAATGTGGATAAGACGGATATGACCAAAGCAATCTAATGACAATATCTGTGCTTCATTAAAGACTTCTGCAGAGAACTAGTAAATTTTATATATAGTATGAGAAGAATTTTTTAAATGCATGCCAATGATTATTTCTCCTCCGCTAGCCATCTGGACAAGGAAAACTGAGTTTACCAATCAATGTCCATAGTTATGCTCCCTCACCGATTTTTACCCAATATGTGTTACTCAGGCAGGAGACCCTGGTTCAGTTCCTGGGTCAGGAAGATCCGCTGGAGAAGGGATAGGCTACCCATTCCAGTATTAGTGGGCTTTCCTTGTGGCTCAGTTGGTAAAGAATCATTCCTCTTTCACAAGACTAGCTCAACTCCTCTCAAAGCAAATACAGGATGGTAATAACTATGCAGGACAAAGCTGATTCTGTATATTTAAAGTACTCACTCATGAGCTTGACAGAGGTGCTAGATCTGTTACCACATTTCTTTTTCTAAGTAATATCCGCATGTGCAGGTGAAAGTGGCTCAGTTCGTGTCTGAATCTTTGCAGCCCCCAGGACTATAGAGTCCGTGGAATTCTCTAGGCCAGAATACTGGAGTGGGTAGCCTATCCCTTCTCCAGGAGATCTTCCCGACCCAGGACTGAAAGCGGGGTCTCCTGCGTTGCAGGCAGATTCTTTACCAACTGAGCTAGTAGGGCTTCACTGGTCGCTCAGTTGCTAAAGAATATCTGCATAACTGTCTATCGATTTGGCATTAGCAATCTGTCTGTGAGCAGGGCCGGTCATAAGCAGCTTCTGTGAGAAATCAGAAGCATGTCTGTCTGACTTACTTCTCCACGGAGCTTTCACTGTTCTTGCGCTAGTGCACATGGCAAGTATTAGTTTCGTTTTCTAAGTGAGAAACTAATGGCTACATTCACAGCTGGCCACTGAGGTACTTAATGGGAGAGGCGAACTCAGCTCTGCCAAGCAGTAGCCAACATGAAATCAGCTATTGTCATTGTAGAAAAGTTCCTTGAATTTGTAGTGTTATTTGCTGTGTTCTTCAAGAAGATGCCTTCACCCTGCCAGTAAGACATATTTCCATAACACATAGCCATGCACTCAATCGATGTGCATCCTCCAGTAACGCCCAGCCCCGATGTCTTAGAGGAGCCTCTCTGCCCATTGTCATAAGCCAGTCTAATTTTGTGTGAGACCGTGAAAACTCAGTGTCTTTATTACACTTGTGCTTCTGACGGGAGGTCTGAGAAGGCACTTCTGAAGGTTTATTCCTACCAGTCGTTGTCATATTTATCGAGTCCTTATTTTATATTTTTTCTTATTTTTTACTTCTACCAGTTTCTTGCTACCAACCCGTCTCCCTCCACCCTCGTGCACACACGATCAGTCATGGAATCCCGTGGACTTCAGCCCGCCAGACTCCTCTGTCCATGGATTTTTCCAGGCAAGAATACTGGAGTGGGTTGCCATTTCCTTCTCCATGTATGGAGTCTTTAAAGATTCCGTCACTGAGGTGTTGCTTCTCCACTTGTATATGCACGTTCTCCCTAAGTGCAGTAGAAGTCATCCCCACTTCCCAACATGTCTGTCTTCCGACCTCTGCAGAATGTATTGCTTGAGTTCACCACAGCATCAGGATATTCTAGAAAGCCTTCTGATTGCAGTCACTTTAGGAGGTTACAAGTGTTAAACCTCAGGATTTTACAAAGCACTTTTTACAACCTCAGCTGAAAGGGAAGTCAACACTCAGTGAAAGTCACAGGCTTCCATGGCCTGGACTTGATTATGGGTTGTGCTTTCATAATCATCGTGTTTCATATATCAACTAAGATGTCACTGAGAATTTTTTTTTTCTCATCGTTCTATCTTTCATGTTTATTTAGATATATTATGGGTTTTCCTATATATCCTCCATTAGGGATGAGGTTCTTAAGTCAGTAGAACTTACTGCACCTGACTTCCAGTTAGCTGTGTTAGGACAGGAAAAAGAATGACCAGCTGCTGGATTCTTAACGTTATGTGTGAAAACATAATTCGTTTTCCTTTGTGAAGTCATCCGATTCTAACTTTCTGAAGTAGGCATTCAGAAAAATCACAAAACCGCCTAACGACAAGGCGGTCTCCCATGCAAGTACTGACCAGGCCCGGCCCTACTCAATTTCCCAGATCAGAGGAGATAGGGCACGTTCAGGGTGCTACGGCCTTAGACCAAGGCGGCTGTCAGGCGCCCCAAGAGCTCCGCGTTGCGCCTCCCTTGCGTTCTGACCTGCCCTTCGGGCCTGGGGCCACAGCTCTCGAGCTGGCGCGCGCTGCACTTGAGCCGCACGACCCGCGACTGGACTCCGACCAACCAGGGCCGGCAGCTCGGGGTCCAGCGGAGGGCGCCACGGCCCCGCACACCGCCAGCCCCGGCCAGCACCCGTCTGGCCCGGCCGGGTCCTGGCATACCTGCGGGACCTGGGGTGGGAGGAGGGGTGGTGGGTAGAGCAGCGAGGACATCTCGGTGACCCCTCACCCCCTGCCCCCCACCATCCCGTTCGCTGCTCAGGGTGACGTGGCTCCGAACGAGCGGGGCTTCGGCCCTGGCCCGCGGTACCCGGAGCCTCCTGCGGGCTTAGAGGCAGCCCAGCCGGGGCGCCAGGTGCACGGCCTCCCCGCTGCGCAAACCCCCTGGAGCGCCTCAGCCCCGCCTTTTCGCCCTACTGAGACCCGCCCTGCCCCCACTCTGCCAGCCCAGCACAAGTCTTTCCTGAGAGAGCAGAGGAGCGATAGCCAGGCACACGGACAGGCACTCGCACGCACCCACGCCAGGTGAGACAGAGGCAGAAAGAGACGAGGGCTCAGAGAGAGACTCGAAGACAGCTTGTGGGCAGGGGGGGACTCGGGCAGGATGCCGGGCAGCTGCAGAGGCCACACGGTCCTGAGCAGGGAATGCGATGGGGGCAGGGGGAAGCCGCTGATTAGGAGCGTGCCTGGAGAGGCCCAGGGTGCGAGGGCACCTGAGATCTCCTTGCTCCGCGCCCTGTCCCAGTCCTCCCTACCACCTGCACGCTCACCACGCCTGGGCGCTCTGACACTAGCTTCTCCGGAGTTTGGTCACCTGAATTTCTATCCTTGTGCTCAACTGAGTGATGACAGTGTATTGAACAGCTAGGTCATTTCCAAATAAATTAAGCTTAGTGTTTCACAGGCCACCCGGACATGAATGCAGAGACCAGCACGGATGCATGGACACCAACCTTGGTAACTGGACAACCAACGGGAAATTACTGTCTGACTCAGGAGCGAGAAAGAAACCCAAACAGATGGAATGAAATGAACAGAAACAAAAACTTTGCAACTCACACCCTAATACAATTACAAAAAAAAAAAAAATAATAATATAACCATTTTAGAAAAACAATAGACCTCTCCATGACCTTTGGTCGGGTGAGGAGTTCTAGCACACGACAAAAAAAGCCACCTTTTCCAAATCGGGAATATGTTAGTTCACACATTGAATTTTACATTGAAATGTGTAACAAATAAACTTAAAATCATTGACTCACTACATAATCATGGAAGTATTTTAAACATAAAATATATTCTATAGTATTCAGGAAGCATTTGGCACATGTCTCACTGTATGAGACCCAAAACTGGAATTTAGTTGAAGAGTCAAGATAGTCTAAAAATGAATCCCTAACTAAAAGGAATACACAGGATTATTGTAGATAAAAAAGGTAAAAGAATAGAAACTAGAAATCAGTCAATAAATGTTTGAGGGGTTAGCTTATAGTGACTAGCCTCTGCGTGACTTTTTAAATTTTTCATGTTTGCATCTTCCAAATTTTCCATGGTGAGAATAATACTTTCATATCAGCTTGGAAATCAGTCTCACACTAAAGAGAGTAAGACTGGAATAAGAAATAAGAAATGATTGGTGGAAAAAAAAATGCTTGAACTAAAGGTGGTACTGATGAAATTATTTGCAGGGCAGCCAAGGAGTCACAGATGTAGAGAACAGACTTATGGACATGGGCAGGGGGGAGGAAGGAGAGGGTGAGATGAATGCAGAGTAACATGAAAATATATTACCTTACGTAAAAACAGATGCCAATGAAATTTGCTGTATGACTCAGTGGACTAAAACCGGGGCTCTGCAACAAGCTAGGGGTGGAATGGGGAGGGAAATGGGAGAGAGGTTCAGGAGGGAGGAAACATATGTATACCTGTGGCTCATTCATGCTGATGTTTGGCAACAAAATTCTGTAAAGCAACTATCTTTCAATTGAAAGAAAAAGTCATGTTTGGACTTACCAAACAAGGTCTTGTGTACTTCTAGCATGGCCTTCTATTTCGTGCTGCCAGCCTTAACTCATTCTTCCATATCATTAAACAGACTAGTCAAGTTTTTGCCAAAAATATCTTGAGCTCCTGCATTATGCTGATCCACTGCCTTCTCATGATCCAGTTTAGAATGGAGACCAAAGAAACCTTTTGTCGTGTCTTCAAGTATTTGAGGCCATAATATGTGACTTTTAAAAATAAATGTGGATATGACGGATATGACCAAAGCATTCTTATGACAATATCTGTGCTTCATTAAAGACTTCTGCAGAGAACTAGTAAATTTTATATCTAGTATCAGAAGAATTTTTTAAATGCATGCCAACGATTATTTCTCCTTCGCTAGCCATCTGGACAAGGAAAACTGAGTTTACCAAGCAATGTCCATAGTTATGCTCCCTCACCGATTTTTACCCAATATGTGTTACTCAGGCAGGAGACCCTGGTTCAGTTCCTGGGTCAGGAAGATCCGCTGGACAAGGGATAGGCTACCCACTCCAGTAGTAGTGGGCTTTCCTTGTGGCTCAGTTGGTAAAGAATCATTCCTCTTTCACAAGACTAGCTCAACTCCTCTCAAAGCAAATACAGGATGGAAATATCTATGCAGGACAAAGCTGATTCTGTATATTTATAGTACTCACTCATGAGCTTGACAGAGGTGCTAGATCTGTTACCACATTTCTTTGTCTAAGTAATATCCGCATGTGCAGGTGAAAGTGGCTCAGTTCGTGCCTGACTCTTTGTGGCCCCATGGACTATAGAGTCCGTGGAATTCTCTAGGCCAGAATACTGGAGTGGGTAGCCTATCCCTTCTCCAGGGGATCTTCCCAACCCAGGACTGAAAGCGGGGTCTCCTGCGTTGCAGGCAGATTCTTTACCAACTGAGCTAGTAGGGCTTCCCTGGTCGCTCAGTTGCTAAAGAATATCTGCATAACTGTCTATCGATTTGGCATTAGCAATCTGTCTGTGAGCAGGGCCGGTCATAAGCAGCTTCTGTGAGAAAACAGAAGCATGTCTGTCTGACTTGCTTCTCCACGGAGCTTTCACTGTTCTTGCGCCAGTGCACATGGCAAGTATTAGTTTCGGTTTCTAAGTGAGAAACTAATGGCTACATTCACAGCTGGCCACTGAGGTACTTAATGGGAGAGGCGAACCCAACTCTGCCAAGCAGTAGCCAACATGAAATCAGCTATTGTCATTGTAGCCAAGTTCCTTGAATTTGTATTGTTATTTGCTGTGTTCTTCAAGAAGATGCCTTCATCCTTCCAGTAAGACATATCTCCATAACACATAGCCATGCACTCAATCGATGTGCATCCTCCAGTAAAGCACAGCCCCGAAGTCTTAGAGGCACCTCTCTGTCAATTGTCATAAGCCAGTCTAAATTTGTGTGAGACCGTGAAAACTCAGTGTCTTTATTACGCTTGTGCTTCTGACGGGAGGTCTGAGAAGGCACTTCTGAAGGTTTATTCCTACCAGTCGTTGTCATATTTATCGAGTCTTTATTTTATATTTTTTCTTATTTTTTACTTCTACCAGTTTCTTGCTACCAACCCGTCTCCCTCCACCCTCGTGCACACACGATCAGTCATGGAATCCCGTGGACTTCAGCCCGCCAGACTCCTCTGTCCATGGATTTTTCCAGCCAAGAATACTGGAGTGGGTTGCCATTTCCTTCTCCATGTATGGAATCTTTAAAGATTCCGTCACTGTGTTGTTGCTTCTCCACTTGTACATGCCCTTTTTCCCTAAGTGCAGTAGAAGTCATCCCCACTTCCCAACATGTCTGTCTTCCGACCTCTCCAGAATGTATTGCATGAGCTCACCACAGCGTCAGGATATTCTAGAAAGCCTTCTGATTGCAGTCTCTTCAGGAGGTTACAAGTGCTTCAAACCTCAGGATTTTACAAAGCACTTTTTACAACCTCAGCTGAAAGGGAAGTCAACACTCAGTGAAAGTCACAGGCTTCCATGGCCTGGACTTGATTATGGGTTGTGCTTTCATAATCATCGTGTTTCATATATCAACTAAGATGTCACTGAGAATTTTTTTTTTCTCATCGTTCTATCTTTCATGTTTATTTAGATATATTATGGGTTTTCCTATATATCCTCCATTAGGGATGAGGTTCTTAAGTCATTAGAACTTACTGCACCTGACTTCCAGTTAGCTGTGTTAGGACAGGAAAAAGAATGACCAGCTGCTGGATTCTTAACGTTATGTGTGAAAACATAATTCGTTTTCCTTTGTGAAGTCATCCGATTCTAACTTTCTGAAGTAGGCATTCAGAAAAATCACAAAACCGCCTAACGACAAGGCGGTCTCCCATGCAAGTACTGACCAGGCCCGGCCCTACTCAATTTCCCAGATCAGAGGAGATAGGGCACGTTCAGGGTGCTATGGCCTTAGACCAAGGCGGCTGTCAGGCGCCCCAAGAGCTCCGCGTTGCGCCTCCCTTGCGTTCTGACCTGCCCTTCGGGCCTGGGGCCACAGCTCTCGAGCTGGCGCGCGCTGCACTTGAGCCGCACGACCCGCGACTGGACTCCGACCAACCAGGGCCGGCAGCTCGGGGTCCAGCGGAGGGCGCCACGGCCCCGCACACCGCCAGCCCCGGCCAGCACCCGTCTGGCCCGGCCGGGTCCTGGCATACCTGCGGGACCTGGGGTGGGAGGAGGGGTGGTGGGTAGAGCAGCGAGGACATCTCGGTGACCCCTCACCCCCTGCCCCCCACCATCCCGTTCGCTGCTCAGGGTGACGTGGCTCCGAACGAGCGGGGCTTCGGCCCTGGCCCGCGGTACCCGGAGCCTCCTGCGGGCTTAGAGGCAGCCCAGCCGGGGCGCCAGGTGCACGGCCTCCCCGCTGCGCAAACCCCCTGGAGCGCCTCAGCCCCGCCTTTTCGCCCTACTGAGACCCGCCCTGCCCCCACTCTGCCAGCCCAGCACAAGTCTTTCCTGAGAGAGCAGAGGAGCGATAGCCAGGCACACGGACAGGCACTCGCACGCACCCACGCCAGGTGAGACAGAGGCAGAAAGAGACGAGGGCTCAGAGAGAGACTCGAAGACAGCTTGTGGGCAGGGGGGGACTCGGGCAGGATGCCGGGCAGCTGCAGAGGCCACACGGTCCTGAGCAGGGAATGCGATGGGGGCAGGGGGAAGCCGCTGATTAGGAGCGTGCCTGGAGAGGCCCAGGGTGCGAGGGCACCTGAGATCTCCTTGCTCCGCGCCCTGTCCCAGTCCTCCCTACCACCTGCACGCTCACCACGCCTGGGCGCTCTGACACTAGCTTCTCCGGAGTTTGGTCACCTGAATTTCTATCCTTGTGCTCAACTGAGTGATGACAGTGTATTGAACAGCTAGGTCATTTCCAAATAAATTAAGCTTAGTGTTTCACAGGCCACCCGGACATGAATGCAGAGACCAGCACGGATGCATGGACACCAACCTTGGTAACTGGACAACCAACGGGAAATTACTGTCTGACTCAGGAGCGAGAAAGAAACCCAAACAGATGGAATGAAATGAACAGAAACAAAAACTTTGCAACTCACACCCTAATACAATTACAAAAAAAAAAAAAATAATAATATAACCATTTTAGAAAAACAATAGACCTCTCCATGACCTTTGGTCGGGTGAGGAGTTCTAGCACACGACAAAAAAAGCCACCTTTTCCAAATCGGGAATATGTTAGTTCACACATTGAATTTTACATTGAAATGTGTAACAAATAAACTTAAAATCATTGACTCACTACATAATCATGGAAGTATTTTAAACATAAAATATATTCTATAGTATTCAGGAAGCATTTGGCACATGTCTCACTGTATGAGACCCAAAACTGGAATTTAGTTGAAGAGTCAAGATAGTCTAAAAATGAATCCCTAACTAAAAGGAATACACAGGATTATTGTAGATAAAAAAGGTAAAAGAATAGAAACTAGAAATCAGTCAATAAATGTTTGAGGGGTTAGCTTATAGTGACTAGCCTCTGCGTGACTTTTTAAATTTTTCATGTTTGCATCTTCCAAATTTTCCATGGTGAGAATAATACTTTCATATCAGCTTGGAAATCAGTCTCACACTAAAGAGAGTAAGACTGGAATAAGAAATAAGAAATGATTGGTGGAAAAAAAAATGCTTGAACTAAAGGTGGTACTGATGAAATTATTTGCAGGGCAGCCAAGGAGTCACAGATGTAGAGAACAGACTTATGGACATGGGCAGGGGGGAGGAAGGAGAGGGTGAGATGAATGCAGAGTAACATGAAAATATATTACCTTACGTAAAAACAGATGCCAATGAAATTTGCTGTATGACTCAGTGGACTAAAACCGGGGCTCTGCAACAAGCTAGGGGTGGAATGGGGAGGGAAATGGGAGAGAGGTTCAGGAGGGAGGAAACATATGTATACCTGTGGCTCATTCATGCTGATGTTTGGCAACAAAATTCTGTAAAGCAACTATCTTTCAATTGAAAGAAAAAGTCATGTTTGGACTTACCAAACAAGGTCTTGTGTACTTCTAGCATGGCCTTCTATTTCGTGCTGCCAGCCTTAACTCATTCTTCCATATCATTAAACAGACTAGTCAAGTTTTTGCCAAAAATATCTTGAGCTCCTGCATTATGCTGATCCACTGCCTTCTCATGATCCAGTTTAGAATGGAGACCAAAGAAACCTTTTGTCGTGTCTTCAAGTATTTGAGGCCATAATATGTGACTTTTAAAAATAAATGTGGATATGACGGATATGACCAAAGCATTCTTATGACAATATCTGTGCTTCATTAAAGACTTCTGCAGAGAACTAGTAAATTTTATATCTAGTATCAGAAGAATTTTTTAAATGCATGCCAACGATTATTTCTCCTTCGCTAGCCATCTGGACAAGGAAAACTGAGTTTACCAAGCAATGTCCATAGTTATGCTCCCTCACCGATTTTTACCCAATATGTGTTACTCAGGCAGGAGACCCTGGTTCAGTTCCTGGGTCAGGAAGATCCGCTGGACAAGGGATAGGCTACCCACTCCAGTAGTAGTGGGCTTTCCTTGTGGCTCAGTTGGTAAAGAATCATTCCTCTTTCACAAGACTAGCTCAACTCCTCTCAAAGCAAATACAGGATGGAAATATCTATGCAGGACAAAGCTGATTCTGTATATTTATAGTACTCACTCATGAGCTTGACAGAGGTGCTAGATCTGTTACCACATTTCTTTGTCTAAGTAATATCCGCATGTGCAGGTGAAAGTGGCTCAGTTCGTGCCTGACTCTTTGTGGCCCCATGGACTATAGAGTCCGTGGAATTCTCTAGGCCAGAATACTGGAGTGGGTAGCCTATCCCTTCTCCAGGGGATCTTCCCAACCCAGGACTGAAAGCGGGGTCTCCTGCGTTGCAGGCAGATTCTTTACCAACTGAGCTAGTAGGGCTTCCCTGGTCGCTCAGTTGCTAAAGAATATCTGCATAACTGTCTATCGATTTGGCATTAGCAATCTGTCTGTGAGCAGGGCCGGTCATAAGCAGCTTCTGTGAGAAAACAGAAGCATGTCTGTCTGACTTGCTTCTCCACGGAGCTTTCACTGTTCTTGCGCCAGTGCACATGGCAAGTATTAGTTTCGGTTTCTAAGTGAGAAACTAATGGCTACATTCACAGCTGGCCACTGAGGTACTTAATGGGAGAGGCGAACCCAACTCTGCCAAGCAGTAGCCAACATGAAATCAGCTATTGTCATTGTAGCCAAGTTCCTTGAATTTGTATTGTTATTTGCTGTGTTCTTCAAGAAGATGCCTTCATCCTTCCAGTAAGACATATCTCCATAACACATAGCCATGCACTCAATCGATGTGCATCCTCCAGTAAAGCACAGCCCCGAAGTCTTAGAGGCACCTCTCTGTCAATTGTCATAAGCCAGTCTAAATTTGTGTGAGACCGTGAAAACTCAGTGTCTTTATTACGCTTGTGCTTCTGACGGGAGGTCTGAGAAGGCACTTCTGAAGGTTTATTCCTACCAGTCGTTGTCATATTTATCGAGTCTTTATTTTATATTTTTTCTTATTTTTTACTTCTACCAGTTTCTTGCTACCAACCCGTCTCCCTCCACCCTCGTGCACACACGATCAGTCATGGAATCCCGTGGACTTCAGCCCGCCAGACTCCTCTGTCCATGGATTTTTCCAGCCAAGAATACTGGAGTGGGTTGCCATTTCCTTCTCCATGTATGGAATCTTTAAAGATTCCGTCACTGTGTTGTTGCTTCTCCACTTGTACATGCCCTTTTTCCCTAAGTGCAGTAGAAGTCATCCCCACTTCCCAACATGTCTGTCTTCCGACCTCTCCAGAATGTATTGCATGAGCTCACCACAGCGTCAGGATATTCTAGAAAGCCTTCTGATTGCAGTCTCTTCAGGAGGTTACAAGTGCTTCAAACCTCAGGATTTTACAAAGCACTTTTTACAACCTCAGCTGAAAGGGAAGTCAACACTCAGTGAAAGTCACAGGCTTCCATGGCCTGGACTTGATTATGGGTTGTGCTTTCATAATCATCGTGTTTCATATATCAACTAAGATGTCACTGAGAATTTTTTTTTTCTCATCGTTCTATCTTTCATGTTTATTTAGATATATTATGGGTTTTCCTATATATCCTCCATTAGGGATGAGGTTCTTAAGTCATTAGAACTTACTGCACCTGACTTCCAGTTAGCTGTGTTAGGACAGGAAAAAGAATGACCAGCTGCTGGATTCTTAACGTTATGTGTGAAAACATAATTCGTTTTCCTTTGTGAAGTCATCCGATTCTAACTTTCTGAAGTAGGCATTCAGAAAAATCACAAAACCGCCTAACGACAAGGCGGTCTCCCATGCAAGTACTGACCAGGCCCGGCCCTACTCAATTTCCCAGATCAGAGGAGATAGGGCACGTTCAGGGTGCTATGGCCTTAGACCAAGGCGGCTGTCAGGCGCCCCAAGAGCTCCGCGTTGCGCCTCCCTTGCGTTCTGACCTGCCCTTCGGGCCTGGGGCCACAGCTCTCGAGCTGGCGCGCGCTGCACTTGAGCCGCACGACCCGCGACTGGACTCCGACCAACCAGGGCCGGCAGCTCGGGGTCCAGCGGAGGGCGCCACGGCCCCGCACACCGCCAGCCCCGGCCAGCACCCGTCTGGCCCGGCCGGGTCCTGGCATACCTGCGGGACCTGGGGTGGGGGGAGTGGGGGTGGGTAGAGCAGCGAGGACGTCTCGGTGCCCCCTCACCCCCTGCCCCCCACCATCCCGTTCGCTGCTCAGGGTGACGAGGCTCCGGACGAGCGGGGCTTCGGCCCGGGTCCGCGGTCCCCGGAGCCTCCTGCGGGCTTAGAGGCAGCCCAGCCGGGGCCCCAGCCGCACATCCTGCCCGCTGCACAAACCCCCTGGAGCGCCTCAGCCCTGCCTTTTCGCCCTACCGAGACCCGCCCTGCCCCCACTCTGCCGGCCCAGCACAAGTCTTTCCTGAGAGAGCAGGCAAGCGAAAGCCAGGCACACGGACAGGCACTCGCACGCACCCACGCCAGGTGAGACAGAGGCAGAAAGAGACGAGGGCTCAGAGAGAGACTCGAAGACAGCTTGTGGGCAGGGGGGGACTCGGGCAGGATGCCGGGCAGTTGCAGAGGCCACCCGGCCCTGAGAAGCGAATGCGATGGGGGCAGGGGGAAGCCGCTGAGTAGGGGCGGGCCTGGAGAGGCTCAGGGTGCGAGGGCACCTGAGATCTCCTTGCTCTGCGCCCTGCCCCCGTCCTCCCAACCCCCTGCACGCACACCAGGCCGGGGCGCTCTGACACTAGCTTCTCCGGAGTTTGGTCACCTGAATTTCTATCCTTGTGCTCAACTGAGTGATGACAGTGTATTGAACAGCTAGGTCATTTCCAAATAAATTAAGCTTAGTGTTTCACAGGACACCCGGACATGAATGCAGAGACCAGCACGGATGCATGGACACCAACCTTGGTAACTGGACAACCAATGGGAAATTACTGTCTGACTCAGGAGAGAGAAAGAAACCCAAACAGATGGAATGAAATGAACAGAACCACAAACTTTGCAACTCACACCCTAATTCAATTACAAAAAAAAAAAAAAAAAAAAAAAAAAAAAAAAAAAAACAACAACAACACTATAACCATTTTAGAAAAACAATAGACTTCTCCATGACCTTTGGTCTGGTGAGGAGTACTAGCACACGACAAAATAAGCCACCTTTTCCAAATCGTGAATATGTTAGTTCACACATTGACTTTTACATTGAAATGTGTAACAAATAAACTTAAAATCATTGACTCACTACATAAGCATGGAAGTATTTTAAACATAAAATATGTTCTATAGTATTCAGGAAGCATTTGGCACATGTCTCACTGTATGAGACCTAAAACTGGAAGTTATTTGAAGAGTCAGGTTAGTCTAAAAATGAATCCCTAACTAAAAGGAATACACAGGATTATTGTAGATAAAAAAGGTTAAAGAAGAGAAACTAGAAATCAGTCAATAAATGTTTTAGGGGTTAGCTCAGAGTGGCCAGCCTCTGTGTGACTTTTTAAATTTTCCATGTTGCATTTTCCAAATTTTCCATGCTGAGAATAATACTTTCATATCAGTTTCGAAATCAGTCTCACACTAAAGACAGTAAGACTGGAATAAGAAATAAGTAATGCTTGGGGGGAAGAAAATGCTTGAACTAAAGGTGGTACTGATGAAATTATTTGCAGGGCAGCAAAGGAGTCACAGATGTAGAGAACAGACTTATGGACATGGGCAAGGGGGAGGAAGGAGAGGGTCAGATGAATGCAGAGTAACATGAAAATATATTACCTTACGTAAAAACAGATGCCAATGAAATTTGCTGTATGACTCAGGGGCTCTGCAACAAGCTAGGTGTGGAATGGGGAGGGAAATGGGAGAGAGGTTCAGGAAGGAGGAGACATATGTATACCTGTGGCTCATTCATGCTGATGTTTGGCAACAAAATTCTGTAAAGCAACTATCCTTCAATTGAAAGAAAAAGTCATGTTTGGACTTACCAAACAAGGTCTTGTGTACTTCTAGCATGGCCATCTGTTTCGTGCTGCCATCCTTAATTCATTCTTCCATATCATTAAACAGACTAGTCAAGTTTTTCCCAAAAACATCTTGAGCTCCTGCATCATGCTGATCCACTGCCTTCTCACGATCCAGTTTAGAATGGAGACCAAAGAAACCTTTTGTCGTGTCTTCAAGTATTTGAGGCCACACTATGTGACTTTTAAAAATAAATGTGGATAAGACGGATATGACCAAAGCAATCTAATGACAATATCTGTGCTTCATTAAAGACTTCTGCAGAGAACTAGTAACTTTTATATATAGTATGAGAAGAATTTTTTAAATGCATGCCAACGTTTATTTCTCCTCCGCTAACCATTTGGACAAGGAAAACTGAGTTTACCAAGCAATGTCCATAGTTATGCTCCCTCACCGATTTTTACCCAATAAGTGTTACTCAGGCAGGAGACCCTGGTTCAGTTCCTGGGTCAGGAAGATCCGCTGGACAAGGGATAGGCTACACACTCCAGTAGTACTGGGCTTTCCTTGTGGCTCAGTTGGTAAAGAATCATTCCTCTTTCACAAGAGTAGCTCAACTCCTCTCAAAGCAAATACAGGATGGTAATAACTATGCAGGACAAAGCTGATTCTGTTTATTTATAGTACTCACTCATGAGCTTGACAGAGGTACTAGATCTTTTACCACATTTCTTGTTCTAAGTAATCTCCACATTTGCAGGTGAAAGTGGCTCAGTTCGTGCCTGACTTTTTGCGGCCCCATGGACTATAGAGTCCGTGGAATTCTCTAGGCCAGAATACTGGAGTGGGTAGCATATCCCTTCTCCAGGGGATCTTCCCGACCTAGGACTGAATGCGGGGTCTCCTGCGTTGCAGGCAGATTCTTTACCAACTGAGCTAGTAGGGCTTCCCTGGTCGCTCAGTTGCTAAACAATATCTGCATAACTGTCTATCCCCTTGGCATTAGCAATCTGTCTGTGAGCAGCGCCAGTCATAAGCAGCTTCTGTGAGAAAACAGAAGCATGTCTGTCTGACTTGCTTCTCCGCAGAGCTTTCACTGTTCTTGCGCTAGTGCACATGGCAAGTATTAGGTTCGGTTTCTAAGTGAGAAACTAATGGCTACATTCACAGCTGGCCACTGAGGTACTTAATGGGAGAGGCGAACCCAGCTCTGCCAAGCAGTAGCCAACATGAAATCAGCTATTGTCATTGTAGCCAAGTTCCTTGAATTTGTAGTGTTATTTGCTGTGTGCTTCAAGAAGATGCCTTCACCCTGCCAGTAAGACATATTTCCATAACACATAGCCATGCACTCAATCGATGTGCATCCTCCAGTAAAGCCCAGCCCCGATGTCTTAGAGGAGCCTCTCTGCCCATTGTCATAAGCCAGTCTAATTTTGTGTGAGACTGTGAAAACTCAGTGTCTTTATTACGCTTGTGCTTCTGACGGGAGGTCTGAGAAGGCACTTCTGAAAGTTTATGCCTACCAGTCGTTGTCATATTTATCGAGTCTTTATTTTATATTTTTTCTTATTTTTTACTTCTACCAGTTTCTTGCTACCAACCCGTCTCTCTCCACCCTCGTGCACACACGATCAGTCATGGAATCCCGTGGACTTCAGCCCGCCAGACTCCTCTGTCCATGGATTTTTCCAAGCAAGAATACTGGAGTGGGTTGCCATTTCCTTTTCCATGTATGGAGTCTTTAAAGATTCCGTCACTGAGGTGTTGCTTCTCCACTTGTACATGCCCTTTCTCCCTAAGTGCAGTAGAAGTCATCCCCACTTCCCAACATGTCTGTCTTCCGACCTCTGCAGAATGTATTGCTTGAGCTCACCACAGCGTCAGGATATTCTAGAAAGCCTTCTGATTGCAGTCTCTTCGGGAGGTTACAAGTGCTTCAAACCTCAGGATTTTACAAAGCACTTTTTACAATCTCAGCTGAAAGGGAAGCCAACACTCAGTGACAGTCACAGGCTTCCATGGCCTGGACTTGATTATGGGTTGTGCTTTCATAATCATCGTGTTTCATATACCAACTAAGATGTCACTGAGAATTTTTTTTTTCTCATCTTTCTATCTTTCATGTTTATTTAGATATACTATGGGTTTTCCTATATACCTTCCGTTAGGGATGAGGGTCTTAAGTCAGTAGAACTTACTGCAACTGACTTCCAGTTAGCTGTGTTAGGACAGGAAAAAGAATGACCAGCTGCTGGATTCTTAAGTTTATGTACAAAAACTTTATTCGTTTTCCTATGTGCTGTCATCCGATTCTAACTTTCTGAAGTAGGCATTCAGAAAAATCATAAAACCGCCTAACTACTAGGCGGTCTCCCATACAAGTACTGACCAGGCCCGGCCCTACTCAATTTCCCAGATCAGAGGAGATAGGGCACGTTCAGGGTGCTATGGCCTTAGACCGAGGCGGCTGTCAGGCGCCCGAAGAGCTCCGCCTTGCGCCTCCCTTGCGTTCTGACCTGCCCTTCGGGCCTGGGGCCACAGCTCTCGAGCTGGCGCACGCTGCACTTGAGCCGCACGACCCGGACTGGACTCCGACCAACAAGGGCCGGCAGCTCGGGGGACAGCGGAGGGCGCCATGGCCCCACACACCGCCAGCCCCGGCCAGCACCCGTCTGGCCCGGCCGGGGCCTGGCGTGCCTGCGGGACCAGGGGTGGTGGGGTGTGGGTAGAGCAGCGAGGACGTCGCGGTGCCGCCTCACCCCCTGTCCCCCACAATCCCGTTCGCTGCTCAGGGTGACGTGGCTCCGAACGAGCGGGGCTTCGGCCCTGGCCCGCGGTACCCGGAGCCTCCTGCGGGCTTAGAGGCAGCCCAGCCGGGGCGCCAGGTGCACGGCCTCCCCGCTGCGCAAACCCCCTGGAGCGCCTCAGCCCCGCCTTTTCGCCCTACTGAGACCCGCCCTGCCCCCACTCTGCCAGCCCAGCACAAGTCTTTCCTGAGAGAGCAGAGGAGCGATTGCCAGGCACACGGACAGGCACTCGCACGCACCCACGCCAGGTGAGACAGAGGCAGAAAGAGACGAGGGCTCAGAGAGAGACTCGAAGACAGCTTGTGGGCAGGGGGGGACTCGGGCAGGATGCCGGGCAGCTGCAGAGGCCACACGGTCCTGAGCAGGGAATGCGATGGGGGCAGGGGGAAGCCGCTGATTAGGAGCGTGCCTGGAGAGGCCCAGGGTGCGAGGGCACCTGAGATCTCCTTGCTCCGCGCCCTGTCCCAGTCCTCCCTACCACCTGCACGCTCACCACGCCTGGGCGCTCTGACACTAGCTTCTCCGGAGTTTGGTCACCTGAATTTCTATCCTTGTGCTCAACTGAGTGATGACAGTGTATTGAACAGCTAGGTCATTTCCAAATAAATTAAGCTTAGTGTTTCACAGGCCACCCGGACATGAATGCAGAGACCAGCACGGATGCATGGACACCAACCTTGGTAACTGGACAACCAACGGGTAATTACTGTCTGACTCAGGAGAGAGAAAGAAACCCAAACAGATGGAATGAAATGAAGAGAAACAAAAACTTTGCAACTCACACCCTAATACAATTACAAAAAAAAAAAAAAAATCAATATAACCATTTTAGAAAAACAATAGACCTCTCCATGACCTTTGGTCGGGTGAGGAGTTCTAGCACACGACAAAAAAAGCCACCTTTTCCAAATCGGGAATATGTTAGTTCACACATTGAATTTTACATTGAAATGTGTAACAAATAAACTTAAAATCATTGACTCACTACATAATCATGGAAGTATTTTAAACATAAAATATATTCTATAGTATTCAGGAAGCATTTGGCACACGTCTCACTGTATGAGACCCAAAACTGGAATTTAGTTGAAGAGTCAGGATAGTCTAAAAATGAATCCCTAACTAAAAGGAATACACAGGATTATTGTAGATAAAAAAGGTAAAAGAATAGAAACTAGAAATCAGTCAATAAATGTTTGAGGGGTTAGCTTATAGTGACTAGCCTCTGCGAGACTTTTTAAATTTTTCATGTTTGCATCTTCCAAATTTTCCATGGTGAGAATAATACTTTCATATCAGCTTGGAAATCAGTCTCACACTAAAGAGAGTAAGACTGGAATAAGAAATAAGAAATGATTGGTGGAAAAAAAAAATGCTTGAACTAAAGGTGGTACTGATGAAATTATTTGCAGGGCAGCCAAGGAGTCACAGATGTAGAGAACAGACTTATGGACATGGGCAGGGGGGGAGGAAGGAGAGGGTGAGATGAATGCAGAGTAACATGAAAATATATTACCATACGTAAAAACAGATGCCAATGAAATTTGCTGTATGACTCAGTGGACTAAAACCGGGGCTCTGCAACAAGCTAGGGGTGGAATGGGGAGGGAAATGGGAGAGAGGTTCAGGAGGGAGGAAACATATGTATACCTGTGGCTCATTCATGCTGATGTTTGGCAACAAAATTCTGTAAAGCAACTATCTTTCAATTGAAAGAAAAATTCATGTTTGGACTTACCAAACAAGGTCTTGTGTACTTCTAGCATGGCCTTCTATTTCGTGCTGCCACCCTTAACTCATTCTTCCATATCATTAAACAGACTAGTCAAGTTTTTGCCAAAAATATCTTGAGCTCCTGCATTATGCTGATCCACTGCCTTCTCACGATCCAGTTTAGAATGAAGACCAAAGAAACCTTTTGTCGTGTCTTCAAGTATTTGAGGCCACAATATGTGACTTTTAAAAACAAATGTGGATATGACGGATATGACCAAAGCATTCTAATGACAATATCTGTGCTTCATTAAAGACTTCTGCAGAGAACTAGTAAATTTTATATATAGTATCAGAAGAATTTTTTAAATGCATGCCAACGATTATTTCTCCTTCGCTAGCCATCTGGACAAGGAAAACTGAGTTTACCAAACAACGTCCATAGTTATGCTCCCTCACCGATTTTTACCCAATATGTGTTACTCAGGCAGGAGACCCTGGTTCAGTTCCTGGGTCAGGAAGATCCGCTGGACAAGGGATAGGCTACCCACTCCAGTAGTAGTGGGCTTTCCTTGTGGCTCAGTTGGTAAAGAATCATTCCTCTTTCACAAGACTAGCTCAACTCCTCTCAAAGCAAATACAGGAAGGAAATAACTATGCAGGATAAAGCTGATTCTGTATATTTATAGTACTCACTCATGAGCTTGACAGAGGTGCTAGATCTGTTACCACATTTCTTTGTCTAAGAAATATCCGTATGTGCAGGTGAAAGTGGCTCAGTTCGTGCCTGACTCTTTGTGGCCCCATGGACTATAGAGTCCGTGGAATTCTCTAGGCCAGAATACTGGAGTGGGTAGCCTATCCCTTCTCCAGGGGATCTTCCCAACCCAGGACTGAAAGCGGGGTCTCCTGCGTTGCAGGCAGATTCTTTACCAACTGAGCTAGTAGGGCTTCCCTGGTCGCTCAGTTGCTAAAGAATATCTGCATAACTGTCTATCGATTTGGCATTAGCAATCTGTCTGTGAGCAGGGCCGGTCATAAGCAGCTTCTGTGAGAAAACAGAAGCATGTCTGTCTGACTTGCTTCTCCACGGAGCTTTCACTGTTCTTGCGCCAGTGCACATGGCAAGTATTAGTTTCGGTTTCTAAGTTAGAAACTAATGGCTACATTCACAGCTGGACACTGAGGTACTTAATGGGAGAGGCGAACCCAACTCTGCCAAGCAGTAGCCAACATGAAATCAGCTATTGTCATTGTAGCCAAGTTCCTTGAATTTGTAGTGTTATTTGCTGTGTTCTTCAAGAAGATGCCTTCATCCTTCCAGTAAGACATATTTCCATAACACATAGCCATGCAGTCAATCGATGTGCATCCTCCAGTAAAGCACAGCCCCGAAGTCTTAGAGGCACCTCTCTGTCAATTGTCATAAGCCAGTCTAAATTTGTGTGAGACCGTGAAAACTCAGTGTGTTTATTACGCTTGTGCTTCTGACGGGAGGTCTGAGAAGGCACTTCTGAAGGTTTATTCCTACCAGTCGTTGTCATATTTATCGAGTCTTTATTTTATATTTTTTCTTATTTTTTACTTCTACCAGTTTCTTGCTACCAACCCTTCTCCCTCCACCCTCGTGCACACACGATCAGTCATGGAATCCCGTGGACTTCAGCCCGCCAGACTCCTCTGTCCATGGATTTTTCCAGCCAAGAATACTGGAGTGGGTTGCCATTTCCTTCTCCATGTATGGAATCTTTAAAGATTCCGTCACTGTGTTGTTGCTTCTCCACTTGTACATGCCCTTTTTCCCTAAGTGCAGTAGAAGTCATCCCCACTTCCCAACATGTCTGTCTTCCGACCTCTGCAGAATGTATTGCATGAGCTCACCACAGCGTCAGGATATTCTAGAAAGCCTTCTGATTGCAGTCTCTTCAGGAGGTTACAAGTGCTTCAAACCTCAGGATTTTACAAAGCACTTTTTACAACCTCAGCTGAAAGGGAAGTCAACACTCAGTGAAAGTCACAGGCTTCCATGGCCTGGACTTGATTATGGGTTGTGCTTTCATAATCATCGTGTTTCATGTACCAACTAAGATGTCACTGAGATATTTTTTTTTTTCTCATCGTTCTATCTTTCATGTTTATTTAGATATACTATGGGTTTTCCTATATACCTTCCGTTAGGGATGAGGGTCTTATGTCAGTAGAACTTACTGCACCTGACTTCCAGTTAGCTGTGTTAGGACAGGAAAAAGAATGATCAGCAGCTGGATTCTTAAGTTTATGTACGAAAACATTATTCGTTTTCCTGTGTGCAGTCATCCAATTCTAACTTTCTGAAGTAGGCATTCGGAAAAATCACAAAACCGCCTAACTACAAGGCGGTCTCCCATGCAAGTACTGACCAGGCCCGGCCCTACTCAATTTCCCAGATCAGAGGACATAGGGCACGTTCAGGGTGCTATGGCCTTAGACCGAGGCGGCTGTCAGGCCCCCCAAGAGCTCCGCGAGGCTCCTCCCATGCATTCTGACATGCCCTTCGGGCCTGGGGCCACAGTTCTCGACCTGGCGCGTGCTGCACTTGAGCCGCACGACCCGCGACTGGACTCCGAACAACCAGGGCCGGCAGCTCAGGGGCCAGCGGAGGGCGCCACGGACCCGCACACCGCCAGCCCCGGCCAGCACCCGTCTGGCCCAGCCGGGGCCTGGCGTGCCTGCGGGACCTGGTGTGGGGAAGGTGGGATGGGTAGAGCAGCGAGGACGTCTCGGTGCCCCCTCACACCCTGCTCCCCACCATCCCGTTCGCTGCTCAGTGTGAAGTGGCTCCGGACGAGTGGGGCTTCGGCCCGGGGCTGCGGTCCCCGGAGCCTCCTGCGGGCTTAGAGGCAGCCCAGCCGGGGCCCCAGGCGCAATCCGGCCTGCTGCACAAACCCCCTGGAGCGCCTCAGCCCCGCCTTTTCGCCCTACCGAGACCCGCCCTGCCCCCACTCTGCCGGACCAGCACAAGTCTTTCCTGAGAGAGCAGGCAAGCGAAAGCCAGGCACACGGACAGGCACTCGAACGCACCCACGCCAGGTGAGACAGAGGAAGAAAGAGACGAGGGCTCAGAGAGAGACTCGAAGACAGTTTGTGGGCAGGGGGGGACTCGGGCAGGATGCCGGGCAGCTGCAGAGTCCACCCGGCCCTGAGCAGCGAATGCGATGGGGGCAGGGGGAAGCCGCTGAGTAGGGGCGGGCCTGGAGAGGCCCAGGGTGCGAGGGCACTTGAGATCTCCTTGCTCCGCGCCCTGCCCCCGTCCTCCCAACCCCCTGCACGCACACCAGGCCGGGGCACTCTGACACAAGCTTCTCAGGAGTTTGGTCACCTGAATTTCTATCCTTGTGCTCAACTGAGTGATGACAGTGTATTGAACAGCTAGGTCATTTCCAAATAAATTAAGCTTAGTGTTTCACAGGACACCCGGACATGAATGCAGAGACCAGCACGGATGCATGGACACCAACTTTGGTAACTGGACAACCAATGGGAAATTACTGTCTGACTCAGGAGAGAGAAAGAAACCCGAACAGATGGAATGAAATGAACAGAAACACAAACTTTGCAACTCACACCCTAATTCAATTAGAAAAAAAAAACAACAACACTATAACCATTTTAGAAAAACAATAGACTTCTCCATGACCTTTGGTCGGGTGAGGAGTTCTAGCAAACGACAAAAACGGCCACCTTTTCCAAATCTTGAATATGTAAATTCACACATTGACTTTTACATTGAAATGTGTAACAGTTATACTTAAAATCATTGACTCACTACATAAGCATGGAAGTATTTTAAACATAAAATATGTTCTATAGTATTCAGGAAGCATTTGGCACATGTCTCACTGTATGAGACCTAAAACTGGAAGTTAGTTGAAGAGTCAGGATAGTCTAAAAATGCATCCCTAACTAAAAGGAATACACAGGATTATTTTAGATAAAAAAGGTTAAAGAAGAGAAAGTAGAAATCAGTCAATAAATGTTTTAGGGGTTAGCTCAGAGTGGCTAGCCTCTGCGTGACTTTTTAAATTTTCCATGTTGCATGTTCCAAATTTTCGATGGTGTGAATAATACTTCCATATCAGTTTCGAAATCAGTCTCACACTAAAGACAGTAAGACTGGAATAAGAAATAAGTAATGCTTGGGGGGAAAAAAATGCTTGAACTAAAGGTGGTACTGATGAAATTATTTGAAGGGCAGCAAAGGAGTCACAGATGTAGAGAACAGACTTATGGACATGGGCAAGTGGGAGGAAGGAGAGTGTCAGATGAATGCAGAGTAACATGAAAATATATTATCTTACGTAAAAACAGATGCCAAAGAAATTTGCTGTATGACTCAGGGGCTCTGCAACAAGCTAGGGGTGGAAAGGGGAGGGAAATGGGAGAGAGGTTCAGGAGGGAGGAGACATATGTATACCTGTGGCTCATTCATGCTGATGTTTGGCAACAAAATTCTGTAAAGCAACTTTCCTTCAAATGAAAGAATACGTCATGTTTGGACTTACAAAACAAGGTCTTGTGTAATTCTAGCATGGCCTTCTGTTTCGTGCTGCCACCCTTAACTCATTCTTCCATATCATTAAACAGACTAGTCAAGTTTTTGCCAAAAATATCTTGAGCTCCTGCATTATGCTGATCCACTGCCTTCTCACGATCCAGTTTAGAATGGAGACCAAAGAAACCTTTTGTCGTGTCTTCAATATTTGAGGCCACACTATGTGACTGTTAAAAATAAATGTGGATAAGACGGATATGACCAAAGCAATCTAATGACAATATCTGTGCTTCATTAAAGACTTCTGCAGAGAAAAAGTAAATTTTATATATAGTATCAGAAGAATTTTTAAATGCATGCCAACGTTTATTTCTCCTCGGCTAGCCATCTGGACAAGGAAAACTGCGTTTACCAATCAATGTCCATAGTTATGCTCCCTCATCGATTTTTACCCAATATGTGTTACTCAGGCAGGAGACCCTGGTTCAGTTCCTGGGTAAGGAAGAACCGCTGGAGAAGGGATAGGCTACCAATTCCGGTATTAGCGGGCTTTCCTTGTGGCTCAGTTGGTAAAGAATCATTCCTCTTTCACAAGAGTAGCTCAACTCCTCTCAAAGCAAATACAGGATGGAAATAACTATGCAGGACAAAGCTGATTCTGTATATTTATAGTACTCACTCATTAGCTTGACAGAGGTGCTAGATCTGTTACCACATTTCTTTTTCTAAGTAATATCCGCATGTGCAGGTGAAAGTGGCTCAGTTCGTGCCTGACTCTTTGCAGCCCCTTGGACTATAGAGTCCGTGGAATTCTCTATGCCAGAATACAGGAGTGGGAAGCCTAACCCTTCTCCAAGGGATCTTCCCGAACCAGGACTGAAAGCGGGGTCTCCTACGTTGCAGGCAGATTCTTGACCAACTGAGCTAGTAGGGCTTCCCTGGTCGCTCAGTTGCTAAAGAATATCTGCATAACTGTCTATCGATTTGGCATTAGCAATCTGTCTGTGAGCAGGGCCGGTCATAAGCAGCTTCTGTGAGAAAACAGAAGAATGTCTGTCTGACTTGCTTCTCCGCGGAGCTTTCAGTGTTCTTGCGCTAGTGCACATGGCAAGTATTAGGTTCGGTTTCTAAGTGAGAAACTAATGGCTACATTCACAGCTGGCCACTGAGGTACATAATGGGAGAGGCGAACCCAGCTCTGCCAAGCAGTAGCCAACATGAAATCAGCTATTGTCATTGTAGCCAAGTTCCTTGAATTTGTAGTGTTATTTGCTGTGTTCTTCAAGAAGATGCCTTCGCCCTTCCATTAAGACATATTTTCATAACACATAGCCATGCACTCTATCGATGTGCATCCTCCAGTAAAGCCCAGACCCGATGTCTTAGAGGCGCCTCTCTGCCCATTGTCATAAGCCAGTCGAATTTTGTGTGAGACCGTGAAAACTCAGTGTCTTTATTACGCTTGTGCTTCTGACGGGAGGTCTGAGAAGGCACTTCTGAAGGTTTATTCCTACCAGTCGTTGTCATATTTATCGAGTCTTTATTTTATATTTTTTTCTTATTTTTTACTTTTACCAGTTTCTTGCTACCAACCCGTCTCCCTCCACCCTCGTGCACACACGATCAGTCATGGAATCCCGTGGACTTCAGCCCGCCACACTCCTCTGTCCATGGATTTTTCCAGCCAAGAATATTGGAGTGGGTTGCCATTTCCTTCTCCATGTACGGAGTCTTTAAAGATTCCGTCACTGAGGTGTTTCTTCTCCACTTGTACATGCCCTTTCTCCCTAAGTGCAGTAGAAGTCATCCCCACTTCCCAACATGTCTGTCTTCCGACCTCTGCAGAATGTATTGCTTGAGCTCACCACAGCGTCAGGATATTCTAGAAAGTCTTCTGATTGCAGTCTCTTCAGGAGGTTACAAGTGCTTCAAACCTCAGGATTTTACAAAGCACTTTTTGCAACCTCAGCTGAAAGGGAAGTCAACACTCAGTGAAAGTCACAGGCTTCCATGGCCTGGACTTGAATATGGGTTGTGCTTTCATAATCATCGTGTTTCATATACCAACTAAGATGTCACTGAGAATTTTTTTTTTTTCTCATCGTTCTATCTTTCATGTTTATTTAGATATACTATGGGTTTTCCTATATACCTTCCGTTAGGGATGAGGGTCTTAAATCTGTAGAAGTTACTGCAACTGACTTCCAGTTAGCTGTGTTAGGACAGGAAAAAGAATGACCAGCGGCTGGATTCTTAAGATTATGACCGAAAACATTATTCGTTTTCCTGTGTGCAGTCATCCAATTCTAACTTTCTGAAGTAGGCATTCAGAAAAATCACAAAACCGCCTAACTACTAGGCGGTCTCCCATGCAAGTACTGACCAGGCCCGGCCCTACTCAATTTCCCAGATCAGAGAACATAGGGCACTTTCAGGGTGCAATAGCCTTAGACCGAGGCGGCTGTCAGACGCCCCAGGAGACCCGCGTTTCGCCTCCCTTGCGGTCTGACCTGCCGGTCGGGCCTGGGGCTGCAGTTTTCGAGCGGGCGCGCGCTGTACTTGAGCCTCACGACCAGCGACTGGACTCCGGCCGGCCAGAGCCTGCAGCTCGGCGGGCACCGGAGGGCACCCCCGCTCCGCACACCGTGAGCCCAGGCCAGCACCAGTCTGGCCCGGCCGGCCGGGGACTGGCGTGCCTGCGGAACCTGGGGTGGGGGGAGGGGTGTGGGTAGAGCAGCGAGGACATCTCGGTACCCCCTCACCCGCTGACCCCCACCATCGCGTTCGCTGCTCAGGGTCAGGTGGCTCCGGACGAGCGGGGCTTCGGCCCGGGTCCGCGCTCCCCGGTGCCACCTGGGACTTAGGGGCAGCCCAGCCGGGGCCCCAGGTGCCCGTCCTGCCGGCTGTGCAAACCCCCTGGAGCACCTCAGCCCCGCCTTTTCGCCCTACCGAGGCCCGCCCTGCCCCCACGCCGCGGGCCCAGCACAGGACCTTCCAGGGAGAGCAGACGAGTGACAGCCAGCGACACGGACAGGCACTCGCATGCACCCACGCCAGGTGAGACAGAGGCAGAAAGAGTCGAGGGTTCAGAGAGAGACTGGAAGACAGCGTGTGGGCAGGAGGTGCCTCGGGCAGGATGCCGGGCAGCTGCAGAGACCACCCGGCCCTGAGCAGCCAAAGCGATGGGGGCGGGGGGAGGCCACTGAGCAGCGGCGGACCTGGAGAGGCCCAGGGTGTGAGGACACCTGAGACCTCCGCACTCCACGCACCGCCCCTTCCCCCCAATCCCCTGCACGCATGCCACGCCGGGGCGCTCTGACACTACCTTCTCTGGAGTTTTGTCACTTGAATTTCTCTCCCTCTGCTCAACTGAGTGATGACAGTGTATTGAACAGCTAGGTCATTTCCAAATAAATTAAGCTTAGTGTTTCACAGGACACCCGGACATGTATGGAGAGACCAGCACGAATGCATGGACACCAAACTTGGTAACTGGACAACCAATGGGAAATTACTGTCTGACTCAGGAGAGAGAAAGAAACCCGAACAGATGGAATGAAATGAACAGAAACACAGGCTTTGCAACTCACACCCTAATTCAATTACCAGAAAATAAACAACACTATAACCATTTTAGAAAAACTATAGACCTCTCTATGACCTTTGGTCGGGTGAGGAGTTCAAACACACAACAAAAAAAAAAGCCACTTTTCCAAGTCGTGAATATGTTAGTTCACACATTGACTTTTACATTGAAATGTGTAACAAATAAACTTAAAACCATTCACTCACTACATAAGCATGGAAGTATTTTAAACATAAAATATGTGCTATAGTATTCAGGAAGCACTTGGCACATCTGTAAGTGTATCAGACCCAAAACTGGAACGTAGTGGAACAGTCAGGATAGTTTAAAAATGAATCCCTAACTAAAAGGAACACACAGGATTACTGTAGATAAAAAAGGTTAAAGAAGAGAAGCTAGAAATCAGTCAATAAATGTCTTAGGGGTTAGCTTCGAGTGACTAGCCGCTGCGTGACTCTTTAAATTTTTCATGTTTGCAGCTTCCAAATTTTCCATATTGAGAATAATGCTTTCGCCTCCAAACCAGAGTGACTTGGGGACACAAAGGTAGAAGTCGATAATTTTCTTTGCCTATGTCTGAATATTTAAAGTCAGAGGTAGAAAAGGAGGAGTCTGTCCCTTGTCTAGATGATGTCAATCCCCAGGTGTGGGATGTCTCCAGCCCTGGTTTAGCCATAAATGTTCCACCAGTAAAGATTTCTCTGAGACCAAATGCTCCCTAGCCCTGGAAAAGACAATATCCCTTAAAACCAGTAGCTCTTGAGGGTCTTAAACCATTAGTTAACAAATATCGAGATACTGGAAGTCGAATCAGCTGTGAGTCCCCCTGCGACACCCCAATCTTGCCCGTTCAAAAACCAGATGGATCTTACCGATTCGTCCAGGATCTAAGAGCTGTTAATGAAGCTGTGGTTCCCATCCACCCCATAGTCCCAAACCCATATAACCTCCTATCCCAAGTCCCAGGAAATGCCAAGTACTTCTCAGTCTTGGACCTTCAAGGTGCTTTCTTTGGCATTCCTCTCCATCCTGAATCCCAAAAACTATTTGCTTTTGAGTGGCGGGACTTGGAAACAAGAGAGACCATACAACTCTCGACTGGACTCGACTACCCCAAGGGTTTAGGGACAGCCCTAATATCTTCGGGACTTCCTCGGGGAGAGAACTAAGGGAATTAAATTTAACAAACAGTAGTCTAATACAGTATGTGGATGACTTACTCATAGCTAGGCCAGATTTTACCAGCTCTCAAATGGACACTATTTAAAACGCTAACTTTCCTGTATGAAAAGGGTTATCGAGTATCCCCCAAGTAGGCTCAGATTAGCTTAACCCAAGTAAAATACCTTGGATTTATAATTACGGAGGGAAAAAGAATGCCTGACCCCGAGGGGAGATCCCTCATCTTAAATACTCCGTACCCTCAAACAAAACAACAGCTTAGGGGATTTTTAGGAAGGACCGGGTTTTGCAAGATCTGGGATCATAATTATGGCAATCTGGCCAGACCCCTATATGAAAATTTAAGGGGGAAAGAGGAAGAGCCACTCGAGTGGCATGAGACCTGCAAGGTGGCCTTTAATGCCCTAAAAGAGTCGATCACTACAGCCCCAGCTTTAGGCCTCCCCAACCTGGAGAAGCCTTTTAGACTCTATGTTTCTGGAAGGACAGGAACTGCTCTTGGGGTGTTAGAGCAGATGATGGGGCCCGTATTACAACCTGTGGTTTATCTCTCAAAATAACTAGATGAGGTGGCCAGAGGGTGGCCCACTTGCCTCCGGGCAGTAGCAGCCACTGCTCTTATGGTTAAGGAGGCATCTAAGCTGACCCTGGGTCAGCCCACCACAGTGTATACGCCTCACCGGGTGCAAGCAGTCTTGAAAACGAAAGGGGACAGGTGGATGACAGGGGGAAGGATCACCCAATACCAAGCCCTCCTCCTTGACACTCCAGAAATAAAGTTGAGGGTCTGCCAGATTTTAAATCCAGCAACCTTACTGCCAGATCCCCCTACCTCCCCTCTGGATCACCAATGCATACAAATCACAGACGAGTTATACTCTTCTCGCCGGGACCTATCAGAGACACCTTTATCTGACCCAGAGGAAAACTGGCACACAGATGGCAGCAGTTTTGTAGAAAAGGGAGAGAGGAAAGCAGGATATGCTGTAGCGAGCCTGGAAGAAACTAAGGAAAGTGGGTCTCTTCCCCCAGACACCTCAGCCCAGAAAGCTGAACTTTTTGCCCTGACAAGAGCTTTGGAGTTAGGAGAAGGAAAGAGGATTAATGTGTGTATGGACTCTAAGTATGCTTTCCTCATTCTGCATGCCCGTGCAGCAATTTGGAAAGAAAGAGGGATGCTCAGTGCCCGAAGCTCTGCTATTAAACACAAAGAGCTCATTCTCAGGCTCTTGGAGGCAGTCAAACTTCCTGCAAAATTAGCTGTCATCCACTGCAAGAGTCACCAAAAGGGGCAAGAAAAAGAGGCTCAGGGAAATAGGAAAGCTGAACAAGAGGCAGGATGAGCTGCCGGGAAGCTACCTCTGCCACTGCTATCTGCCCCCTTTTCCCCAAGGAAACCCTGACTCCACATTTTACCCCAGGGGGACATTCCCGATATGCTGAGCGGGGCTGGGAGATTGGGTCACATGGGTGGTTTCAGCCTGATCAGGCCCAAATAATACTCCCTGATTCTCAGGTTTAAAACATTACTAACTCCTTACATAAGAGCGCCCATTTTGGAAAAGATAATCTAGAAATCATGCTTAAGCCTATTCTCTCCCATCTCCAGTTAGCTAAGGTTGTTAAACAAGTCACACAAAATTGTGACACCTGTCTAAAAAATAACCCAAAAACCAGATCTCCTCTAATTACACCTGTCCAACATCCGGGATCATACCCAGGAGCGGACTGGCATTGCCGCTCCACATTTAGAATTTACAGCCATGCCCAAGACCCAAGGGTTTTCTTACTTGCTAGTCTTTATTGACACATTCACAGGATGGATCGAAGCGTTCCCTACTGAGACAGAGAGAGCTACAGAAGTCTGTAAAGCTCTGCTGAAGGAGATAGTGCCTAGGTTTGGGCTGCCTCGGTCACTTCAGTGTGACAATGGGCCCTCACTTACAGCCACGATACCCCAGAACCTTGCCGCATGCTTAGGCATAAAATACCAGCTCCGCTCATCCTGGAGGCCTCAAGCTTCAGGAAAGGTAGAGAGAGCCAACCAGACTCTTAAAAGGGCTCTGGCTAAGCTATGTCAGAAACACATAATAAGTGAACACATATGCTGCCCATAGCCCTCATGAGGCTACGGATATCCCCCAAACGGCCACTATTGTTAAGTCCTTATGAAATGCTGTATGGACGACCATTCTTAACTTCTGATTTGTTTCTTGACGAGGATGCCAATACACTCTTAAAACATATAATTGACCTGGGAAGGTTTCAGCAAGAACTCCAACGGTATGGAGAACAAACCACAGGAAGACTTGAAAAATCCCCAGGTAAAGCCAGGGGATCAAGTATCAGTAAAGACCTGGCAAGAAAAACGGAGTCCAAACCAGCTGTCCGAGAAATGGACAGGGCCATATCAGGTTGTTCTAGTGACTTCAACTGCTGTAAAAGTGAAGAGTCTATCTGCCTGGGTCCACAATTCTAGAATAAAACCGTATGGCCTACAGGAGGGGGAGACAGAAACTGAGACTCCAAAGCCAGAGGACAGCTATTCCTGTGAACCTGTTGAAGATCTCAGGCTCTTGTTCAAGCAGAACCCCATCAATCCTGCCTCAGATAAGTAAAATGCATCATATGATGTTCTTACTCTTTCTAATCATATCTCCCTGTATGGCTATTGATCTCTCCCTAAATGAGGCATGTTCACTTGCAAACCACACTGCTTCTCAACTGAACCTAAGCAGCCCGGGCTGCATCTGCATTAATGACAAAGGTTGGGGGTATGTCCAACCCATCCCAGGGTATCACTATCAAAGGCCCACCCTTCCAGCCGAGCTATGGGCTGTTACTCAGCGCCCCCATGTGGTCGTAATATGGCCTTTTGGGGAAAGGGGGAAAAAAAACTTCATGTCTTGGTACCAGCAACAACTGTCTCTATTTACCCCCTGGATGACATCTGCAATCCCACCTGAGCCCTTATTTTCTCTCATGACTAACATCCCCCAAGTGACCTTCCCTATCTCTCTAAAAAGCCACTCCCTAACAGGGGTGTCAGTGAGAAATCTAGACGACTCACAATGTGGGGTGACCGTCACTGTTGAAACTGATGGGAAAAACAAGGACAGGCCCTGCAGCTGGGAGACCAGCCGACGCCACCCCCGGCCAGCACGCGCCTGGCCCGGCCCCGGGCGCTTCCCGGACCCCGAGCGGCCTGGCGAGGCTGCGGGAGCTCTGGCGGGGGTTGGAGAGGGGGGTGGCTTGAGCGGGGAGGACGTCTCGGTGCCCCCCCACCCCCCGCCCCCCACCATCCCTTCGCTGCTCAGGGTCACGTGGCTGCGGACGAGCAGGGCGTCGGCCCGGGGTCACGGTCCCCGGAGCCTCCTGCGGGCTTAGGGGCAGCCCAGCCGGGGCCCCAGGCGCCCATCCTGCCGGCTGTGCAAACACCCTGGAGTGCCTCAGCCCCTCCCTGTCCCAAAACGAATGCCCGCACTGCCCCCACGCCACGGGCCCAGCACAGGACCTTCCTGAGAGAGTGGACGAGCGACAGCCAGGCACACGGACAGGCACTCCCACGCACCCAAGCCAGGTGAGACAGAGGCAGAAAGAGTCGAGGGTTCAGAGAGAGACTGGAAGACAGCGTGTGGGCAGGGGGGGCCTCGGGCAGGATGCCGGGCAGCTGCAGAGACCACCCGGTCCTGAGCAGCCAAAGCGATGGGGGCGGGGGGAGGCCCCTGAGCAGCGGCGAGTCTGGAGAGGCCCAGGGTGGGAGGACACCTGAGATCTCCGCGTTCCGCTCCCGCCCCCCTCCCCCCAACCCCCTGCACGCATGCCACGCCGGGGCGCTCTGACACTAGCTTCTCTGGAGTTTTGTCACTTGAATTTCTCTCCCTCTGCTCAACTGAGTGATGACAGTGTATTGAACAGCTAGGTCATTTCCAAATAAATTAAGCTTAGTGTTTCACAGGACACCCGGACATGTATGGAGAGACCAGCACGGATGCATGGACACCAACCTTGGTAACTGGACAACCAATGGGAAATTACTGTCTGACTCAGGAGAGAGAAAGAAACCCGAACAAATGGAAAAAATGAACAGAAACACAAACTTTGCAACTCACACCCCAATTCAATTACCGAAAAAAACAACAACACTATAACCATTTTAGAAAACAATAGACCTCTCCATGACCTTTGGTCCAGTGAGGAGTTCTTACACACAACAAAAAAAGCCACCTTTTCCAAATCGAGAATATGTTAGTTCACACATTGACTTTTACATTGAAATGTGTAACAAATAAACTTAAAATCATTGACTCACTACATACGCATGGAAGTATTTTAAACATAAAATATGTTCTATAGTATTCAGGAAGCACTTGGCACATCTGTAAGTGTATCAGACCCCAAACTGGAACTTAATGGAAGAGTCAGAATAGTCTAAAAATGAATCCCTAACTAAAAGGAATACACAGGATTACGTAGATCAAAAAGGTTAAAGAAGAGAAACTAGAAATCAGTCAATAAATGTTTTAGGCGTTAGCCTAGAGTGACTAGCCTCTGCGTTACTTTTTAAATTTTTCATGTTTGCATCTTCCAAATTTTCCATGCTGAGAATAATACTTTCATATCAGTTTCGAGATCAGTCTCACACTAAAGACAGTAAGAGTGGAATAAGAGATAAGAAATGCTTGGGGGGGGGGGGGGAAGAAATGCTTGAACTAAAGGTGGTACTGATGAAATTATTTGCAGGGCAGCCAAGGAGTCACAGATGTAGAGAACAGACTTATGGACACTGGCAGGTGTGAGGAAGAAGAGGGTGAGATGAATGCAGAGGAACATGGAAACATAGTACCATACGTTAAAAGAGATGCCAATGCAATTTGCTGTATGACTCAGGGAACTCAAACAGGGGCTCTGCAACAAGCTAGAGGGGTGGAACGGGGAGGAGAGGATGGGAGAGAGGTTCAGGAGGGAGGAGACATATGTACACCTGTGGCTCATTCACGTTGATGTTTGGCAACAAAATTCTGTAAAGCAACTATCCTTCAATTGAAAGAAAAAGTCATGTTTGGACTTACCAAACAAGGTCTTGTGTACTTCTAGCATGGCCTTCTGTTTCGTGCTGGCATCCTTAATTCATTCTTCCATATCATTAAACAGACTAGTCAAGTTTTTCCCAAAAACATCTTGAGCTCCTGCATCATGCTGATCAACTGCCTTCTCTCGATCCAGTATAGAATGGAGACCAAAGAAACATTTTGTCGTTTCTTCAAGTGATTGAATCCACTCTATGTGATTTTAAAAAATAAATGTGGATAAGACGGATATGACCAAAGCAATCTAATGACAATATCTGTGCTTCATTAAAGATCTGCAGAGAACTAGTAAAATTTTGTTTCGTATCAGAAGAATTTTTTAAATCCACACCAACATTTCTTTCGCGTCCGCTAGCCATCTAGACAAGGAAAACTGGTTTTACCAATCAATGTCCCTAGTTCTGCCCCCTCACCGTTTTTTACCCAATATGTGTTACTCAGGCAGGAGACCCTGGTTCAATTCCTGGGTCAGGAATATCTGCTGGAGAAGGGATAGGCTACCCACTCCAGTATTAGTGGGCTTCCCTTGTGGCTCAGTTGGTAAAGAATCATTCCTCTGTACCAAGAGTAGCTCAACTCCTCTCAAAACAAATACAGGATGGTAGTAACTATGCAGGACAAAGCTGATTCTGTATATTTATAGTACTCACTCATGAGCTTGACAGAGGTCCTAAATCTGATACCACATTTTTTTTTTTAAGTGATATCTGCATGTGCAGGTGAAAGTGGCTCAGTTCGTGCCTGACTCTTTGCAGCCCCAAGGACTATACAGTCCATAGAATTCTCTAGGCCAGAATAGTGGAGTGGGTAACCTATCCTTTCTCCAGCGGATCTTCCCGACCCAGGACTCAAAGCGGGGTCTCCTGCGTTACAGGCAGATTCTTTAGCAACTGAGCTAGTAGGGCTTCACTGGTGGCTCAGTTGCTAAAGAATATCTGCATAACTTTCTATCGATTTGGAATTAGCAATCTGTCTGTGAGCAGGGCCGGTCATAAGCAGCTTCTGGGAGAAAACAGAAGCATGTCTGCCTGACTTGCTTCTCTGGGGAGCTTTCACTGTTCTTGCGCTAGTGCACATGGCAAGTTTCTAAGTGAGAAAGTAATGGCTACTATCACAGCTGGCCACTGAGGTACTTAATGGCAGAGGCAATCCCAGCTCTGCCAAGCAGTAGACATCACAAAATCAGCTATTGTCATTGTAGCCAAGTTCCGTGAATTTGTGGTGTTATTTGCTGTGTTCTTCAAGAAGATGCCTTCGCCCTGCCAGTAAGACATATTTCCATAACACACAGCCATGCACTCAATCGATGTGCATCCTCCAGTAAAGCCCAGCCCCGATGTCTTAGAGGAGCCTCTCTGCCCATTGTCATAAACCAGTCTAATTTTGTGTGAGACCGTGAAAACTCAGTGTCTTTATTACGCTTGTGCTTCTGACGGGAGGTCTGAGAAGGCACTTCTGAAGGTTTATTCCTACCAGTCGTTGTCATATTTATCGAGTCTTTATTTTATATTTTTTTCTTATTTTTTACTTCTACCAGTTTCTTGCTACCAGCCCGTCTCCCTCAACCCTCGTGCACAGACGGTCAGTCATGGAATCCCGTGGACTTCAGCCCACCAGACTCCTCTGCCCATGGAGTTTTCCAGGCAAGAATACTGGAGTGGGTTGCCATTTCCTTCTCCATGTGTGGAGTCTTTAAAGATTCCATCACTGAGGTGTTGTTTCTCCACTTATACATGCCCTTCCTACATAAGTGCAGTAGAAATCATCCCCACTTCCCAACACGTCTGTCTTCCGTCCTCTGGAGTCTGTATTGCTTGAGCTCACCACAGCGTCAGGATATTCTCGAAACCCTTCTGATTGCAGTCTCTTCGGGAGGTTACAAGTGCTTCAAACCTCAGAATTTTACAAAGCACTTTTTAGACCTCAGCTGAAAGGGAAGTCAACACTCAGTGACAGTCACAGGCTTCCATGGCCTGGACTTGATTATGGGCTGTTCTTTCATAATCATCGTGTTTCCGATACCAACAAAGATGTCACTGAGAAATTTTTTTCTTTCTCATCATTGTATCTTTCATGTTTATTTAGATATATTATGGGTTTTCCTATGTATCTTCCCTTAGGGATGAGGGTCTTAAGTCAGTAGAACTTACTACAACTGATTTTCAGGAAGCTGTGTTAGGACAGGAAAAAGAATGACCAGCTGCTGGATTCTTAAGATTATGTATGAAAATATGATTCGTTTTACTGTGTGAAGTCATCCGATTCTAACTTTCTGAAGTAGGAATTCAGAAAAATCAAAAAAAATCGCCTAACTACTAGGTGGTCTCCCATCCAAGTACTGACCAGGCCCGACCCTGCTCAGTTTCCCAGATCACAGGAGAGAGGGCACGTTCAGGGTGGTATGGCCTTAGACCGAGGCGGCTGCCAGGCGCCCCAGGATCCCCGCGTTGCGCCTCCCTTGCGGTCTGACCTGCCGGTCGGGCCTGGGGCTGCAGTTCTCCAGCGGGCTCGTGCTGCACTTGAGCCGCACGACCCGCGACTGGACTCCGGCCGGCCAGAGCCTGCAGCTCGGTGGCCAACGGAGGGCGCCCCGGCTCCGCACACCGCGAGCCCAGGCCAGCACCCGTCTGGCACGGCCGGCCGGGGTCTGTCGTGCCTGCGGAACCTGGGGTGGGGAGAGGGGGGATGGGCAGATCAGCGAGGACATCTCGGTGCCCCCTCACCCCCTGTCACCCACCATCCCGTTCACTGCTCAGGGTCAGGTGGCTCCGGACGAGCGGGTCTTCGGCCCGGGTCCGCGGTCCCTGGAGACTCCTGGGGCTTAGGGGCAGCCCAGCTGGGGCGCCAGGCGCCCGTCCTGCCGGCTGCGCAAACCCCGGGAGCGCCTCAGCCCCGTCTTTTCGCACTACCGAGGCCCGCCCAATTCCCACGCCGCGGGCCCAGCACAGGACCTTCCTGGGAGAGCAGACGAGCGACAGGCAGGGACACGGACAGGCAATCGCACGCACCCACGCCAGGTGAGACAGAGGCAGAAAGAGTCGAGGGTTCAGAGAGAGACTGGAAGAAAGCGTGTGGGCAGGGGGGGCCTCAGGCAGGATGCCAGGCAGCTGCAGAGACCAGCCGGTCCTGAGCAGCCAAAGCGATGGGGGCGGGGGGAGGCCACTGAGCAGGGGCGGACCTGGAGAGGCCCATGATGGGAGGACACCTGAGACCTCCGCGCTCCGCGCACTGCCCCCTCACCCCAACCCCCTGCACGCATGCCACGCCGGGGCGCTCTGACACTAGTTTCTCTGGAGTTTTGTCACTTGAATTTCTCTCCCTCTGCTCAACTGAGTGATGACAGTGTAATGAACAGCTAGGTCATTTCCAAATAAATTAAGCTTAGTGTTTCACAGGACACCCGGACATGTATGGAGAGACCAGCACGGATGCATGGACACCAACCTTGGTAACTGGACAACCAATGGGAAATTACTGTCTGACTCAGGAGAGAGAAAGAAACCCGAACAGATGGAATGTAATGAACAGAAACACAAACTTTGCAACTCACACCCTAATACAATTACAAAAAAAAAAAAAATCAATATAACCATTTTAGAAAAACAATATACCTCTCCATGACATTTGGTCGGGTGAGGAGTTCTAGCACACGACAAAAAAAGCCACCTTTTCCAAATCGTGAATATGTTAGTTCACACATTGACTTTTACATTGAAATGTGTAACAAATAAACTTAAAATCATTGACTCACTACATAAGCATGGAAGTATTTTAAACATAAAATATGTTCTATAGTATTCAGGAAGCATTTGGCGCATGTCTCACTGTATCAGACCCAAGACTGGAATTTAGTTGAAGAGTCGGGATAGTCTAAAAATGAATCCCTAACTAAAAGGAATACACAGGATTATTGTAGATAAAAAAGGTAAAAGAATAGAAACTAGAAATCAGTCAATAAATGTTTGAGGGGTTAGCTTATAGTGACTTGCCTCTGCGTGAATTTTTAAATTTTTCATGTTTGCATCTTCCAAATTTTCCATGGTGAGAATAATACTTTGATATCAGCTTGGAAATTAGTCTCACACTAAAGAGAGTAAGACTGGAATAAGAAATAAGAAATGTTTGGTGGAAAAAAACAATGCTTGAACTAAATGTGGTACTGATGAAATTATTTGCAGGGCAGCCAAGGAGTCACAGATGTAGAGAACAGACTTATGGACATTGGTATGGGGGAGGAAGGAGAGGGTGAGATGAATGCAGAGTAACATGAAAATATATTACCATATGTAAAAACAGATGCCAATGAAATTTGCTGTATGACACTGGGGACTAAAACCGGGGCTCTGCAACAAGCTAGGGGTGGATTGGGGAGGGAAATGGGAGAGAGGTTCAGGAGGGAGGAAACATATGTATACCTGTGGCTCATTCATGCTGATGTTTGGCAACAAAATTCTATAAAGCAACTATCTTTCAATTGAAAGAAAAAGTCATGTTTGGACTTACCAAACAAGGTCTTGTGTACTTCTAGCATGGCCTTCTGTTTCGTGCTGCCACCCTTAACTCATTCTTCCATATCATTAAACAGACTAGTCAAGTTTTTGCCAAAAATATCTTGAGCTCCTGCATTATGCTGATCCACTGCCTTCTCACGATCCAGTTTAGAATGGAGACGAAAGAAACCTTTTGTCGTGTCTTCAAGTATTTGAGGCCACACTATGTAACTGTTAAAAATAAATGTGCATAAGACGGATATGACCAAAGCAATCTAATGGCAATATTTGTGCTTCATTAAAGACTTCTGCAGAGAACTAGTAAATTTTATAAATAGTATCAGAAGAATTTTTTAAATGCATGCCAACGTTTATTTCTCCTCCGCTAGCCATCTGGACAAGGAAAACTGAGTTTTCCAATCAATGTCCATAGTTATGCTCCCTCACCGATTTTTACCCAATATGTGTTACTCAGGCAGGAGACCCTGGTTCAGTTCCTGGGTAAGGAAGAACCGCTGGAGAAGGGATAGGCTACCCACTCCAGTATTAGTGGGCTTTCCTTGTGGCTCAGTTGGTAAAGAATCATTCCTCTTTCACAAGAGTAGCTCAACTCCTCTCAAAGCAAATACAGGATGGAAATAACTATGCAGGACAAAGCTGATTCTGTATATTTATAGTACTCACTCTTGAGCTTGACAGAGGTGCTAGATCTGTTACCACATTTCTTTTTCTAAGTAATATCCGCATGTGCAGGTGAAAGTGGCTCAGTTCGTGCCTGACTCTTTGTGGCCCCATGGACTATAGAGTCCGTGGAATTCTCTAGGCCAGAATACTGGAGTGGGTAGCCTATCCCTTCTCCAGGGGATCTTCCCAACCCAGGACTGAAAGCAGGGTCTCTTGCGTTGCAGGCAGATTCTTTACCAACTGAGCTAGTAGGGCTTCCCTGGTCGCTCAGTTGCTGAAGAATATCTGCATAACTGTCTATCGATTTGGCATTAGCAATCTGTCTGTGAGCAGGGCCGGTCATAAGCAGCTTCTGTGAGAAAACAGAAGCATGTCTGTCTGACTTGCTTCTCCGCGGAGCTTTCACTGTTCTTGCGCTAGTGCACATGGCAAGTATTAGGTTCGGTTTCTAAGTGAGAAACTAATGGCTACATTCACAGCTGGCCACTGAGGTACTTAATGGGAGAGGCGAACCCAGCTCTGCCAAGCAGTAGCCAACATGAAATCAGCTATTGTCATTGTAGCCAAGTTCCCTGAATTTGTAGTGTTATTTGCTGTGTTCTTCAAGAAGACGCCTTCGCCCAGCCAGTAAGACATATTTCCATAACACACAGCCATGCACTCAATCGATGTGCATCCTCCAGTAAAGCCCAGCCCCGATGTCTTAGAGGAGCCTCTCTGCCCATTGTCATAAGCCAGTCTAATTTTGTGTGAGACCGTGAAAACTCAGTGTCTTTATTACGCTTGTGCTTCTGACGGGAGGTCTGAGAAGGCACTCCTGAAGGTTTATTCCTAACAGTCGTTGTCATATTTATCGAGTCTTTATTTTATATTTTTTCTTATTTTTTACTTCTACCAGTTTCTTGCTACCAACCCGTCTCCCTCCACCCTCGTGCACACACGATCAGTCATGGAATCCCGTGGACTTCAGCCCGCCAGGCTCCTCTGTCCATGGATTTTTCCAGCCAAGAATACTGGAGTGGGTTTCCATTTCCTTCTCCATGTATGGAGTCTTTAAAAATTCCGTCACTGTGGTGTTGCTTCTCCACTTGTACATGCCCTTCCTCCCTAAGTGCAGTAGAAGTCATCCCCACTTCCCAACATGTCTGTCGTCCGACCTCTGCAGAATGTATTGCATGAGCTCACCACAGCGTCAGGATATTCTAGAAAGCCTTCTGATTGCAGTCTCTTCAGGAGGTTACAAGTGCTTCAAACCTCAGGATTTTACAAAGCACTTTTTACAACCTCAGCTGAAAGGGAAGCCAACACTCAGTGAAAGTCACAGGCTTCCATGGCCTGGACTTGATTATGGGTTGTGCTTTCATAATCATCGTGTTTCATGTACCAACTAAGATATCACTGAGAATTTTTTTTTTTTCTCATCGTTCTATCTTTCATGTTTATTTAGATATACTATGGGTTTTCCTATATACCTTCCGTTAGGAATGAGGGTCTTAAGTCAGTAGAACTTACTGCAACTGACTTCCAGTTAGCTGTGTTAGGACAGGAAAAAGAATGACCAGCTGCTGGATTCTTAAGTTTATGTACGAACAAATTATTCGTTTTCCTGTGTGCAGTCATCCAATTCTAACTTTCTGAAGTAGGCATTCAGAAAAATCACAAAACCGCCTAACTACTAGGCGGTCTCCCATGCAAGTACTGACCAGGATCGGCCCTACTCAATTTCCCAGATCAGAGGACATAGGGCACGTTCAGGGTGCTATGGCCTTAGACCGAGGCGGCTGTCAGGCCCCCCAAGAGCTCCGCGCGGCGCCTCCCATTAATTCTGACATGCCCTTCGGGCCTGGGGCCACAGCTCTCGACCTGGCGCGTGCTGCACTTGAGCCGCACGACCCGCGACTGGACTACGACCAACCAGGGCCGGCAGCTCGGGGGCCAGCGGAGGGTGCCACGGCCCCGCACACCGCCAGCCCCGGCCAGCACCCGTCTGGCCCGGCCAGGGCCTGGCATGCCTGCGGGACCTGGGGTGGGGGGTGGGGGGGTGGGTAGAGCAGCGAGGACGTCTCGGTGCCCCCTCACCCCCTGCCCCCCACCATCCCTTTCGCTGCTCAGGGTCACGTGGCTCCGGACGGGTGGGGCTTCGGCCCGGGTCCCCGGTCCCCGGAGCCTCCTGCGGGCTTAGAGGCAGCCCAGCCGGGTCCCCAGCAGCACATCCTGATCGCTGCGCAAGCCCCCTGGGGCACATCAGCCCCGCCTTTTTGCCCTACCGAGACCCGCCCTGCCCCCACACTGCCGGCCCAATACAAGTCTTTCCTGAGAGAGCAGAGGACCGAAAGCCAGGCACACGGACAGGCACTCGCACGCACCCACGCCAGGTGAGACAGAGGCAGAGAGAGACGAGGGTTCAGAGAGAGACTGGAAGACAGCGTGTGGGCAGGGGGGGCCTCGGGCAGGATGCCGGGCAGCTGCAGAGACCACCCGGCCCTGAGCAGCCAAAGCGATGGGGTCGGGGGGATGCCACTGAGCAGCGGCGAGCCTGGAGAGGCCCAGGGTAGGAGGACACCTGAGATCTCCGCGCTCCGTGCCCCGCCCCCCTCCCCCCAACCCCCTGCACGCATGCCACGCCGGAGCGCTGTGACACTAGCTTCCCTGGAGTTTTGTCACTTGAATTTCTCTCCCTCTGCTCAACTGAGTGATGACAGTGTATTGAACAGCTAGGTCATTTCCAAATATATTAAGCTTAGTGTTTCACAGGACACCCGGTCATGTATGGAGAGACCAGCACGGATGCATGGACACCAACCTTGGTAACTGGACAACCAATGGGAAATTACTGTCTGACTCAGGAGAGAGAAAGAAACCCGAACAGATGGAATGAAATGAACAGAAACACAAGCTTTGCAACTCACACCCTAATTCAGTTACCAGAAAATAAACAACACTATAACCATTTTAGAAAAACAATAGACCTCTCCATGAACTTTGGTCGGGTGAGGAGTTCAAACACACACCAAAAAAAAAGCCAACTTTTCCAAGTCGTGAATATGTTAGTTCACACATTGACTTTTACATTGAAATGTGTAACAAATAAACTTAAAATCATTGACTCACTACATAAGCATGGAAGTATTTTAAACATAAAATATGTTCTAGAGTATTCAGGAAGCACTTGGCACATCTGTAAGTGTATCAGACCCAAAACTGGAACGTAGTGGAAGAGTCAGGATAGTCTAAAAATGAATCCCTAACTAAAAGGAACACACAGGATTACTGTAGATAAATAAGGTTAAAGAAGAGAAGCTAGAAATCAGTCAATAAATGTCTTAGGGGTTAGCTTAGAGTGACTAGCCTCTGCGTGACTCTTTAAATTTTTCATGTTTGCAGCTTCCAAATTTTCCATGGTGAGAATAATACTTTCGCTTCCAAACCAGAGTGACTTGGGGACACAAAGGTAGAAGTCGATAATTTTCTTTGCCTATGTCTGAATATTTACAGTCAGAGGTAGAAAAGGAGGAATCTGTCCCTTGTCTAGATGATGTCAATCCCCAGGTGTGGGATGTCTCCAGCCCTGGTTTAGCCATAAATGTTCCACCAGTAAAGATTTCTCTGAGACCAAATGCTCCCTAGCCCTGGAAAAGACAATATCCCTTAAAACCAGAAGCTCTTGAGGGTCTGAGACCATTAGTTAACAAATACCGAGTTACTGGAATTCGAATCAGCTGTGAGTCCCCCTGCAACACCCCAATCTTGCCCGTTCAAAAACCAGATGGATCTTACCGATTCGTCCAGGATCTAAGAGCTGTTAATGAAGCTGTAGTTCCCATCCACCCCATAGTCCCAAACCCATATACCCTCCTATCCCAAGTCCCAGGAAATGCCAAGTAGTTCTCAGTCTTGGACCTTCAAGGTGCTTTCTTTTGCATTCCTCTCCATCCTGAATCCCAAAAACTCTTTGCTTTTGAGTGGCGGGACTTGGAAACAAGAGAGACCATACAACTCTCGACTGGACTCGACTACGCCAAGGGTTTAGGGACAGCCTTCATATCTTCGGGACTTCCTCGGGGAGAGAACTAAGGGAATTAACTTTAACAAACAGGTGTCTAATACAGTATGTGGATGACTTGCTCATAGCTAGGCCAGATTTTACCAGCTCTCAAATGGACACTATTTAAAACGCTAACTTTCCTGTATGAAAAGGGTTATCGAGTATCGCCCAAGTAGGCTCAGATTAGCTTAACCCAAGTAAAATACCTTGGATTTATAATTACGGAGAGAAAAAGAATGCCTGACCCCGAGGGGAGATCCCTCATCTTAAATACCCCGTACCCCCAAACAAAACAACAGTTTAGGGGATTTTTAGGAAGGACCGGGTTTTGCAGGATCTGGATTCCTAATTATGGCAATCTGGCCAGACCCTTATATGAAAATTTAAGGGGGAAAGAGGAAGAGCCACTCGACTGGCATGAGACCTGCAAGGTGGCCTTTAATGCCCTAAAAGAGTCCATCACTACAGCCCCAGCTTTAGGCCTCCCCAACCTGGAGAAGCCTTTTAGACTCTATGTTTCTGGAAGGACAGGAACTGCTCTTGGGGTGTTAGAGCAGATGATGGGGCGCGTATTACAACCTGTGGCTTATCTCTCAAAATAACTAGATGAGGTGGCCAGAGGGTGGCCCACTTGACTCCGGGCAGTAGCAGCCACTGCTCTTATGGTTAAGGAGGCATCTAAGCTGACCCTGGGTCAGCCCACCACAGTGTATACGCCACACCGGGTGCAAGCAGACTTGGAAACGAAAGGGGACAGGTGGATGACAGGGGGAATGATCACCCAATACCAAGCCCTCCTCCTTGACACTCCAGAAATAAAGTTGAGGGTCTGCCAGACTTTAAATCCAGCAACCTTACTGCCAGATCCCCCTACCTCCCCTCTGGATCACCAATGCATACAAATCACAGACGAGTTATACTCTTCTCGCCGGGACCTATCAGAGACACCTTTATCTGACCCAGAGGAAAACTGGCACACAGATGGCAGCAGTTTTGTAGAAAAGGGAGAGAGGAAAGCAGGATATGCTGTAGCGAGGCTGAAAGAAACTAAGGAAAGTGGGTCTCTTCCCCCAGACACCTCAGCGCAGAAAGCTGAACATTTTGCCCTGACAAGAGCTTTGGAGTTAGGAGAAGGAAAGAGGATTAATGTGTGTATGGACTCTAAGTATGCTTTCCTCATTCTGCATGCCCGTGCAGCAATTTGGAAAGAAAGAGGGATGCTCAGTGCCCGAAGCTCTGCTATTAAACACAAAGAGCTCATTCTCAGGCTCCTGGAGGCAGTCAAACTTCCTGCAAAATTAGCTGTCATCCACTGCAAGAGTCACCAAAAGGGGCAAGAAAAAGAGGCTCAGGGAAATAGGAAAGCTGATCAAGAGGCAGGACGAGCTGCCAGGGAAGCTACCTCTGCCACTGCTATCTGCCCCCTTTTCCCCAAGGAAACCCTGACTCCAGATTTTACCCCAGGGGGACATTCCTGATATGCTGAGCGGGGCTGGGAGATTGGGTCACATGGGTGGTTTCAGCCTGATCAGGCCCAAATAACACTCCCTGATTCTCAGGTTTAAAACATTACTAACTCCTTACATAAGAGCGCCCATTTTGGAAAAGATAATCTAGAAATCTTGCTTAAGCCTATTCTCTCCCATCCCCAGTTAGCTAAGGTTGTTAATCAGGTCACACAAAATTGTGACACCTGTCTAAAAAATAACCCAAAAACCAGACCTCCTCTAATTACCCCTGTCCAACATCGGGGATCATACCCAGGAGCGGACTGGCAAGTAGAATTTACAGCCATGCCCAAGACCCAAGGGTTTTCTTACTTGCGAGTCTTTATTGACACATTCACAGGATGGATCGAAGCGTTCCCTACTGAGACTGAGAGAGCTACAGAAGTCTGTAAAGCTCTGCTGAAGGAGATAGTGCCTAGGTTTGGGCTGCCTCGGTCACTTCAGAGTGACAACGGGCCCTCACTTACAGCCACGATACCCCAGAACCTAGCCGCATGCTTAGGCATAAAATACCAGCTCCGCTCATCCTGGAGGCCTCAAGCTTCAGGAAAGGTAGAGAGAGCCAACCAGACTCTTAAATGGGCTCTGGCTAACCTATGTCAGAAACACATAATAAGTGGACACATATGCTGCCCATAGCCCTCATGAGGCTACGGATATCCCCCAAACGGCCACTATTGTTAAGTCCTTATGAAATGATGTATGGACGACCATTCTTAACTTCTGATTTGCTTCTTGACGACGATGCCAATACACTCTTAAAACATATAATTGACCTGGGAAGGTTTCAGCAAGAACTCCAACGGTATGGAGAACAAACCACAGGAAGACTTGAAAAATCCCCAGGTAAAGCCAGGGGATCAAGTATCAGTAAAGACCTGGCAAGAAAAAGGGAGTCCAAACCAGCTGTCCGAGAAATGGACTGGGCCATATCAGGTTGTTCTAGTGACTTCAACTGCTGTAAAAGTAAAGGGTCTATCTGCCTGGGTCCACAATTCTAGAATAAAACCTTATGGCCTACAGGAGGGGGAGACAGAAACTGAGACTCCAAAGCCAGAGGACAGCTATTCCTGTGAACCTGTTGAAGATCTCAGGCTCTTGTTCAAGCAGAACCCCATCAATCCTGCCTCAGATAAGTAAAATGCATCATATGATGTTCTTCCTCTTTCTAATCATATCTCCCTGTATGGCTATTGATCTCTCCCTAAACGAGGCATGTTCACTTGCAAACCAAACTGCTTCTCAACTGAACCTAAGCAGCCCTGGCTGCATCTGCAATAGTGACAAAGTTTGGGGGTATGTCCAACCCATCCCAGGGTATCACTATCAAAGGCCCACCCTTCCAGCCGAGCTATGGGTTGTTACTCAGCGCCCCCATGTGGTCGTAATATGGCCTTTTGGGGAAAGGGGGAAAAAAAACTTCATGTCTTGGTACCAGCAACAACTGTCTCTATTTACCCCCTGGATGACATCTGCAATCCCACCTGAGCCTTTATTTACTCTCATGACTAACATCCGCCAAGTGACCTTCCCTATCTCTCTAAAAAGCCACTCCCTAACAGGGGTGTCAGTGAGAAATCTAGACGACTCACAATGTGGGGTGACCGTCACTGTTGAAACTGATGGGAAAAACCGGGACAGGCCCTGCAGCTGGGAGACCAGGCGCTTCCCGGACCCCGAGCGGCCTGGCGAGGCTGCGGGAGCTCTGGCGGGGGTTGGGGAGGGGGGTGACTTGAGCGGGGAGGACGTCTCCGTGCCCCCCCACCCCCCGCCCCCCACCATCCCGTTCGCTGCTCAGTGTCACGTGGCTCTGGACAAGCGGGGCGTCGGCCCGGGGCCGCGGTCGCTGGAGCCTCCTGCGGGCTTAGGGGCAGCCCAGCCGGGGCCCCAGGCGCTCATCCTGCCGGCTGTGCAAACCCCCTAGAGTGCCTCAACCCCGCCCTGTCCCTAAACCGAGGCCCGCCCTGCCCCACGCCACGGGCCCAGCACAGGACCTTCCTGAGAGAGCGGACGAGCGACAGCCAGGCACACGGACAGGCACTCGCACGCACCCACGCCAGGTGAGACAGAGGCAGAAAGAGTCGAGGGTTCAGAGAGAGACTGGAAGACAGCGTGTGGGCAGGGGGGGCCTCGGGCAGGATGCCGGGCAGCTGCAGAGACCACCCGGCCGTGAGCAGCCAAAGCGATGGGGGCGGGGGTAGGCCACTGAGCAGCGGCGGGCCTGGAGTGGCCCAGGGTGGGAGGACACCTGAGAACTCCACGCTCCGCACCCCGCCCCCCGACCCCCAACCCCCTGCACGCATGCCAGGCCGGGGCGCTCTGCCACTAGCTTCTCTGGAGTTTTGTCACTTGAATTTCTCTCCCTCTGCTCAACTGAGTGATGACAGTGTATTGAACAGCTAGGTCATTTCCAAATAAATTAAGCTTAGTGTTTCACAGGACATGCGGACATGTATGGAGAGACCAGCACGGATGCATGAACACCAACCTTGGTAACTGGACAACCAATGGGAAATTACTGTCTGACTCAGGAGAGAGAAAGAAACCCGAACAGATGGAATGAAATGAACAGAAACCCAGGCTTTGCAACTCACACCCTAATTCAATTACCAGAAAATAAACAACACTATAACCATTTTAGAAAAACAATAGAACTCTCCATGACCTTTGTTCGGGTGAGGAGTTCAAACACACAGCAAAAAAAAGCCAACATTTCCAAGTCGTGAATATGTTAGTTCACACATTGACTTTTACATTGAAATGTGTAACAAATAAACTTAAAATCATTGACACACTACATAAGCATGGAAGTATTTTAAATATAAAATATGTTCTATAGTATTCAGGATGCACTTGGCATATCTCTAAGTGTATCAGACCCAAAACTGGAACGTAGTGGAAGAGTCAGGATAGTCTAAAAATGAATCCCTAACTAAAAGGAACACACAGGATTACTGTAGATAAAAAAGGTTAAAGAAGAGAAGCTAGAAATCAGTCAATAAATGTCTTAGGGGTTAGCTTAGAGTGACTAGGCTCTGCGTGACTCTTTAAATTTTTCATGTTTGCAGCTTCCAAATTTTCCATGGTGAGAATAATACTTTCGCCTCCAAACCAGAGTGACTTGGGGACACAAAGGTAGAAGTCGATAATTTTCTTTGCCTATGTCTGAATATTTACAGTCAGAGGTAGAAAAGGAGGAGTCTGTCCCTTGTCTAGATGAGGTCAATCCTGAGGTTTGGGATGTCTCCAGCCCTGGTTTAGCCATAAATGTTCCACCAGTAAAGATTTCTCTGAGACCAAATGCTCCCTAGCCCTGGAAAAGACAATATCCCTTAAAACCAGTAGCTCTTGAGGGTCTGAAACCATTAGTTAACAAATACCGAGATACTGGAACTCGAATCAGCTGTGAGTCCCCCTGCAACACCCCAATCTTGCCCATTCAAAAACCAGATGGATCTTACCGATTCGTCCAGGATCTAAGATCTGTTAATGAAGCTGTGGTTCCCATCCACCCCATAGTCCCAAACCCATATAACCTCCTATCCCAAGTCCCAGGAAATGCCAAGTACTTCTCAGTCTTGGACCTTCAAGGTGCTTTCTTTTGCATTCCTCTCCATCCTGAATCCCAAAAACTCTTTGCTTTTGAGTGGCGGGACTTGGAAACAAGAGAGACCATACAACTCTCGACTGGACTCGACTACCCCAAGGGTTTAGGGACAGCCCTCATATCTTCGGGACTTCCTTGGGGAGAGAACTAAGGGAATTAACTTTAACAAACAGTAGTCTAATACAGTATGTGGATGACTTGCTCATAGATAGGCCAGATTTTACCAGCTTTCAAATGGACACTATTTAAAACGCTAACTTTCCTGTATGAAAAGGGTTATCGAGTATCCCCCAAGTAGGCTCAGATTAGCTTAACCCAAGTAAAATACCTTGGATTTATAATTATGGAGAGAAAAAGAATGCCTGACCCCGAGGGGAGATCCCTCATCTTAAATACCCCGTACCCACAAACAAAACAACAGCTTAGGGGATTTTTAGGAAGGACCGGGTTTTGCAGGATCTGGATTCCTAATTATGGCAATCTGGCCAGACCCCTATATGAAAATTTAAGGGGGAAAGAGGAAGAGCCACTCGACTGGCATGAGACCTGCAAGGTGGCCTTTAATGCCCGAAAAGAGTCCATCACTACAGCCCCAGCTTTAGGAATCCCCAACCTGGAGAAGCCTTTTAGACTCTATGTTTCTGGAAGGACAGGAACTGCTCTTGGGGTGTTAGAGCAGATGATGGGGCCCCTATTCCATCCTGTGGCTTATCTCTCAAAATAACTAGATGAGGTGGCCAGAGGGTGGCCCACTTGCCTCCGGGCAGTAGCAGCCACTGCTCTTATGGTTAAGGAGGCATCTAAGCTGACCCTGGATCAGCCCACCAAAGTGTATACGCCTCACCGGGTGCAAGCACCCTTGGAAACGAAAGGGGACAGGTGGATGACAGATGGAAGGATCACCCAATACCAAGCCCTCCTCCTTGACACTCCAGAAATAAAGTTGAGGGTCTGCCAGACTTTAAATCCAGCAACCTTACTGCCAGATCCCCCTACCTCCCCTCTGGATCACCAATGCATACAAATCACAGACGAGTTATACTCTTCTCGCCGGGACCTATCAGAGACACCTTTATCTGACCCAGAGGAAAACTGGCACACAGATGGCAGCAGTTTTGTAGAAAAGGGAGAGAGGAAAGCAGGATATGCTGTAGTGAGCCTGGAAGAAACTAAGGAAAGTGGGTCTCTTCCCCCAGACACCTCAGCCCAGAAAGCTGAACTTTTTGCCCTGACAAGAGCTTTGGAGTTAGAAGACGGAAAGATGATTAATGTGTGTATGGACTCTAAGTATGCTTTCCTCATTCTGCATGCCCGTGCAGCAATTTGGAAAGAAAGAGGGATGCTCAGTGCCCGAAGCTCTGCTATTAAACACAAAGAGCTCATTCTCAGGCTCCTGGAGGCAGTCAAACTTCCTGCAAAATTAGCTGTCATCCACTGCAAGAGTCAACAAAAGGGGCAAGAAAAAGAGGCTCAGGGAAATAGGAAAGCTGATCAAGAGGCAGGACGAGCTGCCGGGAAAGCTACCTCTGCCACTGCTATCTGCCCCCTTTTCCCCAAGGAAACCCTGACTCCAGATTTTACCTCAGGGGGACATTCCCGATATGCTGAGCGGGGCTGGGAGATTGGGTCACATGGGTGGTTTCAGCCTGATCAGGCCCAAATAATACTCCCTGATTCTCAGGTTTAAAACATTACTAACTCCTTACATAAGAGCGCCCATTTTGGAAAAGATAATCTAGAAATCTTGCTTAAGCCTATTCTCTCCCATCCCCAGTTAGCTAAGGTTGTTAAACAAGTCACACATAATTGTGACACCTGTCTAAAAAAATGACCCAAAAACCAGACCTCCTCTAATTACACCTGTCCAACATCGGGGATCATACCCAGGAGCGGACTGGCAATGCCGCTCCGCATTTAGAATTTACAGCCATGCCCAAGACCCAAGGGTTTTCTTACTTGCTAGTCTTTATTGACACATTCACAGGATGGATCGAAGCGTTCCCTACTGAGACTGAGAGAGCTACAGATGTCTGTAAAGCTCTGCTGAAGGAGATGGTGCCTAGGTTTGGGCTGCCTCGGTCACTTCAGAGTGACAACGGGCCCTCACTTACAGCCACGATACCCCAGAACCTAGCCGCATGCTTAGGATTAAAATACCGGCTCCGCTCATCCTGGAGGCCTCAAGCTTCAGGAAAGGTGGAGAGAGCCAACCAGACTCTTAAAAGGGCTCTGGCTAAGCTATGTCAGAAACACATAATAAGTGGACACATATGCTGCCCATAGCCCTCATGAGGCTACGGACATCCCCCAAACGGCCACTATTGTTAAGTCCTTATGAAATGGTATATGGACGACCATTCTTAACTTCTGATTTGTTTCTTGACGAGGATGCCAATACACTCTTAAAACATATAATTGACCTGGGAAGGTTTCAGCAAGAACTCCAACGGTATGGAGAACAAACCACAGGAAGACTTGAAAAATCCCCAGGTAAAGCCAGGGGATCAAGTATCAGTAAAGACCTGGCAAGAAAAAGGGAGTCCAAACCAGCTGTCCGAGAAATGGACAGGGCCATATCAGGTTGTTCTAGTGACTTCAACTGCTGTAAAAGTGAAGGGTCTATCTGCCTGGGTCCACAATTCTAGAATAAAACCCTATGGCCTAAGGAGGGGGAGACAGAAACTGAGACTCCCAAGCCAGAGGACAGCTATTCCTGTGAACCTGTTGAAGATCTCAGGCTCTTGTTCAAGCAGAACCCCATCAATCCTGCCTCAGATAAGGAAAATGCATCATATGATGTTCTTCCTCTTTCTAATCATATCTCCCTGTATGGCTATTGATCTCTCCCTAAACGAGGCATGTTCACTTGCAAACCACACTGCTTCTCAACTCAACCTAAGCAGCCCGGGCTGCATCTGCATTAATGACAAAGGTTGGGGGTATGTCCAACCCATCCCAGGGTATCACTATCAAAGGCCCACCCTTCCAGCCGAGCTATGGGCTGTTACTCAGCGCCCCCATGTGGTCGTAATATGGCCTTTTGGGAAAAGGGGGAAAAAAAACTTCATGTCTTGGTACCAGCAACAACTGTCTCAATTTACCCCCTGGATGACATCTGCAATCCCACCTGAGCCCTTATTTTCTCTCATGACTAACATCCCCCAAGTGACCTTCCCTATCTCTCTAAAAAGCCACTCCCTAACAGGGGTGTCAGTGAGAAATCTAGACGACTCACAATGTGGGGTGACCGTCACTGTTGAAACTGATGGGAAAAACCGGGACAGGCCCTGCAGCTGGGAGACCAGCCGACACCACCCACGGCCAGCACGCGCCTGGCCCGGCCCGGGGTGCTTCCCGGACCCCGAGTGACCTGGCGAGGCTGTGGGAGCTCTGGCGGGGGTTGGGGAGGGGGGTGGCTTGAGCGGGGAGGACGTCTCGGTGCCCCCCCACCCCCCGCCCCCCACCATCCCGTTCGCTGCTCAGGGTCACGTGGCTCCGGACGAGTGGGGCATCGGCCCGGGGCCGCGGTCCCCGGAGCTTCCTGTGGGCTTAGGGGCAGCCCAGCCGGGGCCCCAGGTGTCCATCCTGCCGGTTTTCCAAACCCCCTGGAGTGCCTCAGCCCCGCCCTGTCCCCAAACTGAGGCCCGCCCTGCCCCCACGCCTCGGGCCCAGCACAGGACCTTCCTGAGAGAGCGGACGAGCGACATCCAGGCACACGGACAGGCACTCGCACGCACCCACGCCAGGTGAGACAGAGGCAGAAAGAGACGAGGGTTCAGAGAGAGACTCGAAGACAGCTTGTGGGCAGGGGGGGACTCGGGAAGGATGCCAGGCAGCTGCAGAGGCCACCGGGTCCTGAGCAGCGAATGCGATGGGGGCAGGGGGAAGCCGCTGAGTAGGGGCGGGCCTGAAGAGGCCCAGGGTGCAAGGGCACCTGAGATCTCTTCGCTCCGCGCCCCGCCCCCGTCCTCCCAACCACATGCACGCACGACACGCCAGGGCGCTCTGACACTAGCTTCTCCGGAGTTTGGTCGCCTGAATTTCTATCCTTGTGCTCAACTGAGTGATGACAGTGTATTGAACAGCTAGGTCATTTCCAAATAAATTAAGCTTAGTGTTTCACAGGACACCCGGGCATGAATGCAGAGACCAGCACGGATGCATGGACACAAACCTTGGTAACTGGACAACCAATGGGAAATTACTGTCTGACTCAGGAGAGAGAAAGAAACCCGAACAGATGGAATGAAATGAACAGAAACACAAACTTTGCAACTCACACCCTAATTCAATTACAAAAAAAAAAAAAATACACTATAACCAGTTTAGAAAAACAATAGACCTCTCCATGACCTTTGGTGGGGTGAGGAGTTCTAGCACATGACAAAAAAGCCACCTTTTCCAAATCGTGAATATGTTAGTTCACACATTGACTTTTACATTGAAATGTGTAACAAATAAACTTAAAATCATTGACTCACTACATAAGCATGGAAGTATTTTAAACATAAAATATGTTCTATAGTATTCAGGAAGCATTTGGCACATGTCTCACTGTATGCGACCCAAAACTGGAACGTAGTGGAAGAGTCAGGATAGTCTAAATATGAATCCCTAACTAAAAGCAATCCACAGGATTATTGTAGATAAAAAAGGTAAAAGAAGAGAAACTAGAAATCAGTCAATAAATGTTTTAGGGGTTAGCTTAGAGTGACTAGCCTCTGCGTGACTTTTTAAATTTTTCATGTTTGCATCTTCCAAATTTTCCATGCTGAGAATAATACTTTCATATCAGTTTCGAAATCAGTCTCACACTAAAGACAGTAAGAGTGTAATAAGAGATAAGAAATGCTTGGGGGAAAAAAAAAATGCTTGAACTAAAGGTGGTACTGATGAAATTATTTGCAGGGCAGCCAAGGAGTCACCGATGTAGAGAACAGACTTATGGACATGGGCAGGGGGGAGGAAGGAGCGGGTGAAATGAATGCAGAGTAACATGAAAATATAGTACCATATGTAAAAACAGATGCCAATGAAATTTGCTATATGACTCAGGGGACTCAAACAGGGGCTCTGGAACAAAATAAGGTTGGAATGGGGAGGGAAATGGGAGAGAGATTCAGGAGGGAGGAAACATATGTATACCTGTGGCTCATTCATGCTGATGTTTGGCAACAAAATTCGGTAAAGCAACTATCCTTCAATTGAAAGAAAAAGTCATGTTTGGACTTACCAAACAAGGTCTTGTGTACTTCTAGCATGGCCTTCTGTTTCGTGCTGCCACCCTTAACTCATTCTTCCATATCATTAAACAGACTAGTCAAGTTTGTGCCAAAAGTATCTTGAGCTCCTGCATTATGCTGATCCACTGCCTTCTCACGATCCAGTTTAGAATGGAGACCAAAGAAACCTTTTGCCGTGTCTTCAAGTATTTGAGGCCACACTATGTGACTTTTAAAAATAAATGTGGATAAGACGGATATGACCAAAGCAATCTAATGACAATATCTGTGCTTCATTAAAGACTTCTGCAGAGAACTAGTAAATTTTATATATAGTATCAGAAGAATTTTTTAAATGCATGCCAACGATTATTTCTCCTCCGCTAGCCATCTGGACAAGGAACACTGAGTTTACCAATCAATGTCCATAGTTATGCTCCCTCACCGATTTTTACCCAATATGTTTTTCTCAGGCAGGAGACCCTGGTTCAGTTCCTGGGTCAGGAAGATCTGCTGGAGAAGGGATAGGCTACCCACTCCATTAGTAGCGGGCTTTCCTTGTGCCTCAGTTGGTAAAGAATCATTCCTCTTTCACAAGAGTAGCTCAACTCCTCTCAAAGCAAATACAGGATGGTAATAACTATGCAGGATAAAGCTAATTCTGTATATTTATAGTACTCAATCATGAGCTTGACAGAGGTACTAGATCTGTTACCACATTTCTTTTTCTAAGTAATATCCGCATGTGCAGTTGAAAGTGGCTCAGTTCGTGCCTGACTCTTTGCGGCCCCATGGACTATAGAGTCCGTGGAATTCTCTAGGCCAGAATATTGGAGTGGGTAGCCTATCCCTTCTCCAGGGGATCTTCCCGACCCAGGACTGAAAGCGGGGTCTCCTGCATTGCAGGCAGATCCTTTACCAACTGAGCTAGTAGGGCTTCCCTGGTGGCTCAGTTGCTAAAGAATATCTGCATAACTGTCTATCGATTTGGCATTAGCAATCTGTCTGTGAGCAGGGCCGGTCATAAGCACCTTCTGTGAGAAAACAGAAGCATGTCTGTCTGACTTGCTTCTCCCTGGAGCTTTCACTGTTCTTGCACTGGTGCACATGGCAAGTATTAGGTTCGGTTTCTAAGTGAGAAACTAATGGTTACATCACAGCTGGCCACTGAGGTACTAATGGGAGAGGCGAACGCAGCTCTGCCAAGCAGTAGCCAACATGAAATCAGCTATTGTCATTGTAGCCTAGTTCCTTGAATTTGTAGTGTTATTTGCTGTGTTCTTCAAGAAGATGCCTTCGCCCTGCCAGTAAGACATATTTCCATAACACATAGCCATGCACTGAATCGATGTGCATCCTCCAGTAAAGCCCAGTCCCGAAGTCTTAGGCAAACCTCTCTGCCCATTGTCATAAGCCAGTCTAATTTTGTGTGAGACCGTGAAAACTCAGTGTCTTTATTATGCTTGTGCTTCTGACGGGAGGTCTGAGAAGGCACTTCTGAAGGTTTATTCCTACCAGTCGTTGTCATATTTATCGAGTCTTTATTTTATATTTTTTCTTATTTTTTACTTCTACCAGTTTCTTGCTACCAACCCGTCTCCCTCCACCCTCGTGCACACACGATCAGTCATGGAATCCCGTGGACTTCAGCCCGCCAGACTTCTCTGTCCATGGATTTTTCCAGGCAAGAATACTGGAGTGGGTTGCCATTTCCTTCTCCATGTATGGAGTCTTTAAAGATTCCGTCACTGAGGTGTTGCTTCTCCACTTGTACATGCCCTTTCTCCCTACGTGCAGTAGAAGTCATCCCCACTTCCCAACATGTCTGTCTTCCGACCTCTGCAGAATGTATTGCTTGAGCTCACCACAGAGTCAGGATATTCTAGAAAGCCTTCTGATTGCAGTCTCTTCAGGAGGTTACAAGTGCTTCAAACCTCAGGTATTTTACAAAGCACTTTTTATGACCTCAGCTGAAAGGGAAGTCAACACTCAGTGACAGTCACAGGCTTCCATGGCCTGGACTTAATTATGGGTTGTGCTTTCATAATCATCGTGTTTCATATACCAAATAAGATGTCACTGAGAATTTTTTTTTTTCTCATCGTTCTATCTTTCATGTTTATTTAGATATACTCTGGGATTTCCTATATACCTTCCGTTAGGGATTAGGGATTTAAGTCAGTAGAACTTACTGCAACTGACTTCCAGTTAGCTGTGTTAGGACAGGAAAAATAATGACCAGCTGTTGGATTCTTAAGAATATGTACGAAAATATTATTCGTTTTCCTGTGTGCAGTCATCCGATTCTAACTTTCTGAAGTAGGCATTCAGAAAATTCACAAAACCGCCTAACTACTAGGCGGTCTCCCATGCAAGTACTGACCAGGCCCGGGCCTACTCAATTTCCCAGATCAGAGGAGATAGGGCACGTTCAGGGTGCTATGGCCTTAGACCGAGGAGGCTGTCAGGCGCGTTGCGCCTCCCTTGCGTTCTGACCTGCCCTTCGGGCCTGGTGCCACAGCTCTCGAGCTGGCGCGCACTGCACTTGAGCCGCACGACCCGCGACTGGACTCCGACCAACCAGCGCCGGCAGCTCAGGGGCCAGCGGAGTGTGCCACGGCCCCGCACACCGCCAGCCCCGGCCAGCACCCGTTTTGCTAGGCCGGGGCCTGGCGTGCCTGTGGGACCTGGGGTGGGGGGAGGGCGGGTGGGTAGAGCAGCGAGGACGTCTAGGTGCCCGCTCACCCCCTGCCCCCCACCATCGCGTTCGCTGCTCATGGTGACGTGGTTCCGGACGGGCGGGGCTTCGGCCCGGGGCCACGGTCCCCGGAGCCTCCTGTGGGCTTAGATGCAGCCCAGCCAGGGCCCCAGGCGCACATCCTGCCCGCTGCGCAAACCCCCTGGAGCACATCAGCTCCGCCTTTTCGCCCTACCAAGACCCGCCCTGCCCCCACTCTGTGGGCCCAGCACCAGTCTTTACTGAGAGAGCAGAGGAGCGAAAGCCAGGCACACGGACAGGCACTCGCACACACCCACGCCAGGTGAGACAGAGGCAGAAAGAGACGAGGGTTCAGAGAGAGACTCGAAGACAGCGTGTGGGCAGGGGGGGACTCGGGAAGGATGCCAGGCAGCTGCAGAGGCCACCCGGCCCTGAGCAGCGAATGCGATGGGGGCAGGGGGAAGCCGCTGAGTAGGGGCGGGCCTGGAGAGGCCCAGGGTGCAAGGGCACCTGAGATCTCCTTGTTCCGCACCCCACCGCCGTCCTCCCAACCCCCTGCACGCACGCCACGCCAGGGCGCTCTGACACTAGCTTCTCCGGAGTTTGGTCACCTGAATTTCTATCCTTGTGCTCAACTGAGTGATGACAGTGTATTGAACAGCTAGGTCATTTCCAAATAAATTAAGCTTAGTGTTTCACAGGACAGCCGGAAATGAATGCAGAGACCAGCACGGATGCATGGACACCAGCCTTGTTAACTGGATAACCAATGGGAAATTAATGTCTGACTCAGGAGAGAGAAAGAAACCCGAACAGATGGAATGAAATGAACAGAAACACAAACTTTGCAACTCACACCCTAATTCAATTACAAAAACAAAAAAAAAAAATACAAAAAACCAACAATACTATAACCATTTTAGAAAAACAATAGACCTCTCCATGACCTTTGGTCGTGTGAGCAGTTCTAGCACACGACAAAAAAAGCCACCTTTTCCAAATCGTGAATATGTTAGTTGACACATTGACTTTTACACTGAAATGTGGAATAAATAATCTAAAATCATTGACTCACTACATAAGCATGGAAGAATTTTAAACATAAAATATGTTCTATAGTATTCAGGAAGCATTTGGCACATGTCTCACTGTATGAGACCCAAAACTGGGACTTAGTTGAAGAGTCAGGATATTCTAAAATGAATCACTAACTAAAAGGAATACACAGGATTATTGTAGATAAAAAAGTTTAAAGAAGAGAAAATAGAAATCAGTCAATAAATGTTTTAGTGGTTAGCTTAGACTGACTAGCCTCTGCGTGACTTTTTCAATTTTTCATGTTTGCATCTTCCAAATTTTCCATGCTGAGAATAATACTTTCATATCATTTTCGAAATCAGTCTCACACTAAAGACAGAAAGACTGGAATAAGAAATAAGAAATGCTTAGGGAAATAAAATGCTTGAACTAAAGGTGGTACTGATGAAATTATTTGCAGGGCAGCCAAGGAGTCACAGATGTAGAGAACAGACTTATGGACATGCGCAAGGGGGAGGAAGGAGAGGGTGAGATGAATGCAGAGTAACATGAAAATATATTACCATAGGTAAAAACAGATGCCAATGAAATTTGCTGTATGACTCAGGGGACTCAAAGAGGGGCTCTGCAACAAGCTAGGCGTGGAATGGGGAGGGAACTGGGAGAGAGGTTCAGGAGGGAGGATACATATGTATACCTATGGCTCATTCATGCTGATGTTTGGCAACAAAATTCTGTAAAGCAACTATCCTTCAATTGAAAGAAAAAGTCATGTTTGGTCTTACCAAACAAGGTCTTGTGTACTTCTAGCATGGCCTTCTGTTTCGTAATGCCACCCTTAACTCATTCTTCCATATCATTAAACAGACTAGTCAAGTTTTGCCAAAAATATCTTGAGCTCCTGCATTATGCTGATCCACTGCATTCTCATGATCCTGTTTAGAATGGAGACCAAAGAAACCTTTTGTCGTGTCTTCAAGTATTTGAGGCCACACTATGCGACTTTTAAAAATAAATGTGGATAAGACGGATATGACCAAAGCAATCTAATGACAATATCTGTGCTTCATTAAAGACTTCTGCAGAGAACTAGTAAATTTTATATCTAGTATCAGAAGAATTTTTTAAATGCATGCCAACGTTTATTTCTCCTCCGCTAGCCTTCTGGACAAAGAGAACTGAGTTTACCAATCAATGTCCATAGTTATGCTCCCTCACCGATTTTTACCCAATATGTGTTACTCAGGCAGGAGACCCTGGTTCAGTTCCTGGGTCAGGAAGATCCGCTGGAGAAGGGATAGGCTACCCACTCCAGTATTAGTGGGCTTTCCTTGTGGCTCAGTTGGTAAAGAATCATTCCTCTTTCACAAGACTAGCTCAACTCCTCTCAAAGCAAATAGAGGATGGTAATAACTATGCAGGACAAAGCTGATTCTGTATATTTATAGTACTCACTCATGAGCTTGACAGAGGTACTAGATCTGTTACCACATTTCTTTTTCTAAGTAATAGCTGCATGTGCAGGTGAAAGTGGCTCAGTTCATGCCTGACTCTTTGCGGCCCCATGAACTATAGAGTCCGTGGAATTCTCAAGGCCAGAATACTGGAGTGGGTAGCCTATCCCGTCTCCAGGGGATCTTCCCGACCCAGGACTCAAAGCGGGGTCTCCTGCGTTGCAGGCAGATTCTTTACCAACTGAGCTAGTAGGGCTTCCCTGGTGGCTCAGTTGCTGAAGAATATCTGCATAACTGTCTATCGATTTGGCATTAGCAATCTGTCTGTGAGCAGGGCCGGTCATAAGCACCTTCTGTGAGAAAACAGAAGCATGTCTGTCTGACTTGCTTCTCCGCGGAGCTTTCACTGTTCTTGTGCTAGTGCACATGGCAAGTATTAGGTTCGGTTTCAAAGTGAGAAACTAATGGCTACATTCACAGCTGGCCACTGAGGTACTTAATGGGAGAGGCGAACCCAGCTCTGCCAAGCAGTAGCCAACATGAAATCAGCTATTGTCATTGTAGCCAAGTTCCTTGAATTTGTAGTGTTATTTGCTGTGTTCTTCAAGAAGATGCCTTCGCCCTGCCAGTAAGATATATTTCCATAACACATAGCCATGCACTCAATCGATGTGCATCCTCCAGTAAAGCCCAGCCCCGATGTCTTAGAGGAGCCTCTCTGCCCATTGTCATAAGCCAGTCTAATTTTGTGTGAGACCGTGAAAACTCAGTGTCTTTATTATGCTTGTTCTTCTGACGGGAGGTCTGAGAAGGCACTTCTGAAAGTTTATTCCTACCAGTCGTTATCATATTTATCGAGTCTTTATTTTATATTTTTTCTTATTTTTTACTTCTACCAGTTTCTTGCTACCAACCCGTCTCCCTCCACCCTCGTGCACACACGATGAGTCATGGAATCCCGTGGACTTCAGCCCGCCAGACTCCTCTGTCCATGGATTTTTCCAGGCAAGAATACTGGAGTGGGTTGCCATTTCCTTCTCCATGTGTGGAGTCTTTAAAGACTCCATCACTGAGGTGTTGCTTCTCCACTTGTACATGCCCTTTCTCCCTACGTGCAGTAGAAGTCATCCCCACTTCCCAACATGTCTGTCTTCCGACCTCTGCAGAATGTATTGCTTGAGCTCACCACAGCGTCAGGATATTCTAGAAAGCCCTCTGATTGCAGTCTCTTCAGGAGGTTACAAGTGCTTCAAACCTCAGGTATTTTACAAAGCACTTTTTACAACCTCAGCTGAAAGGGAAGTCAACACTCAGTGAAAGTCACAGGCTTCCATGGCCTGGACTTGATTATGGGTTGTGCTTTCATAATCATCGTGTTTCATATACCAACTAAGATGTCACTGAGAATTTTTGTTTTTTCTCATCGTTCTATCTTTCATGTTTATTTAGATATACTATGGGTTTTCCTATATACATTCCGTTAGTGATGAGGGTCTTAAGTCAGTAGAATTTACTGCAACTGACTTCCAGTTAGCTGTGTTAGGACAGGAAAAAAAATGACCAGCTGCTGGATTCTTAAGATTATGTACGAAAACATTATTCATTTTCCTGTGTGCAGTCATCCGATTCTAACTTTCTGAAGTAGGCATTCAGAAAAATCACAAAACCGCCTAACTACTAGGCGGTCTCCCATGCAAGTACTGACCAGGCCCGGCCCTACTCAATTTCCCAGATCAGAGGAAATAGGGCACGTTCAGGGTGCTATGGCCTTAGACCGAGTTGGCTGTCAGGCGCCCGAAGAGCTCCGCGTTGCGCCTCCCTTGTGTTCTGACCTGCCCTTCGGGCCTGGGGCCACAGCTCTCAAGCTGGCGCGCCCTGCAGTTGAGCTGCACGACCCGCGACTGGACTCCGATCAACCAGGGCCTGCAGCTCGGGGGCCAGCGGAGGGCGCCACGGCCACGCACACCGCGAGCCCAGGCCAGCACCAGTCTGGCCCGGCCGGCCGGGGCCTGGCATGCCTGCTGAACCTGGGGTGGGGGGAGGGGGGGTGGAGAGAGCAGCGAGGACATCTCGGTGCCCCCTCACCCCCTGTCACCCACCAACCCGTTCGCTGCTCAGGGTCAGGTGGCTCCGGACGAGCGGGGCTTCAGTCCCCGGAGCCTCCTGGAGCTTAGGGGCAGCCCACCAGGGCCCCAGGATCCGATCCTGCCGGCTGTGCAAAGCCCCTGGAGTGCCTCAGCCCCGACCTGTCCCCAAACCGAGGCCCGCCCTGCCCCCACGCCACGGGCCCAGCACAGGACCTTCCTGAGAGAGCGGACGAGCGACAGCCAGGCACACGGACAGGCACTCGCACGCACCCACGCCAGGTGAGACAGAGGCAGAAAGAGTCGAGTGTTCAGAGAGAGACTGGAAGACAGCGTGTGGGCAGGGGGTCCTCGGGCAGGATGCTGGGCAGCTGCAGAGACCACCCGGCCCTGAGCAGCCAAAGCGATGGGGGCGGGGGGAGGCCACTGAGCATCGGCGGGCCTGGAGAGGCCCAGGGTGGGAGGACACCCGAGATCTCCGAGCTCCGCGCCCCGCCCCCCTCCCCCCAACCCCATGCACACATGCCACGCCGGGGCGCTCTGACACTAGCTTCTCTGGAGTTTTGTCACTTGAATTTCTCTCCCTCTGCTCAACTGAGTGATGACAGTGTATTGAACAGCTAGGTCATTTCCAAATTAATTAAGCTTAGTGTTTCACAGGACACCCGGACATGTATGGAGAGACCAGCACGGATGCATGGACACCAACCTTGGTAACTGGACAACCAATGGGAAATTACTGTCTGACTCAGGAGAGAGAAAGAAACCCGAAAAGACGGAATGAAATGAACAGAAACACAGGCTTTGCAACTCACACCATAATTCAATTACCAGAAAATAAACAACACTATAACCATTTTAGAAAAACTATAGACCTCTCCATGACGTTTGGTCGGGTGAGGAGTTCAAACACACAGCAAAAAAAAAAGCCAACTTTTCCAAGTCGTGAATATGTTAGTTCACACATTGACTTTTACATTGAAATGTGTAACAAATAAACTTAAAATCATTGACTCACTACATAAGCATGGAAGTATTTTAAATATAAAATATATTCTATAGTATTCAGGAAGCACTTGGCACATCTCTAAGTGTATCAGACCCAAAACTGGAACGTAGTGGAAGAGTCAGGATAGTCTAAAAATGAATCCCTAACTAAAAGGAACACACAGGATTACTGTAGATGAAAAAGGTTAAAGAAGAGAAGCTAGAAATCAGTCAATAAATGTCTTAGGGGTTAGCTTAGAGTGACTAGCCTCTGCGTGACTCTTTAAATATTTCATGCTTGCAGCTTCCAAATTTTCCATTTTGAGAATAATACTTTCGCCTCCAAATGAGAGTGACTTGGGGACACAAAGGGAGAAGTCGATAATTTTCTTTGCCTATGTCTGAATATTTACAGTCAGAGGCAGAAAAGGAGGAGTCTGTCCCATGTCTAGATGATGTCAATCCCCAGGTGTGGGATGTCTCCAGCCCTGGTTTAGCCATAAATATTCCACCAGTAAAGATTTCTCTGAGACCAAATGCTCTCTAGCCCTGGAAAAGACAATATCCCTTAAAACCAGTAGCTCTTGACGGTCTTAAACCATTAGTTAACAAATACCGAGATACTGGAACTCGAATCAGCTGTGAGTCCCCCTGCAACACCCCAATCTTGCCCGTTCAAAAACCAGATGGATCTTACCGATTCGTCCAGGATCTAAGAGCTGTTAATGAAGCTGTGGTTCCCATCCACCCCATAGTCCAAACCCATATACCCTCCTATACAAAGTCCCAGGAAATGCCAAGTACTTCTCAGTTTTGGACCTCCAAGGTGCTTTCTTTTGCATGCCTCTCCATCCTGAATCCCAAAAACTCTTTGCTTTTGAGTGGCGGGACTTGGAAACAAGAGAGACCATACAACTCTCGACTGGACTCGACTACCCCAAGGGTTTAGGCACAGCCCTCATATCTTCGGGACTTACTCGGGGAGAGAACTAAGGGAATTAACTTTAACAAACAGTAGTCTAATACAGTATGTGGATGACTTGCTCATAGCTAGGCCAGATTTTAACAGCTCTCAATAGACACTATTTAAAACGCTAACTTTCCTGTATGAAAAGGGTTATCGAGTATCCCCCAAGTAGGCTCAGATTAGCTTAACCCAAGTAAAATACCTTGGATTTATAATTACGGAGAGAAAAAGAATGCCTGACCCCGAGGGGAGATCCCTCATCTTAAATACCCCGTAGCCCAAACAAAACAACAGCTTAGGGTATTTTTAGGAAGGACCGGGTTTTGCAGGATCTGGGTTCCTAATTATGGCAATCTGGCCAGACCCCTATATGAAAATTTAAGGTGGAAAGAGGAAGAGCCACTCGACTGGCATGAGACCTGCAAGGTGGCCTTTAATGCCCTAAAAGAGTCCATCACTACAGCCCCAGCTTTAGGCCTCCCCAACCTGGAGAAGCCTTTTAGACTCTATGTTTCTGGAAGGACAGGAACTGCTCTTGGGGTGTTAGAGCAGATGATGGGGCCCGTATTACAACCTGTGGCTTATTTCTCCAAATAACTAGATGAGGTGGCCAGAGGGTGGCCCACTTGCCTCCGGGCAGTAGTAGCCACCGCTCTTATGGTTAAGGAGGCATCTAAGCTGACCCTGGGTCAGCCCACCACAGTGTATACGCCTCACCGGGTGCAAGCAGTCTGGGAAACGAAAGGGGACAGGTGGATGACAGGGGGAAGGATCACCCAATACCAAGTCCTCCTCCTTGACACTCCAGAAATAAAGTTGAGGGTCTGCCAGACTTTAAATCCAGCAACCTTACTGCCAGATCCCCCTACCTCCCCTCTGGATCACCAATGCACACAAATCACAGGCAAGTTATACTCTTCTCGCCGGGACCTATCAGAGACACCTTTATCTGACCCAGAGGAAAACTGGCACACAGATGGCAGCAGTTTTGTAGAAAAGGGAGAGAGGAAAGCAGGATATGCTGTAGTGAGCCTGGAAGAAACTAAGGAAAGTGGATCTCTTCCCCAGACACCTCAGCCCCGAATGCTGAACTTTTTGCCCTGACAAGAGCTTTGGAGTTAGGAGAAGGAAAGAGGATTAATGTGTGTATGGACTCTAAGTATGCTTTCCTCATTCTGCATGCCCGTGCAGCAATTTGGAAAGAAAGAGGGATGCTCAGTGCCCGAAGCACTGCTATTAAACACAAAGAGCTCATTCTCAGGATCCTGGAGGCAGTCAAACTTCCTGCAAAATTAGCTGTCATCCACTGCAAGAGTCACCAAAAGGGGCAAGAAAAAGAGGCTCAGGGAAATAGGAAAGCTGATCAAGAGGCAGGACGAGCTGCCGGGGAAGCTACCTCTGCAACTGCTATCTGCCCCCTTTTCCCCAAGGAAACCCTGACTCCAGATTTCACCCCAGGGGGACATTCCCGATATGCTGAGCGGGGCTGGGAGATTGGGTCACATGGGTGGTTTCAGACTGATCAGGCCCAAATAATACTCCCTGATTCTCAGGTTTAAAACATTACTAACTCCTTACATAAGAGCGACCATTTTGGAAAAGATAATCTAGAAATCTTGCTTAAGCCTATTCTCTCCCATCCGCAGTTAGCTAAGGTTGTTAAACAGGTCACACAAAATTGTGACACCTGTCTAAAAAATAACCCAAAAACCAGACCTCCTCTAATTACACCTGTCCATCATCGGGGATCATACCCAGGAGTGGACTGGCAAGTAGAATTTACAGGCATGCCCAAGACCCAAGGGTTTTCTTACTTGCTAGTCTTTAATGACACATTCACAGGATGGATCGAAGCGTTCCCTACTGAGACTGAGAGAGCTACAGAAGTCTGTAAAGCTCTGCTGAAGGAGATATTGCCTAGGTTTGGGCTGCCTCGGTCACTTCAGAGTGACAACGGGCCCTCACTTACAGCCACGATACCCCAGAACCTAGCCGCATGCTTAGGCATAAAATTCCAGCTCCGCTCACCCTGAAGGCCTCAAGCTTCAGGAAAGGTAGAGAGAGCCAACCAGACTCTTAAAAGGGCTCTGGCTAAGCTATGTCAGAAACACATAATAAGTGGACACATATGCTGCCCATAGCCCTCATGAGGCTACGGACATCCCCCAAACGGCCACTATTGTTAAGTCCTTATGAAATGATGTATGGACGACCATTCTTAACTTCTGATTTGGTTCTTGACGAGGATGCCAATACACTCTTAAAACATATAATTGACCTGGGAAGGTTTCAGCAAGAACTCCAACGGTATGGAGAACAAACCACAGGAAGACTTGAAAAATCCCCAGGTAAAGCCAGGGGATCAAGTATCAGTAAAGACCTGGCAAGAAAAAGGGAGTCCAAACCAGCTGTCCGAGAAATGGACAGGGCCATATCAGGTTGTTCCAGTGACTTCAACTGCTGTAAAAGTGAAGGGTCTATCTGCCTGGGTCCACAATTCTAGAATAAAACCCTATGGCCTACAGGAGGGGGAGACAGAAACTGAGACTCCAAAGCCAGAGGACAGCTATTCCTGTGAACCTGTTGAAGATCTCAGGCTCTTGTTCAAGCAGAACCCCATCAATCCTGCCTCAGATAAGTAAAATGCATCATATGATGTTCTTCTTCTTTCTAATCATATCTCCCTGTATGGCTATTGATCTCTCCCTAAACGAGGCATGTTCACTTGCAAACCACACTGCTTCTCAACTGAACCTAAGCAGCCCGGGCTGCATCTGCATTAATGACAAAGTTTGGGGGTATGTCCAACCCATCCCAGGGTATCAATATCAAAGGCCCAAACTTCCAGCCGAGCTATGGGCTGTTACTCAGCGCCCCCACGTGGTCATAATATGGCCTTTTGGGGAAAGGGGGAAAAAAAACTTCATGTCTTGGTACCAGCAACAACTGTCTCTATTTACCCCCTGGATGACATCTGCAATCCCACCTGAGCCCTTATTTTCTCTCATGACTAACATCCCCCAAGTGACCTTCCCTATCTCTCTAAAAAGCGACTCCCTAACAGGGGAGTCAGTGAGAAATCTAGACGACTCACAATGTGGGGTGACCGTCACTGTTGAAACTGATGGGAAAAACCGGGACAGGCCCTGCAGCTGGGAGACCAGCCGAAGCCTCCCCCGGCCAGCACGCGCCTGGCCAGGCCCGGGGCGCTTCCCGGACCCCGAGCGGCCTGGCGAGGCTGCGGGAGCTCTGGCGGGGGTTGGGGATGGGGTGGCTTGAGCGGGGAGGACGTCTCGGTGCCCCTCCACCCCCCGCCCCCCACCATCCCTTTCGCTGCTCAGGGTCACGTGGCTCTATCCTTGTGCTCAATTGAGTGATGACAGTATATTGCACAGCTAGGTCATTTCCAAATAAATTAAGCTTAGTGTTTCACAGGACACCCGGACATGAATGCAGAGACCAGCACGGATGCATGGACACCAGCCTTGGTAACTGGAAAACCAATGGGAAATTACTGTCTGACTCAGGAGAGAGAAAGAAACCCGAACAGATGGAAAAAATGAACAGAAACACAAACTTTGCAACTCACACCCCAATTCAATTACCGAAAAAAACAAAAACACTATAACCATTTTAGAAAAACAATAGACCTCTCCATGACCTTTGGTCTTGTGAGGAATTCTTACACACAACAAAAAAAGCCACCTTTTCCAAATCGAGAATATGTTAGTTCACACATTGATTTTACATTGAAGTGTGTAACAAATAAACTTAAAATCATTGACTCACTACATACGCATGGAAGTATTTTAAACATAAAATATGTTCTATAGTATTCAGGAAGCACTTGGCACATCTGTAAGTGTATCAGACCCCAAACTGGAACTTAATGGAAGAGTCAGGATAGTCTAAAAATGAATCCCTAACTAAAAGGAATACACAGGATTACGTAGATCAAAAATGTTAAAGAAGAGAAACTAGAAATCAGTCAATAAATATTTTAGGGATTAGCCTAGAGTGACTAGCCTCTGCGTAACTTTTTAAATTTTTCATGTTTGCATCTTTTCAATTTTCCATGCTGAGATTAATACTTTCATATCAGTTTCGAGATCAGTCTCACACTAAAGACAGTAAGAGTGGAATAAGAAATAAGAAATGCTTGGGGGGGGGGGGGGAAGAAATGCTTAACTAAAGGTGGTACTGATGAAATTATTTGCAGGGCAGCCAAGGAGTCACAGATGTAGAGAACAGACTTATGGACACGGGCAGGGCAGAGGAAGGAGAGGGTGAGATGAATGCAGAGAAACATGGAAACATAGTACCATACGTTAAAAGAGATGCCAATGAAATTTGCTGTATGACTCAGGGGACTCAAAGAGGGGTTCTGCAACAAGCTAGAGTGGTGGAATGGGGAGGAGGCGACGGGAGAGAGGTTCAGGAGGGAGGAGACCTATGTAAACCTGTGGCTCATTCACGTTGATGTTTGGCAACAAAATTCTGTAAAGCAACTATCCTTCAATTGAAAGAAAATGTCATGTTTGGACTTACCAAACAAGGTCTTGTGTACTTCTAGCATGGCCTTCTGTTTCGTGCTGCCATCCTTAATTCATTCTTCCATATCATTAAACAGACTAGTCAAGTTTTTCCCAAAAACATCTTGAGCTCCTGCATCATGCTGATCAACTGCCTTCTCTCGATCCAGTATAGAATGGAGACCAAAGAAACCTTTTGTCGTTTCTTCAAGTGATTGAAGCCACTCTATGTGATTTTAAAAAATAAATGTGGATAAGACGGATATGACCAAAGCAATCTAATGACAATATCTGTGCTTCATTAAAGACTTCTGCAGAGAACTAGTAAATTTTTTGTATAGTATCAGAAGAATTTTTTAAATCCACACCAACATTTCTTTCGCCTCCGCTAGCCATCTAGACAAGGAAAACTGATTTTACCAATCAATGTCCCTAGTTCTGCTCCCTCACCGATTTTTACGCAATATGTGTTACTCAGGCAGGAGACCCTGGTTCAATTCCTGGATCAGGAAGTTCCGCTGGAGAAGGGATAGGCTACCCACTCCAGGATTAGTGGGCTTCCCTTGTGGCTCAGTTGGTAAAGAATCATTCCTCTGTACCAAGAGTAGCTCAACTCCTCTCAAAGCAATTACAGGGCGGTAGTCACTATGCAGGACAAAGATGATTCTGTACATTTATACTACTCGCTCATGAGCTTGACAGAGGTTCTAGATCTGTTACCACATTTTTTCTTTTTAAGTGATATCCGCATGTGCAGGTGAAAGTGGCTCAGTTCGTGCCTGACTCTTTGCGGCCCCAAGGACTACACAGTCCATGGAATTCTCTAGGCCAGAATACTGGAGTGGGTAGCCTATCCCTTCTCCAGGGGATCTTCCCGACCCAGGACTCAAAGCGGGGTCTCCTGCGTTGCAGGCAGATTCTTTAGCAACTGAGCTAGTAGGGCTTCCCTGGTGGCTCAGTTGCTAAAGAATATCTGCATAACAGTCTATCGGTTTGGAATTAGCAATCTGTCTGTGAGCAGGGCCGGTCATAAGCAGCTTCTGTGAGAAAACAGAAGCATGTCTGCCTGACTTGCTTCTCTGGGGAGCTTTCACTGTTCTTGCGCTAGTGCACATGGCAAGTTTCTAAGTGAGAAAGTAATGGCTATTATCACAGCTGGCCACTGAGGTACTTAATGGCAGAGGCAATCCCAGCTCTGCCAAGCAGTAGCCATCACGAAATCAGCTATTGTCATTGTAGCCAAGTTCCGTGAATTTGTGGTGTTATTTGTTGTGTTCTTCAAGAAGATGCCTTCGCCCTGCCAGTAAGACATATTTCCATAACACACAGCCATGCACTCAATCGATGTGCATCCTCCAGTAAAGCCCAGCCACGATGTCTTAGAGGAGCCTCTCTGCCCATTGTCATAAGCCAGTCTAATTTTGTGTGAGACCGTGAAAACACAGTGTCTTTATTACGCTTGTGCTTCTGACGGGATGTCTGAGAAGGCATTTCTGAAGGTTTATTCCTACCAGTCCTTGTCATATTTATCGAGTCTTTATTTTATATTTTTTCTTATTTTTTACTTCTACAGGTTTCTTGCTACCAACCCGTCTCCCTCCACCCTCGTGCACACACGGTCAGTCATGGAATCCCGTGGACTTCAGCCCACCAGACTCCTCTGCCCATGGATTTTTCCAGGCAAGAATACTGGAGTTGTTTGCCATTTCCTTCTCCATGTATGGAGTCTTTAAAGATTCCATCACTGAGGTGTTGCTTCTTTACTTGTACATGCCCTTCCTCCCTAAGTGCAGTAGAAGTCATCCCCACTTCCCAACATTTCTGTCTTTCGTCCTCTGGCGTATATATTGCTTGAGCTCACCACAGCGTCAGGATATTCTAGAAACCCTTCTGATTGCAGTCTCTTCGGGAGGTTACAAGTGCTTCAAACCTCAGAATTTTACAAAGCACTTTTTAGACCTCAGCTGAAAGGGAAGTCAACACTCAGTGACAGTCACAGGTTTCCATGGCCTGGACTTGATTATGGGCTGTGCTTTCATAATCATCGTGTTTCCGATACCAACTAAGATGTTACTGAGAAATTTTTTTCTTTCTCATCATTGTATCTTTCATGTTTATTTAGATATATTATGGGTTTTCCTATATATCTTCCCTTAGGGATGAGGGTCTGAAGTCAGTAGAACTTACTAAAACTGATTTCCAGTTAGCTGTGTTAGGACAGGAAAAAGAATGACCAGCTGCTGGATTCTTAAGATTATGTATGAAAATATGATTCGCTTTACTGTGTGAAGTCATCCGATTCTAACTTTCTGAAGTAGGCATTCAGAAAAATCAAAAAAAATCACCTAACTACTAGGCGGTCTCCCATCCAAGTACTGACCAGGCCCGACCCTGCTCAGTTTCCCAGATCACAGGAGAGAGGGCACGTTCAGGGTGGTATGGCCTTAGACCGAGGCTGCTGCCAGGCGCCCCAGGAGCCCCGCGTTGCGCCTCCCTTGCGGTCTGACCTGCTGGTCGGGCCTCGGGCTGCAGTTCTCCAGCGGGCGCGCGCTGCACTTGAGCCTCACGACCCGCGACTGGACTCCGGCCGGCCAGAGCCTGCAGCTCGGCGGCCAGCGGAGGGCGCCCCCGCTCCGCACACCGCGAGCCCAGGCCAGCACCCGTCTGACACGGCCGGCCGGGGCCTCGCGTGCCTGCGGAACCTGGGGTGGGGGGAGGGGGGATGGGCAGAGCAGCGAGGACATCTCGGTGCACCCTCACCCCCTGTCACCCACCATCCCGTTCGCTACTCAGGGTCAGGTGGCTCAGGACGAGCAGGGCGTCGGCCCGGGGCCGCGGTCCCCAGAGCCTCCTGCGGGCTTAGGGGCAGCCCACCAGGGCCCCAGGATCCGATCCTGCCGGCTGTGCAAACCCCCTGGAGTGCCTCAGCCCCGCCCTGTCCCCAAACCGAGGCCCGCCCTGCCCCTACGCCACGGGCCCAGCACAGGACCTTCCTGAGAGAGCGGACGAGCGACAGCCAGGCACACGGACAGGCACTCGCACGCACCCACGCCAGGTGAGACAGAGGCAGAAAGATTCGAGGGTTCAGAGAGAGACTGGAAGACAGCGTGTGGGCAGGGGGGACCTCGGGCAGGATGCTGGGCAGCTGCAGAGACCACCCGGCCCTGAGCAGCCAAAGCGATGGGGGCGGGGGGAGGCCACTGAGCATCGGCGGGCCTGGAGAGGCCCAGGGTGGGAGGACATCTGAGATCTCCGAGCTCCGCGCCCCGCCCCCCTCCCCCCAACCCCCTGCACACATTTCATGCCGGGGCGCTCTGACACTAGCTTCTCTGGAGTTTTGTCACTTGAATTTCTCTCCCTCTGCTCAACTGAGTGATGACAGTGTATTGAACAGCTAGGTCATTTCCAAATAAATTAAGCTTAGTGTTTCACAGGACACCCGGACATGTATGGAGAGACCAGCACGGATGCATGGACACCAACATTGGTAACTGGACAACCAATGGGAAATTACTGTCTGACTCAGGAGAGAGAAAGAAACCCGAACAGATGGAATGAAATGAACAGAAACACAAGCTTTGCAACTCACACCCTAATTCAATTACCAGAAAATAAACAACACTATAACCATTTTAGAAAAACAATAGACCTCTCCATGACCTTTGGTCGGGTGAGGAGTTCAAACACACAGCAAAAAAAAGCCAACTTTTCCAAGTCGTGAATATGTTAGTTCACACATTGATTTTTACATTGAAATATGTAACAAATAAACTTAAAATCATTGACTCACTACATAAGCATGGAAGTATTTTAAATATAAAATATGTTCTATAGTATTCAGGAAGCACTTGGCACATCTCTAAGTGTATCAGACCCAAAACTGGAACGTAGTGGAAGAGTCAGGATAGTCTAAAAATGAATCCCTAACTAAAAGGAACACACAGGATTACTGTAGATAAAAAAGGTTAAAGAAGAGAAGCTAGAAATCAGTCATTAAATGTCTTAGGGGTTAGCTTAGAGTGACTAGCCTCTGTGTGACTCTTTAAATTTTTCCTGTTTGCACCTTCCAAATTTTCCATGGTGAGAATATTACTTTCGACTCCAAACCAGAGTGACTTGTGGACACAAAGGTAGAAGTCGAAAATTTTCTTTGCCTATGTCTGAATATTTACAGTCAGAGGTAGAAAAGGAGGAGTCTGGCCTTGTCTAGATGATGTCAATCCCCAGGTGTGGGATGTCTCCAGCCCTGGTTTAGCCATAAATGTTCCACCAGTAAAGATTTCCCTGAGACCAAATGCTCCCTAGCCCTGGAAAAGACAATATCCCTTAAAACCAGTAGCTCTTGAGGGTCTTAGACCATTAGTTAACAAATACCGAGATACTGGAACTCGAATCAGCTGTGAGTCCCCCTGCAACACCCCAATCTTGCCCGTTCAAAAACCAGATGGATCTTACCAATTCGTCCAGGATCTAAGAGCTGTTAATGAAGCTATGGTTCTCATCCACCCCATAGTCCCAATCCCATATACACTCCTATCCCAAGTCCCAGGAAATGCCAAGTACTTCTCAGTCTTGGACCTTCAAGGTGCTTTCTTTTGCATTCCTCTCCATTCTGAATCCCAAAAACTCTTTGCTTTTGAGTGGCGGGACTTGGAAACAAGGGAGACCTTACAACTCTCGACTGGACTCGACTACCCCAAGGGTTTAGGGACAGCCCTCATATCTTCGGGACTTCCTCGGGGAGAGAACTAAGGGAATTAACTTTAACAAACAGTATTCTAATACAGTATGTGGATGACTTGCTCATAGCTAGGCCAGATTTTACCAGCTCTCAAATGGACACTATTTAAAACGCTAACTTTCCTGTATGAAAAGGGTTATCGAGTATCCCCCAAGTAGGCTCAGATTAGCTTAACCCAAGTAAAATACCTTGGATTTATAATTACGGAGAGAAAAAGAATGCCTGACCCCGAGGGGAGATCCCTCATCTTAAATACCCCGTACCCCCAAACAAAACAACAGCTTAGGGGATTTTTAGGAAGGACCGGGTTTTGCAGGATCTGGGTTCCTAATTATGGCACTTTGGCCAGACCCCTATATGAAAATTTAAGGGGGAAAGAGGAAGAGCCACTCGACTGGCATGAGACCTGCAAGGTGGCCTTTAATGCCCTAAAAGCGTCCATCACTACAGCCCCAGCTTTAGGCCTCCCCAACCTGGAGAAGCCTTTTAGACTCTATGTTTCTGGAAGGACAAGAAATGCTCTTGGGGTGTTAGAGCAGATGATGGGGCCCGTATTACAACCTGTGGCTGATCTCTCAAAATAACTAGATGAGGTGGCCAGAGGGTGGCCCACTTGCCTCCGGGCAGTAGCAGCCACCGCTCTTATGGTTAAGGAGGCATCTAAGCTGACCCTGGGTCAGCCCACCACAGTTTATACGCCTTACCAGGTGCAAGCAGTCTTGGAAACGAAAGGGGACAGGTGGATGACAGGGGGAAGGATCACCCAATACCGAGCCCTCCTCCTTGACACTCCAGAAATAAAGTTGAGGGTCTGCCAGACTTTAAATCCAGCAACCTTACTGCCAGATCCCCCTACCTCCCCTCTGGATCACCAATGCATACAAATCACAGACGAGTTATACTCTTCTCGCCGGGACTTATCAGAGACACCTTTATCTGACCCAGAGGAAAACTGGCACACAGATGGCAGCAGTTTTGTAGAAAAGGGAGAGAGGAAAGCAGGATATGCTGTAGCGAGCCTGGAAGAAACTAAGGAAAGTGGGTCTCTTCCCCCAGACACCTCAGCCCAGAAAGCTGAAATCTTTGCCCTGACAAGAGCTTTGGAGTTAGGAGAAGGAAAGAGGATTAATGTGTGTATGGACTCTAAGTATGCTTTCCTCATTCTGCATGCCCGTGCAGCAATTTGGAAAGAAAGATGGATGCTCAGTGCCCGAAGCTCTGCTATTAAACACAAAGAGCTCATTCTCAGGCTCCTGGAGGCAGTCAAACTTCCTGCAAAATTAGCTGTCATCCACTGCAAGAGTCACCAAAAGGGGCAAGAAAAAGAGGCTCAGGGAAATAGGAAAGCTGATCAAGAGGCAGGACGAGCTGCCGGGGAAGCTACCTCTGCCACTGCTATCTGCCCCCTTTTCCCCAAGGAAACCCTGACTCCAGATTTCACCCCAGGGGGACATTCCCGATATGCTGCGCGGGGCTGGGAGATTGGGTCACATGGGTGGTTTCAGCCTGATCAGGCCCAAATAATACTCCCTGATTCTCAGGTTTAAAACATTACTAACTCCTTACATAAGAGCGCCCATTTTGGAAAAGATAATCTAGAAATCTTGCTTAAGCCTATTCTCTCCCATCCCCAGTTAGCTAAGGTTGTTAAACAAGTCACACAAAATTGTGACATCTGTCTAAAAAATAACCCCAAAACCAGATCTCCTCTAATTACACCAGTCCAACATCGGGGATCATACCCAGGAGCGGAAAGGCAATGCCGCTCCGCATTTAGAATTTATAGCCATGCCCAAGACCCAAGGGATTTCTTCCTTGCTAGTCTTTATTGACACATTCACAGGATGGATCGAAGCGTTCCCTACTGAGACAGAGAGAGCTACAGAAGTCTGTAAAGCTCTGCTGAAGGAGATAGTGCCTAGGTTTGGGCTGCCTCGGTCCCTTCAGAGTGACAACGGGCCCTCACTTACAGCCACGATACCCCAGAACCTAGCCGCATGATTAGGCATAAAATACCAGCTCCGCTCATCCTGGAGGCCTCAAGCTTCAGGAAAGGTAGAGAGAGCCAACCAGACTCTTAAAAGGGCTCTGGCTAAGCTATGTCAAGAAAGACATAATAAGTGGACACATATGCTGCCCATAGCCCTCATGAGGCTACGGACATCCCCCAAACGGCCACTATTGTTAAGTCCTTATGAAATGATGTATGGACGACCATTCTTAACTTCTGATTTGTTTCTTGACGAGGATGCCAGTACACTCTTAAAACATATAATTGACCTGGGAAGGTTTCCGCAAGAACTCCAACGGTATGGAGAACAAACCACAGGAAGACTTGAAAAATCCCCAGGTAAAGCCAGGGGATCAAGTATCAGTAAAGACCTGGCAAGAAAAAGGGAGTCCAAACCAGCTGTCCGAGAAATGGACAGGGCCATTTCAGGTTGTTCTAGCGACTTCAACTGCTGTAAAAATGAAGGGTCTATCTGCCTGGGTCCACAATTCTAGAATAAAACCCTATGGCCTACAGGAGGGGGAGACAGAAACTGAGACTCCAAAGCCAGAGGACAGCTATTCCTGTGAACCTGTTGAAGATCTCAGGCTCTTGTTCAAGCAGAACCCCATCAATCCTGCCTCAGATAAGTAAAATGCATCATATGATGTTCTTCCTTTTTCTAATCATATCTCCCTGTATGGCTATTGATCTCTCCCTAAACGAGGCATGTTCACTTGCAAACCACACTGCTTCTCAACTCAACCTAAGCAGCCCAGGCTGCATCTGCATTAATGACAAAGGTTGGGGGTATGTCCAACCCATCCCAGGGTATCAATATCAAAGGCCCACCCTTCCAGCCGAGCTATGGGCTGTTACTCAGCGCCCCCATGTGGTCGTAATATGGCCTTTTGGGGAAAGGAGGAAAAGAAATTTCTTGTCTTGGTAACAGCAACAACTGTCTCTATTTACCCCCTGGATGACATCTGCAATCCCACCTGAGCCCTTATTTTCTCTCATGACTAACATCCCCCAAGTGACCTTCCCTAACTTACTAAAAAGCCACTCCCTAACAGGGGTGTTAGTGAGAAATCTAGACAACTCACAATGTGGGGTGACCATCACTGTTGAAACTGATGGGAAAAACCGGGACAGGCCCTGCAGCTGGGAGACCAGCAGACGCCACCCCCGGCCAGCACGCGCCTGGCCCGGCCCGGGGCGCTTCCCAGACCCCGAGCGGCCTGGCGAGGCTGCGGGAGCTCTGGCGGGGTTTGGGGATGGGGGTGGCTTGAGCGGGGAGGACGTTTCGGTGCCCCCCCACACCCCGCCCCCCACCATCCCGTTCGCTGCTCAGGGTCACGTGGCTCCGGAAGAGCGGGGCGTCGGCCCGGGGCCGCGGTCCCCGGAGCCTCCTGCGGGCTTAGGGGCAGCCCAGCCGGGGCCCCAGGCGCCCATTCTGCCGGCTGTGCAAACCACCTGGAGTGCCTCAGCCCCGCCCTGTCCCCAAAGCAAGGCCGGCACTGCCCCCACGCCACAGGCCCAGCACAGGACCTTCCTGAGAGAGCGGACGAGCGACAGCCAGGCACACGGACAGGCACTCGCATGCACCCACGTCAGGTGAGACAGAGGCAGAAAGAGATGAGTGTTCAGAGAGAAACCGGAAGACAGCGTGTGGGCAGGGGGGGTTTCCGGCAGGATGCCGGGCAGCTTCAGAGACCACCCGGCCCTGAGCTGCAAACGCGATGGATGCGGGTGGAGGCTGCCGAGCAGAGGCAGGCCTGCAGAGGCCCAGGTTGGGAGGGCACCTGAGATATCCGCGGTCCGCGCCCCTCCCACCCCAGCCCCCTGAACGCACGCCTCTCTCCGACGAAAGCTTCTCCGGAGTTTGATCACCTGAATTTCTATCCTTGTACTCAACTGAGTGATGACAGTATATTGCACAGCTAGGTCATTTCCAAATAAATTAAGCTTAGTGTTTCACAGGACACCCGGACATGAATGCAGAGACCAGCACGGATGCATGGACACCAACCTTGGTAACTGGACAACCAATGGGAAAGTACTGTCTGACTCAGGAGAGAGAAAGAAACCCGAAGAGATGGAAAAATTGAACAGAAACACAAACTTTGCAACTCACACCCCAATTCAATTACCGAGAAAAACAACAACACTATAACTATTTTAGAAAAAAAATAGACCTCTCCATGACCTTTGGTCGGGTGAGGAATTCTTACACACAACAAAAAAAGCCAACTTTTCCAAATCGAGAATATGTTAGTTCACACATTGGTTTTACATCGAAATGTGTAACAAATAAACTTAAAATCATTGACTCACTACATAAGCATGGAAGTATTTTAAATATAAAATATGTTCTACAGTATTCAGGAAGCACTTGGCACATCTGTAAGTGTATCAGACCCCAAGCTGGAACTTAATGGAAGAGTCAGGATAGTCTAAAAATGAATCCCTAACTAAAAGGAATACACAGGATTACGTAGATCAAAAAGGTTAAAGAAGAGAAACTAGAAATCAGTCAATAAATGTTTTAGGGTTTAGCCTAGAGTGACTAGCCTCTGCGTTACTTTTTAAATTTTTCATGTTTGCATCTTCCCAATTTTCCATGCTGAGAATAATACTTTCATATCAGTTCCGAGATCAGTCTCACACTAAAGAGAGTAAGAGTGGAATAAGAAATAAGACATGCTTGGGGGGGGGGGAAGAAATGCTTGAACTAAAGGTGGTACTGATGAAATTATTTGCAGGGCAGCCAAGGAGTCACAGATGTAGAGAACAGACTTATGGACACGGGCAGGGGGGAGGAAGGAGAGGGTGAGATGAATGCAGAGGAACATGGAAACATAGTACCATACGTTAAAAGAGATGCCAATGCAATTTGCTGTATGACTCAGGGGACTCAAACAGGGGCTCTGCAACAAGCTAGAGGGGTGGAATGGGGAGGAGGAGACGGGAGAGAGGTTCAGGAGGGAGGAGACATATGTACACCTGTGGCTCATTCACGTTGATGTTTGGCAACAAAATTCTGTAAAGCAACTATCCTTCAATTGAAAGAAAAAGTCATGTTTGGACTTACCAAACAAGGTCTTGTGTACTTCTAGCATGGCCTTCTGTTTCGTGCTGCCATCCTTAATTCATTCTTCCATATCATTAAACAGACTAGTCAAGTTTTTCCCAAAAACATCTTGAGCTCCTGCATCATGCTGATCAACTGCCTTCTCTCGATCCAGTATAGAATGGAGACCAAAGAAACCTTTTGTCATTTCTTCAAGTGATTGAAGCCACTCGATGTGATTTTAAAAAATAAATGTGGATAAGACGGATATGACCAAAGCAATCTAATGACAATATCTGTGCTTCATTAAAGACTTCTGCAGAGAACTAGTAAATTTTTTGTATAGTATCAGAAGAATTTTTTAAATCCACACCAACATTTCTTTCACCTCCGCTAGCCATCTAGACAAGGAAAACTGATTTTACCAATCAATGTCCCTAGTTCTGCTCTCTCACCGATTTTATGCAATATGTGTTACTCAGGAAGGAGACCCTGGTTCAATTCCTGGGACAGAAAGATCCGCTGGAGAAGGGATAGGCTACCCACTCCAGGATTAGTGGGCTTCCCTTGTGGCTCAGTTGGTAAAGAATCATTCCTCTGTACCAAGAGTAGCTCAACTCCTCTCAAAGCAAATACAGGACGGTAGTCACTATGCAGGACAAAGATGATTCTGTACATTTATACTACTCGCTCATGAGCTTGACAGAGGTTCTAGATCTGTTACCACATTTTTTTTTTTTTAAGTGATATCCACATGTGCAGGTGAAAGTGGCTCAGTTCGTGCCTGACTATTTGCGGCCCCAAGGACTACACAGTCCATGGAATTCTCTAGGCCAGAATACTGGAGTGGGTAGCCTATCCCTTCTCCAGGGGATCTTCCCGACCCAGGACTCAAAGCGGGGTCTCCTGCGTTGCAGGCAGATTCTTTAGCAACTGAGCTAGTAGGGCTTCCCTGGTGGCTCAGTTGCTAAAGAATATCTGCATAACTGTCTATCGATTTGGAATTAGCAATCTGTCTGTGAGCAGGGCCGGTCATAAGCAGCTTCTGTGAGAAAACAGAAGCATGTCTGCCTGACTTGCTTCTCTGGGGAGCTTTCACTGTTCTTGCGCTAGTGCACATGGCAAGTTTCTAAGTGAGAAAGTAATGGCTATTATCACAGCTGGCCACTGAGGTATTTAATGGCAGAGGCAATCCCAGCTCTGCCAAGCAGTAGCCACCACGAAATCAGCTATTGTCATTGTAGCCAAGTTCCGTGAATTTGTGGTGTTATTTGTTGTGTTCTTCAAGAAGATGTCTTCGCCCTGCCAGTAAGACATATTTCCATAACACACAGCCATGCACTCAATCGATGTGCATCCTCCAGTAAAGCCCAGCCCCGATGTCTTAGAGGAGCCTCTCTGCCCATTGTCATAAGCCAGTCTAATTTTGTGTGAGACCGTGAAAACTCAGTGTCTTTATTACGCTTGTGCTTCTGACGGGAGGTCTGAGAAGGCACTTCTGAATGTTTATTCCTACCAGTCGTTGTCATATTTATCGAGTCTTTATTTTATATTTTTTTCTCATTTTTTACTTCTACCAGTTTCTTGCTACCAGCCCGTCTCCCTCCACCCTCGTGCACACACGGTCAGTCATGGAATCCCATGGACTTCAGCCCACCATACTCCTCTGCCCATGGATTTTTCCAGGCAAGAATACTGGAGTGGGTTGCCATTTCCTTCTCCATGTATGAAGTCTTTAAAAATTCCATCACTGAGTTGTTGCTTCTCCACTTGTACATGCCCTTCCTCCCTAAGTGCAGTAGAAGTCATCCCCACTTCCCAACATGTCTGTCTTCCGTCCTGTGGAGTATATATTGCTTGAGCTCACCACAGCGTCACGATATTCTAGAAACCCTTCTGATTGCAGTCTCTTTGGGAGGGTACAAGTGCTTCAAACCTTAGAATTTTACAAAGCACTTTTTACGACCTCAGGTGAAAGGGAAGTCAACATTCAGTGACAGTCACAGGCTTCCATGGCCTGGACTTGTTATGGGCTGTGCTTTCATAATCATCGTGTTTCAGATACCAATTAAGATGTCACTGAGAAATTTTTTTCTTTCTCATCATTGTATCTTTCATGTTTATTTAGATATATTATGGGTTTTCCTATATATCTTCCCTTAGGGATGAGGGTCTTAAGTCAGTAGAACTTACTACAACTGATTTCCAGTTAGCTGTGTTAGGACAGGAAAAAGAATGACCAGCTGCTGGATTCTTAAGATTATGTATGAAAATATGATTCGTTTTACTGTGTGAAGTCATCCGATTCTAACTTTCTGAAGTAGGCATTCAGAAAAATAAAAAAAAATCGCCTAACTACTAGGCGGTCTCCCATCCAAGTACTGACCAGGCCCGACGCTGCTCAGTTTCCCAGATCACAGGAGAGAGAGCACGTTCAGGGTGGTATGGCCTTAAACCGAGGCGGCTGCCAGGCGCCCCAGGAGCCCCGCGTTGCGCCTCCCTTGCGGTCTGACCTGCCGGTCGGGCCTGGGGCTGCAGTTCTCCAGCGCGCACGCGCTGCACTTGAGCCGCTCGACCCGCGACTGGATTCCGGTCGGCCTGAGCCTGCAGCTCGGCGGCCAGCGGAGGGCGTCCCTGCTCCGCACACCGCGAGCCCAGGCCAGCACCCGTCTGGCCTGGCCGGCCGGGGCCTGGCGTGCCTGCGGAACCTGGGGTGGGGGGAGGGGGGTTGGGCAGAGCAGCGAGGACATCTCGGTGCCCCCTCACCCCCTGTCACCCACCATCCCGTTCGCTGCTCAGGGTCAGGTGGCTCAGGACTAGCGGGGCTTCGGCCCGGGTCCGCGGTCCCCGGAGCCTCCTGGGGCTTAGGGGCAGCCAAGCCGGGGCCCCAGGCGCCCGTCCTGCCGGCTCCGCAAACCCCCTGGAGCGCCTCAGCCCCGTCTTTTCAGCCTATCGAGGCCCGCCCTGCCCCCACGCCGCGGGCCCAGCACAGGACCTTCCTGGGAGAGCAGACGAGCGACAGCAAGGGACACGGACAGCACTCGCACAGGTGAGACAGAGGCAGGAAGAGTCGAGGGTTCAGAGAGAGACTGGAAGACAGCGTGTGGGCAGGGGGGGCCTTTGGCAGGATGCCGGGCAGCTGCAGAGACCACCCGGCCCTGAGCAGCCAAAGCGATGGGGGCGGGGGGAGGCCACTCAGCAGCGGCGGACCTGGAGAGGCCCATGGTGGGAGGACACCTGAGACCTCCGCGCTCCGCGCACCGCCCCCTCCCCCCAACCCCCTGCACGCATGCCACGCCGGGGCGCTCTGACACTAGCTTCTCTGGAGTTTTGTCACTTGAATTTCTCTCCCTCTGCTCAAATGAGTGATGACAGTGTATTGAACAGCTAGGTCATTTCCAAATAAATTAAGCTTAGTGTTTCACAGGACACACGGACATGTATGGAGAGACCAGCACGGATGCATGGACACCAACGTTGGTAACTGGACAACCAATGGGAAATTACTGTCTGACTCAGGAGAGAGAAAGAAACCCGAACAGATGGAATGAAATGAACAGAAACACAAGCTTTGCAACTCACACCCTAATTCAATTACCAGAAAATAAACAACACTATAACCATTTTAGAAAAACAATAGACCTCTCCATGACCTTTGGTCGGGTGAGGAATTCAAACACATACCAAAAAATGCCAACTTTTCCAAGTTGTGAATATGTTAGTTCACACATTGACTTTTACATGGAAATGTGTAACAAATAAACTTAAAATCATTGACTCACTACATAAACATGGAAGTATTTAAAACATAAAATATGTTCTATAGTATTCAGGAAGCACTTGGCACATCTGTAAGTGTATCAGACCCAAAACTGGAACGTAGTGGAAGAGTCAGGATAGTCTAAAAATGAATCCCTAACTAAAAGGAACACACAGGATTACTGTAGATAAAAAAGGTTAAAGAAGAGAAGCTAGAAATCAGTCAATAAATGTCTTTGGGGTTAGCTTAGAGTGACTAGCCTCTGCGTGACTCTTTAAATTTTTCATGTTTGCAGCTTCCAAATTTTCCATGGTGAGAATAATACTTTCGCCTCCAAACCAGAGTGACTTGGGGACACAAAGGTAGAAGTCGATAATTTTCTTTGCCTATGTCTGAATATTTACAGTCAGAGGTAGAAAAGAAGGAGTCTGTCCCTTGTCTAGGTGATGTCAATCCCCAGGTGTGGGATGTCTCCAGCCCTGGTTTAGCCATAAATATTCCACCAGTAAAGATTTTTCTGAGACCAAATGCTCCCTAGCCCTGGAAAAGACAATATCCCTTAAAACCAGAAGCTCTTGTGGGTCTTAAACCATTAGTTAACAAATACCGAGAAACTGGAACTCGAATCAGCTGTGAGTCCCCCTGCAACACCCCAATCTTGCCCGTTCAAAAACCAGATGGATCTTACCGATTCGTCCAGGATCTAAGAGCTGTTAATGAAGCTGTGGTTCCCATCCACCCCATAGTCCCAAACCCATATACCCTCCTATCCCAAGTCCCAGGAAATGCCAAGTACTTCTCAGTCTTGGACCTTCAAGGTGCTTTCTTTTGCATTCCTCTCCATTCTGAATCCCAAAAACTCTTTGCTTTTGAGTGGCGGGACTTGGAAACAAGGGAGACCTTACAACTCTCGACTGGACTCGACTACCCCAAGGGTTTAGGGACAGCTCTCATATCTTCGGGACTTCCTCGGGGAGAGAACTAAGGGAATTAACTTTAACAAACAGTAGTCTAATACAGTATGTGGATGACTTGCTCATAGACAGGCCAGATTTTACCAGCTCTCAAATGGACACTATTTAAAACGTTAACTTTCCTGTATGAAAAGGGTTATCGAGTATCCCCCAAGTAGGCTCAGATTAGCTTAACCCAAGTAAAATACCTTGGATTAATCATTATGGAGAGGAAAAGAATGCCTGACCCCGAGGGGAGATCCCTCAACTTAAATAGCCCGTACCCGCAAACAAAACAACAGCATAGGGGATTTTTAGGAAGGACCGGGTTTTGCAGGATCTGGATTCCTAATTATGGCAATCTGGCCAGATCCCTATATGAAAATTTAAGAGGGAAAGAGGAAGAGCCACTCGACTGGCATGAGACCTGCAAGGTGGCCTTTAATGCCCTAAAAGAGTCCATCACTACAGCCCCAGCTTTAGGCCTCCCCAACCTGGAGAAGCCTTTTAGACTCTATGTTTCTGGAAGGACAGGAACTGCTCTTGGGGTGTTAGAGCAGATGATGGGGCCCGTATTACAACCTGTGGCTTATCTCTGAAAATAACTAGATGAGGTGGCCAGAGGGTGGCCCACGTGCCTCCGGGCAGTAGCAGCCGTCGCTCTTATGCATAAGGAGGCATCTAAGCTGACCCTGGGTCAGCCCACCACAGTGTATACGCCTCACCGGGTGCAAGCAGTCTTGGAAACGAAAGGGGACAGGTGGATGACAGGGGGAAGGATCACCCAATACCAAGCCCTCCTCCTTGACACTCCAGAAATAAAGTTGAGGGTCTGCCAGACTTTAAATCCAGCAACCTTACTGCCAGATCCCCCTACCTCCCCTCTGGATCACCAATGCATACAAATCACAGACGAGTTATACTCTTCTCGCCGGGACCTATCAGAGACACCTTTATCTGACCCAGAGGAAAACTGGCACACAGATGGCAGCAGTTTTGTAGAAAAGGGAGAGAGGAAAGCAGGATATGCTGTAGTGAGCCTGGAAGAAACTAAGGAAACTGGGTCTCTTCCCCCAGACACCTCAGCCCAGAAAGCTGAACTTTTTCCCTGACAAGAGCTTTGGAGTTAGGAGAAGGAAAGAGGATTAATGTGTGTATGGACTCTAAGTATGCTTTCCTCATTCTGCATGCCCGTGCAGCAATTTGGAAAGAAAGAGGGATGCTCAGTGCCCGAAGATCTGCTATAAAACACAAAGAGCTCATTCTCAGGCTCCTGGAGGCAGTCAAACTTCCTGCAAAATTAGCTGTCATCCACTGCAAGAGTCACCAAAAGGGGCAAGAAAAAGAGGCTCAGGGAAATAGGAAAGCTGATCAAGAGGCAGGACGAGCTGACGGGGAAGCTACCTCTGCAACTGCTATCTGCCCCCTTTTCCCCAAGGAATCGCTGACTCCAGATTTTATCCCAGGGGGACATTCCCGATATGCTGAGCGGGGCTGGGAGATTGGGTCACATGGGTGGTTTCAGCCTGATCAGGCCCAAATAATACTCCCTGATTCTCAGGTTTAAAACATTACTAACTCCTTACATAAGAGCACCCATTTTGGAGAAGATAATCTAGAAATCTTGCTTAAGCCTATTCTCTCCCATCCCCAGTTAGCTAAGGTTGTTAAACAGGTCACACAAAATTGTGACACCTGTCTAAAAAATAACCCAAAAACCAGACCTCCTCTAATTACACCTTTCCAACATCGGGGATCATACCCAGGAGCGGACTGGCAAGTAGAATTTACAGCCATGCCCAAGACCCAAGGGTTTTCTTACTTGCGAGTCTTTATTGACACATTCACAGGATGGATCGAAGCGTTCCCTACTGAGACAGAGAGAGCTACAGAATTCTGTAAAACTCTGCTGAAGGAGATAATGCCTAGGTTTGGGCTGCCTCGGTCACTTCAGAGTGACAACAGTCCCTCACTTACAGCCACGATACCCCAGAACCTAGCCGCATGCTTAGGCATAAAATACCAAATCCGCTCATCCTGAAGGCCTCCAGCTTCAGGAAAGGTAGAGAGAGCCAACCAGACTCTTAAAAGTGCTCTGGCTAAGCTATGTCAAGAAAGACATAATAAGTGGAAACATATGCTGCCCATAGCCCTCATGAGGCTACGGACATCCCCCAAACGGCCACTATTGTTAAGTCCTTATGAAATGATGTATGGACGTCCATTCTTAACTTTTGATTTGTTTTTTGACGAGGATGCCAATACACTCTTAAAACATATAATTGACCTGGGAAGGTTTCCGCAAGAACTCCAACGGTATGGAGAACAAACCACAGGAAGACTTGAAAAATCCCCAGGCAAAGCCAGGGGATCAAGTATCAGTAAAGACCTGGCAAGAAATAGAGAGTCCAAACCAGCTGTCCGAGAAATGGACAGGGCCATATCAGGTTGTTCTAGTGACTTCAACTGCTGTAAAAGTGAAGGGTCTATCTGCCTGGGTCCACAATTCTAGAATAAAACCCTATGGCCTACAGGAGGGGGAGACAGAAACTGAGACTCCAAAGCCAGAGGACAGCTATTCCTGTGAACCTGTTGAAGATCTCAGGCTCTTGTTCAAGCAGAACCCCATCAATCCTGCCTCAGATAAGTAAAATGCATCATATGATGTTCTTCCTCTTTCTAATCATATCTCCCTGTATGGCTATTGATCTCTCCCTAAACGAGGCATATTCACTTGCAAACCACACTGCTTCTCAACTCAACCTAAGCAGCCCGGGCTGCATCTGCATTAATGACAAAGGTTGGGGGTATGTCCAACCCATCCCAGGGTATCACTATCAAAGGCCCACCCTTCCAGCCGAGCTATGGGCTGTTACTCAGCGCCCCCATGTGGTCGTAATATGGCCTTTGGGAAAAGGGGGAAAAAAAACTTCATGTCTTGGTACCAGCAACAACTGTCTCTATTTACCCCCTGGATGACATCTGCAATCCCACCTGAGCCCTTATTTTCTCTCATGACTAACATCCCCCAAGTGACCTTCCCTATCTCTCTAAAAAGCCACTCCCTAACAGGGGTGTTAGTGAGAAATCTAGAGGACTCACAATGTGGGGTGACCGTCACTGTTGAAACTGATGGGAAAAACCGGGACAGGCCCTGCAGCTGGGAGACCAGCCGATGCCACCCCCGGCCAGCACGCGCCTGGCCCGGCCCGGGGCGCTTCCCGGACCCCGAGGGCCTGGCGAGGCTGCGGGAACTCTGGCAGGGGTTGGGGAGGGGGTGGCTTGAGGGGGAGGACGTCTCGGTGCCCCCCCACCCCCCGCCCCCCACCATCCCGTTCGCTGCTCAGGGTCACGTGACTCCGGACGAGCGGGGCATCGGCCCGGGGCCGCGGTCCCCGGAGCCTCCTGCGGGCTTAGGGGCAGCCCAGCCGGGGCCCCAGGCGCCCATCCTGCCAGCTGTCAAACCCCCTGGACTGCCTCAGCCCCACCCTGTCCCCAAACCGAGACCCGCCCTGCCCCCACGCCACGGACCCAGCACAGGACCTTCCTGAGAGAGCGGACGAGTGACAGCCAGGCACACGGACAGGCACTCGCACGCACCCACGCCAGGTGAGACAGAGGCAGAAAGAAACGAGTGTTCAGAGAGACACCGGAAGACAGGGTGTGGGCGGGGGGGCCTCGGGCAGGATGCCGGGCAGCTGCAGAGACCACCCGGCCCTGAGCAGCAAACGCGATGCGGGCGGGGGGAGGCTGCCGAGCAGAAGCAGGCCTGGAGAGGCCCAGGTTGGGAGGGCACCTGAGATATCCGCGGTCCGCGCCCCTCCCACCCCAACCCCATGAACGCACGTCCCACTCCGACAAAAGTTTCTCCGGAGTTTGATCACCTGAATTTCTATCCTTGTGCTCAACTGAGTGATGACAGTATATTGCACAGCTAGGTCATTTCCAAATAAATTAAGCTTAGTGTTTCAAGGACACCCGGACATGAATGCAGAGACCAGCACGGATGCATGGACACCAACCTTGGTAACTGGACAACCAATGGGATATTACTGTCTGACTCAGGAGAGAGAAAGAAAGCCCAACAGATGGAAAAAATGAACAGAAACACAAACTTTGCAACTCACACCCCAATTCAATTACCGAAAAAAACAACAACACTATAACCATTTTAGAAAAACAATAGACCTCTCCATGACCTTTGGTCCGGTGAGGAATTCTTACACACAACAAAAAAAGCCACCTTTTCCAAATCGAGAGTATCTTAGTTCACACATTGATTTTACAATGAAATGTGTAACAAATAAACTTAAAATCATTGACTCACTACATACTCATGGAAGTATTTTAAACATAAAATATGTTCTATAGTATTCAGGAAGCACTTGGCACATCTGTAAGTGTATCAGACCCCAAACTGGAACTTAATGGAAGAGTCAGGATAGTCTAAAAATGAATCTCTAACTAAAAGGAATACACAGGTTTACGTAGATCCAAAAGGTTAAAGAAGAGAAACTAGAAATCAGTCAATAAATGTTTTAGGGGTTAGCCTAGAGTGACTAGCCTCTGCGTTACATTTTAAATTTTTCATGTTTGCATCTTCCCAATTTTCCATGCTGAGAATAATACTTTCATATCAGTTTCGAGATCAGTCTCACACTAAAGACAGTAAGAGTGGAATAAGAAATAAGAAATGCTTGGGGGGGGGAAGAAGTGCTTGAACTAAAGGTGGTACTGATGAAATTATTTGCAGGGCAGCCAAGGAGTCACAGATGTAGAGAACAGACTTATGGACACGGGCAGGGTGGAGGAAGGAGAGGGTGAGATGAATGCAGAGGAACATGGAAATATAGTACCATACGTTAAAAGAGATGCCAATGCAATTTGCTGTATGACTCAGGGAACTCAAACAGGGGCTCTGCAACAAGCTAGAGGGGTGGAACTGGGAGGAGGAGATGGGAGAGACGTTCAGGAGGGAGGAGACATATGTACACATGTGGCTCATTCACGTTGATGTTTGGCAACAAAATTCTGTAAAGCAACTATCCTTCAATTGAAAGAAAAAGTCATGTTTGGACTTACCAAACAAGGTCTTGTGTACTTTAAGCATGGCCTTCTGTTTCGTGCTGCCATCCTTAATTCATTCCTCCATATCATTAAACAGGCTAGTCAAGTTTGTCCCAAAAACATCTTGAGCTCATGCATCATGCTGATCAACTGCCTTCTCTCGATCCAGTATAGAATGGAGACCAAAGAAACATTTTGTCGTTTCTTCAAGTGATTGAAGCCACTCTATGTGATTTTAAAAAATAAATGTGGATAAGACGGATATGACCAAAGCAATCTAATGACAATATCTGTGCTTCATTAAAGACTTCTGCAGAGAACTAGTAAATTTTTTGTATAGTATCAGAAGAATTTTTTAAATCCACACCAACATTTCTTTCGCCTCCGCTAGCCATCTAGACAAGGAAAACTGATTTTACCAATCAATGTCCCTAGTTCTGCTCCCTCACCGATTTTTACGCAATATGTGTTACTCAAGCAGGAGACCCTGGTTCAATTCCTGGGTCAGGAAGATCCGCTGGAGAATGGATAGGCTACCCACTCCAGTATTAGTGGGCTTCCCTTGTGGCTCAGTTGGTAAAGAATCATTCCTCTGTACCAAGAGTAGCTCAACTCCTCTCAAAGCAAATACAGGATGGTAGTAACTATGCAGGACAAAGATGATTCTGTACATTTATACTACTCGCTCATGACCTTGACAGAGGTTCTAGATCTGTTACCACATTTTTTTTTTTTTTAAGTGATATCCGCATGTGCAGGTGAAAGTGGCTCAGTTCGTGCCTGACTCTTTGCGGCACCAAGGACTACACAGTCCATGGAATTCTCTAGGCCAGAATACTGGAGTGGGTAGCCTATCCCTTCTCCAGGGGATCTTCCCGACCCAGGACTCAAAGCGGGGTCTCCTGCGTTGCAGGCAGATTCTTTAGCAACTGAGCTAGTAGGGCTTCCCTGGTGGCTCAGTTGCTAAACAATATCTGCATAACTGTCTATCCACTTGGCATTAGCAATCTGTCTGTGAGCAGAGCCGGTCTTAAGCAGCTTCTGTGAGAAAACAGAAGCATGTCTGCCTGACTTGCGTCTCTGGGGAGCTTTCACTGTTCTTGCACTAGTGCACATGGCAAGTTTCTAAGTGAGATAGTAATGGCTATTATCACAGCTGGACAATGAGGTACTTAATGGCAGAGGCAATCCCAGCTCTGCCAATCAGTAGCCATCACGAAATCAGCTATTGTCATTGTAGCCAAGTTCCGTGAATTTGTGGTGTTATTTGCTGTGTTCTTCAAGAAGATGCCTTCGCCCTGCCAGTAAGACATAATTCCATAACACACAGCCATGCACTCAATCGATGTGCATCCTCCAGTAAATCCCAGCCCCGATGTCCTAGAGGAGCCTCTCTGCCCATTGTCATAAACCAGTCTAATTTTGTGTGAGACCGTGAAAACTCAGTGTCTTTATTACGCTTGTGCTTCTGACGGGAGGTCTGAGAAGGCACGTGTGAAGGTTTATTTCTACCAGTCGTTGTCATATTTATCGAGTCTTTATTTTATATTTTTTCTTATTTTTTACTTCTACAAGTTTCTTGCTACCAACCCGTCTCCCTCCACCCTCGTGCACACACGGTCAGTCATGGAATCCCGTGGACTTCAGCCCGCCAGACTCCTCTGCCCATGGATTTTTCCAGGGAAGAATACTGGAGTGGATTGCCATTTCCTTCTCCATGTATGGAATCTTTAATGATTCCATCACTGAGGTGTTGCTTCTCCACTTGTACATGCCCTTCCTCCCTAAGTGCATTAGAAGTCATCCCCACGTCCCAACATGTCTGTCTTCCGTCCTCTGGAGTATATATTGCTTGAGCTCACCACAGCGTCACGATATTCTAGAAACCCTTCTGATTGCAGTCTCTTCGGGAGGTTACAAGTACTTCAAACCTCAGAATTTTACAAAGCACTTTTTACGACCTCAGCTGAAAGGGAAGTCAACACTCAGTGACAGTCACAGGCTTCCATGGCCTGGACTTGATTATGGGCTGTACTTTCATAATCATCGTGTTTCCGATACCAACTAAGATGTCACTGAGAAATTTTTTTCTTTCTCATCATTGTATCTTTCATGTTTATTTAGATATATTATGGGTATTACTACATATCTTCCCTTAGGGATGAGGGTCTTAAGTCAGTAGAACTTACTACAACTGATTTCCAGTTAGCTGTGTTAGGACAGGAAAAAGAATGACCAGGTGCTGGATTCTTTAGATTATGTATGAAAATATGATTCGTTTTACTGTGTGAAGTCATCCAATTCTAACTTTCTGAAGTAGGAACTCAGAAAAATCAAAAAAAATAGCCTAACTACTAGGCGGTCTCCCATCCAAGTACTGACCAGGCCCGACCCTGCTCAGTTTCCCAGATCACAGGAGAGAGGGCACGTTCAGGGTGGTATGGCCTTAGACCGAGGCGGCTGCCAGGCGCCCCAGGAGCCCCGCGTTGCGCCTCCCTTGCGGTCTGACCTGCCGGTCGGGCCTGGGGCTGCAGTTCTCCAGCGCGCGCGCGCTGCACTTGAGCCGCATGACCCGCGACTGGACTCTGGCCGACCAGAGCCTGCAGCTCGGCGGCCAGCGGAGGGCGCCCCCGCTCCGCACACCGCGAGCCCAGGCCAGCACCCGTCTGACACGGCCGGCCGGGGCCTGGCGTGCCTGCGTAACCTGGGGTGGGGGGAGGGGGGGTGGGCAGAGCAGCGAGGACATCTCGGTGCCCCCTCACCCCCTGTCACCCACCATCCCGTTCGAGGCTCAGGGTCAGGTGGCTCCGGACGAGCGGGGCTTCGGCCCGGGTCCGCGGTCCCCGGAGCCTCCTGGGGCTTAGGGGCAGCCCAGCCGGGTCCCCAGGCGCCCGTCCTGCCGGCTCCGCAAACCCCCTGGAGCGCCTCAGCCCCGTCTTTTCGCCCTTCCGAGGCCCGCCCTGCCCCGACGCTGCGGGCCCAGCACAGGACCATCCTGGGAGAGCAGGCGAGCCACAGCCAGGCACACGGACAGGCACTCGCACGCACCCACGCCAGGTGAGACAGAGGCAGAAAGAGTCGAGGGTTCAGAGAGAGACTGGAAGACAGCGTGTGGGCAGGGGGGGCCTCGGGCAGGATGCCGGGCAGCTGCAGAGACCACCCGGCCCTGAGCAGCCAAAGCGAAGGGGGCGGGGGGAGACCACTGAGCAGCGGCTGACCTGGAGAGGCCCAGGGTGGGAGGACACCTGAGACCTCCGCGCTCCGCGCACTGCCCCCTCCCCCCAACCCCCTGCACGCATGCCACGCCGGGGCGCTCTGACACTAGCTTCTCTGGAGTTTTGTCACTTGAATTTCTCTCCCTCTGCTCAACTGAGTGATGACAGTGTATTGAACAGCTAGGTCATTTCCAAATAAATTAAGCTTAGTGTTTCACAGGACACCCGGACATGTATGGAGAGACCAGCACGGATGCATGGACACCAACCTTGGTAACTGGACAACCAATGGGAAATTACTTTCTGACTCAGGAGAGAGAAAGAAACCCGAAGGGATGGAATGAAATGAACAGAAAAAGAAGCTTTGCAACTCACACCCTAATTCAATTACCAGAAAATAAACAACTCTATAACCATTTTAGAAAAACTATAGAAATCTCCATGACCTTTGGTCGGGTGAGGAGTTCAAACACACAGCAAAAAAAAGCCAACTTTTCCAAGTCGTGAATATGTTAGTGCACACATTGACTTTTACATTGAAATGTGTAACAAATAAACTTAAAATCATTGACTCACTACATAAGCATTGAAGGATTTTAAACATAAAATATGTTCTATAGTGTTCAGGAAGCACTTGGCACATCTCAAAGTGTATCAGACCCAAAACTGGAACGTAGTGGAAGAGTCAGGATAGTCTAAAAATGAATCGCTAACTAAAAGGAACACACAGGATTACTGTAGATAAAAAAGGTTAAAGAAGAGAAGCTAGAAATCAGTCAATAAATGTCTTAGGGGTTAGCTTAGAGTGACTAGGCTCTGCGTGACTCTTTAAATTTTTCATGTTTGCAGCTTCCAAATTTTCCATGGTGAGAATAATACTTTCGCCTCCAAACCAGAGTGACTTGGGGACACAAAGGTAGAAGTCGATAATTTTCTTTGCCTATGTCTGAATATTTACAGTCAGAGGTAGAAAAGGAGGAGTCTGTCCCTTGTCTAGATGATGTCAATCCCCAGGTGTGGGATGTCTCCAGCCCTGGTTTAGCCATAAATCTTCTAACAGTAAAATTTCTCTGAGACCAAATGCTCCCTAGCCCTGGAAAAGACAATATCCCTTAAAACCAGAAGCTCTTGAGGGTCTTAGACCATTAGTTAACAAATACCGAGATACTGGAACTCGAATCAGCTGTGAGTCCCCCTGCAACACCCCAATCTTGCCCGTTCAAAAACCAGATGGATCTTACCGATTCGTCCAGGATCTAAGAGCTGTTAATGAAGCTGTGGTTCTCATCCACCCCATAGTCCCAAACCCATATACCCTCCTATCCCAAGTCCCAGGAAATGCCAAGTACTTCTCAGTCTTGGACCTTCAAGGTGCTTTCTTTTGCATTCCTCTCCATCCTGAATCCCAAAAACTCTTTGCTTTTGAGTGGCGGGGCTTGGAAACAAGAGAGACCATACAACTCTCGACTGGACTCGACTACCCCAAGGGTTTAGGGACAGCCCTCATATCTTCGGGACTTCCTCGGGGAGAGAACTAAGGGAATTAAATTTAACAAACAGTAGTCTAATACAGTATGTGGATGACTTGCTCATAGCTAGGCCAGATTTTACCACCTCTCAAATGGACACTATTTAAAACGTTAACTTTCCTGTAGGAAAAGGGTTATCGAGTATCCCCCAAGTAGGCTCAGATTAGCTTAACCCAAGTAAAATACCTTGGATTTATAATTACGGAGAGAAAAAGAATGCCTGACCCCGAGGGGAGATCCCTCATCTTAAATACCCCGTACCCCCAAACAAAACAACAGCTTAGGGAATTTTTAGGAAGGACCGGGTTTTGTAGGATCTGGGTTCCTAATTATGGCAATCTGGCCAGACCCCTATATGAGAATTTAAGGGGGAAAGAGGAAGAGCCACTCGACTGGCATGAGACCTGCAAGGTAGCATTTAATGCCCTAAAAGAGTCCATCACTACAGCCCCAGCTTTAGGCCTCCCCAACCTGGAGAAGCCTTTTAGACTCTATGTTTCTGGAAGGACAGGAACTGCTCTTGGGGTGTTAGGGCAGATGATGGGGCCCGTATTACAACCTGTGGCTTATCTCTCAAAATAACTAGATGAGGTGGCCAGAGGGTGGCCCATTTGCCTCCGGGCAGTAGCAGCCACCGCTCTTATGGTTAAGGAGGCATCTAAGCTGACCCTGGGTCAGCCCACCACAGTGTATATGCCTCACCGGGTGCAAGCAGTCTTGGAAAACAAAGGGGACAGGTGGATGACAGGGGGAAGGATCACCCAATACCAAGCCCTCCTCCTTGACACTCCAGATATAAAGTTGACGGTCTGCCAGACTTTCAATCCAGCAACCTTACTGCCAGATCCCCCACTTTCCCTCTGGAACACCAATGCATACAAATCAGAGACGAGTTATACTCTTCTCACCGGGACATATCAGAGACACCTTTATCTGACCCAGAGCAAAACTGGTTCACATATGGCAGCAGTTTTGTAGAAAAGGGAGAGAGGAAAGCAGGATATGGTGTAGCGAGCCTGGAAGAAACTAAGGAAAGTGGGTCTCTTCCCCCAGACACCTCAGCCCAGAAAGCTGAACTTTTTCCCTGACAAGAGCTTTGCAGTTAGGCGAAGGAAAGAAGATTAATGTGTATATGGACTCTAAGTATGCTTTCCTCATTCTGCATGCCCATGCAGCAATTTGGAAAGAAATAGAGATGCTCAGTGCCCGAAGGTCTCCTATTGAACACAAAGAGCTCATTCTCAGGCTCCTGGAGGCAGTCAAACTTCTGCAAAGTTATCTGTCATCCACTGCAAGAGTCTCCAAAAGGGGCAAGAAAAAGAAGCTCAAGGAAATAGGAAAGCTGATCAAGAGGCAGGACGAGCTGCTGGGGAAGCTTCCTCTGCCACTGCTATCTGCCCCCTTTTCCCAAAGGAAACCCTGACTCCAGATTTTACCCCAGGGGGACATTCCCGATATGCTGAGCAGAGCTGGGAGATTGGGTCACATGGGTGGTTTCAGCCTGATCAGGCCCAAATAATACTCCCTGATTCTCAGGTTTAAAAAATTAATAACACCTTACATAAGAGCACCCATTTTGGAAGAGATAATCTAGAAATCTTGCTTAAGTCTATTCTCTACCATCCCCAGTTAGCTAAGGTTGTTAAACAGGTCACACAAAATTGTGACACCTGTCTAAAAAATAACCCAAAAACCAGACCTCCTCTAATCACACCTGTCCAACATCGGGGATCATACCCAGGAGCGGACTGGCAAGTAGAATTTACAGCCATGCCAAAGACCCAAGGGTTTTCTTATTTGCTAGTTTTTATTGACACATTCACAGGATGGATCGAAGCATTCCCTACTGAGACAGAGAGAGCTACAGAAGTCTGTAAAACTCTGCTGAACGAGATAGTGCCTAGGTGTGTGCTGCCTCGGTCACTTCAGAGTGACAATGCGCCCTCATTTACAGCCACGATATCCCAGAACCTAGCCGCATGCTTAGGCATACAATACCGGCTCCGCTCATCCTGGAGGCCTCAAGCTTCAGGAAAGGTAGAGAGAGCCAACCAGACTCTTAAAAGGGCTCTGGCTAAGCTATGTCAAGAAACACATAGTAAGTGGACACATAGACTACCCATAGCCCTCATGAGGGTACGGATATCCCCCAAACGGCCACTATTGTTAATTCCTTATGAAATGATGTATGGAGGTCCATTCTTAACTTCTGATTTGTTTTTTGACGAGGATGCCAATACACTCTTAAAACATATAATTGACCTGGGAATGTTTCAACAAGAACTCCAACGGTATGGAGAACAGGTCCTCCCTAAACCACAGGAAGACTTGAAAAATCCCCAGGTAAAGCCAGGGGATCAAGTATCAGTAAAGACCTGGCAAGAAAAAGGGAGTCCAAACCAGCTGTCCGAGAAATGGACAGGGCCATATCAGGTTGTTCTAGTGACTTCAACTGCTGTAAAAGTGAAGGGTCTATCTGCCTGGGTCCACAATTCTAGAATAAAACCCTATGGCCTACAGGAGGGGGAGACAGAAACTGAGACTTCAAAGCCAGAGGACAGCTATTCCTGTGAACCTGTTGAAGATCTCAGGCTCTTGTTCAAGCAGAACCCCATCAATCCTGCCTCAGATAAGTAAAATGCATCATATGATGTTCTTCTTCTTTCTAATCATATCTCCCTGTATGGCTATTGATCTCTCCCTAAACGAGGCATGTTCACTTGCAAACCACACTGCTTCTCAACTCAACCTAACCAGCCCGTGCTGGATTTGCATTAATAGCAAAGGTTGGGGGTATGGCTTCTTCTCTCAAGCCTCATGAATCAGTCTCTGCTACCTTCAAACTCTTCTGCAGCTTCCTCACCTCTCTCAGCCTTCAGAGAACTGAAGAGACTTACGAGAGTTTTAAGGCTCCCCTTGTAGCTCAGTCGGTAAATCTGCCCTCAATGCGGGAGACCCGGTTTCAATCCCTGTGTCATGCAGATCCACTGGAGAAGGAAATGCCAACCACTCCCAGTACTCTTGTCCGGAGAATCCCACAGACATAGGAGCCTGGCAGGCCACTGTCCATGGGGTTGCAGAGAGTCAGATGCGACTTAATGACTAAATCATCATCAGGGTTTGCTCAAGATTTGGCTTTGGCTTAAGGGTCATTCAAACTTTTTCCGCATCATCAATAAGGTTGTTTCACTTTCTTATTATTCCTGTGTTCACGAAATAGCCCTTTTACTTTCAAGAACTTTTCTTTTGCACTCACAACTTGACTAACCAGCACAGAGTTCTAGTTGTCAGCCTATCTTGGCTGTCAACACACTTTCCTCACTAAGCTCATAATCATTTCTAGCTTTTGGTTTCAAGTAAGAGATACGCAACTCTTCCTTTCACTTGAACACCTGGTGCCTCAGATGGTAAAGAATCTGACCCAATGCAGTAGGCTGGGGTTTGATCCCTTGGTCAGGAGGATCCCCCAGAGAGGGAAATGGCAACCCACTCCAGTATTCTTACCTGCAGAACTCCATGGACAGAGAAGCCTGGCGAGCTACAATCCAGGGGTCACAAAGAGTTGGATACAACTGAGTGACAAACACACATACACTCAGAGGCCACTGCAGGGTTATTAACTGCCCTAATTTCAATACTGCTGAGTCTCAGGGAATAGGGAGACCTGAGGAGAAGGAGAGAGATAGGGAATGGCTGGCTGGTGGGGCAGTCAGAACATACATATTTTACTAAGATCACTGCACTATCTCCTGTGGGCACGGTTCATGGTTACAATTAATTACAAACCCCGAAACAATGACAACAGTATTATCAAAAGTCACCGATCACAGCTCACTCTAAGAAATAACAATGAAAAAGTGTGAAATACTGCGAGAATCACCAAACTGACACAGAGACCCAGAGTGTGCAAATGCTACTGGAAAGATGACGGACACCCTCAGTGCAGGGCTGCCGCAGAACTTCAGTTTCCAAAAACTGAATTTGCAGGTACAATAAAACACGGTCTACTTGTATGCTAAAGTATCGACAATGGGCATTTTGTCAAACAGTTTAAGAAAAGAGAAGTTCTTTGTACTGCAATTGTAATTTTTCTCCAAGTCTGAGATTGATTCAAAACAAAAGTAAACAAAAATACAAACAGAGACACACAAACATACATATATACAGGGAGTCTTCACTTTTGCAACTAGTGTTAACTGAAATTTGCGTACATCAGAATCCTGACTTCATAAGTGCACAACTCCAGAACAGGCATGGCAGTTTGCTACAGTGTGGAAATTGAGAGTTTTTTAAAAATATAAAAAATTTTAACAAGATTTTGTACACTTAATTTCTACACTGAAGTATTTTCTACCTAATTTTATACAGAAATGTCACACACATAAAACTGTTAATAAAATCAGAGGTTTCAAAAACGAAGAAAAATGTTCTATTTCTTAAACTAGAGTAATGTTTTATTATTATTCTTCAGAATTTAGTTAAAAAGTAGTCTTTTCAAACCATTCAAAATTTTATAAATGACAATTAAAATTAACCTTAAAACCTTGCACTGGCTCTGGAAAAGACACTTCCATTTGGGAATGATATCTCTGTCCAAAGATTCCTTTTCCCTTTTAACTACTATTTCCATCATTAATGGCAAGATCATACAATTCTTCCTTCAGTATTTGGAAGAAATGATCATGAAGATACTAAATGAAAACTGCAAGGTCCAAATCAGAGTATGTTGTGTCTATAAAAGGAGAAGCCAAAAGAATATATATATAATCATTTGTGAAGACACAGAAGTTATCCAAAAGAATACATTTAGAAACTAAGGAAGGGACATGGATGGCTGGCAGACAGAGACTGGACGGACACTTTTACTGTTATCCTTCTGTTCTTCTACACTGTCCTGTGGGACTTTCCTAGTGGTCCAGTGGTCCAGAATATGCCACCCAGTAGGGGATACAGGTTCAATCCCTGGTCTGGGGAGGTTCCACAGGGCAGCTAAGCCTATGTGCCAGAACTAACGAAGCCCTCGAGCCCATGCTCTGCAACAAGAGGAGCCGCCGCAGAGAGGGGCCCGCGTCCCACAGCTGAAGAGCAGCCCCAGATAGTAATCCCCACTTGCTGCAACTGGAGAAAGCCTGTACATGGTGAAGACCTCATACTGCCGTATATACATAAGTAAATTCTTAAATGTGTTAAGTAGGTAAGTAAATAAATTATACTTTGTGAAGAAAATCTGCTCAGAAAAAAAAAGGTCCGATTTAAAAAAAAAAAAAAAAAACAACACTTCAGACTAAGCAGATAGAACAAACTAAGCAAACTCACGCCATTGACTAGTAACTTTTTCAAATGAAATAATAATAAAAAATCAATTTTTACACTAAGGCTGTCAAAAACTACATATATTTCAAATAATTTCATGTGATAAGGCCAACTTAAAGGCAAATTTTATCGAAAATAGAACTGGAATCTTCATTTAACTTCAAAAGCTAAGAAAGAAACTTTCAGATTTTTCCTAATTTATGTCTTAACATTTCAAAGACAGCATCCTTGAAGTTTAATACATGTTCTTGCCAATGTACACTCAGAAATATAACCAATCACATTTTCACGACATCTGTGTCTTTACACAGATGACGTGATTCAGAAAAATTAAAATTGTCAGAGAGAGATTATTGGAGTTGTTCAAGTTATCAAACTAGACACTTAACAAGTCTCTGTCTGGAATCTGGGGCCCACTGATCAATCCCCATACCACGCTTTCCCCAATCCATGCATGAGGTAGTTTAAAAACATCAGAAACAAGCTTACAGAACACTTACTGACACTAAACCCAACCCTTCAAATCCAGCAGTGTGCAAGGCTTCACTCTCTGCATGTACTATGGATTAAGATAAAATGCCAGATATTAAATATGCAGGTTGGTTACCCAACTCCTTAGTTTTCATTGTTTCTAATCCACTATTTTTTGAAAGCCAATATATGAACATAGTTAGGCACTAGGTGATACAGAGAAGAAAGTGTCCCTGGCATGACCCAAGTATTGTGATCACAGTCAAACAAAACCATGAGAGAAATGTGTTAAATGTCTACAAAAGGTGGAGCCCTAAGATACAGGAAGAACGTAAAGAGTATTCTGGAAAAGAATGAAAGAAGTCGTCAATAGATCAGCTGAATAAAATCAATTGGTACAGCAATAAAACAGATTCAGGTTCTAGAGACGACCCTGTTGAGAACACTTACAAAGGTTATCTTTTGTTTGGAAAGGCTATGGCCGAGCAATTACGAGTTACAAGGAAAGAAGTTCCCAAGGACTTCAGTGCCCCAACCAAAACCTTATGAATCATTAAAAAAAAAAAAAAAAATGCTAGCACAGAACACAACCTCGGAATGTGCAAGAAAGGTTCCAACCAACATTATTTGGAATGACACAACTACAATTCTACTGGGCAAGTACCTTTCAATGCAAGCAAAGAAACTGAAGAAATAAATAAAAGAAATTAACTAATATATAAATATCTTACAGACTCAAATCCTTAGTACCAGTATTTATGATGCTTTACATATTTATATATTTGTAACGTAAAACAATTCTGACTATTAGCGTAAAATATCAGCCCTATAATTTCAATTTAAAACAGAATTAACAGGTAACCTAGACTTGTAATTTTAATTTGAATTTCACTATAAATAGTACTGAAACTTTAGATATTAATATGTACCATGCTTGTAAGTTTATTAAATGTTTTAAGATTTACCATAACATTTGTGAAGGTTTGTCTGAAAACTGAACTACTTACCAAATAGTGAATATATTAAGTTATTTAAACAGTTTTTTAAAGTTTTAAATATGTATGTAAAAGGGATGCAATATAGTTTAAGTCTCCTTTTAAAATGATTCCCTAAACTTACTATATGTATCTAAAAAGATTTGTTAAGTTGAACTTTAAAATTTAAGGGAAATTTGGGGTTTAAAATGTAACTTTGATAAACTACATACTAATTCTTTAAAACCAAAGGAGCTTCCAAATAATTATTTCTGTTTAGAAAAACCCACCTTCAAGGATACAAAATCCTACTTAACTCTTATTAATCCTTCAGTATCTACGTAAAATTCTTCCTTTTCCATGAAGTCTTTCCTCTTTTTCCTTTTACCCTATACTAGGCAAAAAGAAAATAAATGTGTCTCTATCATTCAAACTGCTAATTTATTCTATTCTAGTGGCATAACTTTATGAAAACTCTTCTTTCAGGAATCCACATCGCCTATCCAAGGGTCACACGCACTTTCAGAACAGGGACTGTGCTTTATACTGCTCTCAACCTCTAGAAACATCTTACACAAGGCAACGCTAGCACACAGTAACTATTGGCGGTGGATGAACTGAATTCTAACAATCTTCCATGCCTTTCCAAATGGACCATTACCTCTGTTATGTCCCAATGGTGTGAAAACTGATCCAAGTCAGTGAGGTAAAGTAGCACGGGAGAAAGCTGCGTCTGGATGACATGGGGCACTCCTCAAAGGCTCTGAAGCCAAGTCAGTTCCTCTTTTGAAAACCCTAATTTGAGTATAAAGAAATCCAATTTAAAATAAATCACAAAGCAAGTAACATTCTTAAGTAATTTGTAAAAAATAGACATGTATCTTCAAGTTAAATTCGTCAAGCTAACAAGCTATTTTCTCTGAATTTCTGTACTTTATGTATTATTTTAAAAAATGAAATGCCAGCGATGTAGTAAAATTCATATAATTATGTACACAAAGATTTGACCTGAATCGAATGTGTAATACATCAAGAAACAATATTATATCCCTTAAACTGAGGGCTTTGTCACCTTTATACTTAAATAAGTGTGAAAGACATAATCATTCTAATTAATGTCAGGTTTAAAAAAGCAAATGAACAAGAAAAACAATATGCTCCTTCATACATATACCAAACTCTGTATTCTTACATAATAGCCTTTCAAGTGTCTTAAAACTATTCCATCCCCCCTAAGTCTATTTCTTCAACAATTACTGTGTACTTCCTTCTACCTATTCCATATAATAAGATTTCTGATTCTCTTACCACCTCTATTACACCTAGTCTGACCTATACAAACAACTTGCCCAAGTCCCTCCTGAAAGACAGCTCTTAGAATGATCAGAATACGAGCACAATGTGGTCTGACCCTAGCTACCTGCTTTGATGTTTTCAGATCACTGTACTTCCATGAACATGCCCTAAAGAGCCATCATCTAGTTGGGAAGCCATATCACACTCCTGGCTGATTCCTAATGAGTTTCCTAAAACCACTAAACCCTTTGACAGGTACTACTAATTAAAACATAAAGCCCTCACATCCATCTCAAACGCATACATCCAAAACTATCAAACAAACATGTACAAGTCTACTTGTTACTTGTTTCTTTTATATAATATTTATCTTGCTACATTCAGCTCCTTATCAGAACTTTTCAAGCTATTTTTGGATTCTGACAACATATTTCAATAAGTCTCTTAATTTTAAGTCTTCAGAAAATTTCAAACACTGTCATCTTTATCATCCAGTTACAAAACAAAACTACCAAAGACAGTATGATCATTTAAAACAACAGTAATAATACTTACTAATCTAACACATCAAGACTCATTTTACTAATTTTTCTCTGACATCAATGGAAAGCAAAATATGGCTAATTAAAATGTGATGTTTTTCCTAACACACCGAACATGTTAAACATGCTTAAAATGGATATTCTGTTTCCCATCTTATTAAGCTATGCAGTGAGGTCCAAAACTTAGACCCAAACAGGTAAGACAGTAAATCTCAGGAGAATTTTCATACTAGGTTCTTTTCCTTTCCTTAACTTGGTGGATCAGGGCAGTTACCTGTAAGTGTTGAAAATAAGAAGCTGAAATAGTCCTCATTACTGATGTTTAACTGATCACTTCCATTCCATTCTTTCACTGAAGACTTCCATCCAGAAAATGATGATCTACAATAAACAATGGAGACCTAGTACTAGAAGTGACCAAATTGAAGACTCAGGAATAAAGCACAGAATATATGACTATTCTTTATGGAATACAAGTATAATTTAAGAGCTCAGTCAAAAATCCGTAGCATGTATCATCTTTACATGTAAGGGGGTTCAAGTATCGTAATATGGAAAATATAATTTCTAACATATGTTTTTGTAAATTTTCCTTGAAAAGCATAACCAGCCCACTTATATGGTACAACTGGAAAATTTTTCCACACCACTCAAAACTCAGTTTCAAGGAGCCAAGGTGAAGTTCTGCTTTTCAGTAGTAGGTTCAGCTGCTATGTATTTACTACCTCATCTTCATTAAAAAAAAAAAAAAAGTCTTACCTTGTTTATATGAATGAGCTAAGTTTAAACAAGCTCCTGCTTCCTACCTAAACCAAAGCATCTTAACTAGGTAAAGAATACTTCAATTTAAAGCCACTCTGCAATAACTATGCACTCCTATACTTTGCGAGGCTTTATAACTAGTCTACGTCACAATACTGCAGCTAAAGTATTGGTAGTGGACTTAAGGGAATAGCTAAACATAAAGCAGCTTCTCATTAAATGAAGATTATCTGGTTCCTGCTATGAGATCAGTTTCCAGTGATACCTTTAAAAACTCTCCTCAAGGTAAGACTAAGAAGGAATACAGCAAATGTCAGCCATGAATACAGCAAAAAAACAAAAAGCTGAGAATAATCAGATCCAAAAAGCTATCTTTTTGGATAGCTTTTTGTGACAAATTTTTTTTTTGGGACAAACTTTTATAATAGAAATCTGAATAAATGTCAAGACAAAATAAGGAGTTTCTAATTCAATGAGAAGCACTTTTTTTTTTAACCACTGAAACAACTGTATTTATTAACATTCTTAAAAGTTGGGGAGTTAAAAATAATGGCAACATTTTTCTGAATCACTTCTACTTAAAGGACTTCTCTTTGCTTAAAGGGCTATGGGAGAGAATATCACAAGCTAAGAGGTTATAAAAAGTCAGAGATGCTCAATGGAAATGAGTACAAAATGGGTGATTAGAAAAGAAGCTAATATCCTCTTATACCCAGTGAACACTGTGCTGTCCAGTGGCTAAAAAGAGTAGCAAATCCATTTAAAAATCTAGTTTGGACAAAAGACAAGCAATGTATCACTCTGTCCTTAAAACTACAATGACCACACATACTGGCCACACCAGAACAGTTCTGAGACTAGAAGGGATGCTATATCAATTATGCTTGGACACCAGAAGCAAACCAGACCTGCTCCTGGCAGGCCAGCTCACATATTCACCCTGCTTCAAAACCAGGCTGAATTTCTCAGTAATTTCTCCCTTCTCTGGTATTTTTATCTAACAGCATAGACTACGTTTCCACATGCATGTCTCATGTTCCCCAAACCAGCTGTAAATGAACTAGGGGCAGAGAGGGCAAGAAGAGTAACGGTCAGCAGAACACCACAGGTAGATGGAGAGGAAAAACTCAAAAAACCTCTAAGTGAATAGTGAAAAAGGCAGGAACAGCAATTCTAAGTACAGTTTTTAAGACAAACTAAACACCAACAACTCTAAGGTGATGGGTTTTTCACACACTGAACAAACGGAGATGGTCTGGTGGTGACCTGCTCTCCGATGAACTTCCCCTGCTGGAGACAACAGTGTCAGAACGCTAACACCCAGAGTGAACTAGACCGCAGAGCCCAATTAATATAGCAGATGAGAATCAGAAATTATTGAAGGAATATTTCAGGAAAAGGAGCCTGCCAACAGTCCTTGGCACAGACGGAGCTGAGGAGTGGGATGCCTCAGGTGAACGGTGCAGGTGGGAGACAGTGAGAAAGCTAGCTGGTTTACCGTCACCATCAAGGACGGAGGGGAAAACCAAAGACGTTAAATAACCCAGGTGATGTCTAAGGAATGGTATTCCTTAGAAGAACATCATTCCTTAAGAATAACCGAACATTATTCTTCAATTCTAAATCTAGGAAAAGTGATGCAATGATAATACCACTGGCCTGGGAAAGTTGAAAAGGCCCCATCTTGTTTTAATTTTTAAAGAGATTAGTTTGAATAGGGACAATACATCTACAGAAAGAGAAGTCTACTAAGACTCTGTGCAAATGCTAAAAGGCAAAGTTTAACTTGGTACACTTTTAACTACATGACAACTTGCTTTTGATGATTATAAACTTCTATTACCATTACTTGTAAATTAATATTTTCTCAGTACTCACCACAAACCCACAAAAAAATGTAAAAAAAGACTTGTGAAAAAATCCTTGACCAAAGTTATTGAGCACAAGTCAATCGTAATTAATGCCAAAAAAGATACTAAATACAAGTTCTAAAGAGAATTAATTTTAAGAGGTGTTCAAAAGTCACTTTTAAATGAATGCCAAAACAGATCCTCCACAAGTTCTATCATGGGAAATGAGTGCCCTCTACTGGAAGTTAACAGTCATAAAACCACTTAAGTTAAATTGTATTTCTTAAAGACCTGGCATTTAGTACTGAACTAGACAAAGAGGGGTTTCATATATAGACAACATATTGCAAACAGCTCTCTTTTGCTAAAAGGAAAAAGTAATTATCAGTTATGAAGCACAATTTGGGCGACAACATTCAAACATACGTCTTATCCTGGTACGAAGAGACTGGCAAACAAAGCTAAAGAAAGTCTACTAATAAAGCGAGCCACTCCTGTTTAATTGGGGTAGAGGGTCTGCACAAGAAGCCACAAAGAAGCTAGTTTTTAAATTTTTCAGCTACAGCCCAGATTCAACTCCTGCCTAAAACTGTATCAGACCCTGGCCTTGAGCCACAATCAGTAACAAATGGCTGAATATGAAAGTACTATGCCTGATACAAACATTACATTTTAAAGGATACTTTGAACACTAGCAACATGAAACATTATTAGTTTTAAGACCTTTGAGAGTAAAACACCACAGTCACATTCTGGAAAGTAGCTCCTTGAAAAATTAAACAGAAAATTAACATATGATTCAGCAATTCTACTTCTGGGTATACAGCCAAAAGAATTAAAAGGATTCAAACAGGTGTCTGCACACCAATGTTTATAGCTGCATTATTTGTAACAGCCAAAAGGCAGAACAACCGAGTATCCATTAACAGATGAATATATCAAAATCATGAAGACAAAATAGTGGTAAACAAGGGCTGGGAGAAGGGGAAATAATCAGTACAGAGTTTCAGTCTGCAACGATGACAGTGCTGGAGATGAATAGTGGTAGCAGTCGCACAACAGTGTGAATGTACTTAATGCCCCAAACAATTCTCACTGTATACCTAAAACTGGTTAAAATGGGAAGTTTTAGGTTATGTATATTTTGCCACACACACACACACCCACCCACCCACCCACAGATATTTTAATGATTCCCTGTCTGAGTCCGCAAGCTTTTATTTCACCACCTACATTGAACTGAGCTCCCTTCCAAAAAGAAAGACCTGTATTACAATTTCATAACACCAGAAGTTTTAAAACACAGCACTCTCATCTGTCACTGAATCCTTACTATGGCTACACACTTCTGATAATCTTAACCCTTGTTTCAATGCACCTACACAAATCACTGTATGTTTCTACCTGATGGTTCAGCGGTAAAGAATCCACCTGTGGTGTAGCAGAACAAGAGTTCAATCCCTGGGTCAGGAGGATCCCCTGGAAAAAGAAACAGCAACCCACTCCAGTATCCTTGCCTGGAAAATCCCATGGGCAGAGGCGCCTGGTGGACTACAGCCCATGGACTTAGTGACTGCAACCATGACAATGCAAACCGCCAAGCAAACCACCTGGAACAGTCTTGCCCCAGTGACCTTCCTCTTACCCAGTATCATCAACAGTTTTAACTGCTGTTTTAAGAGCAAATGAAGGGAGGGGCGGCATTTTAAAAAGTCAGTTCATAAACTGCCAGTGACAGGGGAAGGGTGAGGGAGAAGATTATACACTTGAAATACAGCTCACTTTAGCATGCTACCTCATGTGCAGTATCCCGATAAGCATGGCAGCCAAATTTGCACTGAGTCTTCCCATAATACAGCAGCAGCTTAACCGAGAAAGCAAGTCAGCAGGCAGACTGGGAAGAAAATACACAAGCTGGACCAAAAGCTGCTGAGACTCTGCTGACAGAACCACCACTGTGCCTTCTTGTGGATCTAGTGAGGCAGGAAGACAAGTTAAATTTTAAAAGATATACAAACAAGAATTAATAAAGCAGACTGGCCATTTTCACTGTGCTATGTTGAATTCTAACATATCAACTACATGAAAAAAAAATATATATGTATGGCTTAAGGTACTGCCTAGAGTAAGACTAAATACAATCATTATTTAAAGATAACATTTAACACTCGATTTCATAATATTCAAATGTGTTACTTGAAATAATAACTGATGGAGTTAAAGGTATTAGAAACAAAGCAAAACAGTAAAAAAAAAAAAAAAAACAAGCACTTTTGCCAAACAGGGACAATTATAATATCAACCTAATCCGGCCCCATCACTTCATGGCTAATAGATGGGGAAACAGTGGAAACAGTGGCTGACTTTATTTTTCTGGGCTCCAAAGTCACTGCAGATGGTGACTGCAGCCATGAAATTAAAAGATGCTTACTCCTTGGAAGGAAAGTTAGGACCAACTCAGATAGCATATTAAAAAGCAGAGACATTACTTTGTCAACAAAGGTCTGTCTAGTCAAGGCTATGGTTTTTCCAGTCGTCATGTATGGATGTGAGAGTTAGACTGTGAAGAAAGCTGAACGCAGAACAATTGATGCTTTTGAACTGTGGTGTTGGAGAAGACTCTTAAGAGTCCCTTGGACTGCAAGGAGATCCAACCTGTCCACCCTAAAGGAGATCAGTCCTGGGTGTTCATTGGAAGGACTGATGCTGAAGCTGAAACTCCAATACTTTGGCCACCTGATGCAAAGAGTTGACTCGTTGGAAAAGATCCCGATGCTGGGAAAGATTGAAGGCAGGAGCAGAAGGGGACAACAGAGGATGAGATGCTTGGATGGCATCACCGACTTCATGGACATGGGTTTAGTTGGGCTCCAGGAGTTGGTGATGGACAGGGAGGTCTGGCATGCTGCAGTTCATGGGGTTGCAAAGAGTTGGACACGACTGAGCAACTAAACTGAACTGAATTTAAAACCAAAGACTTATCTGAGTATACACACACAGTCCTATATATAAGCAATACTGAAAAATACAGATTTTTAAATACCACACACAAAAGGTAGACACAAACCAACGTTTGTCATTTAATAAATGGGTAAATATAAAGTGGTGTATATTCAACAGTGGAATGTTACTCAGCATTAAAAAGAAATACAGTACTCGTATATGCTCGTAAATCCTAAGAACAGTATGCCAAGTGACGGAAGCCATACTGAGAAGATCCACATCACACAATGTCATCTGTGAGAAATGATGAAAACAGGCAAATACAGAGAGACAGAAATGGTGAGCAGTGGTTGTCAGGAGCTGAGGTAGGAAGAAATGAGGAAATAGGGATGGACTACTAATGGTAGAGTTTCTTTTTGAGGTGATAAAAATATTCTGGAATAAGATAATAGTGACTATCGCACAATCTTGGGAATATGATAAAAATTAATGAATTGCACAGTGTAAAATGGCCAATTTTATGGTATATAAACTGTGTCCTAATAATAAATACTAATTATACATATGCATATATGTATATTTTTATTGATATTTTTGCTAAAAGAATGAAAAGGTTTCAGGGGTGAGTGAAACGTTAATATATGAAAGCCGTACAAGATCTCAATAACGATTAAATAAGTAAAATTTGCCATCAAAGTTTCAAAAGAATTCTATAAAAATACCTGATCAGTTTTGAATTTGTGAATTTCGTGGCTTAAAAGATAATTTAAGATCTGAAGAGACATCTACAACCTTTAGTTTTCTTAAACTATTGTATTAAGTAATACTATTGAAAATGAATTTACTGTTTGATATTTTATTCATTTTACCATGGTACAATTAATGTATAATTTGAAGGAAAAGTAAAACCTAAAGATCTCCCCTTTGAAACATTGTTCTTAAGTCGGGGTAGACCGATTATTACATACACAGGTAAACAACACTCTTACCATAGATTCGGAGAGCAGTAACTTGTAAACTTTTGAGTAGCTCTTTATTTGCTCGGGCTGCAGCAGTATGGATAATGTCAACAAACTGTGTTGAAAGCTCAGGATTTCGGGAGCCGAGATGTGCAAGCTGCAGTGGTAAACCAGCCAACCAACGTGATAACACTTTACTACGGTATCTAAGGCCATCAAAGAAAAGGGAAATACACCACATTTATTTAAACACTTGAGAGCCTATAAGATGACTGGCATACTATATTCATCTATAGTATTCTCTAAGGTTTTACCCACTGTATTTTAAAAGTTTATGTAGTTTGGGGCACTATGTACATTGTAATTTTATCTTAAAGGACACAGGCTCTACTTAGCTTGTGAACTATTTACACTAATTTGTAATGAGCGTTTTACTATATTAAGTCATTTATGCATTCAGTATAGGGTGCCCCCACATTAAGTGGCTTCAAACTTGGGTTATTTCCATTCTTGCACATACTTGCTCACTCTCTAATGTCTCATCTTGGACACGGCAATCACTTTTGCTGTCCCCCAAGAGTTCAGTGATTTACACACAACCTTTGGAGTCTACCAGACTTGAACTTAAGTCTCAGTCTGGCTGCCCTTTAACAGCATGACACTCACCAACTTATTTAACCTAAGCTTCCTTCTATAAGGCAGAAACCAACAGTACCTACATAAAAGTATGAGAATTACTGAAAAATTAAGAAAAGCACCTGACTCACAGTAAAGACTTGAATATGTTCTAACAACTACCTATGTATGCTGAGGTACCACAAATCCCGTTATCTTTCACCCAAACATCTCTTCCAGACTATCCCAAGTAAACCTCAAACTCACCACATCTAAGACTGATTCCTGAGTTCTACTCTTCGTGTTGTCTGCATCACCAGACAGCACCAAACCAAGCTGGACACTTTTGCTCTTTAAGATACCGCCATTTAAAAATTTATTGAAACATTTTTGACACCCAGTATTATGTTAGTTTCAGGTATGTATCACATAATAGTCTGACATCTGTACACATTGCAAATGGTCACCATACGTCTAGTAACCACCTGTCCTAATAAAAGTTACTGGTCATATTCTTTATGCTGTATATTATAATCCCCATGACTTATTTACTTTATAACTCAGTTTGCACCTTTTAATCTCTTTCACCTATTGTACACCCCTCCTCTTCTACTGCCCTCATTCTTATACCATGTGTCCCAATATGTCACTAAGGGCCGGAGGTTAAACCTCCATAATTTTTATGGGAAGCAAAACAAAATTCTGAGGCTGCTACAGGTGGTTCCAATAATTGTCCTTTAGCTGTTAAGCAGACAAGTGGAAATATATGCTCAAAGAGACTTTTACCTTCTCAGTTATGTGTATAAAGGTTACTGAAACTATTATGTATGCCTTTTTATTTAAAAAAAAATAATAATAAAACCAAAAAGGATAAAAAGAAGATTTTCTCCAAAGATTTAATCACCCTATCATCTTATTCATACAGATTACAAAGTAACCTGGTAAGAAAAAGAAAAGCAAAATAACAAAGGAACTGTAGCGGATTCTGTAAGATCTCAGTTCTTCTTTTTGATAGCTTTTACTGAAAAACTTCAGTAACAAAGTCGGAACTGGAAGGAGAAGGCCTCTCTGCTGATACAATGTATAAACTGCCTTTATGAGAGACTCTGTAGCCTCTAAGAAACAAGAGAAAACAGCTGCATGTGAGTCAAAATGTTTCTTCACCAGCACCATAATTCTTCTAAAAAGCACAGAAGCACCTTGTTCCTATGAGGAAGCAGATTTTAGCCACAAACTGATGACTACCATCAAAATCCTACATCAATGGCCTAATAAAAAAGTCAAACCAATCGGAGATTACAGTACAAATTTTCCTAAGAGACAACAAACCTAGGAAAGGACAACAAATACCACAATACTAGAAAGGTGGATAAGCCAGGAACCAAACAGCAAAGTTCTGCTTCAATGAAAAGAATTAGTAAGTCACACTAAAAACTGACTTAATGCAACATAACTTCAAGTTACAAGAAAGGTAAAGAGATAAGGATCCACCAATTTCTAGTCAAACTAGATCAGAAAAGTATTTCTTTATCCTTAGGCTCAATGTCATTTCCTATTAATAAAACTTACCTTCTTTCACTCCAACTATGTAATCTAGTAGAAAACCTACCCATCAGCTTCAGAGTGGACCTACCCACCGAAAAGGGGGTGTTCTCAGCCATCAGGGTTCAAGCAGACATTCCTTCATGATTATGCTGGCTACCTTTTATGGCTCGAACGTAAATGACTATGAAATGTTTGACAGGTATGAACTCAAAATTAGATGCTCAACATTAACAGTATGCGTAAGAGCCCCTCTCTTAAGTAAGGACAGAGCATTGACACCCACCTCTGTCTGACTGCATCTGCATTAACCTCCAGGAGACACCAAGCAATCTGTTCAGCTGCTTACTGTTTAGCCTAGACCCATCTTCAAGGGTTTCTGTTACAAATTTCCTTATCCTTTCTATCCAACTGGAATCCTTCTGCAAAGTTGAGGCATTTGCCAGGGAGACCATGATATCAGACAGTGTTAAATTCAGTAAAAGGTGATCTACATTATTCGAGAGAATCGTGCAATGCTTGATGCTAAAAACAAAGACACACATAACTGTTAAGTGTTGTATCTACCATGCCTGTTTCACTTAAACACTTAACTATTCCTCCCAGAATGAACTGTCAAGAAGGTAAGTATATTAAAGCGACTGTAAGCAAACCATTCATTACAGAATCAGAGTTGTTAAGGCATAAATTAAGAATGCATACTGCTCAGTTCATTACCCAAGTTGCTATTCACACAAGAACTACAGGCCCTTGAAACATGGTGTGGTAATCCTAGATGTACTACAGGGATAAGAACACTTGAAAACTTCAACACACTTGAAGATTTTCGTTAAGCAGATATTTATATTAGGATGAAACTCACGACAGACCTTGATTCTGCTTCTAACTAATTTTGACTTGACAGAATCACTAATTTCTCCTGGCCACAATTTCCTTATATGTGAAACAGGAGACTGGTCTAGATAAGCCCAATTCTGAAACAATTTAATTTTATGACTCACATATTACAATCACTTTTTCTAACAGATTATCTTAAGAAAAACAAAATTTGCAACTTAGGATAAAAACCACTAGATATATAAACACTATATAAACACAGTGTAGATTTCAGGCTACACTGCATTCAACAGCAGAGCCTATTTATTCTCATGTTCAGAAACATGTAAAGTTGATTAAACTAAAAAAATACCTGAAACTAATTTATTTTAAAAGAAAGTTAACCCTGGATTAGGCATGAGAAAGGACACAGTCGTAAGGAACCACAAATACAAGGGGAGGGAAATTTTTAATATTTGGTGTTATTAGGGTATCAAATGTAGGGTTAGGAATGACAAATGGGACCAGATCACAAAGAGTTGAAAACTAAGGACACTAAAATCAATTCTGCAAGCACAGGAGTAACATAGTTGAAAAGTTCTTTCATTTCTGCTGATGAAAAAGAAAATATCAGTTACAAGACTCTAAACAAAGAAGTAGTTGTATGTCTACTTGAGCAATACAGGCAAGACGTGACAAGCTCAAGAAACAATGCTGGTACAGACTAGGAGAAAGGGGGATGTATAGCAAGAATAAAAATTAGCTGGATTTGAAGTCTGCTTAAATGCATACATGTATGTGAGCTTTTAGCTGAGCTGGTAAAGAATCCGCCTGCAATGCTGGAGACCCCAGTTCGATTCCTGGGTTGGAAAGATCCTCTGGAGAAGGGGTAGGCCACCCACTTCAGTATTCTTGGGTTTCCCTGGTGCCTCAGTTGGTAAAGAATATGGCCGCATTGTGAGAGCCCTGGGTTCCATCCCTGGGTTGGGAAGATCCCCTGGAGAAGGGCATGGCAACTCACTCCAGTATTCTTGCCTGGAGAATCCCCATAGACAGAGGAGCCTGGTGGCCTACAGTCATGGTGTTGCAGAGAGTCGGGACCTGGCTGAGTGAGTGAGTAAGCACAGCACAGCCCAGCAAAAAACTGGGAATTCTATCACGGAGAGAGAATGAATGAAAACTGGGACAGATGAGTAGCAATCTATACTACAAACCCAAAACTACTGGTAGGTTCTTTGCCCAACTGTTCAGTGCCCAAAACCAAGGCACATTTTATACTAACCAGACCACACAAAAACTCAACTGCATCATTTATTCACCACAGGTAGAGCTTTTGAAGATCTACTTACCTATTACTGTCTGGAAGGTGTCAACAGACATTCAAAAGTTGGGAGAATTCATCCCGCTCCTCCAAGAATTTACACAAAATTTTAAAGTCTAAATACACTGACCACCAATTCTATGAGGGAGACAGGAAACTGGGGAAACTCATTTTCAGCAATGATAGAGGAGGAAATTAGAACTGATTCCCGTCCTGAAAATAACTTTAAAAGCTGGATGAAATAGTTTTTAACAACTCAAAAGCATTCAAGAGGTAACAAGGTGATGAACAATTGCTGGGTCCCCAAAATAAAGCAAGATCACAGTACTCAGGTTCCAAGGGCTGTGGAACCAAATACCCAATTCCAACGAAAAGCCTGGAAAACGGAACTAACCTTTCAGAGGCCTCACAGGGAAAAGTCAAACTCCAGAGCCAGACAAACATGGGGACTCTGGTATATTATCCCTACTTCAAGCTGAACCTGTAAGGGCTCCCTGCCAGAGTAACGGTGAACTGGAAGTAAAAAGAGCTCTTACATAAAACAATCCCAGTTATACATCATCTCAGTAGTTAACGCAACAATTTTTCCCAACTAGATCTATAGATTCAACACAATTCCAATCAAAACCCCAGCCAGTTACTTTATAGTTATCAACAAAATGATTTCTGAAGTTTACACACAAAGGCAAGCACTAGACAACCCAACACAAGACCAAAGCGGAACAATGTTGGAGGACTCACACCACTCGATTTCAAGGCTTACTGTACTACAGTAATCAAGACAGCACAGAACTGGTGAACGAACAGACAAACATAGGTCAGTGGAAGAGCCCCAAGACAGGCCTACAAGTACAGTCAACTGATGATTTCAGACAAAGGAGCCGAAGCAATCCAAAAGAGAAACAAGAGTCTTTTTCTGCAAACAGTGCTGGAATAACTGGACAGGAACTCTAGAACTGAAAAATAAAAATAAAACAAATTCAACAAATGTATGTTTGAATGAGACAAAGAGAAACAAAAAATTCAGTAAGTGGGTCTTATATACAATCAATTAGTCTTTAAAGGGAAGGAGAAAAATGGCATTAATATTTTAAAGATGAGAATTTTTCAGATGTGTTTAGACACTTCACTCAAGATCTCAGATTTAAGAAGCTCACTGAATTCCAAGGAAAATCAATAAAAAAGAAAACCACACCTGGATACATCATTGTCAAACAGCAGAAAATAAAAGACAAGGAGCAAAGTCTTATGGGGGAGGTGGGGGGGGTGGGGAGGGAAGTAACTTTTATAAAGTAGCAACAGTTCAGACTCATAGCTGACTTCCTAACAGCAGTGGGAACCAACAGAGCGAAGCGTTGCAGTCAGTACGGTCAGTACGCTCAAACAAGAAAACTGCCAAGCTCAAGCACTGTGCTCTGTTAAAACAGTCCTCGGAAATAAAGGAGAATACATATATTCTCCTTCATTTTATATTATATATATATATATATATATATATATATATATATATAATGTATGTATTTGTGTGTGTGTGTGTAAATCCTCTAGCAGCTTCTAAATAAGCCTAATGAAGAGAGATGAAAAAAATGAAGAGCAAAAATATAGAATATACAGATAAAACTCAGATGGTGGATACAAGTTCTCCAAAAATATTAATTTTTGCTTGAAAGTTCAAATTTTATCTCTAGCACAGACACTATTTTCCTGAAACTGATAGGCTTATTTTTTTCATTTCTGAGAAAATATCTACAAATACCCAAGTCTGAATAAGCATAGTTAGTCATTTAAATTAAAATCATGTCCATTGCAGAAAATACAAACAGAATGACAAGTGCATTTCCTCGAGACAACCATCATTCTTTGGCATGCAGCCAAAATACTTCAGGCACACTTTCCATTTCACCACACAGAATATTAAAATTCTGTGTTTTCAAGGATTGTGACTTAATAAGATTAGTAATTTTTTACTTAATTAAGAACAATTTTAAGTGAAACTGGCATGTTCTTTTAAACTGTGAATGCATATTGGTGAAGAATACTGTTAACCCTCCATACCGTTCTGCCTCCACATATTCAACCAACTGCAGATGGTGTATCATGTGTATGGATTGTGGCTTTCTGAATCCATAGATGCAGAATGTGTATTTGGAGGGCAACTTGCTTCTGGATCAGTGAAAATACCACGTATGACACTATGTCTTTACACAAAACTCAGACTGTACAACAAGAAGAGTGACCCCTCACATAAACCAAGGACTCCAGTGTAAATGATGTATCACTGAGGTTTGTATTTTACAACAGATACACAACTCTGGTGTGGGACGCTGACGTGAGGGAGGCTGTGCATCCATGGGGGTAGGAGTAGTGTATGAGGACTCCGTACTTTCTGTTCAATTTTAATACGAATCTAAAATTGCTCTAAAAAATGAACTCCATTTAAAAAAAAAAAAAAAGGAATGAAATGCTAGTAGTGCCACAACATGAATAAACCTTAAAGATATCATGCTAAGTGAAGTTAAGCCAGACATAAAACAGTGTTTTCAGTTTCTACTGATACATGGTACCAGAACAGTCAAATTAATAAAGGGGAAAAATGCAATAGCGGTTCCCAGTACCTGGAGGGAGAAGAGCATAGGAAGCTGTTATTTAATGTGTACCGAGTTTCAGACTGGTAACATGAAAAATGTGAAATGTACTTAATGCCACCAATCAGTACACTTTAAAAATGGTTAAAATGCTAATTTTTATGCTATGGACATCTTACCACAATGAAAATAATATCTTTTGTAACTCCACAGTTCAACCCAAGATTAAAAATAATCTAGACATCAGGTCAAAATTGAAGACCACCAGCTTAGGCCACATTGGCTCCTCTAACTTGAATCTGTGAATTTAATAGATAGCCTCCAAAGGCTATCTGAGAAATATTCAACACGCTTCCTTATGGAAGTTCAAGAGCAGCCTGCGGACCCTCAAAACAAATCACTAGGGAAATTTATGGTAATACTGTCAATCCACTTTTGTTAAAAATGCCACAATTTCACCACCTCAGTGTCTTCATTGTTAACTCCTTTTTCACCTTCTATATCTTAGCACAAATCACTACCTAGGCAGGCAGCCCTCCCTAGGACCTATGCCCCCCATGAAAGAGCAGGACCATCTCCCTACTATACTGATATACTTTTATTACCCTACATTCTTTTTCCTAAGTGCCTTCAACATATTAAGTGCCCAATAAAGTGAATAATGACAGTACACCCATATGCTCTTGTGTAGTTTACTTACATTTAATGGTCTACCAAATTCCAAACATCCTTTTATTTAATCTCATTTTGATGAAAATTACACCTGAAACCTCTTCCTTGACAACATAAAAATCACATGTCATTATATTCACGCATTGAAGGATATTCTCAACCTTATCCATGGACCTGATTAAAAACTTCTGTGTTAATAAGAAAACTGTATTTGGAGCAAGTAACAACTTACTTGCTCAAGAAAGTATCTCCATATTTGATTCTCTGTCACCTCCAACTCCAGAAACTCTAAATTAATGGTCCTAAAACATGGTTTTGATCCAACCAATAATAGTCTTCAATGCCTAAAGGATCAAGGATGAAAGAGAAATGAGAGTCAGAGACAAAAAATGACTTTCAGCATTAAAGTTAGTCATCAGTAGAAACCAATTTGATCCAGGTCTGTCCCATGTCCTCCATTATGCAATTTTATAGCTTTCTCATACCCTATAATATCTCCTTCCATTACTGCAATCATCCCTCACTTCACTTCTGCCTGCTAAAATCACATTCACATTAAAACACTACTCTCCAACACTGCCTTGTCTGTTTATCCTAACAAGGATCTGTCTTCTCCTATTAATTCCTATAGCATTTCTTGACTATAAAGTTCTAATGACACTTAAATATGCCTTGTGTGAAAGATGTAGATTCATTTTTCTTCCTGCAAGTTATTGAGCTTTTGTTTCTCAGCCTTAAAACTACCCTTCCACGCTCTTACTTTGTGATCCTGGGGGTGAGTCACATTTTCTCCTTTACAGTTTGCTTCTTGTTAGGCTCTGCCAATAAAGTGCTTGTTTTTGTTTAGTCACTAAGCTGTGTCAGACTCTTCAGCAACCCCGTGGACTACAGCCCGCCAGGCTCCTCTTTCCATGGGATATTCTAGGCAAGAATACTGGAATGGGTAGTCATTTCCTTCTCCAGCAGATCTTACCAACCCAGGGATTGAAATCTGTCCCTGCACTGGCAGGAGGGCTCTCCACCACTGAGCCACCTGGAAGTCAAGGGGTACTTGAGACCAGAAAGCTGGAGGAGGAAAATGCGGCACTTTCTGTTTGCTTCCTAGTCCTATTTTTTGCTTCCTTTTGCCACCAGTGCAACCCAACCACTCTTCAGGCCAGCAGCAGTTCATTCTAGCAGCCAGAGTTGGTTCCAGTCTGTGTCTTCCTGACACAGAACCAGTATCACCGTGCCCCTAGAACACCAGCGCCAGCCAGCAGAACCCTCTTCGCTGAGCCCTGTACCCTTACCCCACTGGGCCCCTCTCCTGATCCCAAAGACATTAGTCCCAGCTGAGTGCAAACCCCTTCCTCGAGGCCTGAGTTTGGGCTGCAGCCTTTCTTTCCAGCCACTTGCCCTCTTCTCTTTGCTCTCCGGTCAGGAGGCAGTGGTGGCTTCCGACAAGACCTTGCTGTTCCCTTTTGTCTTTCCACTATTAAGTGGAAATGCCTAGTTAACAACCGGTTGTATTAAATTCTCTGTGAAAATCACTGGTATGATTTCCATCTCATGACTAGAGTCTGACACACATTTTTATCAATTTTAAGATTTTGTATTGATTTTTGCAATTTATGAATCACTTAAGAGATCAAAGAATATACCTTAGGGCATCTAATTATCTGTCATAATACTTTACTTACAGTGAGAGACCAAAAAACTTCAGTGAATGAAGTTTCTCTGCCTACAACATACTTATCACTTCTGAGCATATCCTCTGAACTCTGCCCAAAGAGCCTCACTGATTCTCCAAGTAGTTTCTTCCTTTTGATAAGTTTAAGAACCTTCTGACAAAGACTTTAAAATCTGTTCAAGCGTTTGCTCATTTGGGGAATTGCACCTTGAGTATCTGTATCTGCTTGTCAAGTTTTATTTGGTAATTTGTTTTTACGTTTATCTGCTCTTACTTCAGGTAAACATTTCAAAGAACTTCCAGGCTTACACTTTTCCAGTGAAACTTCATCCATAATTTGTTCTTTTCACTTATTTTAAAAAAGAGAACTGCTTTTCTTCAATTATCCCTCTTCCATCAGGATACTGATAACAGTTACATTACGCTTCCTTGTGTATATAAATGAGAGCAGAAACTAGTGATGTTATGCTCTCAAAGATTCAGTAATTACACAGTGCCTCTCACAAACAAACTATCCACTCTAAGCAAATTTTTATTAAATTCTTATCTATACAATTTGATAACTGACACTCATTTAGCACAAAACATTCACTTCACAGATTAAAAATAAAAATAAAAACTAAGTAAAATTGGAAGTCCAGGGCTTAAAGTGACTTGTTTAAGATCAGATACTACAGCTTTTATCTTTACGTCACAGTCTAGATAACAACTACTTGCAGTGTACAAAGTTCAGTGTGAGACTGTTTTCTGAAAATGTCAGGTTAAACAGTGGATGAGAATGGCAATATCTTTTATTTGTCCCTTTCCTTTTTTTGCTTGGTTATTTCTTTTAAGGCATATGGAAAATTACTCCTAAAATGGTGTTTGAAATCAGTAAGGTAATTCTTTCAAAGCCATGACTCCTAGTAAAATAAGCACAGATTAGAAAATCTGTAAGAAACAATAACTTAAAATAGCAAATAAGACTTTAAGCAGAAACTTAACAACTTGTCAATATTCACTTACAAATTTACCCTTATATCACACCTTTTGCTAATGATATAATATGTAAATAAATCTTAAAATCTGAATAAACTGTTAGGCCATCCAACTTTCACCCACAGTTCTTTTTGGTGCTTTCATTTTTACATGCATTTCATCTACTGAAAATGAGAAAAAAAGGGAGAAAGTAAAATTTAATAAAATTCTGATTTTGAACTACTAATGCAATATTTATAAAGTATACAAGAAAATCTTCTACTTAGTGTTCCATTTAAGAGTAACTATATTCTCTAGAAATTCTATTGCTCATTAAAGACATTTAATACCTTCACAAATCAATGTGTTTGTCTAAATTCTTCAGCAGTATTCTTCAATGTATCATGTTCTCCTACCTGAAACACTGATTCCCTACTATCCAGAGGACCAATCATTCCAGTCTGCCAGTGGCTGAGGGGTTGCTTGGGATATGGGACATGAGACACTACAATAGCTAGCTCCAGCTCTAGCAAACCTGGAGGCCAAACTCAGACCATAAATCAACAGCTAGCTATTGCAGCATATCTCCTTAGTTACCTTCACTGGGTTTTCCTCTTTTTCTTAACCTAAAAATGTGTCCTTGACAACCTCTGGACTTCTACTAGGTATCTTAAACTTAACATGAATAAACTGAACTCTCCTATGGGCAGTCACATCATCATCTGGACCACAGTACAGGCATCACCCCTGCTCCTCTTTCCTTAACTACATACACCAGCATTCCTGCTGGTTTCACCAGAATCTGGCTGCTTCTCATCACTTCAACCACCACCTGCCGTTCGACTCCAAGCCACCATAACCTCTCACTTAAGACTGCTGTCTCAGGCTCCCAAAGGCCCTCATGCTTTTCCTCTTGCCCCCCTAAACTTAACTCTCTACACGGCAGCCAGGGTGATCTTTTAAAACACAAATCCTACTTCACAATATTACAGGGAAGGATAAAGGAGATAATATATATAAAGGAAGGACAGGTCATCCATGGGATCAATGATCTCAGTTGGGCCCATTTTGCTAGAGTTGGAGAAGGAGGGCATGGGGGTTTTTAACTGTTTTATTTGTAAATCTGGCATATTAAAGTTAAATAAACATAATTTAGATCATGCCACTCCTCTGCTCAAAACCCTCCAATGTCTTTTCACCACACTCAGGTTAAAATTCTAAGTCTTTACCACAGACCACAAGGTACCACATGATGTGGCTACTGTCCGTCATGTCGCCCCTCATCACGCACCATTCTCCCCGGACCTCACTTGCACATGCCTTGCTGCCATTCCTCAAGTATGTCCAATCTGTTCTCACTTCAGGGTTTTGCACTTGCTGTTCCCTGTGCCTAGAAGGGTCTTCCTACAGGTCTTCACAAGACTTGCTCCTTCTCTTCATTCACTGACATGCAAATATTAAGAAGGCATTTCCTGACCACCTAGTTAACAGGTACCTCCCCGCACACTGTTTCATTACATCTTCTCTCTTACCCACTTTCATCTTTCTTCCTAATGATGACATGATGGACATCAGCTATTTGTTTGCCATCTCTCAACCCCACCAGGAGCTAAGTGTTTGCCTTGTCAGTCATGTTTATCTCTGTATTCCCAGAGTCTAGACAGAACCTAACTCACTGCAAAGCAGCACTATTCAAAAGACCTTTCTGCAGTGACAGAGCCATTTTGTTCTTGTATTTGTGCTGTCCAATACAGTAGCCACTGCCACCTGAAGCTACTAAGCATCTAAAATGTGACTACTGTTTACTGAGGAACTGAATTTTAATTAAACAGCCAAATTTATAGGTGCTCAATTAACCTTTGCATCTAACTCTTTCTCACAAATTCTGATCTTCATGGTAAAAACAAAACAATAAGGAAACATTTACACTGAACGCAGCAAGCATTAACATACAAAGCTAGGACACAACAAAATCTCCATAATGTATAAAATTATACTACTGACCTAAAGTTAATAATACAGGACTCCAAAAACTGAAGTTAATTAAAAAGTTAACATTACATTGTATTTTAAAACACTGTGTGTTTTAAAAATATTAAATACAGTATGCTTTAAATTAAGGATCCTAAGGATACAAAGAGTGTATTACAAATAAACCACCTCAGTCAGGATCTGAGTACTCAACCACTGAAAATAAGATTTAATATTAACTTGAGATTTCTTTCCAAATATGAAAGATTTCAAATTCCTAAAAAGCTTTAAAATAAAAAATACTTGGGCAAAAATGAAACTTCTCAATTATGCAGCAAATACAAACACACTATATGCGTTTAACAAAACTTAAAAAGTAAGCAGTCAGTTACCCTAAGGTTGCACCCTAATACAGATGCCAATTTATCAACAGAAAACCTACACATTTTGAGAGAAGAGAGCTACAATTCAGCCTGTGGTGCATAATTAGAATTTAAGACCAAGAAATGCCATTTCATTCCTCCTAAAGTTTGAACTTTGACCACTCAATACTTTAAGTACTAAGCTATAACTAAGGTGAATGAGAAAGTGGAACTGACAGCAGGAATGGTAATGAAAAATAAACTAACAGACATTTTAATGTAATCTGGTGTAACATACATATTTATACTTTGTCTGCAAAGTAATAGATTTACCTTATTCAGTTATTATAGTTCAAATCTGCCGTGATAAATTAGAGAACTCTGCCAATGGATGCTTTTAAATACTATTTCAGTTTGAATTTGCACCATACCTGCAACTGCAGCTTACCTACAGTAAAGGTTAACTTTAAGAAATATTTTCCGATTTATATCCTTTATCAAGAAAATAGAGAGAGACTGAGTAACTCTCTTAGCAAATGTCACATTGCATTTGAAAAGATGTGGGTTATTTTCAAATATCTTTTTATGTTGGTTTCTAACGTAATTCCACTGTGATAAGAGAACAGACCCTGTGTGATTTCAATACCTTTAAGACCATGAAATTTTTGCACGTTGTTTTATGTCCTTGGATAAGTTCCAGAGTCTCCCAATTTACAGTCTATGGGAACTTGAATAGAATTTGTGTCCTACTGTTGTGTAAAAATTGTATAAATCTTAATTATATTGAATTGGTTCATAGTGTTTTTCAGGTCTAGTATATCATTCTATTTCTCTACATATTCATTCTATTAATTTTTGAGAGTTTGATACTAAAACTCCAACTAAAAATCTTAATTTATCTCCTTAAAAAATAATTGTAATATACAGTGTATTTTCCAAGTCTCCTGTAAATATGTTATCATACTTTCAGAATTTAAAAAATTGAAATTAAAAAGCTACTATGTATGAAGTAAATAAACCCCAAGGATGTATTGTATAGCACAGAAAAAATAGTCATTATTTCATAATAAAATGGAGTATAATCTGTAAAAATACTGATTCACTGTATTGTATAACTGAAACAAATGTAACATTATAAATCAGCTATGTGCTCATGCATACTCAGTCTCTTCCATTGCGTCTGACTCTTTGCCACCCTATGGACTACAGAACACCAGCTCTTCTTTCCATGGGACTCTCCAGGCAAGAATACTGGAGTGGGTTGCCCTGCCCTCCTCCAGGGGATCTTCCCGACCCAGGAATTGAACCCAAGCCTCCCGTGTCTCCTGCATTGTAGGCGGATTCTTTACTGCTGAACCACCAGGGGAGTAAATCAACTATATTTCAATATAAATACCCTCCTCAAAAGAGAGACTGAGTAGGAAGATAAAGATCAGAGAATCTTAAGTGATACATCAGCCAAGAACCCTGATTTAAACAAAGAAGCTCAATTATATATTATGGCAATCAAGGAAATATGAACACTAGATCTTTGATAATATTAAGGAATCGTGGATAATGATAAAGGAATTTAAATTATTTTTTTAAAAGACTCACTGCCTTTTAAGAAAACATGCTGAAACATTTATGGATGAAATGATGGTATAAGATGATTTGCTTTGCTTTGGTTTAGGATTTGCTTCAACCATCTGTATGAAGGGTTGGGGGGTGAGGTGGGTCGAGCAGAAATAGAAAAAGCTTGTCCTTGAGCTGAAAACTTGGAGCTGGAGGATAAGAGAATATGGAGATTTGTGTTCTATTTTTTGTGTGTGAAATTTTCTACACTATAATCTTTAAAAAAAGAAAAAAAAGAAAAAACTAGTAGAGCCATTTTTTTTTTTATATGCAAGTAGGTCATAAGAGAGTAAGAAGATTTCCAATAATGAATAAACAACCTGCAAATAGCTATATATTATGGTTATCCTACTGGAAATTTTAATATAAATAAATTCACTTATTTGGGAAAGTTTCTTTCAGGTTATATGTTGTATTTGGAAAATATAACAGCCATACCCAGGGGCAAGTGATAAGACTCATCTGCACACCTGGGTCTTCACTGCCAGTGCCTGTGACACTTGACTATTTTACCATTTCCACGTTACCATTCTCAGAATATAAGGCAAATCTTGCCTGAATCACTGTCACTGACCCGAGAGGGTCCTAGCCCAGAGTCTTAAGGAAGGTCTTCCTCCAGAAATTAGACACGGTCCTTGTGTAGTTCTGTCCTCTAGAATCTTTCTCCCAAGTAACATAAGAACAAGAGGAGAAAGGCAGAGATGATCTGGATTTCTTGAGCCATCTGGGTGGATCAAGTTCTTTATTTCTTTCCTCTGCACAAAGTCCCTCACCTGTGACAAGCTTCAGCATTAGGTCCTGGTGACACAGTCCCCTGCGGGGGGAGAAGGAGAAGTAAGGAGACAGGTAGTAGTAAGTAGCTTCTTAATCTGACTAAGATCAATTTAATTTGAAAGAGGAAGTAGCTTTACAGCAATCCTTTTTCTCATCATTGCCAGATTACCTCATTGCTTTAAAAGAAAATGAATTCCTCCATCTCAAGTGTTTGGCAAACAATAGTCAGCAGATTTGTGTAAAAAAAAAGTATACTTAGTCAATTAGGGGTCGATTACAAATTTCTATTTGGGGAGTCTCCAAATTGGGAACCTGAGAGTAGAGTAGAAAAAAGATTTTTCCCTTTGAATACTTCATGCTTTTAAAATTTTGAGCCATGTGAATGTATTGCTTTATGTAATTAATTAGTTAACTTATTAAAAATAAAGATTAAATAAATAAATAAAAATAAAGATAAAAATGGAGATCATAATGCCTAAAAAGAGATTAAGATCACAGGGCCATTTGCTTCTAATGTAAAAACTAATACAAATCACTCTGTTAAGAATCAAAAGGCTATTATAATTAAATGACACATAATATCAGATTTTCTTTTGCAAAATAGGCCCTTATGGGCAAAGTTGGTGAATTCTGAATAAAATCTCTAAGTTAGATAACAGTATTGTATCAATATTAATTTCCTGACTTTAATAATAGTACTGTGGTCATATAAAAGTTTTTTTAAGAAACACACTTCAAAACATTAGGGGTAAAGTGGTGTCATATCTGCAACTTTCTCTGAAAGAGTGGGGATGAGATATATAGAGAAAGACAGAGAGAAAATAATAATAATAAAGTAGACTCGATAAAATGTTGATATTTACTGGCAAAGAGGGGGAGCGCCTGGAACTCTCATACACTAATGGCAGAAGTAAAAAAATTATGACTATTTTTGAAACCAGGCAATGCTTTAATAATGTTAAACATAGACTTATCATATGGCCTAGCAATTACAGTCCTAGGTATTTACCCTAGAGAAATTAAAACATAGAGATCCAAAACATGTGTCTAAGAATGTTCATATCAACTTTATTCATAATAGCCCAAAGTGCAAACAATCTCCATGTTCATCAATAGGAGAGTGAATCACATTCATCAATAGGAGATGAATAAACAAATATTTATCAACAGGAGAGTGAATAAACAAATGTATTCTCACACAAATGTTTGACAAACATTATTTTCACAAACAAATGTATCCACCTGCAAAGTGGGAGACCTGGGTTCCATCTGATCCCTGGGTTGGGAAGATTCCCTCGAGAAGGGGAAGGCTACTCACTCCAGCATTCTGGCCTGAAGAATTCCACGGGCTGTATACACATGAGGTGACAAAGGGTCAGATATGACTGAGTAAGTTTCACTTCACTTCATTCACACACCAGACACTGGGACATGATTCCCATGGATCCCTTGTGTTTCCACATGTCTTATGAATAGAGGTGCTGACAGTTTTGCTCCAGACAATCTTCTTTAAAAAAAAAAAACAACACTTGCACAGTAGATACCCTTGGAAAATATAATTTCTCCATCTGGAGCAGAAGGCAAATTTTTTGGAGTCCAGTATGATGAAGATAATGTCTCCTTCCAGGAACAAAGGTTGGGCAGATTTTCTTGAAGTCTCTTATTAAAGATTGAGGTTTTCTAAGCTTAGGGTTCCTCAGCTATGACTCAAGATTTACTATGTGTGGACATTTAGGTTGTTTTTACCTGTATAAGTTTATTGAGGCATAACTTACATGCAAAAAAATCATATTTGATCTGGTACAAGCATGAATCCGAGGCAGCCTAACTTTTTAGCTTGCAAACAGGATAAAATCTCAGATTCTTCACAGTCCTTGCCAGTGGAATGCTGCCCAGCAACAAAAAGGAAAGAATCACTGAGACACACAGCAGTACAGATGAGTCTTGCAAACATTATGCTGCGTGAAAAAGCTGAGCCCGAATCAAGTATGATACTGTCTAATTTTATTTACTGAAAATTCTCCATCGAGCAGAATAAATCTGTATTAATAGAAATCACAATGGCAGTTGCCTGAGACAGGGAGTTTGGGGCATGTTGACAGAGGTAAAGGATGAAGAATTTTCCCAAGAGTCCAGTGGTTAAGAATTATCCTTGCAGTGCATGGGACACGGGTTCCGGGAACCAAGGTTCTGCGTGCTGCAGCACAGCTAAGGCCACGCGCTGCGGATACTAGGTGAGGAGGAGCCCCACAATGCGACTAAGGCCCGGTGCAGGCAAATAACCAAGTCTTTAAAAGGAGGTGAGGGGGAAGCTTTCTAGCGTGGTGGGAGTGGTGGAACTATTTTGTATCTTTGTTGTGTTTGCATGGATATATACATCTTTCAAAGTGCATCAAACAGTGTGCCCTAAAATGTATAATTTTGTTATATGTGAATTATGCCTCAGTAAAATTACATAGAAATAGTCTAAATATTTATCAACATGTGAACAGATATGCAAAATATGGTATATACATAAAATGGAATATTATTCAGCCTTGAAAAGGAATGAAATTCTGAAACATGCTAGAACATGGGTGTTCCTTGAAATCATTACACTACGTGAGAGAAGTCAGACATGAGAAGACAGTTACTGTGTGATTCCACTTCTTTGAGCTGCCTGAAATAGACAAATTCATAGACAGAAAGTAGAGCAGTGGTTATCCAGGGCTGTGGAGTTGTGGTCTAGTGGGTACAAGGTTTCAGTTTGGAAGGATGAAATAATTCTGGAGATGGAGGTGATGGTGTTGTACAACAGTGAGAACACACTTAATGCCACTTAACTGGACACTCAAAATGTTTAAAATGATAAATGTTATATCTAGTACATTTATATGTATTACAGTAGTGGTGTGAAAAAAAATAATCTCTCTCTCCAGTGGTGTGCTGCAAAATGTATAACAACCAGCTATGAGAGGGAAGCATATTGGTAGTATTCACTTTGATAGAAACACTCCCACAGTGATCCAGTTCAAGCAACAGTGTGATATCACTGAATGTAGAGTTTGGAAAAGATACAAACAACTGACTTTACAAAGTCAATAGGAGTTGGCTCAAAGACACTACTGTCTCTATCCAACCAACCGATTGTTAGTACACAGCAAATCCAGTAAAGAAAACACAACATAAAAGTTATAAAGAAGAAGGGAAAAAAATCACCCCACCACTACTTATAGGCAGTTGTCTGTATGCCAGCCAGGGAGGTCGATGGTTATTTGTGGGCTGATAACATACAGGAACAACAAAGTGCCAGTTCACTGATCCTGCAGGCTGGAAGGCATCAATTCTGGTTGGTTGGTACCCATTGCCACATCAGTTATTAAATCTTGTGGCTCTTATTCCTGGTGGTGACATCCAGAAAAGGAAAACTGTGGGACCTTCTTGAATCATGTAAGTTTAGCTTTAAAATTTTTATCGATCTTTACTGTCATCATATTCCCTTTGTTTTGGCACAAAAGGGCTGCAAAAGTACAGGAGATACAAAATTTTGAAGCCATTTCCAGAAGATTTAGGCTGATTCTCGGTGCCAGTGACTCTCAGATAGGGTGTGCATGTAATTACTTGGAGTAATCTTCATTTTGAAAGAACTACAGGTGATTCTAATGCAGTTGGTTCACAGAACACATTTGGCAACATGGTTCGATGAGGTAGCTCTTTCCCTTCTCCCCTTTCATAATTTCACACCACAACCACATTGCTCTAAGATGCAAATTAGGGTAACTGATGTTATAAAACATGTCCCAATGTGTGTATAACAATGTCTGAAATGATTTTAAGAATATTCAGTATAGAAAAGGTGACATAAAATTGTGCTAATTCATTTTACTGTCATTGGTGAAACAAGTGTTATTCAAGCCTTTTGATGTGGCAGAAATATTTTAAGACAACCCCTTCTATTCTTTGAGCAGGAAATAAAATCTAGCAAACTGTGTAGCCAGTAACCTTAGGGATGGTACTTGAGGCTTGATCTCTAAAAGATGTTGAGTCCAAAAGTTGAACCTAAATCTGCCTGTATTGTTCTGCCTTGAGTGAATCTTTCATGCAGGCTGTGATCAGTGCATTTAAAAGAGCAGAGATCTGAATTTTATTGAGATTTACCTTATGTTTTATTATTGTGGGCTTGCCAGGTGGCACTAGTGGTAAAGAACCCACCTGCCAATGCAGGTGATGTAAGAGGTGCTGATTGGATTTCTGGGTCAGGAAGATCGAGGAGGGTGTGGCAACCCACTCCAGTATTCTTGCCTGGAGAATCCTATAAACAGATGAACCTGGTGGGCTACAGTCCGTAGAGTCGCAAAGAGTCGGGCACAACTGAAGCAACTTAGCATGCATGCATGTTTTATTAATAATGAATTTCTGTTTAGTAAATGTTTCATAGTTATGTGCCAGACTTGCTTTCCTTATAACATGGTGGCAAGGTTAAGAAGGCATCGTTAGTCTTCATCCAATCTAATTAATAAATGCTACATGAATCTACCAAAAAGAACCTTATGACTGTGCTTGAAAAGTTGGCTTAGGGTAGCTCTTTATAGGGTGTTTGGGGGAACACTAAACCCCAAGATGCTCATTTGAAGATAGAAGACCTGCAAAAAAAAAAAAAAAAAAAAAAAAAAGAGAGAGAGAGAGAGAGAGAGAAGAGAAAGAAGACTTGCATGATTAAATAAACATAGGAAATGCTGCATAGGCGAATATTTTATTTTTTTAATTTAGTCCACCATTTACCAAAGTTATTGATTAAAGATTTTAAAATTTCATAAGAATAACATTTTGTGGAATATATATTTAGCAAAGAATTCTCCAGTGCTCTGGTGAAAATTTTAGCTGTGAAGGGGAACACAGGGATAGAGAGGCAAATTAATTTGTCATTCTTGACTTCAAACTTACATTAACCACATTTGTTTCCACTATTAAATGTAAAGAATTTGATGGATTTAACAACAGTCATCAAGGATAGTCAAAAGGTAACTTCCTCAGTGGTCTGGTGCAGCCAAAAATCAACTGGAGAATATACCTCAGGTGCCCGCTGCAACTCGAGAAAAACCATGAGGCTTCCCCCTCGCTACGAGATGAACCCCAATTCCCCAGCATTGCGTGAAGACCAATTCCATGTTCCCCATCAAACAAGAAAGGAGCCTTGACTTCCTTGATGGAACTCCAGAGAGGCCCCAAGAACACTGTCGCAAGTCTAGAGGGACCTGAGGTCACCGCAATCACACAAAAGAGCTCCATGTACCACAAATCAACTCGAGATGAGGCCTGATTCCCCTGCAATGCCTCCAGAGCTAGCAGGCGTTCCCCTGCAAACACAGCAAGTGGCTTGCCTTCCTTTAGGCAACTCCAGAGATTCCGCGAGAACACCATCCCAAGTCTAGAGGAACACGAGTTCAGCACAGCAACTAGAGAGAAACTCCGTGTACAGCAAGTCATCTCGAGATGAGAGCTGATTCTCTGGCTTTGACTCAAGAGGAATGCCAACTTTCCACAAGCACCTCAAGAGGAGGCTTCTCTCAGCTCTAGGTATGTGAGAGGGACCCTGAGTTTGCTGCCTCAAGCGGAATGGACACCGAGATGCCGTGACTCGAGATAAGGCCGGATTTCCCTGCAGTGACCTGAATGCAAGCTCGTCTTTCATCTCACGAGATGAAGGGATGTCTGAATCCCCTGTGGAGACCCTAGAGAAAGCCCTAGTTCCACGTATCATCCCAACAGGAGGCCTCACACTCCTTTCAAAACTCGAGAGTCACGCGGAGGTCAATGCCTCAAAAGGAGACGATTCCTGACTCCTCTTGAAAATTGATAGGAATCCCAATATCCCTGTGGCAACTGGACAGGAACCCTGGGTCTCTCGCCTCACCTTGAGAGGGGTCCCTATTGCCCTATCAAGCCTCGATGAGAATACCGAGGTGTCCCTAACATCTAGGCAGGAGTCCTGACGTCACTGAACAACATGAGTTTTGAAGGGTCATTCCCGCCGTAACTCGAGAAGATACCCCAGGTCCCCACCACAACTCAAGAAAACCCAGGAGAATTCACCCTCGCCGTGAGATGAGGCCCAATTCCACTGCATCGCATGTAAAGCAATTCCGTGTTCCCCATAAAACAGGATATGAGCCTTGACTTCCGTGATGGAACTCCAGAGAGTCCCCAAGAACACTGTCGCAAGTGTAGAGGGACACTGAGGTCCCCGCAGCAACACGAAAGTGCTCCGAGTACCCAGATCAACTCGAGATGAGACCCGATTCCCCTGCACTGGCTCCAGAGCAATCCCGCTTTCCTCATCAAACTAGACAAGTGGCTTGACTTCCCTTAGGCAACTCCAGAGATTCCCCGAGAGCACCGTCCCAAGTCTAGAGGAACACCAAGTTCAGCACAGCAACTCGAGAAAAGCTCCGTGTACCCCAATACATTCGAGATGAGAGCTGATTCCCTGGCTTCGACTCAAGAGGAATGCCAACTTTCCACAAGCAGCTCAAGCGGAGGCTTTTCTCAGCTCTAGGTATGTGAGAGGGACCCTGAGTTTGCTGCCTCAAGTGGAATGGACACCGAGATGCCCTGACTCGAAATAAGGCTGGATTTCCCTGCAGTGACTTGAATGCAGGCTCGTCTTTCATCTCACAAGATGAAGAGATGCCTGAATCCCCTGTGGAGACCCTAAAGAAAGCCCTAGTTCCCCACCTCATCTCGACAGGAGGCCTTACATCCCTTTGACAACTCGAGAGGAACACGGAGTTCAATGCTTCAAAAGGAGACGATGCCTAACACCTCTTGAAAATTGATAGGAATAGCAATATCCCTGTGGCAACTGCAAAGGGAAGCTGGGTCAACACCTCACCTCGAGAGGCATCCCTATTGCCCTGCCAAGCCTCGAGGAGAATCCTGAGGTGTCCTTCAAAACTAGACAGGAGTCCTGTCGCCGCTCAACCAACACGGGTTTTGAAGGGCCATCCTCGCCGTAACCCAAGAACATACCCTAGGTCCCAGCCGCAACTCAACATAAACCATGAGACTTCCCCCTGGCCGCGAGGTGAGGCCCGATTCCCCTGCACTGAGTGCAGAGCAAATCCGTGTTCCCCATCAAACATGAAAGGAGGCTTCACTTCCTAGATGAAACTCCACATAGTCCCCAAGAACACTGCCAGAGGTCGAGAGGGACCCTGAGGTCACCGCAGCAAAACAAAAGAATTCGTGTAAATGAAATCAACTCGAGATGAGGCGCGATTGCCCTGCATTGGCTCCAGAGCCATCTCGCATTCCCCATCAAACATGACAAGTGGCTTGACTTCCTTTAGGCAACTCCAGAGATTCACCAAGAGTACCGTCCAATATCTAAAGGAACACAAAGTTCAGCACTGCAACTCGAGAAAAGCTCCCTGTACCCCCAAATCATCTCGAGTTAAGAGCTGCTTCCCTGGATTCAACTCAAGAGGAATGCCAACTGTCCACAAGTACCTCAAGAGGAGGCTTCTCTCAGTTATATGTATGTGAGATGGGCCCTGAGTTTGTGGCCTCAAGTGAAATGGACACTGAGATGTCCTGACTCGAAATAAGGCTGGATTTCCCTGCAGTGACTTGAATGCAGGCTCGTCTTTCATCTCACGAGATGAAGGGATGTCTGAATCCCCTGTGGTGACCCTAGAGAAAGCCCTAGTTCCTGGCCTCATCCCAACATGAGACCTCACATCCCTGTGAAAACTCGAGAGGCTCACGGAGTTAAATGCTTCAAAAGGAGACGATGGCTGACTCTTCTTGAAAAATGATAGGAATCCCAAAATTCCTGTGGCCACTGCAAATGGAACCTGGGTTTCCCCTCTCACCTTTAGAGGCGTCCCTATTGCCCTCCCAAGCCCCGAGGAGAATCCCGAGGTGTCCCTCGCAACTAGACAGGAGTCCTGACATCACTGATCCAACCCGAGTTTTGAAGGGCCATCCTCGTCATAACACGAGAACATAATCCAGGTTCCCACCGCAACTCGAGAAAAACAATGACACTTTCCCCTCGCCACGAGATGAGGCCCGATTCCCCTGCACTGCATGCAGAGCAAGTCCGTGTTCCCCATCAAACAGGAAAGGAGCCTTGACTTCCTTGATGGCACTCCAGAGAGTCCCCAGGAACACTTTCACAAGTCTAGAGGGACCCTGAGGTCCCCGAAACAACATGAAAGCGCTCCATGTACTCCAAATCAACTCGAGATGAGGCCTGATTCCCCTGCACTGCATGCAGAGCAAGTCCATGTTCCCCATCAAACAAGAAAAGAGCCTTGACTTCCTAGATGAAACTCCACATAGTCCCCAAGAACACTGTCACAGTTCTGCAGGGACCCTGAAGTGACAGCAGCAGCACGAAAGAACTCGTTTAACTCAAATCAACTCTAGATGAGACCCGATTCCCCTGCATTGACTCCAGAGACATCCCTCATTCCCCATTAAACAGGGCAAATAGCCTGACTTCCTTTAGGCAACCCCAGAGATTCACCGAGAGCACCGTCCCATATCTAGAGGAACACCAAGTTCAGCACAGCAACTTGACAAAAGCTCCGTGTACCCCAAAACTTTTCGAGATGAGAGTTATGACACAGGAGGAATGGAAACTTTCCACAAGCACCTCAAGAGGAGGCTACTCTGAGCTATAGGTATGTGAGAGGGATCCTGAGTTTGCTGCCTCGTGTGGAATGGACACCGAAATGCCTTAACTCGAAATAAGGCCGGATTTCCCTGCAGTGACTTGAATGCAGTCTCGTCTATCATCTCACAAGAAGAAGGGATGTCTAAATCCCCTGTGGCTACCCTAGAGAAAGCCCAAGTTCCCTGCCTCATCTCGACAGGAGGCCTCACATCACTTTGAAACTTTGAGAGGCACGTGGAGTTCAATGCCTCAAAAGTAGATGATGCCTGCCTCCTCTTGAAAATTGATAGGAATCTCAATATCTCTGTGGCAACTGGAAAGGGACCCTGGGTCTCCACTTTACCTCGAGAGACTTCCCTATTGCCCTCCCAAGCCCCGAGGAGAATCCCGAGGTGTCCCTCGCAACTAGACAGGTGTCCTGACGTCGCTGACCCAACACAAGTTTTGAAGGTCCATCCCCACCACAACTCAAGAACATACCCCAGGTTCCCACCGCAACTTGAGAAAAACCATGAGACATCCCCCTCGCCGTGAGATGAGGTCTGATTCCCCTGCATTGCATGCAGAGCATGTGTGTGTTCCCCATCATACTTGAAAAGAGTTTTGACTTCCTTGATGGAACTCCAGAGAGTCCCCAAGAACACTGTTACAAAGCTAGAGGGACCCTGCGGACTCCGCAGCAACATGAAAGAGCTCGTGTACCCCAAATCAACTCGAGATGAGGCCCAATTCACCTGAATTGGGTCCAGAGCCATCACACGTTCCCCATCAAATAGAACATGCGGCTTGACCTCCTTTACGCAACTCCAGAGATTCCACGAGAACATCATTCCAAGTCCAGAGGAACACCAAGTTCTGCAGAGCAACTCGAGAAAAGCTCCATGTACCCCAAATCATCTCGAGATGAGAGCTGATTCGCTGAACTCGACTCAAAGGGAATTCCAACTTTCCACAAGCACCTCAAGAGGAGGCTTCTCTCAGCTATAAGTATCATAGTGGGACCCTGAGCTTGCTGCCTCAAGTAGAATGTACAATGAGATTCCCAGACTCGAAAAAAGGCCGGATTTCCCTGCAGTGACGTGAATGCAGGCTCGTCTTTCATCTCACAAGATGAAGGGATATCTGAATCCCCCGTGGAGACCCTAAAGAAAGCCCTTGTTCCCCGACTCATCTCGACAGGAGGCCACACATCCCTTTGACAACTCGAGAGGAGTGCAGACTTCAAGGCGTCAAAAGGAGACGACGCCTGACTCACCTTGAAAATTGATAGGGATCCCAATATCCCTCTGGCAACTGCGAAGGAAGTCTGGGTCTCCTGTCTCACCTCGAGAGGCGTCCCTATTGCCCTGCCAAGCCTCAAGGAGAATCCCGAGGTATCCCTGGCAATTAGACATGAGTCCTGAAGTCGCTGAACCAACATGAGTTTTGAAGGGCCATCCCCGCCGTAATACGAGAACATACCCCAGATTCCCGCTGAAACTCAAGAAAAACCATGAGACTTCCCCATCGCTGCGAGATGAAGCCCGATTGCAATGCTGCGTGCAGAGCAAGTCTGTGTTCCTCATTAAACACAAAAGGAGCCTTGACTTCCTTGATGGACCTCCAGAAAGTCCCCAAGAACACTATCACAAGTCTAGCGGGACCCTGAGGTCCCCGCAGCAACACAAAAGAGCATCGTGTACCCCAAATCGACTCGAGATGAGGTGTGATTCCCCTGCATTGCATGCAGACCACATCTGAGTTCCCCATCAAACACTAAAGGAGCCTTGACTTCCTAGATGAAATTCCACATAGTCCCCAAGAAGACTGGGGACTTCAGCACCTCACAAGTCTAGAGGTGCTGAGGCCACCACAGCAACACATAAGAGCTTCGTGTACTACAAATCAACTTGACATGAGGCCGGATTCCCCTCCATTGGCTCCAGAGCCATCGTGCATTCCCCATCAAACAGATCAAGTAGCTTGACTTCTTTTAGCAACCCCAGAGATTAACCGAGAGCACCGTCCCATATCTAGAGGAACACCAAGTTCAGCACAGCAACTCGACAAAAGCTCCGTGTACCACAAATCATCTCAAGATGAGAGCTGATTCCCTGGATTGGACTCAAGAGGAATGCCAACGTTCCACAAGCAACTCAAGAGGAGGCTTCTCTCAGCTATATGTATGTGAAAGGGAACCTGATTTTGCTGCTTCAAGTGGAATGGACATCGAGATACCCTGATTCAAAATAAGGCCGGATTTCCCTGCATTGACTTGAATGCAGGCTCATCTTTCATCTCACATAAAGAAGGGATGTCTGAATCCCTTGTGGAGACCCTAGAGAAAGCACTAGTTCCCTGCCTTATCTCGACATGAGGCCTGACTTCCCTTTGAAAACTCGAGAGGCATTCGAAGTTCAATGCTTCAAAAGGAGACGAAGCCTGACTCCTTTTCAAAATTGATAGGAATCACGATATCCCTGTGGCAACTGGACAGGAACCCTGGGTCTCTCGCCTCACTTCGAGAGGCATCCCTATTGCCCATGCAAGCCTCGAGGAGAATTCCGAGGTGTCCCTCGCAACTAGAGAGGAATCTTGACGTTGCTGATCCAACACAAGTTTTGAAGGTCCATCCTCGTCGTAACTAGAAAACATAACCCAGGTTCTTACCGCAACTCGAGAAAAACCATGAGGCTTTCACCTGGCCATGAGATGAGGCCTGAATCCCCTGCACTGCAGGCAGAGCAATTCCCTGTTCCCCATGAACACGAAAGGAGCCTTGACTTCCTTGATGGAACTCCAAAGAGTCCCCAGGAACACTGTCACTGGTATAGAGGGACACTGAGTTCCCCACAGCAACACGAAAGCGCTCTGTGTACTTCAAATCAACACGAGGTGAGGCTTGACTCCCCTGCATGGTCTCCAGAGCCATCCAGCATTCCCCATCAAACACGACAAGTGGCTTGTCTTCCTTTAGGCAACTCCAGAGTTTACCCGAGAACACCGTCCTAAGTATAGAGGAACACCACGTTCAGCACAGCAACTAGAAAACATCTCTGTGTACCTCAAATCATCTCGAGATGAGCGCTGATTCCCTGGCTTTGACTCAAGAGGAATGCCAGCTTTAAACAACACCTAAAGAGGAGGCTTCTCTCAGCTATAGGTATGTGAGAGGGACCCTGAGTTTGCTGCCTCAAGTGGCATGGACACTGAGAAGCCCTGACTCAAAATAAGGCCAGGTGTCCCTGCAGTGGCTTGAATGCAGGCTCATCTCTCATCTCACAAGATGAAGGGATGTCTGAATCCCCTGTGGAGACCCTAGAGAATACCCTAGTTCCCAGCCGCATCTTAAAAGGAGGCCTCACATCCCTTTGACAACTCGAGAGGAACACAGAGCAACATGTAAAGGCTCTGTGTACTCCAAAACAACTCGAGATGAGGCCCGATTCCCCTGCACTGCGTTCAGAGCAAGTCTGTGTTCCCCATCAAACACGAAAGGAGCTTTGACTTCCCTGATGGAAATCCAGAGAGTCCCCAGGAACACTGTCACAAGTTTCGAGGGTCCCTGAGGTCCCCGCAGCAACATGAAAATGCACTGTGTACTTGAAATCAACTCGAGATGAGGCCCGCTTCCCATGCACTGCATGCAAAGCAAGTCTGTGTTCCCCATAAAACACGAAAGGAGACTTGACTTCCTTGATGGAAATCCAGAGAGTCCCCAGGAACACTTTGAAAAGTCTAGAGGGACCCTGAGAACCCCACAGCAACATGAAAGTGCACTGTGTGCTTCAAATCAACTCGAGATGAGGCCCGATTCCCCTGCATTAGCTCCAGAGCCATCACTCATTCCCCATCAAACACAACAAGTGGCTTGACTTCCTTTAGGCAACTCCAGAGATTACCTGAGAATACCGTCTCAAGACAAGAGGAATACCAAGTTCAGCACAGCAACTCGAGAAAATTCCGTGTACCCCAAATCATCTCGAGATGAGAGCTGATTCCCTGGCTTTGACTCAAGAGGAATGCCAACTTTCCACAAGCCCCTCAAGAGGAGGCTTCTTTCAGCTCTAGGTATGTGAGAGGGACCCTGAGTTTACTGCATCAAGTGGAATGGTTACCCAGATGCCATGACTCGAAATAAGGTTGGATTTCCCTGCAGTGACTTTAATGCAGGCTCGTCTTTCATCACACATGATGAAATGATGTCTGAATCCCCTGTGGAGACCCTAGAGAAAACCCTAGTTCCCCGGCTCATCTCGACAGGAGGACTCACAGTCTTTAGAAACCTCCAGAGGCACATGGATTTAAATGCTTCAAAAGGAGAGCATGGCTGCCTCCTCTTGAAAATTGATAGGAATCCCCAAATTACTGTGGCAACTGGAATGGACCCTGGGTCTCCCCCCTCACCTCGAGAGGCATCCTTATTGCCCTACCAAGCCTCGAATAGAATCCCGAGTTGTCACTTGCAGCTAGACAGGAGTCCTAATGTCACTGAATCAGCACGAGTTTGAAGGGCCATCCCAACCATAACTTGAGAACATAACTCAGGTTCCCGCCACAGCTCAAGAAAACCGTGAGAATTCCCCCTTGCCATGAGATGAGGCCCGATTCCCCTGCATTGCATGCAGAGCAAGTCCATGTTCCCCATCAAAAACGAAAGGAGCCTTGACTTCCTAGATGAAACTCCACATAGTCCCCAAGAACTGTGTCAGAAGTCTAGAGGGACCCTGAGGTCAGTGCAACAATAGGAAAGAGCACCGTGTAGCACAAATCAACTCGAGATGAGGCCCGATTCCCCTGCACTGGCTCCAGAGCAATCCTGCATTCCTCATCAAAGAGCACAAGTGGCTTGACTTCTTTTGGGCAACTCCAAGATTTCCCGAGAACACCATCCCAAGTCTAGAGCAACACCAAGTTCAGCACAGCAACTCGAGAGAAGCTCCGTGTAGCCCAAATCATTTCGAGATGAGAGCAGATTCCCTGGCTTTGAAACAAGAGCAATGCCAACTTTCCACAAGCAGCTCAAGTGGAGGCTTTTCTCAGCTCTTGGTATGTGAGAGGCACCCTGAGTTTGCTGCTTCAAGTGGAATGGACACCGAGATGCCCTGACTCGAAATAAGGCCGGAATTCCCTGCAGTGACTTGAATGCCGGCTCATCCTTCATCTCAAAAGATGAAGGGATATCTGAATCCCCTATGAAGACCCTAGAGAAAGCCCTAGTTCCCCGCCTCATCTCGACAGGAGGCCTCACATCCCTTTGACAACACGAGTAGAACACGGAGTTCAGTGCTTCAAAAGTAGACAATGATTGAGTCCTCTTGAAAATTGACAGAAGTCCCAGTATCCGTGTGGCAACTTGAAAGGACACTGGGTCTCCCGCCTCACCTCGAGAGGCATCCCTATTGCCCTGCCAAGACTCGAGGACAATCCCGAGTTGTCCATCGCAACTAGACAGGAGTCCTGACGTAGCTGAAAAAACACGAGTTTTGACGGGCCATCCCCATCGTCACTTGAGAATATAACCCAGGTTCCCTCCACAACTCGAGAAAATCCATGAGACTTCCTGCTCGATGAGAGATGAGATCAGATTCCCCTGCACTGAGTGAAGAGCAATTCCGTGTTCCCCATCAAACATGAAAGGAGCCTTGACTTCCTTGATGGAACTCCAGAGAGTCCCCAAGAACACTGATAAATGTCTAGAGGAACCCTGAGGTCACCGCAGCAACATGAAATAGTTCGGTGTACCCCAAATCAACTCGAGATGAGTCCAGATTCCCCTTCATTGGCTCCAGAGCCATCCAGCGTTCCCCATCAAACATGACAAGTGACTTGACTTCCTTTAAGCAACTCCAGAGATTCCCCGAGAACAACGTCCTGAGCATAGAGGAACACCACGTTCAGCACAGCAACTAGAAAACAGCTCCGTGTACCTCAAATCATCTCGAGATGAGACTTGATTCCCTGGCTTTGACTCAAGAGGAATGCCAGCTTTAAACAACACCTAAAGAGGAGGCTTCTGTCAGCTATAGGTACGTGAGTGGGACCCTGAGTTTGCTGCCTCAAGTGGAATGGACACCGAGATGCCCTGACTTGAAATAAGACCGGATGTCCCTGCAGTGATTTGAATGCAGGATTGTCTTTCATCTCACAGATGAAGGGATGTTTGAATCCCCTGTGGAGACCCTAGAGAATACGCTAGTTCCCAGCCTCATCTCGACAGGAGGCCTCACATCCCTTTGACAACATGAGAGGCAAGCGGAGTTCAATGCTTCAAAAGGATACGAAGCCTGACTCCTCTTGAAAACTGACAGGAGTCACAGTATGGCTCTGGCAACTGCAAAGGGAAACCTGGTGTCCCGCCTCACTTCGAGAGACATCCCAATTGTCCTGCCAAGCCTCGAGAAGAATCCCAAGGTGTCCCTCGGAACTAGACAGGAGTCCTGACGTCGCTAAACAAACACGAGTTTTGAAGGGCCAACTCTGCCGTAACTCGAGAATATAACCCAGGTTCCACACCACAGCTCCAGAAAAACAATGAGACTTTCCCCTCACCGTGAGATGAGGCCCGATTCCCCTGCATTGCATGCAGAGCAAGTCCGTGTTCCCCATCAAACACGAAAAGAGCCTTGACTTCCTAGATGAAACTCTCCATAGTCCCCAAGAACTCTGTCAGAAGTCTAGAGGGACCCTGAGATCAATGCAGCAACATGACAGAGCCCCGTGTACCACAAATCAACTCGAGATGAAGCCTGATTTCCCTGCATTGGCTCCAGAACAATCCTGCATTCCTCATCAAAGAGCACAAGTCGCTTGACTTCTTTTAGGCAACTCCAGAGACTCTATGAGAATACCGCCACCAGTCTAGAGGAACACCAAGTTCAGCACAGCAACTCGAGAAAAGCTCCGTGTACCCCAAAACATTTCGAGATGAGAGCTGATTCCCTGGCTTCGACTCAAGAGGAATGCCAACTTTCCACAAGCAGCTCAAGCGGATGCTTTTCTCAAGTATAGGTTTGTGAGAGGGACCCTGAATTTGCTGCCACAAGTGGAATGGACACCGAGATTCCCTGACTCGACATAAGGCTGGATTTCCCTGCAGTGACTTGAATGCAGGCTTGTCTTTCATCTCACAAGATGAAGTGATGTCTGAATCCCCTGTGGAGACCCTAGACAAAGCCCTATTTCCCCACCTCATCTCGACAGGTGACCTTACATCCCTTTGACAACACGAGTCGAATGCGGAATTCAATGCTTCATAAGGAGACGATGACTGAGTCCTCTTGAAAATTGACAGGAATCCCAGTATGTCTGTTGCAACTTGAAAGGACACTGGGTCTCCCCCGTCACCTCGAGAGGCGTCACTATTGTCCTGCCAAGCCTTGAGGAGAATCTCAAGGTGTCCCTCGCAACTAGACAGGAGTTCACACATCGCTGAACAAACATGAGTTTTGAAGGGCCATCCCCGCCGTAACTCTAGAACATAACCAGGTTCCCTCCACAACTCCAGAAAAACAATGAGACTTTCTCCTCACCGCGAGATGAGGCCCAGTTCCCATGCAATGTATGCAGGTTAAGTCCGTGTTCCCAATCAAAAGGAAAGGAGATTGACTTCTTTGAAGGACCTCCAGAGAGACCCCAAGAACACTGTCAGAAGTCTACAGGGACCCTGAGGTCCCCGCAGCAACATGAAAGGGCTCCGTGTACTCCAAATCAACTCAAGATGAGGCCCGATTCCCCTGGACTGCATTCAGAGCAAGTCCGTGTTCCCCATCAAACACGAAAGGAGCCTTGACTTCCTTGATGGAACTCCAGAGAGTCCCCAGGAACACTGTCACAAGTCTAGAGAGACCCTGAGGTCCCCTGCAGCAACATGAAAGTGCACCGTGTACTTCAAATCAACTCGAGATGAGACCCGATTCCCCTGCATTGTCTCCAGAGACATCACTCGTTCCCCATCAGACACAGAAAGTGACTTGATTTCCGTTAGGCTACTCCAGAGATTACCCGAGACTACCATCTCAAGACTAGAGGAACACCAAGTTCAGCACAGAAACTCGAGAAAAGCTCTGTGTACCCCAAATCATCTCGAGATGAGAGCTGATTCCCTGGCTTTGACTCAAGAGGGATGTCAACTTTACACAAGCACCTGACGAGGAGGCTTCTGTCAGGTATATGTATGTGAGAGGGACCCTGAGTTTGCTGCCTCAAGTGGAATGAACACCGAGATGCCCTGACTCATAATAAGGCCGGAATTCCCTGGAGTGACTTGAATGCAGGCTCGTCTTTCATCAAACAAGATGAAGGGATGTCTGAATCCCCTGTGGAGACCCTAGAGACAGCCCTAGTTCCCCGGCTCATCTCAACAGGAGGCCTCACATCCTTTTGAAACTCGAGAGGCACGTGGATTTAAATGCTTCAAAAGGGGAGTATCGCTCCCTCCTCTTGAAAATTGATAGGAATCCCAAAATTCCTGTGGCAACTGGAAAGGACCTTGGGTTGCCCCTCTCACATTGAGAGGCGTCCCTATTGCCCTGCCAAGCTTCGAGGAGAATCTCGATGTGTCCCTCACAACTAGACAGGAGTCCTGATATCACTGAACAAACACAAGTTTTGAAGGGCCATCCCAGCTGTAACTCGAGAATATAACCCAGTTTCCCGCCACAACTCGAGAAAACCATGAGAATTCCCCCTCGCCGTGAGACGAGGCCTGATTCCCCTGCATTGCATGCAAAGCAAGTCGGTGTTCCCCATCAAACACGAAAGGAGCCTTGACTTCCTAGATGAAACTCCACATAGTCCCCAGTAACTCTGTCACATGTCTAGTGGGACCCTGAGGTCAACGCAGCAACATGAAATATCCCCGTTTACCTCAAATCAACTTGAGGTGAGGCCTGATTTCCCTGCATTGGCTCTAGAGCAATCCAGCATTCCTCATCAAGCAGGACAAGTGGCTTGACTTCTTTTAGGCAACTCCAGAGATTCCCTGAGAACACCGTCCCAAGTATAGAAGAACACCAAGTTCAGCACAGCAACTCGAGAAAAGCTCCGTGTACCCCAAATCATTTCGAGATGAGAGCTGATTTCCTGGCTTCGAATCAAGAGGAATGCCCACTTTCCACAGCAGCTCAAGCGGAGGCTTTTCTCAGCTCTAGGTATGTGAGAGGGACCCTCAGTTTGCTGCCTCAAGTGAAATGGACACCGAGATGCCCTGACTCGAAATAAGGCCGGAATTCCCTGCAGTGACTTGAGTGCAGGCTCGTCTTTCATCTCATCAGATGAAGGGATTCCTGAATCCCCTTGAAAACCCTATAGAAAGCCCTATTTCCCCACCTCATCTTGACATGTGGCCTCACATCCCTTTGACAACACGAATGGAAAGCGGAATTCAATGCTTCAAAAGTAGACGATGACTGAGTCCTCTTGAAAATTGACAGGAATCCCAGTATCCCTGTGGCAACTTGAAAGGACACTGGGTCTCCCACCTCAAGTCTCGAAGTGAATCTCGAGTTGTCCCTCGCAACTAGACTGGAGGCCTGATGTCGCTGAACAAACACGCGTTATGAGGGGCCATCCCCTTCATCACTCGAGAATATAACCCAGGTTCCTTCCGCAACACGAGAAAGTCCATGAGACTTTCCACTCGAAGAGAGATGAGATCAAATTCCCCTGCATTGCGTGCAGAGCAATTCCATGTGCACCATCAAACATGAAAGGAGCCTTGACTTCCTTGATGGAACTCCAGAGAGTCCCCAAGAACACTGATACAAGTCTAGAGTGACCCTGAGGTCACCGCAGCAACACGAAAGTGCTCAGTGTACTGCAAATCAACATGAGATGAGGCCAGATTACACTACATTGGCTCCAGAGCCATCCGGCGTTCCCCATCAAACACGACAAGTGGCTTGACTTCCTTTAGGCAACTCCAGAGATTCCCTGAAAACACTGTCCTAAGTATAGAGGAACACCACGTTCAGCACAGCAATTAGAAAACAGCTCCGTGTACCTCAAATCATCTCGAGATGAGAGTTGATTCCCTGGCTTCGAATCAAGAGGAATGCCAACTTTCCAGAACCCCCTCACGGGGAAGCTTCTCTCAGCTATAGGTACGTGAGAGGGACCCTGAGTTTGCTGCCTCAAGTGGAATGGACACCGAGATGCCGTGACTCGACATAAGGCTGGATTTCCCTGCAGTGACATGAATGCAGGCTTGTCTTTCATCTCAAAAGATGAAGGGATGTCTGAATCCCCTGTGGAGACCCTAGAGAAAGCCCTAGTTCCCCACCTCATTTCCACAGGAGGTCTCACATCCCTTTGACAACTCGAGAGGAACACGGAGTTCAATGCTTCAAAAGTAGACGATGACTGACTCCTCTTGAAAATTGACAGGAATCCCAGTATTCCTGTAACAACTTGAAAGTGACAGTGGGTTTCCCTACTCATCTCGAGAGGCATCCCTATTGTCCAACCAAGTTTCGAGGAGAATCCCGAGGTGACCCTCACAACTAGACAGGCGTCCTGACATCATTGAACAAACAGGAGTTTTAAGAGTCCATCCCTGTCGTCACTCGAGAATATACCCCAGGTTCCCTCCGCAACTCGAGAAAAACCATGAGACTTCCCACTCGATGAGAGATGAGATCAGATTCCCCTGCATTGAGTGCAGAGCAAGTCCGTGTTCCCCATCAAACATGAAAGGAGCCTTGACGTCCTTGATGGAACTCTAGAGAGTCCCCAAGAACACTGATACAAGTCTAGAGGGACCCTGAGGTCCCCGCAGCAACATGAAAGCACTCCGTGTACTCCAAATCAACTCAAGATGAGGCCAGATTCCCCTTCATTGGCTCCAGAGCCATCTGGCGTTCCCCATCAAACACGACATGTGGCTTGACTTCCTTTAGGCAACTCCAGAGATTCCCCGAAAACACTGTCCTAAGTATAGAGGAACACCCTGTTCAGCACAGCAACTAGAAAACAGCTCCGTGTACCTCAAATCATCTCGAGATGAGACCTGATTTCCTGGCTTTGTCTCAAGAGGAATGCCAGGTTTAAACAACACCTAAAGAGGAGGCTTCTCTCAGCTATAGATATGTGAGAGGGACCCTGAGTTTGCTGCCTCACGTGGAATGGACACCAAGATGCCCTGGTTTGAAATAAGGCCGGATTTCCCTGCAGTGACTTGAATGCAGGTTCGTCTTTCATCTCATAAGAGGAAGGGACGTCTGAATCCCCTGTGGAGACCCTAGAGAATGCCCTAGTTCCCCGCCTCATTTTGACAGGAGGCCTCACATCCCTTTGACAACACGAGAGGCATGTGGAGTTCAATGCTTCAAAAGGAGATGAAACCTGTCTCCTCTTGAAAACTGACAGGAGTCACAGTATTGCTCTGGCAACTGCAAAGGCAAACTTGGTCTCCCCCCTCACCTTGAGAGGCGTCCGTATTGCATTGCAACATCTCGAGGAGAATTCTGATGTGTCTCTCCCAACAAGACAAGAGTCCTGACGTCACTGAACCTCACCCCAGACCCTGCACCTGGGGTCACTCCTCCAGTTTCCAAGGTGACTCCACCTGAAATATCCTGTGTCTGTAATCACATGTGCACATCTCCAGGATGACGCCACTTCCCAGACCCAGTACCTGTGGTCACGCTTCCACAATCTCCAGGGTGATCACAACACACTGGACCATGCACCTGGGGTCACATGTCCACAGTCTGCAGGGTGACATTCTCCCAAACCCTATATCTAGGATCACATATCTACAGTCCCCTGGGTGATCCCTCCCAGACACTGTATCTGGAGTCACACATCCACAGTCTCCACGGTGACCCCTTCCCAAGCCTTGCAACTGGGCTCACAATTCCACAGTCTCCAGGGTGAATTCCTTCTGACCATTCCCCTGGGGTCACATATCCACATTCTTCAGGGTGACCAACCCAGTCCCTGTCCATGGGGTCACATATCAACAGTCTCCAGGGTGACACTCCTCCCCTGAATGCACATTTCAAGGGGAGCACAAAAAGCACACCCAAAATATGCACATTTGACAAAAGGGTTATTTTGGACTGATTAATTAAAAAAAACAAAACAAAACAAAAGAAAAAAACAAACAGCCGCCCCAGGAGGATCTTTGAAAACCAAGTCGAAATTCCATTTTATGAAGTAGATTTACATTTGTTAAGGATATCTCCATCTTTAAGGACGTGTCCCTGTCTGGACCAGGAAATAGAGGATGGCTAAATATCAAGAATGGACTAAGTATCAAGACTGACTTGATATCACTAAATGACTTGACTAAATATCAAGAAGGTCTATGGAATGGACCTGGAAGTTAATCTGCATACCACCATGTCTTTGTTTACTGTGCTTCACCTAATAATCTCCCTTAAATAGCTTCTTCCATTCCTTAACCTCCTTCTTTCATTCTCAGCTGATGATAGCATTTAAGGTAAAGTCTTGGACCATTTCAGAAAGTGACAGTTTTCCCAGGTATCTTTCAACTATATAGGAGGTATGCATGTCATATATTAAACTTCTGATTGTTTTTCTCCAATCCATCTTCCTTTCATTATGAACATCTCAGTGAAGAACATTGAGGCTAGGGGGAAAATTATCTTTCCTCTCATCTAATGCAATAAAATAGCATTCAGAGATATAGAGGAATGAACCACAGACCAATTTAAAATAAAAATAAAGGAAAGCATGAATCTAACACTTACATTACTGAGTGAGGGAATCCAGCCTCAAGTGCTACACACTGTATGATCGTATAAGACATTCTAGCAAAGGTAAAACAGACATGATAAAGAGTTTATGGAATATATGGTTGAAATATTTCACATGGTACTTTAGTGAAGAATACCTGCCACTATGCATTTGTCTAAGCACATAGATTTCTGTTTTCAGAACACAAGTAATTTATTACCTATTCACATTTATTTATTTATGGTATGGAGTGCTAAAGACTGGAATGCAGAATTTAACAAAGAATATAACAGATTGAGAAATAAATGAAAAGCTTCAGACTTCCCTAGGGGCCCAGTGGTTAAGACTCCACGTTGCCAGTGCAGGAAATATGGGTTCAATTCCTGGTCAGGGACCTAAAACCCCACATGACGCGGCACAGCCAAAAGATTTAAAAGGAAGAAGAAAAATTTTAAAAGGCCACTCTCACTCTTAGGACAAAATTATCTGACCTAAGTTCACTGTGTAAATGAATGGAATCTGCAGGCCAAAGGCAAATGTACCATACATAAACAATGGGCTCTGTAAGTTCTTTCCACGGGGGTTTGTAGCTAACAGGACTGAAACTACCATATCAGTTATTGAAGGAGCAAGCCCTGAATTTGATAAGTGATGAGTAGTGGAAGCCAGGTTTCTTACCATTGGAGTGGGAAGTTACAGGCAGACAAAAGGAGAAGGTTATAATACCTGTGTCATAAGAGATCAGGTTGGAGACATCATTATAAACTATCTTTAGCCTAATGCAGAAACATATAACTCCATGTGAAAATCTTCATAACCGTCTGTATGCATAGTCTGGATACATGCATGTGTATTTCCATGCATTGTCTGCTGAGATTATTAAGTTCCCACATACAAGTTTTTATTAATATGCTCTAACAAAAAGGGACAAGGACTCTTTAAATATGTGTCTGATACTAGGACTGAGACAATAAATATGTAAAGCAGCATAATCTTAAAATGTGAGAAAGAAGGACCAAAAAGCCCCATAAAAGCTGAATTATGTAAAATAAAAGCAGGAGAGTATGGAAAAAGCTCTCAATAGCCAAAGCTAGAATGAACTAAGCAGTCTAATTGGCTGGATTATAGCCAAAAGAAAGTGAAAGTGAAGTTGCTCAGTCGTGTCTGACTCTTTGCAACCCCATGGACTGTAAGCTATGAGGCGCCTCCATTCATGAAATTTTCCAGGCAAGAGTACTGGAGTGGGTTGCCATTTCCTTCTCCAGGGGATCTTCCCCACCCAGGGATTGAACCCAGGTATCCTGCATTGCAAGCATATGCTTTTACAGGCTGAGCCACCAGGGAAGCTCCCAAAAGTTTAAAATAATTTTCAGGTGTCCAAACTGGTAAAAAGTAAAAATTAGGTTTTATGAGTAATGTTGAATAAAAATCTCACACAGAAAGATTCTAAATAATTGATACAGACTCAGCTGTCCATCAAGTATATGAAGCTAACTCTCCTCTCCTCAAATGTGGGTCCTGCATTATGACTTCCTCCTTAATAAGGCACTCAGGATGGACGTGAGGAAAATCAACAATAAAGACAAATAACAAATGTTGGCGAAAATGTACGAAATTGAAACTCAAAACTTTACTTGTGGAGAGGTAAAATGGTGCAATCAATGTGTCCAAAACAAGCATTTTCTCGAAAACATAAAAATGTAATTATATCACTCAGTAGTGGCCACAGGACTGGAAAAGGTCAGTTTTCATTCCAATCCCAAAGAAAGGCAAAGCCAAAGAATGTTCCAACTGCCACACAGTTGCACTCATCTCACATGTTAACAAAGTAATGATCAAATTTCTCCAAGCCAGGCTTCAACAGTAAGTGAACCATGAATTTCTAGATGTTCAAGCTGGATTTAGAAAAGACAGAGGGACCAGAGATCAAATTGCCAACACCCGTTGGATCACTGAAAGAGCAAGAGAGAAAAACATCCAGAAAAATATTTACTTCTGCTTTGTTAACAATGCCAAAGCCTTTGACTCTGCAGATCACCACAAACTGTGGAAAATTCTGAAAGGTATGGGAATACCAGACTGCCTTACCTGCCTCCTGAGAAATCTGTATGCAGGTGAAGAAGCAACAATTAGAACTAGACATGGAACAATGGACTGGTTCCAAATCAGGAAAGGAGTACAGCACCCTGCTTATTTAACTTATATGCAGAGTATATCATGTGAAATCCCGGGTCTGGATGAGGCACAAACTGGAATCAAAATTGCCAGGAGAAATATCAATAATTTCAGATACACAGAGGACACCACTCTTATGGCAGAAAGCAAAGAAGAACTAAAGAGTCTCTTGATGAAAGTGAAAGAGGAGAGTGAAAAAGTTGGCTTAAAAATCAGTATTCATAAAACTAAGATCATGGCATCTGGCCCCATCACTTCATGGCAAATAGATAGGAAAACAATGGAAATGGTGACAGAATTTATTGTGGGGGGAGGCTCAAAAATCACTGAAGATGGTGACTGCAGCCATGAAATTAAAAGACACCTGCTCCTCGGAATAAAAGTTATGACCAACCTAGACAGCATATTAAAAAGCAGAGACATTACCAACAAAGGTCCATGTACTCAAAGCTATGGTTGTTCCAATAGTCATGTATAGACGTTACAGCTGGACTACAAAGAAAACTGAGCACCAAAGAAGTGATGCTTTGGAACTGTGGTGTTGGAGAAGACTCTTGAGCATCACTTGGACTGCAAGGAGATCCAACAAGTCAATCCTAAGGGAAATCAACCCTGACTATTCATTGGAAGGACTGATGCTGAAGCTGAAACTGCAATACTTTGGCCACCTAATGTGAAGAACTGACTCATTGGAAAAGACCCTGATGCTGGGAAAGATTGAAGGCAGGAGCAGAAGGGGATAACAGAGGATGAGATGGTTGATGGCATCACCAACTCGATAGACATGAGTTTGAGCAAGCTCTGGGAGTTGGTGATGGATAGGGGAGCCTGGTGTGCTGCAGTCCACGGGGTCACAAAGAGTCGGACATGAGTGAGTGACTGAACTGAAATATCATATGTTTTGGTAACTCCACTCCTAGATATACATCCAAAGAATTTAAAAGAGGTGCTCAAATATATACTTGTACACCAATATTTACAGCAGCAGTGTTCTTGATAATCCAAGTTAAAAACAATGAAAATGTCCACCAACAAGTGAATGGAAGAGCAAATAGGGCAGTTCCATCCATGAGATGCATTACTCTGCCATATAAAGGAACATAGTAAAATAATGCCACAGCTTCAGAAAATAGTAGGGGGCTTTACAAAAACTTAAACACAGAGTTAACATAGAATCCATCAATTCCGGTCCAGGTTATACACTCAAGATATTTAAAACCAAATACTGAAACAGATATTCAAACCCCATATTCATAGCAGCATTATTCATAGTAACCAAAAGGTGGCAGCAGCACAAGTGTTCAACAGATGACTGGATAGGCACGATGTAGTATATACACAGTGGGATCTGATTCAACCTTTAAAAACAAGACAACTCATACATGCTATAATGTAGATGAAACTTCAAGTCATTAGGTGAAGTGAAACAAGCCTGACACAAAAGGAAAAATGTTCTATGATTCCACTAGTATGAGATATCCATATAAGACAAATTCCAAGTAGAGTAAGATGGCCAGGGATTGGGGGTTATGAGTATTTAATGGTTACAGTGTCACTTCAGGAAAAGGGAAAGATTCTGGAGATGAATGGTGGGGAAATTTTTACAATGAGAGTGCAGTTAATGCTATAGAAGTTCATACTTAAAATGACTCAAATAATAAATGTTGTTATATGTTTGTAAGCACAGTGAAAAAAATGACACATGGCACAACATGGAAAAGCACTAAAAACATTCTCAGTGAAAGAAACCACACTGAAAAGCCACCCAGATCATAGTCATCTTGTCACTTTAAATCCATGAAGGTTTTTAACATGAGGGAAAGCCCCAGTGATGGCTCCAGAAAAAGAAAACTGCATTAGAATGAAGAAAGACAGTTGCACAAAGCTTGGGCAGCTGATGAAATTTGAACTGGTCCTATGGATAGGATTGTAATGTGGAAACCATAATTATCCCCCATTTTGGGGTTGTGGGCTGGTTCCCTTTGAAAGTGACCATGTTTTGGGTAAAACACATTGCAGTATTTGGTGTGAATGTAGAAAACTTTGTACCACTATTTAAAGTAGACACGTTTGAAATTTTACTAGAAAGTAAGTTACTTTTCAATACAGCCATGTAAGTCACATGCCAGAAAATCAGAGATGACATCGAACATTGCAATAGAGGCCAAGAGTTAACCTAACTAAATTCAGCTAAAGTAGTTTGATGCTAATTGCCTTGTACTAGTCCACATGGTATTAAAAGGCACCATAGGAAGAGTATATTAGTAGACACCATGCCCTGGGTGCTGTGGATGACCAGATGGAACTGAAACTATTAGATGTCTTAATTCTAGTTTTCCACATAACACTACACCAAAGCAACTGTCAGAACTAAAAAGCGAATTCACAGACTTGCCTGGCAGTCCAGTAGTTAAGACTGCACTTCCACTGCAGGGGGTACAGGTTTGATCCTCGGTCAGAGAACTAAGATCCAACATGTCGAGCTGTGGGGCCAAAAAAAAAGAAAAAAGAAAGTCAGCAGAACTGCAAGATCATTTGTGATTCTCTACACTAATAATGAACTATCAGAAAGAGAAATTAAGAAAATAATTCCTTTTACAATTGCATCCCCTCCCCCACATAACTAGAAATCTAACCAAGGACTTGAAAGACCTGAAAGCTAAAAACTACAAGACAATGATCAAAGAAACTAAATGGATACAAGTAAAAAGATATCCCATGCTTATGGGTGAAAATACCATTAAAATATCCATTCTAAACAAAGCAACGTACACATTCATGCAATCACTGCCAACATTTCAATGACATTTTTCACAGAAACAAAAGCAATCTTTACATCTGTGTGGAGCCACAAAGGAACCAGAAGAGCCAAAGGGATCCTGAGAAAGCAGAACAGGCTGGTGGCATGTCTATCCCTGACTTCAATCTAGAGTATGTACCTAAAGTCACCAGAAGACGTGTGGAATTGGCACAGAAATAGTCAAGAGAGCTCAGAAGTAAACCTACAGGTGCATGGTAATTAATTTACAAGAAAGGAACTAAAAATATATACGCGGGAAAGGACAGTCCCCCCCACCCCCCTCAATAAACCGTGCTGGGAAAAATGGAAACCACACACCAAGGAACAATATAGGACACCATCTTATACTACAGACAAAAACTGACTAAAATCCCACAACTTTCCACATCAAGCCCTAAGAGTCTTGGGTCCTCTTAAGACAGACTTTCAGCAACAGCCACACACAGAAGCTTCTTCCCAATTTTCCTCACTTTTTCTTTCAGCAGCACATCGTTGCAGGAATCTTGAGGAAACCAGACTCCCGTCAGACTCAACTGAACCCCACAATGTCCCAAAGCTGAAGCACCAATGGGTTCTGAGGAGATCATGGGTCCTGAGGAAACTAGATTCCATCAGCCAAAACTAAACCCCATAATGCCCCAAAGCCAAAATACAATGGATCCTGTGGTGACCCATCTCCTGTCAGCCTGAACTGAACCCCACAATGTCACAAAGCTGAACCCCCATAAGGTCCTGAGGAGATCAAATTCTATCAGCCTGAATTGAACCCCACAATGCCCCAAAGCTGAAACCACATGGGTCTTGTGGTGACCCATCTCCTGTCAGCCTGAACTGAACCCCACAATGTCCCAAAGCTGAACACCCAGCAGGTCCTGAGGAGACCAGATTCCATCAACCTGAACTAAACCCCACAATGCCCCCAAACTGAAGCCCCAGTGGGTTCTGAGAAGACCAGATTCCATCTGCCTGACCTGAACCTCAGAGTATCCTGAAGCTGGGTCCTGAGGAGACCAGAGTGCTGTCAGTGGCCACCAACAGCCAGGTGCTCCAGCAGAGTGGGGAGTTCCCCCTGGGGTGAGGAGAGTGTCAGGGGGGCGGGCTCTTCATTATCATGAATAGGCATGATCAAGAAGGTTTGCAGGGGCCAGGGCAAGGACAAGGGAGATAAACTCCAGCTCCGAGTATTCTAAGTCCCCACTTTCTGAGATTGCGTGACCTACATGATCCAGACTTTGCAAGGAGCAAGCTGAGTTACAGAGGCAGAAGGAGCAGGAGGTGATGTAAAATTTTAACGTTTCCTCTTCAGGTTCAGAAAGATGAAGCCCTCCCAGGTTCCCAGGTCCTTGTGCCCCAGTGACTGTGAGCTCTTCCTTCTGGGTGTATGACCAACCCCCACACTAAGTCCCCTCTATACCCATGGCCCTGGCCCAAGCCTAACCTCCCCCTCAGGCCCTGATGAAGCTCCCCGCCCCCATTGTGCATCTCACATCCCACCCCAACGTGGTCTTTTTGAAGCCTAAACAAGACCATCCTCCTCTCCTCCCTGTGATTCCCCTCACCTGATGAAGCCAGGTCTTCATCCGTTCCAGGTGGCTCCAAGGGCCTCATTCTCTCCATGTGTGTGGCCGCTCTCTGTGCCCGTCTTTATGGGCATGTGGTGATCTCCTAAAATGAGGGTTATTTGACAGAGAGAGAATGGGGTAAATGGTGGCCACCAAAGATGTGTCCCCCCAGAACAGGGCCGTATCTGGGAAAAGAGTCTTTGTAGATGTAGTTAAGGATAGCCAGGTAAGGTCATCTAGGGTTAGGGTGACCTTCAATCCAACTGACAGACTCCTTCAAAGAGACGAAAGAGGACACAAAGGGGAAGCCTCTTAAAGGCAGAGGCAGAGATGGGAGGGAGGGGGCCACAAGCCCAGGGACCCCTGGAGCCCCTGAAGTTGGAAAAGGCAGGAATGATCCTGTCCTGGAGCCTCTGGAGGGACCTCAGCCCTGTGCCACCTTGATTTCCGGTGTCTGGTCTCCAGGACTGAGAGAGGATGAACTCCTGTTGTTTTAAACCACCCAGCATGTGATCATGTTAGAGAAGCCACAGAGCAGCCACACAGACCCTGCTCTGTAGGATCCTAGAAATGTGGGTCTCATTAAAGCAGATGAAGGGTGGATTACAGAACCCTTAAAATCAGCTCTGGACCCTCAGAAATGCTAAAGCAGTGGCTGGGCTCCAGAATGTTGAGGGGTCAAGTCTGAAGCCTGTGCCTAGGGGTACTGGGTGCACACGCCTCCCCGGGTTCTTACACCAGTACATGTGGTGTAACATCTCAGTCTTGATGGAGGACATTTAACATCAATGGCCACATTGCTAATTAAGAAGCCACCAGTTGCACAGGTGAAAGCCCAATTAGGGCACTTGCTTCAGGGATGAGCAATTCTGAAGATGGTCAGGGATGGGGACTTACTCATGTGTAGCCAGCCAGCAGCCCTTGCACATACCCCACCCCCTCCCCTCCCAAGGAGGGACCTCAGTGGGAAGCTGGGAGACTACACGGAGTCATCTCTAAGTAAATGCTGGCTGACCCCCAGGCTAGCCATTCCTGAACCTCATCCACCCTTCATAGATAAAACACTTGAATATGTGCAAAGACCTCACAGGCTGGAGAAAAGTGGAGCCACTCCAGCGACAGCATGCTTACTGACGTGGCTCCTGTAGGTCAGGCAGAATGGTCCTGGCCTGGGTGATCTGGAAGCTTTGCACTTTCCTACCTGAGTTACTCCTCCTGTGCTGCTCCCATTGCCTGTTTTCTTGCTTCCTCATTTCTGCCTGAGAAGATTTCCAACAGCAGGAACAGGTGACACAGCCCATCCTTAGGAAGTGACAGCTTAGCACCTCCTGCAGAAGGTCCAGCAGAGCCCAACACAGACCCAATCCCCCGAAACACTATGGGCCCTCACTCTCTCTTATCAAGCCAACCCTGCAAGATCTAAGCAGAAAGACAGCATCAGGTACAGCTGCAGGCACTTGAGGGGGTTTATATAGACCTCAACCCAGGCACACATCCAAAGGGCAGGCCAGTCAGGTCAGCCAATCTGCCCACCTGGGCTTGTGGTTTCAGAAAATGGGCCTCGTTGTCCTGGCCAGGGTTCCAGGAACAGGTGTGGGTCCTTTGGGTCAGGATGGATATGGGGCTGCTGCTCTGACTTGTTTTCTCATCTTCTTATCTGACCTATAAGTGGGAGAGGATTTCAGGAAGGCCTTCTTCTAATGAGAGGGACCCAGGGGTCAGGGAGAGGATGGGTGGTGGGTGGAGACAGACTCAGTGCCCAGGTGCTATGGGACCCTCTGGAAAACCTGCTGGAAGGAGGCTGCAACCAGTGAAGCCCAAGGTCACAAAACTATCCTGAAGCTGCTGTATGTTACCTCAGGTCCTCCTCTGAGGGTCTCAAGGTCAGATCTGTCCAACAGAGGAGCTGGGGGCTCTTTGCAGTGAGGGCTCTGTGAACAGCTCCTGGGTGCTGAGCCCTGCAGGATACCTGCCCAGGTGAGCCCCATATCCTGGGAGGCACCTGCCCATAAGAACCATGTATCCTGGGAGGGGCGAGTGAACAAGTATTCTCTCTGTGCAGTTATCACAGATTAGCTTAGTGACTCTCACGTGGGCAGTGCTGGAATTAGATGAGAACAAGGACATGTTGGGGGACGTTCCCTGAAACACCCCCAGGCCCATCCAGAGTGAAGAGTTCAGTAGGTGGGTACTGGTTGCTGTGCTGGGGTGGGAGGTTTCATGGGTGCCTCTTGTTTCTTCACCTGACACCACAGAGGCCTCTGCAGGACACAGAAGACAGCCTGCCCAGGGACGGTGTGAGCCCCTGGCGACCAGGCACGCGAAGTGAGAGGGAAGGACCAGGCTGAGGGGGCCTTTCTGCTCTGAGTTGGGAGTGGACAAGCAAGTGGTGAGTGTGATCTAGGAAAGTGGCTCTGGTGATGGGAGGCTTGTTGAGGCCATCTGAGTACGAGTTGGAAAAGAATGTTCAGACATAGAGCATTTCAGAAGGGAGTGAGTTTGTATTAAGAACAAAGAGCAGAGATAAAGTGGGCACTGTGGGCTCAGGGGGCCAACCACCTGACAGACTAGGGAAAGTTGACTGATTTCCTGGGTTAAGAGCCAATTTTTACAGTTTCAAGGCAAAGAAAATTCCTACTGGAAGGTTGATATTAGGTGATTGGGTGGGGTACCATAGGGTGTTTACTGGAGTGGACATCCTTGCCTGGTAGGGAGTCAGGAAGCTCATTAGCGATGATCAGGTGCTTTTGGCAACAGTTGCAAAGGGGGCCCAGTCCGATTCACAGGTGACCTTGTTTCTGGGGCCCACTTCTATGGCCTTGGTGTGAGGACTCCCAGTTGTGGCCTTGGGGAAGGAGTCACCTCAACAAGACTGACCCTGCTTCAGAGTAAAAGTTCCATCAAGTTTTCTCTACAGGAGAGATCTAGTGATCCTAGATTTGTTTGGAAAAGTCTTGGACACTGCAGGGACACATACTGAGTGTGAAACTGGATATTGAACCTTGTTGGCAAAACTCACCTTTTCTCTCTGTTGGCATTAAAAGGGTGTGGGCTGACAGCTACCTGAGAATCCATCCAATTGACAGTTTCCTATTTACAACATAAATGAGTTTGGTCAAATTATTTCTATTTCTATGCAAACAGGCAGCTTGCAACACCTTGTGGCAGGATCATTTCCAATAGATTGTCAACTAATCAAGGTAACAACATTATGACACTCAACACATTTAGATATAATTTCCTAAGCCTTTTTCTTGAGGGACAGACCCAATATGAGCTAGGAATGTGTTCAAAAGGCTCAGAAAGTGCAGGAAAATACACTGGCTATGACTGGAAATTAGGGTCTCTGTGCAAACCTGGAGTTCTGACATCTTACAATCTAGACAGTTCCTGATAGACAGATGCATGAAAAACACTCTACTTTTATGTTTTTCTTTCATCAAAGGAACATGGAGTTCCTAGCATTCTGTGTGCTGAGAGTAACTCACTGCTCTAAAATGCTTGCTTGGACTTCATTTTTCAGTAAGAACTTCCCCTGACTGTGTTACAGTCAGGACGGTCCCACACTCACAGGGAAAAAGCAAACTAGCATCCAAACGTTTGTTCCATCAGGTTTTCTCTGTAGGAGAGATCCAGTGATCCTAGGTCTGTCTGGAAAATGCTTGGGTAGTGCATGGACACATACTGAGTGTGAAGCTGGATCCTGGACCTTGTTGGCTAAATCAGCATTTTCTTTCAGGTGGTCCTAAAATGGTGCAGAGTAGCAACTGCCTGAAGATCCATCCAATTGCTGTTTTCTTACTTGTGACAGCAATATCTTTGGTCAGACCTCTTGGATTTCTGCAGCAAACATGGGACTTTCAATTCCTTGCCACTGGATCATTTCCAATGGCAGGTAAACTCATTAGGTAACCAGACTCGATGGCATTCAGCACTCTCAGACACACTCCTACAGCCTGTTTCTTCATAGACAGTCCCAGGATGACCTAGGAATGGGTTCGCTAGTATCAGAAATGTGAGCAAACATACTGGCTGTGACTCTGAAAATTAGGTGCTCTGTGCAAATCTGGAGTTTTAACATTTTAGAATCTAGACAGTTTCTGATAGATGTCTGAAATACACTCCTTTTTATTTTTTGCCTTTCATTCCTCAAAGAAACACAGATTTCACAGCATTATGTTTGCTGAGAGTGACAGACTGCTTGGAAATTCTTGCCTGGAAGTCATTTTGAAGTAACAATTTCCCCTCCCCTGTGTTACCATGGGAAATGCCCCCACACTGACAGAGAAAAGTAAACAAATGTCAAAACATCTGTTCCGTGAAGTCCCCTGTAGGAGGGATCCAGTGATCCTAAGTCTGTCTGGAAAATTCTTGGATAGTGCTTGGACACATGCTCAGTGTGAACCTGGATTCTGGACCTTGTTGGCAAATTAGAATTTTCTCTGTGTTGGCCACAGTAGGCTGGGGTTTAGCAACTCCTTGAAAATCAGTACACTTGCTCTTTTCCCACTAACGACAGCAATAGCTTTGGTCAAAACACTGGAATTGCTGAAGCAAGCAGGCAGCGTGCAACTCCTTGTGGCAAGATCATTTCCATTGGAATGCCAATTAAACTACTTAGAAACAGTATGGCACTCAGCTGTGTCAGACACACTCCTCCAGACTCTCTCCTCATGGTGTGTCCCAGTAAGATAGAGTACTGTGCTCATGAACCATGGAAAGTTCAGGGAAACTTACTGGCTGTGTCTCTGGAATTGAGGGCATCTGTGGAAGCGTGGTCTTCTCACATCTTAGAATCCAGACAGCAGTCATGGATAGAGAGATGCCTGAAAAGCACCCTATTCATTGCCGCTCATTCCACGAGTGAACACAGGTGTCCCAGCATTCTGTTTGCTGAGAGTAACCCGCTAAGTGGAAACCCTTGCCTGGAAGTCATTTTTAAGTAAAAATTTCCCCTCACGTGTGTTACACTAGGGAAGGCTCCCACACTCACAGGGAAAAGCAAGCAAACATCAAAATGTCTCTTCCATCAATTTTTCTCTGTCAGAAGGATCCAATGGCCCCAGGTCTCTCTGGAAATTTCTTGGATACTGCAAGGGAAACATACTGACTGTGAACCTGAATATTTGACCTTCTTGGCAAAATTAGCATTGTCTCTCTTTTGGCACTAACAGGATGTGCGCTGGCAGCTGCCTGAAAATCCATCCAATTGATATTTTCCTACTTCTGACATCAATAGGTTTGGTCAAATCTTTCAGGTTTCTGACACAAGCAGGTGGCTTGCAACCCCATCGAGCTGGATCATTTCCATTAAAATGTCAAATAATCTAGGTAACAACAGTATGGCTCTCAGCAATCTTAGATAATTTCACAGCCAGTTTCCTCTGAATCAGACCCAATAGGAGCCAGGAATGTGTTCATAAGGCTCTGAAAGTGCAATGAAATATACTGGCTATGACTTTGGAAATTAGGCCCTGTGTGCAAACCTGGAGTTCTCACATCTTAGACTTTAGATAGTTCCTGACAGATAGATGCCTGAAAACACCCACTTTTATGTCTTTCATGCATTTAAGTAACTTAGTTATCCCAGATTTCTGTGTGATGAGAGTAACACACTGGTTGAAAATCCTTGCTTGAAGGTGATTTTTCAGTAACAATTTCCCATGACTGTGTTACTGTAGGGAAGACCCCCAAACTCACAGGAAAAAGAAAACAACCAACCAAATGTCTATTCTATAAAGTTTTCTCTTTAGGAGAGATCCAATGATCCTCTGCCTGTCTGGAAAATTCTTGGATACTACAGGGACACATACTGAGTGTGAATCTGCATCCTTGAATCTGTTGGCAAAATTAGCAAATTTTGTCGGTTGGATCTAAAAGAGTGCGGCCTTAGCAACTGCCTGAAGATTCATCCAATTGGTCTCTTCCTAATAATGACAGTGATAACATTGGTCAAACCTTTGAGGTTTCTAAAGCAAGCAGGCGGCTCACTACTCCTATCTGCTGGCCCATTTCCAGTGTAATGTCACCTCATCTAGTTAAGCACTGTATGGCACCCAGCCCTCTCAGACATACTCCTGCATCCTGTTTCCTCATGGGCAGGCCCAGTTTGAATAAGGAATGTGTTTAAAGCCTTGGAAGGTACAGGGAAACACAGTACCCTAACTCTGGAAGTTAGGACCCTGGGAAAGCCTTGAAGTCTCATGCCTTGAGTTCTAGACAGTTCCTGATAGATAGAGGCCTAAAAATACACTCCGTATGGATGCCTTTCCGTCCTCGAAGAAACATAGCTTTCCCAACTTTCTGTGTGCTGAGAGTCACACGGTGCTTGAAAACACTTGCTTGTAGGCCATTGGTCAGTAGAAAATTCCCCTGAAAGTGCAATGGTAGGGAAGGCTCCCACACTCACTGGGAAAGGCAAACCAACATCCAAACGTGTACTCCATAACATTTTGTCTTTAGGTGCGATCAAGTGAGCCTAGGTCTGTCTGGAGAATTCGTGGGTATTGTGGGGACACATCATGAGTGTGAACTTGTATATATGAACTTGGTGGCAAAATTCTCATTTTCATCTCCCACACTCATTTTGGGACCACATTGGTTCTAAAATGGTGCAGTGTAGCAAATCCTTGAAAATCCATCCAATTGCTGTTTTCTTACTTTTGACAGTGATAGATTTGTCCACCCTTTGGAATTTCTGAAGCAAGCAGGTTGCTCACCACTCCAGCCACTAACTGATTTCCATTGTACTGGCACCTCATGCAGGTAAGCACAGTATGCTGCCCAACACACTCGGATACACTCGTGCAGCCTGTTTCTTCAGGAGCAGTCCCAGTATATACTTGGAAAGTGTTTACAAGGTTTGAAAAGTTCATGGAAACACACTGCCCTGACTCTGGGTGTTAGGATCCCTAGGAAAGACTGAAGGTCTCACGACTTAGAATGTAGACAGCTCCTGATAGATAGAGGGCTGAAAGCACTCTCTGTTGATGCATTTCTTTTCTTGAAGGAACATAACTTTCCAAATATTTTGTGTGCAGAGAGACACACACGGCTTGAATATGCTGGCATGGAGGTCATTTTTCAGTAGCACTTTCCCTTGATGGTGTGACCATGGGGATGCCACACTCTCCATTTTTAGAGAAAGACAAATTAGCATTCAAACGTCTGTTCCATCACATTTTCTCAGTAGGATCGATCCACTGAGACTAGTTCTGTCTGGAAACTTTGTGGATACTGCATGGAGACATCCTGAGTCTGGACATGGATACCGGATTTTTGGGGCAAAAATAATATTTTTTCTCTTGATTTGGGAAAATGCTACGGCCTTGCAACTGCTTGGAAATCCATCCAATTGCTGTTTTCTTCCTTCTGACAATGATAGCTTTGGTCCATCCTTTGGGATTTCTGAATCAAGCAGGCGACTCACCACTCCTACCCTCTGGCCCATTCCCAGAGGAATGTCATCTCATCTAGGTAAGCACAGTATTGGTACCATACAATCTCAGACACTCTCCTACAGTCTGTTTCCTCATGGGCCATCCCTATATGAGCTAGGATGTCTTTGGGAGGCTTGGAAGGTGTAGGAAAAATAGTGCCTTGACTCTGGTAGTTAGGTCCCCTGGACAAGCCTGGAGGTCAATGTTAGATTCTAGACAGTTACTAATAGATATAGGCCTAATAACACACTCTCTGTTGATGCCTTTTCTTCCTTGAAGAAACATACTTTTCCCTGCATTCTCTGTGCTGGGGATCACACACTGCTTGAGAACGCTCTTTGGAGGTCATTTTTCAGTAGAAACTTCCTCTGAAAGTGTAACCTTAGGGAAGGCCCCCACACTCACTGGAAAAGGCAAACCAACATCCAAACTTCTGTTGCATCACATTTTGCCTCTAGGAGTGATCCAGAGAGCCTAGGTCTGTCTGGAAAATCGTGTATACTGCAGGACCACATCCTAAGTGTGAACCTGGATACTGGAACTGGTGGCACAATTCACATTTCTCTTTCGGTTTGTCCTAAAACTGTGTGGCCTGGCACCTGCTTGAAAATCCATCTAATTGCTGTTTTCTTACTTTGAAGAGCAATAACTTTGGTTCACCCTTTGGGATTTCTGAAGCAAGCAAGGAGATCACCACTCCTAGTCATGGGCCTATTTCCAGTGGAATGTCACCTTATCTAAGTAAGCACATAATGGCCCCTCTGTATACTCAGACACACGCCCACAGTCTGTGTCCTCATGGACAGTCCCAGTGTGACCTAGGAATATGTTTACAAAGCATTAAAAGGGCAAGGAAGACACTGCCCTGACTCTGGAAGTTCCGTTCTCTGGGAAGGCTGGAGGGCTCTTGTTAGAATCAAGACAGTTCTTCATAGATAGAGCCCTGAAAACACACTCTCTGTTGATACCCTTCCTTCCTCGAAGAAACAGTACTTTCCCAGTATTCTGTGAACTGAGAGTCACACATTGCTTGAAACCGTTTGCTTGCAGGTCATTTTTCAGTAGCAATTTCTTGTGATGTTGTGACAGTAAGGATGTCCTCTACACTCACAGGGTAAGGCAATCCAAGATCCAAACATCTGTTCCATCACATTCTCTCTATCAGAGCAGCCAGTGAGCCTAGGTCTTTGTGAAATATGGGTAGATACAGCAGAGACACCTCCTGAGTCTGACAGTGGATACCGGAACTTGATGGTCAAATTTGCAACTGCTAGAAAATCCATACAATTGCTTTTTTTTTTTTTAATTTCTAACAGTGGTCACTTTTGACCCACCTTTGGGATTTCAGAAGCAAGAAGGCAGCTCGCAAGTGCTGCTGATGGCCTATTTGCAATGGAATGTCACCTCACCTGGGTAACAACAGCATGGCACCCTGCAGTCTGAACACATTCCTGCAGCCTGTTTCCTCATGGGCAGTTCTGGGATGATGTAGGAAGGTGGTTAAAAGCCTGGGTTAGTGCAGGGAAACACACTGCCCTGACTCTGCAAGTTAGGTCCTCAGGGTAAGACTGGAGGTCTCACATCTTAGAAATCTAGACAATTCTTGATAGATAAAGGACTGAAAATTCATTCTCTGCTGATGCCTGTCTTTCCTTGAAGGAACATTGTTTTCCCAACATTCTGCTTCCTGAGTGTCACACACTTGCTTGGAGGTCATTTATCACTAAGAATTTCCCCTGAAGATGTGACTGGAGGGAAAGCCCCACAAACACAGTAAAAGGGAACCACATTCAAATGTTTGTTCCATCACGTTTGCTCTGTAGGTGAGATATAGTGAGCCTAGTCCTATCTGGAAAATTCTTGGATACTGCAGGGACACATCATGAATGTGAATCTTGATAGCAGATCTTGGTGGCAAAATTTGCATTATCCTCTCCATTGGGCTTAAAACGTTATGGCCTAACAACTGCTTGAAAGTTCATTTAATATCTGTTTTCTTACTTCTGACAATGATAGCTTTGTTCCAGCTTTCTGGATTTCTGAAGCAACAGGCGGTTCATAACTCCTAGTCCCTGGCCCATTTCCAGTGGAATGTCAGTTCATTTGGTAAGGGCAGAATGACACACAGCACACACGGACACTCTTCCATCGCCTGTTTCATCATGGACATTCCTGAGTGATCTTGGAATGTGCTTACAAGGCTCAAAATTTGCAGGGAAACACTGCCCAGACTCTGGAAGATGGGTCCTCTGGACAAGCCTGGAGATCTCACATCTTAGAATATAGACAGATCCTGATAGACAGAGGCCTGAAAACACACTCTCTATTGATGCCTTTCCTTCCTCAAATGAACGTAGCTTTCCCAGCATTCTGTGTGCTGAGAGTCACATACTGCTTGAAAATGCTTGCCTGGAAGTTGTTTTTCAGTAGCAATTTCCCTTGATGGTTTGACCATAGGGAAGCCCACCACACTCACAGGAAAAGGCAAAACATCATCCAAACGTCTGTTCCATCATGTTTCTCTGTAGGAGAGATCCTAGGGTTAGGGTTAGGGTTAGGGTTAGCCTAGGTCTGTCTTGAAAATTCTTCAGTGCTGTGGGGACACATCCTGCGTGTGAACCTGGGTAATGGACCTTGGTGGCAAATTTCGCATTTTCCTCTAGGTTGGCCCTAAAATGTTGGGAAAGCAATGGCCCTTTGAGTAAGGAAAGGCGTCACCAGAGAGTGTGTTTCCAGGCCTCTATCTATTAGGAACTGTCTAGATTGTAAGACGTGAGACCTCCAGTCTTGCCCAGATGACCTAACATCCCGAGTCAGGGGATATGTTTCCATACAATCTCTGAGCCTTGTAAATACATTCCTAGGTCATACCAGGACTGCCAAGGAGGAAACAGGCTGTCAGAGTGTGTCTGAGAGAGCTGGGTGCCATGTGGTGCTACCTATATTATGTGACATTTCACAGGAAAGGGACCACCAGATAGAAGTGGCAAGCAGACTGCTTGCTTCAGAAATTACATGGGTGAACCATATCTGTCACTGTCAGAAATAAGAAAACAAGTACTGGATGGATATTTAAGCAGTGGCTATGCCAAACCATTTTAGTGCCAACTGAGAGGAAAAGGTGAATTTTGTCCTGTATTCAGGTTCACACTCAGGATGTGACCCCACAGGATCCAAACTTTTCCAGATAGACCTGGGTTCACTGGACCTCTCTAACAGAGAAAACGTGATGGAACAGGTATTTGGATGCTTGCTTGTCTTGTGATTGTGGGCGCTTCCCTACTGTCACAGTCTCAGGGGAAATTGCCACTGAAAAATGAACTCCAAGCAAATGTTTTCAAGCAGTGTGTGACTCTCAGCACACAGTACATTGGGAAAGTTATGTTCCTTCAATGAAGGAAAGGCATCAACAGAGAGTGTGTTTTTTATAGCAGGAACTGTTCAGCTTCTAAGATGTCAGAGCTCAGGCCTGATTAAAGGACCTAAGTTCCAGAGTCAGGACAGTGTGTCTTGCTGCACTTTCTGAGACTTCTAAATGCATTCCTAGGGCATACCAGGTCTGCTCCTAAGGAAGGATGCTGAGGGAGTGTATCAGACTGTGCTGGGTGAAATACTGTGGTCACATAGATGAGGTGTCATTCCACTGGAAATGGGCCTGCAGCTAGGAGTTGCAAGTCATTCACATGCTTCAAAAATCCCAAAGGGTGAACCAAAGCTAGCATTGTCAGAAGGAAGAAAACAACATTCAGATGGAATTTCAAGCAGTTGCTGGGCGGCACTCTTTTAGGGCCAAGTGAGAGAAAAATGCATATTTTAACACCAACGTCTGGTATCCAGATTCAAACATAGGTGTTTCCCCGCAGTGTCCACGGATTTTCTAAATAGACTTACATTGATGAATGGCCCCACCAAGAAAACGTGATTGAACAGATGTGTGGAAGTGCTTTTGAACTTACCTGTGAGTGTGGCGCCTTCCCTACAGTCACACCTCCAGGGGAAATTGCTAATGAAAAATGACCTCCAACAAGCGTTTTCAAGGAGTGTGTGACACTCAGCACACAGAATGTTGAGAAAGCTATATTCCTTTGAGGAAGGAAAGGCATCTCGAGAGAATATGTTATCAGGCCTCTACCTGTCATGAACTGTCTAGATTCAAACATGTGAGTCCTCCAAGTTTCCCAGAGGACCTAAATACCAGAGTCAGGGCAGTGTGTTTCCCACCACTTTCTGAGATTTGTAAACACATTCCTAGGTCAAACCAGATCTGACCATAAAATTCATGCTGCAAGAGTGTGTCTCAGCGTGCTGGGTGACATATTGTGCTAACCTAGATGAGATGACATCTCCCTGGAAAGGGGCCAGTGGCTTGGAGTGGAGAGCCTCCTGCTTGATTCATAAATCCCAAAGGGTGCACCAACACTATCACTGTCAGAAGTAAGAAAACAGCAATTAGATGCATTTTCAGGCAGTAACTAGGTTTAACCGTTTTAGGGCCAACTGAGAAAACAATGGAAATTTTGCTGCCAAGGTCCAGTATCCAGGTTCAAACATAGGTTGTGTAGGAACAGTATCCATGAGCATTCTAGACAGTTAGGTTGAATGGATTGCTCCTATCAAGAAAACGTGATTGAGCAGACGTCTGGATGATCCTTTGCCTTTTCCTGTGGGTGTGGCGGTCTTCCCTAAGGTCACAACATCAGGGGAAGTTGCTACTGAAAAATTACTTCTAACAAGCCTTTTCAAGCAGTTTGTGACTCTGAGCACACAAAAAGCTGGGAAAATTATGTTCCATCCAGGAAGGTAAGGCATCAACAGAGAGTGTTTTATCAGGCCTCTGTGTATCACAAACTGTATAGACTCAAAGATGTGAGACTTCCAGGTTTGCCCTGAGGACCCAAATTCCAGAGTCAGAGCATTGTATTTCCCTACACTTTCTGAGATTGCATCCAAGTACCATATTTTGGACTCGATTGTTGACCATGATGGCTACTCCATTTCTTTTAAGCGGTTCCTGCCCACAGTAGTAGATATAATGGTCATCTGAGTTAAATTCACCCATTCCTGTCCATTATAATTTGCTGATTCCTAGAATGTCGACATTCACTCTTGCCACATCCTGTTTGACCACTTCCAATTTGCCTTGATTCAAGGACCTAACATTCCAGGTTCCTATGCGATATTGCTCTTTACAGCATTGGACCTTGCTTCTATCACCAGTCACATCCACAACTGGGTACTGTTTTTGCTTTGGCTCCATCCCTTCATTCTTTCTGGAGTTATTTCTCCACTGAACTCCAGTAGGATATTGGACACCTACCGACCTGGGGAGTTCCTCTTTCAGTATCCTATCATTTTGCCTTTTCATACTGTTCATGGGGTCCTCAAGGCAAGAATACTGAAGTGGTTTGCCATTCCCTTCTCCAGTGGACTACATTCTGTCAGACCTGTCCACCATGACCCGTCCGTCTTGGGTGGCTCCACACGTCATGGCTTAGTTTCATTGAGTTAGACAAGGTTATGGTCCATGTGATCAGATTGGCTAGTTTTCTGTGATTATGATTTCAGTGTCTGCCCTTTGATGCCCTCTCACAACACCTACCATCTTATTTGAGTTTCTCTTACCTTGGACGTGGGGTATCTCTTTACAGCTGCTCCAGCAAAGCACAGCCACTCCTCCTTACCTTGGACAATGGGTATCTCCTCAGGCCGCCCCTCCTGACCTTGAATGTGGAGTAGCTCCTCTCGGTCCTCCTGCACCCATGCAGCTGCTGCTCTGTGGACGTGGGATTGCTCCTCTTGGCCACAGCCCCTGACCTTGGGCATGGGGTAGCTCATCTCAGCCACCTCCCCTGACCTCAGGCATGAGGTAGCTCCTCTCGGCCGCTGCCCCTGGTCTCGGACATGGGGTGGCTCCCCTCAGCCACTACCTCTGACCTTGGGCGAGAGATAGCTCCTCATGGCCATGCTTCTGCATGGTCCGTCACAGCCTGCACCATTTGAATGCCGAGTTCCAAAGAATAGCAAGGAGAGATAAGAAAGCCTTACTCTGATCAATGCAAGGAAATGGAGAATAACAACAGAATGGGAAAGACTAGAGATCTCTTCAAGAAAATTAGAGATACCAAAGGAACATTCCATGCGAAGATTGGGTTCAATAAAGGACAGAAATGCTATGCATCTAACAGAAGCAGAAGCTGTTAAGAAGAGGTGGCAAGAATACACAGAACAACTGTACAAAAAAAGATCTTCATGACCCAGATAATTATGATGGCGTGATCAGTCACCTAGAGGCAGACATCCTGGAATGTGAGGTCAAGTGGGCCTTAGAAAGCATCACTACAAACAAAACTAGTGGAGGTGATGGAATTCCAGTTAAGCTATTTCAAATCCTAAAAGATGATGTTGTGAAAGTGCTGTACTCAATAGGTCAGCAAATTTGGAAAACTCAGCAGTGGCCACATGACTGGAAAAGATCAGTTTTCATTCCAATTCCAAAGAAAGGCAATAACAAAGAATGCTCAAACTGCTGCACAATTGCACTCATCTCACACGCTAGTAAAGTAATGCTCAAAATTCTCCAAGCCAGGCTTCAGCAATACATGAGCCGTGAACTTCCAGATGTTCAAGCTGGTTTTAGAAAAGGCAGAGGAACCAGAGATCAAACTGCCAACATCTGCTGGATCATTGAAAAAGCAAGAGAGTCCCAGAAAACATATATTTCTGCTATATTGACTACGCCAAAGCCTTTGATTGTGTGTATCACAATAAACTGTGGAAAATTCTGAAAGAGATGGGACTACCAGACCACCTGACCTGTCTCTTGAGAAACCTATGTGCAAGTCAGGAAGCAACAGTTAGAACTGGACATGGAACAACAGATTGGTTCCAAATAGGAAAAGGAGTATGTCAAGGCTGTATATTGTCTCCCTGCTTATTTAACTTATATGCCGAGTACATCATGAGAAACACTGGGTTGGAAGAAGCACAAGCTGGAATCAAGACTGCCAGGAAAAACATCAGTAACCTCAGATATGCATATGATACCACCCTTATGGCAGAAAGTGAAGAGGAACTGAAAAACCTCTTGATGAAAGTGAAAGAGGAGAGTGAAAAAGTTGGCTTACAGCTCAATATTCAGAAAACTAAGATCATGGCATCTGGTCCCATCACTTCATGAGAAAGAGATTGGGAAACAGTAGAAACAGTGTCATACTTTATTTTTGGGGGCTCCAAAATCACTGCAGATGGTGATTGCAGCCATGAAATTAGAAGATGCTTACTTCTTGGAAGGGTTAAGACCAACCTAGATAGCATATTAAAAAGTGGAAACATTTCTTTGCCAACAAAGCTCCATCTGGTCAAGGCTATGGTTTATCCAGTGGTCATGTATGGATGTACGAGTTGGACTGTGAAGAAAGCTGAGCACTGAAGAATTGATGCTTTTGAACTGTGGTGTTGGAGAAGACTCTTGAGAGTCCCTTGGACTGCAAGGACATCCAACCAGTCCATCCTAAAGGAGATCAGTCCTGGGTGTTCATTGGAAAGACTGATGCTGAAACTGAAACTCCAGTACTTTGGCCACCTGATGTGAAGAGTTGACTCATTGGAAAAGACCCTGATGCTGGGAGGGCTTGGGGGCAGGAGGAGAAGAGGATGACAGAGGATGAGATGGCTGGATGTCATCACCAACTCGATGGTCATGAGTTTGTGTAAGCTCCGGGAGTTGGTGATGGACAGGGAGGCCTGGTGTGCTTCGATTCATGGGGTCCCAAAGAGTCGAATACAGCTGAGCGTCTGAACGGAACTGAACTCTTTCTGAGCATTGTAAGCACATTCCTAGGTCATACCAGAAGTGCCCTTAAGAAAAAACAGGCTGCAGGAAGATTTCTGAGATTGCTGGGTGCCATGCTGCACTTACCAAGATGATGTAGCATTCCACTGTAATTGGGCGAGCGGCTACGAGTTGCTAGCTGCTTACTTGCTTCAGAAATCCCAAAGGGTGTACCAAGTGATCACTGCCAGAAGTAAGAAACCAGCAGCTAAATGCATTTCCAGGTAGTTGTTATGCTCTACTGTTTTTGGCCAACTGAGAGAGAAAGGTGAATTTTGCCACCAAGGTCCACTGTCCATGTTCACACCTAGGATGTGTCCACTCAGGATCCAAGAATTTCCCAGACAGACCTAGGCACACTGAATCTCCACTACAGAGAAAACATGATGGAACTGACCTTTGGTTGTTGCTTTTCCTTTTCCTGTGAGTTTGGTGGCCTTCCCTATGGTCACACTATCAGGAGCAATTGCTAATGAAAAAGGACTTCCAACAAGTGTTTTCAAGCAGTATGTGACTCTATGGACATGGAATACTGGAAACCTACGTTCCATTGAGGAAGGAAATGTATTTATAGACAGTGTGTTTTCAAGGATCTCTCTATTAGGAACTGTCTAGCTTCAAAGATGTGAATTCTCCATATTTGCCCAGAGGACCTCAATTCCAAAGTCAGGGCAATGTGTTTTCCTGCACTTTTTGAGCTTTGTAAATACATTTCTTGGTCATACCAGGAATGCCCATGAGGAAACAGGCTCTCTATATGAGGAACTGTCTAGATACTAAGATATGAGACCTCTAGGTTGGTACAGAGGACCTAAATTTCAGAGCAAGGGCAGTGTGTTTTTGAGCATTTTCTGAGCTTTGTAAACACATTTCTGAGTAACGCCAGGTCTGCTCATGAGAAAACAGGCTTCAGGTGTGTGTCTGAGGGTGCTGAGTACCATACTGTGCTTACCTAGATGAGGTAACTTTCCATGGCAAATCGGCACGTGACCAGGAGTTGTGAGCCATCAACTTGCTTCAGAAATCTTGAATGGTGGACTAAAGTTTGCACTGTCAGAAGTAAGAAAAAAGTAATTGGGTGGATTTTCAAGCAATTGCTAGCCACACCTCTTTATGGCTCCAGAGAGATAAATACAAATTGTGCACCCTAGGCCCTTTATTCAGGTTCACACACGGGATGTGTTCCCTCGTGATTCAAGAAATTTCCAGACAGACCTTTGCTCCCCAGAGTTCTTCTACAGAGAAAACTGGTTGGAACAGCCATTTGGATGTTGCGTTGCCTTTCCCTGTGAGTGTGGGGCCGCTACTTATGGTCACAGCCTCAAGGAGATATTGCCACTGAAAATAGACTCGCAAGCAAGCACTTTTCAAGCAGAGTGTGACTCTCAGGTCGCAGAATGTGAAGAAAGCTATCTTCCTTTGAGGAAGGAAAAACTTCCACAGAGAGTGTGTTTTCAAACCTCTATCTTGCAGGAAATTTTGAGCTTCTAAAACATGAGACCAGCAGGTCTGCTGAGAGGACCTATATTCCTGAGTCAGGGCCGTGTGTCTCCCTGTAATTTCCGAGTCTGACAAACACATTCCTAGATCATAACGGTACTGACCATGAGAAAGCTGGCAGCAGGAGTGTGTCTGAAAGGGCTGAGTGCCTTACTGTGGTCAACTGTGTGAGGTGACATTCCAGTGACAGGCTCAAAGCTCCAAGGTGTGAGCCACCCGCTTGCTTCAGAAACCCCAAAAGGTAGAGCAAAGCTAGCTCTGTCAGAGGTAAGAAAAGAGCAATTGGACGGATTTTCAAGCTGTTGCTAGGCCGAACCACTTTAGGGCCCCCTGAGAGAAAAATGTGAATTGTGCCCTGTAGGTCAGGTATCCAGGTTCAAACACAGGGTGTGTCCCAGCAGGATCCAAGAATTTTCCACAGAACTAGGCTCACTAGACCTCTCCTGCTGGGAAAATGGGATGGAACAGACATTGGAAGTTGGTTTGCCCCTCCCTATTGTCACAGACTCAAGGAGAAAGTGCCCCTGAAAGATGACCTCCAAGCAAGCACTTTTCAAGCAGTGTGTGACTCTCAGTTCACAGAATGCAGGGAAAGATATCTTCCCTCAAGGAAAGAAAGGCATCAAAAGAGAGTGTATTCTCAACCCTCTGTCTTGCAGGAACTGTTTAGCTTCCCAGATGGGAGGCCTCCAGTAGTGCTCAGAGGAACTAAATTCCAGAGTCAAGGCCATGTTTCTCCCTGCACTTTCCAAGCCTTGCAAAGCCATTCCTAGGTTATACCAGTACTGCACATGAGGAAGCAGTCTGCGAGAATGTGTCCAAGAGGACTAGGTTCCTCACTATACTCACTTCAGCGAGGTGGCATTCCACTGTAAAAAGGCCCACAGCTGGGAGTTGAAATTCACCCACTTGCTTCAGAAATCAAAAAGGAAGGAGCAAATCTAGCTCTCTCAGAATCAAGAAAAGAGCAAGTGGATGGATTTTCAAGCTGTTGCTAGGCTACATTGCTTTAAGGTCCACAGAGAGAAACACAAATTGTGCCCCCTCATTCTGGTATCCTGGTTCACAAACAGGGTGTGTCCCCAAAGGATCCAAGAATTTTCCAGACAGACTTACGCTCACTAGAGTTCTCCTACAGAGAAAACGGGATGGAACAGACATTTAGATATTGCCTTGTCTTTCCCAGTGAGTGTGGAACCCCTCTGTTTGACTACAGCCCCAAGTGGAAATTACCATTGAAAACTCATGTCTAAGCGAGCACTTTTCAAGCACTGTGTGACTCTCAGTTCGCAGGATACTGGCAAACCTATATTTCTTCAAGGAAGGAAAGGCACCCACAGAGAGTGTGTTTTCAAACCTGTCCCTTGCAGGAACTCTTTAGCTCCTAAGACATGAACCCTCTAGTTCTGCTCAGAGGACCTAAATTCGAGAGCCTGTGCCCTGTGTCTTGGTGCATTTTCCCACCTTTCAAACACATATCTAGGTGATACTGGTACTGCCCTTGAGGAAGCAGACTGTGGGAATATGTCTTAGAGTGCTGGGTCCCTTACTGTGGTCACCTCTGTAAGGTGACACTCCAGTGTAAATAGGCCCAAAGATAGGAGTTGCGAGCCGCCCATGTGCTTCAGAAACCCCAGGGGTGGAACAAAGTTAGCTCTGTCGAAAGTAAGAAAATGGCAATTGGACGGATTTTCAAGATGTGGATAGGTTACACCACTTTAGGGCCACCTGAGAAAAATATGCAAGTTTGAACCTGGGTGTCCAGATTAACGCACAGGGTGTTTCCCCACATGATCCAAGAATTTTTCAGACAGACCTAGGTTCACTGGAGCTCTCCTGCAGAGGAAACATACATCCAGAGTCTCCAGTGTGAACCCTCCAAAATCTATACCTGGTGTCACGAATCCACAGTCTCCAGGATGACCCTACCCTCAAGATCCTGTACCTGGGGTCACAAGTCCACTATTTCCATGTCGAGTCCACCTCCAAGAACTTGAACTTGTGGTCACATGTCCAGAGTCTTCAGGGTGACCCCACCTCCCCGAAGCTACTGGTGTGAAGCATCCACAGTTTTAAGGATGGACCCAATTCCCAGAACCTGTAGCTGGGGTCACACTTCCAAATTCTAAGGGTTACCCCACCTCCCACACATTGAACCTGGTTTCCCATGTCCCTGTTAGCCAAGGTAACCCTCTCCATGACCCTGTAATGGGGATCACATGTCCACAGTCTACTGTGTGTCGTCACTTCCCAGACCCTTCACCTAGAGTCACAATCACAGTTTCCAGGTTACTCCTTTGCAGACCCTGCACCTGGAGTCACTTATCCACAGTCTCCAGGGTGACTCATTCAAAACCCCACACTGGGGCTCACATGACCACAGTCTCCAGGGTGACCCAAGCACCCAGATCCTGCACCCAGGGTCACATATCCACAGGCTCCAGGGTGTACCTCTTGCAGACCCTGCACCTGGGGTCACATATCTACAGCCTCCAGTGTGATCCCCATCCCCAGACCTGATTTGGGTGAGAAATATCCATAGTCTTCAGACTCACACCTTGGATCACATATCCACAGTCTCCAGAGTCACACCTTGGGTCACATAGCCATAGTCAGCAGGGTGAACTCACCTCCCAGAGCCTGTACATGGTGTCAAATGTGCACATTCTCCAGGGTTACCACCCTTCCAACATGCTGTACCTGGGTCAAAAGCCCACACTCTCAAGGGTGACCCCCTCTCAGACCCTGTTCCTGGGGTCACATGTCCAGAATCTCCAGAATGATCTACCTCCAAGATGAAGCACCTGATGTCACATGTCAACAGTCTCCAAGGTGACCCCGTCCTCAGAATCTGCACCTGTGGTTACATTTCTCCAGTCTGCAGGATGACCCCCAATCTCAGTATTTGTATTATGTGTCACATGTACATAGTCACCAGGGTAACCACTGCAGGCCCTTTTTCTGACATAACATTTCCACAGACTCCTGAAGAACTCCCTTCCCAGACTCTGAACCTGGGATCCTACCTCCAGGGTCTCGAGGGTGATGCCCTTCCCTGTCCCTTCACCTGGTGTCAAACATCCACAGTCTCCATGGTAACATCCACACCAAAGTCTGATATTGGGGACACAGATCCATAGTCTTCTGGGTCGCAACCCCTCCCAGATCATGCACCTGGTCTCACATGTCCTCAGTCTCCAGGTTGACACCCCTCCCAGACACTGCAGCTGGGGTTACACATCCACAGTCTCCAAGGTGAACCCACCTCACTGACTATTGTACCTCTGGCCACATGGCCTCAGTCTCCAGGGTGACCCTATATCTCAGACACTGTACTTGAGGTTACATATCAACGGTGTCCAGGATGACACCTCTCCCCAGACCCTGTACCTGGGGTCGCATTTGCACAGTCTCCAGGGCGATGCTATATTCCCAACCCTGTACCTGGGGTCACAGGTCGCAGTCACCAGGCTTTCCCCACCCTCAAGAGCCTTTACCTGGGGTCATACGTCCACAGACTCCAGGGTGACTCCCTCCCAGACCCTTCACCTGGCATCCTATGTCCACAGTCTCCTGTGTGATATCACTTCCCAGACCCTATACCTGTGGTCACAGATCCACAGTCTCCATGGTGATCCCCTTCCCAGACCCTGTAATTTGGATCCCATGTCCTCAGTCTCCAGTGTGACACCACCTCTCATACCTTGTACTTTGGTGACTTGTCCACAGTTTCCAGGATGACCCAAACGGTGCATGTGGAGTCACATGTCCACATTCTGCAAAGTGACCCCAGTCCCTAACCCTGAACCTTAGTCACACAGCCACAGTTTCCAGAATGACCTCACTCCAGACCCTGCACATAGGGTCACACCTCCACCTTCTCCATATTGACCCCCTCCTTGAACTTCTATCAGGTTTCACACATGCACCATCTCCACAGTGACCACCACCAGATCCTGTACCTGTGCTCAGGGTCCACAGTCTGCAGGGTGAGACCATTTTGTACCTTAAACCTTGGTTCACCTAGCCAGTCTCCAGGGTCATCCCTGCCAAACCTGCACCTGGGGTCACATGTCCATACTCTCCATGGTGACATCCCCCAGGCCCTGTACTGCTGCTGCTGTTGCTGCTGCTGCTAAGTCATGCCAGTCGTGTCCAACTCTGCGACCCCATAGATGGCAGCCCACCAGGCTCCCCCATCCCTGAGATTCTCCAGGCAAGAACACTGGAGTGGGTTGCCATTTCCTTCTCCAAAGCATGAGAGTGAAAAGGGAAAATGAAGTCACTCAGTCATGTCTGACTCTTAGGGACCCCATAGACTGCAGCCTACCAGGCTCCTCCATCCATGGGATTTTCCAAGCAAGAGTACTGGAGTGGGTTGCCCACTCCAGTACCTAGTGTCATATATCTGCGCAGACCCTATACGTAGTGTCATATATCCACAGTTTCCCGGGTTACCCCACTTCCCATATCATGCACCTGGGATCACATGCTCAGTCTGCAAGGTGACCCCGATCCCATTCCTGTACCTTGTGTCACAAGTCCACAGCCACCAGGATGGCCCCACCCTCAAGATCCCATACCTGGGGTCACACTCCTGTCTCCAGTGTGATCTCACCTCCCAGAAACTTTACCTGGGGATAAACGTCTACTGTTTTCAGGATGGTCCCAACTCCCTGAAACGGTACCTGGAGTCACTCTTCCATAGACATTGAGGCTGTTCCATGCCCCTGGTCCACAGGGTTACACCCTCCAAGACCCTGTAATGTGGTTTACATGTCCACAGTCTCCTGTATGTCATCACTTCCCAGAACCTTCACCTGCAGGCACACAAACAGAGGTTCCAGGATGACTCCCTCATAGACCCTGCACTTGGAGCCACATATCCACAGTCTCACAGGTGACTCATCCAAATCACTGTACCAGGGCTCACATAACCACAGTCTTCCAGATGCTGGACTATTGACCCCAGCACCCAGTGTCACATGTCCACAGATTCTAGCATGGCCTCACACTCCAGACACTGTACCTTGGGACACATACCCACAGTCTCTAGGGTGAACACCCTCCTAGACACTGTACATGGTGTCACATGGGCACATTCACCAACTCCCAAACCCTGTACCTAGGGTCACACGTAGATAGTCTCAGGGTGACCCCACTTGCCAGAACTTGCACCTGGGTTCATATGTCCGCAGCGCCCAGGGTAACACCACCTGTCAAACAATTGTACTCGGTTCAAACACCCACTGGTTCTAGGGTGACACCAATTCCAAGCCCGTGAACCTAGCTAGGGTCACACATCCATGGTCTCCTGGGTGGCAACCCCTCCCAGATCATGCACCAGGTCTCACACCTCCGCAGTCTCCAGGGTGACTACACCTCACAGAATATTGTAATTCTGGTCACATTGCCCCAGTCTCCAGGGTGACCCCGTATCTCTAACCCTCTACCTGGGGTTACATGTACATGTTGGCCAGGAATACACGCCTCCCCAGACTCTGTACACGTGATTACATTGGCACAGTCGCCAGGGTGACTCCAACTTCCCCACCCTATACCTGGGGTCACATGTCCAGAGTCTCCTGGATTTACCCACATTCAAGGGCTAGTAACTGGGATCACATGTCCACAGTCTCGAGGCTTTCCCCACCCACAAGTGCCTGTACCCAGGGTCACACGTCAACTGACTCCAGGGTGACTCCCTCCCAGACCGTTCACCTGGCATCCTATGTCCCTAGACTTTTGTGTGATGTCATTTCCCAGACTCTGCACATGTACTAACAGATTCACAGGCTCCGTGGTGACCCCCTTCCTGGTCTCTGTAACTTGGGTCACATGTTCTCAGTATCCGGTGTGACCCGACCTCTCATGCCCTATACCTTTGGTGACTTGGCCACAGATTCCAGGGTAACCCTCCCCTGCCAGACCCTGTGCTTATTTACACACATCCACAATCTCCAGGATGTTCGCCCTCCCATACCCTGCACCTGGAGTCACATGTCAACAGTTTCCAGCGTGAACCCCACTTTGCCCACTGCACCTGGGCTCACATATCCACATCATGCAGGGTGACACCCCTTCCAGACCATTTCCCTGCCATTAAATGCCTGCAGTCCCCAGAGTGACCCCGTACCTCCCAGACACTGTACCTGAGGTCACATATACAGAGTTTCCTGGATCACCCCCATCCTAGACCCTGTACCTGGGTTCAGATATCCTAGTGTCTTGGGGGACCCAGGTCAGACCTTGCATCTAGGGTCGAATGCCCACTATCCAGGATGACTTGCCTCCCCAATCAGTGCATCTGGGGTCATATGTCCACAATCTTCAAAGTGACCCCATCCCCTAACCCTGCACCTTACTCACACATCCACAGTCTCCAGAGTGATGTCCACTGTCTCACGGGTGACCTCTTCCCTGAACTTTTCCAGATTTCACACGATCACCATTGCCACAGTGACCACCAGCAGATCCTGAACTTGTGGTCACAGTTCAACAGTCTGCCTGATGAGACCCATTTTGTACCCTGAACCTTGTGAACCTGCACCTGGGATCACAAGTCCATATTCTCCATGGTGTCATCCCCCAGACCCTGTACCTAGTGTCATATATACAGTCTCCTGGACTTCCCCACTTCCAATACCATGCACCTGTGATCACACATCCACAGTATCCAGGGTGATCCCCCTCCTAAACCTGTACCTGGTGTCACAAGTCGACAGACTCCAGGATGACTCTACCATTAAGACCCTGTACCTCGGGTCACAAGTCCACTGTTTCCAGGGTGAGACCCCTCCCAGACTCTGCACTTGGGGTCACTTGTCGAGAGTCTCCAGGGTGACCCCACCTCCCAGAAACTGTACCTAGGGTGAAACATCCACAGTCACTCAGGTTGGCCCCAATTCCCAGAACCTGTACCTGGGGTCCCACTTCCATAGTCTCGGTTACCACACGCCAAGACATTTAACATGGTGTCCCATGATCTTGGATGCCAGGGTTACCCCCTCCAAGACCCTGTAATGGGGTCACATGTTCACAGTCTCCAGAGTGTCGTCACTTCCCAGACCCTCCACCTGGAGTCACACAAACACAGGTTCCAAGGTGACTCCCTCGCAGGCCCTGCACCTGGAGTCACATATTCACAATCTCACCTTGGGGAATCCCATTCAGACCCTGGATCTACGGTCACGTATCCAGTCTCCAAGATGATTTGCCTCCCAAATGGTGCATTTGAGGTCACATGACCACAATCTTCAAAGTAAACGCGTCCCCTAACCCTGCATCTAAGTCACACGGCAAATAGTTTCCAGAGTGACCTCAACCCAGACCCTGAAACGAGGGTCACATGTACACAGTCTTGGAGGGTGACCCCCTCCGTGAACTTGTACTAGGTTTCATACGTCCATCATCGCCACAGTGACTACCACCAGATCCTGTACCTGTGGTCATAGATCCACAGTCTACAGGGTGAAACCCTTTTCCTACCCTGAACTTTGGGTCACACGACCACAGTCTCCAGGGTGACCCCACCCAAACCTGCACCTGGGGTCACATGTCCACACTTTCCATGGGGACATACCTGAGACCCTGTACCTACTGTCATATATCCACAATCTCCTAGGTTACCAAACTTCCCATACCATACACCTGTGATCACATGTCCACAGTCTCGAAGGTGGCCCCCTGTATAACCTGTACTTGGTGTCACAAGTCCACAGCCTCCAGGTGACCCCACCCTCAAGATCCTGTATCTGGGGTCACAAGTCCACTTTTTCCATGGTGAGTCTACCTCCCAGACCCTGCATTTGGGGTCACATGTCCAGAGTCTTCAGGGTGACCCCACCTCCCAGAAACCATACCTCGGGTGAAATGTCCACCATTTTCAGGATGGCACCAACTCCCAGAACCTGTACCTGGGGTCACACTTCCATACTCTCAGGGTATCCCCACCTCCCAGACATATAACCTTGCATCCCATGACCCTGTCCACAAAGGTTCCCCCCTCCAAGACCCTGTAATAGGGGTCACATGTCCACAGTCTCCTGTTTGTCAAAACTTTGTAGACCTCACCTGGAGTCACACAAACACAGGTTCCATGGTGACTCCCTTGCAGACTCTGCACCTGGAATCACATATTCACAGGCTCCAGGGTGACCCCCTCGGAAATCCTGTACCTGAGATCACATATCTACAGTCTCCAGGGTGAATCCCATCCCCACACACTGTCTGAGCGGAATCATCCAGTCTCCCATGAGACCCCAATGTCAAGAACTCATCCCTTGTGCTAGAAGTCTACATTCTCCAGGGTGACATTATTTCCCACACCCTGCACCTTGGGTAGCATATTCACAGTCTCCAAGGTGACCTTACCTCCCAGACCCTTTACCTGGGGTCACATGTGCAAATTATCCAGGATTCCCGCCACTCCAACACCCTGCACCTGGGTCAAAAGCCCACAGTCTCAAGGGTGACCTCCTATCTGACCATGTTCCTGAGGTACATGGCCAGAATCTCCAGGATGATCTTGAAAGGTATTGCTGAACCACGCAAAGACACTGGAATTCTTGGCCTCCAGAGGAGATGAATTCAATTCAGGTCCAGAGACGAGGCTTGATTGCTTAGAGCTTTTGTGTAATAAAGTTGTATTAAAGTATAAAGGAGATAGAGAAATCTTCTGACATAGGCATCAGAAGAGGGCAGAAAGAGTAGCCCCTTGCACGTGTTAGCAATGGAATTATATGGCTCAAATGGTAAAGCATCTGTCTGCAATGCTGGAGACCCAGGTTAGATCCCTGGGTCAGGAAGATCTCCTGGAGAAGGAAATGGCCACCCACTCCAGTACATTTGCCTGGAAAACCCCATGGACAGAGGAGCCTGGTAGGCTACAGTCCATGGGGCCACAAAGAGTTGGACATGACTGAGCAACTTTACTTTACTTTTAATTAGTTATTCATATCAGTTCAGTTCCGTTCAGTCGCTCAGTCATGTCTGACTCTTTGGGACCCCATGAATCACAGCACGCCAAGCCTCCCTGTCAGTCACCAACTCCCGGAGATTTCTCGAACTCATGTACATCGAGTCGGTGATGCCATGCAGCCATCTCATCCTCTGTCATCCCCTTTTCCTCCTGTCCCCAATCCCTTACAGCATCAGGGTATTTTCCAATGAGTCAGCTCTTCGCACCAGGTGGCCAAATTATGGGAGTTTCAGCTTCAGAATCAGTCGTTCCAATGAACACCCTGGACTGATCTCCTTTAGGATGTACTAGTTGGATGCCCTTGCAGTTCAAGGAACTCTCAAGAGTCCTCTCCAACACCACAGTTCAAAAGCATAAACTCTTCGGTGCTCAACTTTCTTCACAGTCCAATTCTCACATCTGTACATGACCACTGGAAAAACCATAACCTTGAACAGAGGGACCTTTGTTGGCAAAGTAGTGTCTCTGCTTTTTATTATGCTATCTAGGTTGGTCATAACTTTCCTTCCAAGGAGTAATTTTCTTTTAATTTCATGGCTGCAATCACCATCTGCAGTGCTTTTGGAGCCCAAAAAGATAAAATCTTACACTGCTTCCACTGTTTCCCCATCGATTTCCCATGGAGTGATGGGACCTGTTGCCATGATCTTAGTTTTCTGAATGTTGAGCTGTAAGCCAACTTTTTCACTCTCCTCTTTCACTTTCATCAAGAGGCTTTTTAGTTCTTCTTCACTTTCTGCCATAAGGGTGGTGTCATCTGCATGTCTGAGATTATTGATATTTCTCTTGGCAATCTTAATTCCAGCTTGTGCTTCTTCCAGCCCAGCATTTCTCATGATGTACTCGGCATATAAGTTAAATAAGCAGGGTGACAACGTACAGTCTTGACGTACTCCTTTTCCTATTTGGAACCAGTCTGTTGTTCCATGTCCAGTTCTAACGGTTGCTTCCTGACCTGCATACAGGTTTCTCAAGAGGCAGGTCAGGTGGTCTGGTAGTCCCATCTCTTTCAGAATTTTCCACAGTTAATTGTGATCCACACAGTCAAAGGCTTTGGTGTAGTCAATAAATCAGAAATAGATTTTTTTTTTCTGGGACTCTCTTGCTTTTTCAATGATCCAGCAGATGTTGGCAGTTTGATCTCTGGTTCCTCTGCCTTTTCTAAAGCCAGCTTGAACATCTGGAAGTTCACAGTTCACGTATTGCTGAAGCCTGGCTTGGAGAATTTTGAGCATTACTTTACTAGCGTGTGAGATGAGCATAATTGTGTGGTATTTTGAGCATTCTTTGGGATTACCTTTCTTTCTATTTGGAATGAAAACTGACCTTTTCCAGTCCTGTGGCCACTGCTGAGATTTCCAAATTTGCAGGCATTATGAGTGCAGCACTTTCACAGCATCATCTTTCAGTATTTGAAATACTTCAACTGGAATTCCATCAACTCCACTAGCTTTGTTCTTACGATGCTTTCTAATTGCCACTTGACTTCACACTCCAGGATGTCTCGCTCTAGGTGAGTGATCACACCGTTGTGATTATCTGGGTCATGAAGATATTTTCTACAGTACTTCTGTGTATTCTTGCCACATCTTCTTAATAGCTTATGCTTCTGCTAGGTCCATAGCATTTCTATCTTTTATCAAACCCAGTTTTGCATGAAGTGTTCCCTTGGTATCTCTAATTTTCTAGAAGAGATCTCTAGTCTATCCCATTCAGTTCTTTTCCTGATTCACACGTGATGCACACAAGGTGCACATGAGGTGCACACGTGATGCCCACGTGATGAACACGTGATGCAAACGTGATGCTCATGTGATGAACATGTGGTGCACAAGTGAGGCACACGTGATTCACACGTGATGCACATGTAATGAACAGGTGATGCACACGTGATTCACACGTGATACACATGTGATGAACACGTGATGCACACATAACACACACGTGATGAATACGTGATGAACAAGTGATTCACAGGTGACGCACACGTGGCGCACACGTGACGAACACGTGTTGCACAAGTGATGCACATGTGATGGACATATGATTCACACGTGAAGAACACGTGACTCACATGTGATGAACCCATGCCTCACACATGATGAACACGTGATGCACACGTGATGAAAACATGATGCACACGTCACACAGACGTTGTGAACAAGTGAACAACACGTGAGGCACATGTGATGCACACGTGATGCACACGTGATGCACACGTGATGCACACGTGATGCACACGTGATACACATGTGACTCACACTGATGAACACGTGATGCACACATAACCCATATATGATGAATACGTGATGCACACATGACACACACGTGACGCACACGTGACGAACACGTGATGCACACGAGATGCACACGTGACACACATGTGATGCACACATGATGGACACGTGATCAACACGTGACACACACGTGATGAACACATGATTCACACATGACGCAAACTTGATGCACACGTGATGCGCACGTGACGAACACGTGACGCACGCGTGTCGCACATGTGATGCACATGTCATGCACACGTAACACATATGTGATGAATACGTGATGCAGACGTGACACACACGTGACGAACACGTGACACACACATGACGAACATGTGATGCACACGAGACACACATGTAACTCACACGTGATGTACACATGATGGACACGTGATGAACACGTGACACACACGTGACGAACACGTGATTCACACGTGACGCAAACTTGATGCACACGTGATGCACACGTGATGCACACGTGACGAACACATGTCGCACACATGATGAACTCGTGACGCACACATAACGCACAAGTGATGGACACGTGATGCACCAGTGACGCACACGTGATGGACACGTGATTCCCACGTGCACACACGTGACGCACACGTGATTCCCACGTGCACACACGTGATGCACACGTGACACACAAGTGACACACATGTGATGAACACGTGATTCACCCGTCATGGACACGTGACACACACCTGATGAACACGTGACTCACACGTGATGGACATGTCACACACACGTGATGCACACGTGATGCACACGTGACACACACATGATGGACACGTGATTCACACTTGATGCACACGTGATTCACACGTGATTCACTCATTTCAACTCGAGATGAGGCCCGATTCCCCTTCATTGGCTCCAGAGCCATCCCACTTTCCCCATCAAACACGACAAGGCGCTTGACTTCCTTTAGGCATCTCCAGGGAATCCCCGAGAACACTGTCATAAGTCTAGAGGAACACCAAGCGTAACACAGCAACTCGAGGAAAGTGCCATGTACCCCAAATCGTCTCAAGATTAGAGTTGATTTCCTGGCTTCAACTCAAGAGGTATTCCAACTTTCCACAAGCACCTCTAGAGGAGGCTTCTCTCAGCAATAGGTATGTAAGTTGGACCCTGAGTTTGCTGCCTGAAGTGGAATGGGCCCCGAGATGCCCTGACTCAAAAGAAGGCCCGATTTCTCTGCAGTGGCTTTAATGCAGGCTCGTCTTTCATCTCACCAGATGAAAGGATGTCTGAATCCCCTGTGGAGACCCTAGAGAAAGCCCTAGTTCCCCATCTCATCTCGACAGGAGGCCTCACATGACTTTGATACCTAGAGAGGCACCAAGAGTTCATTGCTTCAAGAGGTGACGATGCCTGACTCCTCTTGAAAAGTGATAGGAATCCCAATATCCATGTCACAAGTGGAGAGGGATTTTGGGTCTCCCGCCTCATCTCCAAAAGCGTCCCTATTGCCTGCCAAGCCTCGAAGAGATTCCCGAGGTGTCCCTCTTAACTAGACAGGAGTCCTGACATAGCTGAACAAATCCGAGTTTTGAAGGGCCATCCCCACCGTAACTCGAGAATATACCCCAGGATCCCACCGCAACTCGAGAAAAACCATGATACTTCTCCCTGGCCACGAGATGAGCCCTGGTTCCTCTGCATTGCATGCAGAGCAATTCTGTGTTCCCCATCAAACATGTAAGGAGCCTTGACTTGCTTGATGGGACACCAGAGAGTACCCAAGAACACTGTAACAAGTCTAGAGTGACTGTGAGGTTAGTACAGAAACAGGAAATAGATCCGTCTACCCCAAATCAACTCGAGATGCTGCCCCATTCCCCTGCATTGGCTCCAGAGTCATTCTGCGTTCCCCATCAAACACAAGTGGCATGACTTCATTAAGCAACTCCAGAGATTCCCCGAGAACACTGTCCCAAGTGTAGAGGAACACCAGGTGCAACACAGCAACTCGAGGAAAGCCCCATGTACCCCAAATCGTCTTGAGATTTAGAGCTGATTTCCCTGCTTCTACTCAAGAGGTATGCCAACTTTCTGCAAGCACCTCAAGAGGAGGCTTCTCTCAGCAATATGTATGTGAGTTGGACCCTGAGTTTGCTTCCTGAAGTGGAATGAACACCAAGATGACCTGACTCAAAAGAAGGCCAGATTTCCCTGCAGTGGCTTTAATGTAGGCTCGTCTTTCATCTCACAAGATGAAGGGATGTCTGAATCCCCTGTGGAGGACCTAGAGGAAACCCTATGTCCCCGCCTCATCTCGACAGGAGGCCTCACATCCCTTTGACATCTCGAGAGGCACGCGGAGTTCAATGCTTAGAAGGTGACGATGCCTGACTCCTCTTGAAATGTGATAGGGATCCCAATATCACTGTGGCAACTGGAATTGGACCCAGGGTCTCCCGCCTCACTTCAAGAAGCGTCCCTATTGCCCTGCCAAGCCTCAAAGAGATTCCTGAGGTGTCTCTCATAACTAGACAAGAGTCCTGATGTCGCTTAACAAACAGGAGTTTTGAAAGTCTATCCCCACCTTAACTCGAGAATATGCCCCACGTTCCCACCGCAACTTGAGATAAACCATGAGACTTCCCCCTGGCCGCAAGATGAGGCCTGATTGCTCTGCATTGCAGAGCAATTCCGTGTTCCCCATCAAACACGTAAGGAATCTTGACTTGCTTGATGGCATTCCAGAGAGTCCCCAAGAACACTGTCACAAGTCTAGAGGGACCCTTGTGTCACCGCAGCAATGCGAAATAGCTCCATACTGCAAATCAACTCGAGCCGAGGCCCAATTCCCCTGCATTTGCTCCAGAGCCATCCCGTGTTCCCCATCAAACAGGAGTAGTGGCTTTACTTCCTTTAGGCAACTCCAGAGATTCCCCGAGAACACCGTCCCAAGTCTGGAGGAACACCAGTTGCAACACAGCACCTCGAAGAAAGCCCCATGTACCCCAAATCGTCTCAAGATTAGAGCTGATTCCCTGGCTTTGACTCAAGTGGTATGCCAACTTTCCACAAGCACCTCTAGAGGAGGCTTCTCTCAGCAATAGGTATGTGAGTTGGACCCTGAGTTTGCTGCGTCAAATGGAATGGACACCGAGATGCCCTGACTCAAAAGAAGGCCTGATTTCCCTGCAGTGGCTTGAATGGAGGCTTGTCTTTCATCTCACCAGACAATGGGATCTCTGAATCCCTTGTGGAGACCCTAGAGAAAGCCCTAGTTCCCCTCCTCCTCTCGACAGGAGGCCTCACATGCCTTTGACACCTAGAGAGGCACCAAGAGTTCATTGCTTCAAGAGGTGACGATGCCTGACTCCTCTTGAAAAGTGATAGGAATCCCAGTATCCCTGTGGCAACTGGAAAGGGACCCTGGGTCTCCCGCCTCACCTCTAGCAGCGTCCCTATTGATGTGTCAACCCTCGAAGAGATTCCTGAGGTGTCCCTCATAACTAGACAGGAGTCCTGACGTCGCTGAACAAACACGACTTTTGAAGGGCCATCCCCGCTGTAACTCGAGAATATACTCCAGGTTCCCAGCGCAACTCGCGAAAAAGCATGAGACATCCCCTCGCCACAATATGAGGCCAGATTCCTCTGCATTGCGTGCAAAGCAATTCCGTTTTCCCCATGAAATGCGTAGGAGCCTTGACTTGCTTGATGGAACTCCAGAGAGTCCCCAAGAACACACTCACAAGCCTAGAGGGACCCTGAGGTCACCGCAGCAACGCGAAATAATTCCGTGTACACCAAATCAACTGGAGATGAGGCCCGATTCTGCCACATTAGCTCCAGAGAAATTCCACTTTCTCCATCAAGCAAGACAAGTTGCTTCACTTTCTTTAGGCAACTCCAGAGACTCCCCGAAAACACCGTCCCATGTCTCGAGGAACACCAGGTTCAGCACAGCAACTTGAGGAAAGCTCTATGTACCCCAAATCATCTCGACATGAGAGCAGATTCCCAGGATTCAACTTAAGAGGTATGCCAACTTTCCACAAGCACCCCAAGAGGAGGCTTCTCTCATCAATAGATATGGGGGAGGGACCCTGAGTTTGCTGCCTCAAGTGGAATGGAGTCCGAATGCCCTGACAAGAAAGAAGGCCGGATTTCCCTGCAGTGGCTTGAATGCAGGTTCGTCTTTCATTGCACAAGATGAAGGGATGTCTGAATCCAATACAGAGACCCTAGAGAAAGCCTTAAGTCCTGGCCTCATCACGCCAGGAGGTCTCACATCCCTTTGACATGGAGGTAGGCAGAATTCAATGTTTCAAAAGGTGATGACGCCTGACTCCTCTTGAAAATTGATAGGAATCCCAGTCTCACTGTGGCAACTGGAAAGGAACCCTGGGTCTCCCGCCTCACATTGAGAAGCGTCCCTATTGCCCTGCCAAGCCTCGAAGAGATTCCTGAGGTGTCCCTCGTAACTAGACAGGAGTCCTGACGTCGCTGAACAAACATGAGTTTTGAAGGGTCATCCCCGCCGTACCTGGAGAATATACCCCAGGTTCGCGCCGCAACTCGAGAGAAACCATGAGACTGCCTTCTCGCCGCGAGATGAGGCTTGATTCCCCTGCATTGCATGCAGAGCAATTCCGTGTTCCCCATCAAATACGTAAGGAGCCATTACTTGCTTGATGGAATTCCAGAGAGTCCCCAAGAACACTGTCTCAAGTCCAGAGGGACCCTGATGTCACTGCAGCAATGGGAAATAGCTTCGTGTATCCCAAATCAACTCGAGATGAGTCCCTATTCCACTGCATTGGCTTCAGAGCCATCCCGTGTTCCGCATCAAACACGACAAGTGGGTTGGCTTCCTTTAGGCAACTGCAGAGATTCCCCGAGAACACTGTCCCAAGTCTAGAAGAACACCAAGTTCAGCACAGCAACTCGAGGAAAGCTCCATGTACCCCAAATCATCTTGAAATGAGAGCTGATTCCCTGGCTTCCACTCAAGAGGTATGCCACCATTCCACAAGCACAACCAGAGGAGGTGTCTCTCAGCAGTAAGTATGTGGGAGGGACCCTGAGTTTGCTGCCTCAAGTGGAATTGCCCCTGAGACGCCCTGACTCGAAAGAAGGTCCGATTTCCCTACAGTGGCTTGAATGCAGGCTCATCTTTCATCTCACAGGATGAAGGGATGTGTGAATCCCCTATGGAGAGCATAGAGAAAGTCCTAGGTCCCCGCCTCTTATCGACAGGAGGCCTCACATCCCGTTGACACCTCGAGAGGCATGCAGAATTCAATGATTCAAAAGGTGATGATGCCTGACTCCTCTTGAAAATTGGTAGGAATCCCAATATCCCTATGGCAACTGGAAAGGGACCCTGGGTCTCCCTCCTCACCTCGAGAAGTGTGCTGATTGCCCTGCCAAGCCTCAAGGAGATTCCTGTGTCCCTCATAACTAGACAGGAGTCCTCAAATTGTCCAAGAACACTAGAGCAAACAAGCCCATTCATAACTGGTAAAGATTGAAATAGACACCTGGCCACGGAGCGTATACTGATAGTAAACTCTCCTACAGAAACATACTCAAGATACTGGTGGGATGCATGCACAGCCCCCTTTGGAAGACAGTCTGACAGTTGTTTCAGTAACCACATGGGACAAGCACTGAATTCCATACATGACAAGTGGTGGAAGCCAGGTATCTTACCATTGGAATGCTAAGTTATGGATAAACAAAAGGAAAGGTTACAAGATTCATGGAGACATCATCACAAATTACCTTCAACTGAATATATAAGCTGGAATACATGTATATATTTCCAAATATTGTCAGCTGAGCATATTTAGCTCCTACATGTATGTTTTAAATATCACTCTATAATGAAAAAGAACAGGAAATGTCCCTGGTGGCCCAGTGGTAAAGGATCTGCCTACCAATGCAGGGAACACTGGTTCAACCCCTGGTCCTAGAGGATTCCACATGCCCAGGGGCAACTAAGCCCCCGTACAACTATTGAAGTATTTGCGTGCTCCAGAGCCCAAGTTCTGCAACCAGAGAAAGCGCTGCAATGAGAAGCCATGGCAAGTCAACTAGAGGGTAGCCTCTGCTCACTACATCTAGGCATCTAGCTACAAAGACCCAGCATTGTCAAAAATAATTCAGTGTTTAAAAAAAAGGACAGAAATTCTTTGAATAAACGATTGAGACTAGGGGCGAGACAGTAAATATATAAGCTAGGATAATCTTAAAGTATGAGGAAGTAAAGAAAGTAAAGACAACTATCAAGCTGTCCAAGCTGATAAAAATGAATGATTACACAGTTTTATCTGTATACACTAGCAAATAATAATCTGAAAAGGAATTAAAAAAATCAATTTCCTTTTGATAGTGTCAACATTAATAAAATATTTTGCCATGGGTGTAATGAGGATGACAAGACTGGCACATTGGAAATTATACACGATTGCTGAAAAATATCCTGAATACATGCACAGATATTCCATAGCGATGGAAAGACTTAAGATGGCAATACCATGGAATGCATCTTCAATCTGAAATGAAGATTCAATATGAATTACAAAAGACTGAAAGGTCATTGCTGAACCACAAAAGGCGCCAGGATTTTTGGCCTCCAGAGGAGAAGAATTCAATCCAGGGCCAGTTGACAAAGCTTGATCGCTCAGAGCTTTTGTGTCATAAAGTTTTATTAAAGTATAAAAGAGATAGAGAAAGCTGCTGACATAGACATCAGACGGGGGCAGGAAGAGTACCCCCTGCTAGTCTTTAGGCAGATGTTATACAGCCACTAGCAGTCTGCTAATGAAAGAAAGGCAATGTCTCAGAGAATGACACCAGGCCCCTCACCCACAACATGCATTGAGATAATATTGGCAGCAGGTGAGTCATCCCGGGCCATAGAATGATTGACATGAATTTTGAAGAAAGGCAGATTTCCAAGCAAATATATCATTTCATTAACATAGATTAGGAGAACAGGTATGAGTAAAACATATTGGTTTGTCAAGTCGGTTCTGAGCCTTTAGGGGGAACCGACCTGAAGACAGAGTCTAGCAGAAATACGTAGTATATTAACATAGCTTAAGACAAACCTTTCCTTAAGACAAAATGCATTGCTTAGCTGAAGGTTTGAGAAAAGTTAAGTTCAGGTGGAGCCAGGAGTCGTCATAGCAACACAAAATTTTAAGAGAAACCTCTTAAATTTGTATTGAGAAGGGGAAAAAATGTAGCACTCGTTTCGTTCCTCCAGCTGCTTGAGAGATGAAAAAACGTCTGACACTTGCAGCCTATTCCCTCTGTCTGGAGACCCCTGGCCTTCCTGCCTATTACCCTCTCCAGGCCTTTAGGAAGCAATATACAAGCTGACCCTAACATACACGTGGAATAACAAGGGACTCCAAAGAATCCAAACAATCACATGAGTCTGCAGTTCAAAGGTCCTATGGTATGCTGTGCTAAGTCGCTTCAATCACGTCTGACTGTCAGAGCCCACCAGGCTCCTCTGTCCATGGGAATTTTCCAGGCAAGAATACTGGAGTGGGCTGGGTGCCCTCCTCCAGGGGATCTTCCCAACCCAGGGATAGGATTCCTGCATTGGCAGGTAGGTTCTTTACCACTAGCACCACCTGGGGAAAAAGTGCCTAAAGGAGATCATGGAAACCCATTTAGGAAAAGGGACTCAGAGGAAAGACAGTGAGGGAAGGAAACTCTTAATCACACTCAGAGAAGCCCAGCAGGTAGTTCTGCAGGTGGAAGAGGAGGAGGAAGCATGCTGGAGCTGTGTAGAAGATGAAAGAGGGAACTAAAGCAGGGGCCCCCAACCTCTAGGATCTAATGCCTGATGATCTGAGGTGGAGCTGGTGAAATAATAATAGAAGTAAGAGTTTGATCACTCAGCCATGTCCAGCCCTTGGTAGCCCACCAGGCTCCTCAGTCCATTGAATTCTTCAGGCAAGAATACTGGAGTGGGCTGTCATTTCCTTCTCCAGGGGATTTCCCTGACCCAGGGATTAAACCCGGGTCTCCCTCATTGCAGGCAGACTCTTTACCAACTGAGCCTCCAGGGAACAGAAACAGAAATAGAGTGCACAATAAATGGACTGCACTTGAAACATCCCAAAACCTTGCCCCACCCCTGTCTGTCAAAAAATTGTCTTCCAAAAAAACTCCCAAGGTCAAGGAAGGAACTTCAAGTGTACTCAGCTGTCCTAGATTGCTGGTTTAGGGAGATGCTGAAGTGGGGATGTCCCAAGAGGTAGACCCTCCCTTGTGTGGAGTCTGCAATAGACCTCTGATAGCCTTGGTGATGATCAGAGAGATTTGTTTCATTTTTTAAAAATATCCTTGTGGGTACCAACTGGGATCATCACTGTTCTAATATACCTCATAGTGTTGCTGACACTACAGATACAATTGTGTGACATTGAACTTATTCAATAAAAATGATGAAGCATCTGCCCTGTGCCCAGCACTTTCCAAGGGCTGGGAAGTACAATGAAAATACTCCATAAGATGCACAGCTGGTAGGCACATTCTTTCAAAAAACCTTTTTCATTTCCACCAATAGTTTATTCTCAATGTCAACCCTTGCCACTTAATGACCATGCTGGGTAGGAAGCTCATTAAAAACCCAGGAGCCAGTGTTCCTGGAAGGATATCCCATTCTCCCTTGGACAGTCCTCCGCCCTCTCCGACTCTCAGTTTCCTCATCTGCGAAATCATGGACAACTGACTATAATTCATCACCGGAACCCAAGCCTATTGAGGGAGAGGGGAAATATTACTCCAAGGCCTGGATGATAGACCAGATTGAAAGAAAAATATGCCATTTCTGGTTTTCAGTCAAACAGACAAATACAATGAAGAAAGGAGTCCCTGGCCCTGTGGGATTTGCCTAGGGGTCTAGTCTGGGAAATTCTTACACATCAGGAGATGGCTCTGAGCTGGATTTCCACAAACAAGAACATCCATGCAAAGGACAAGCCTGCAGAGCTCTGTGCCCATTGGTCACAAGAGACTGCCTCCCGATTGCCAGCAGCATTTACAAGTGACCTCCTAAGACCTTCACCAAACTCCTGGGGCACCTCTGGCTTTTCTGTTTCCCTCACTTTTCTGACCCTTTTCTTTAAAAAACGCACATTTCTTCATAGAATGCCACAGTGGAAGGAAAATAGGCCTTCAAGTTTGAGGCCTCAATTTGCAGAAAACTTGGAGCTGCTTGTTTTTTTTTTTTTTTTTTAATTAAAGCACCACATAAATTAAAAATTTTACACGTTCTAATTATTCAGTTCCAAAACACCAAACTTATTGCACAGGGTCCCCATGGAAGGCCCCCTCTCAGCAGGACAGCCACAGATTCCCCCATGAAAGGGCAGCAAGGTGCCCTCCTCCCTTCTCTCCTGCCTGGGTGGCACCAGGTTTTTAAATACATGCACCCTACTAAGTTTCTAGGATGCAATTCGTGGACCCTTCCCTTTCCTGTCCCAGCAGGTGGTCAAGGGCCTGCTGGCCTGCAAAGTGCTGGAAGCAGGGCTGGGTCAGCCGGCCAGACTAAGGGTTGTGGAGTCCCAGCTGGTGAAATTACCAGGCAGGATAAATCCCTTGGACTTCCAGCAGGCACTACGCTGCATGGGAAAATAGATAGATATAACCAGCCTGGAGCCTCAGGGTTGGACTCAAAGTTCGATTTTGTTTTCTCCAATGTTAAATGATACATGCAAGGGCCTTTGAGGCTGTTGTTTTCTTTTCTAAGCCCAAAGACTCCTTCAGTTACTAATGTAGGTATCCTAGAAACTATGTGACATCCATGAAAATCTGATATGTCCTGGTAAAATGCTGTCAGTTATAATTCTAGTTATCATATTAAAGTGTTTCAAGTCACAGCAGTGACTATTCTGTCACTTTTTTTGTCAATTTTTATTTTGTCAATTTTGTCAATTTTTATTTTGTCAATTTTTATCTAATCAGGTTTTAAACATGCCTTCCATGGTTTCACACTGATGCCTTTGCAAAAATACTGCTACCTCAAGATACATGGAAAAGACTTTCCTGAGCTTACCCATAAACAACGCTTTTTGTTTGTTATCTGGTAAGCTGGTACCAGACTGGAATTTAGTCTACTCTCTAGGTTAAGAGAACACAGCTTTCTTAGAATGCAGCTTTCAATCACAGATGATGAATTTATTTACCTTTCAGTGATTTATATTTGTTTTTATCATCTGTTTTTTTTTTTTTTTTTTTTTTTTTTTTTTTTTTTTTTTACTTCCGTAAAATAAATAAGCATTATTTAAGTACGGTACATGTAGGATGGACCAAGATTTCCCCACTCCTGCAAATTCCCTTAAGCCCTCAGATTCTTCTCTTGGGACCAAGGTCTCACTTTCCTCCAGAGGGACAATCCAAGCTTTTTATCAGCTAGCTGATCTGCCCCTGATATCAGAGTCAATTTGAGCATGAGTTGGTCTATAATTTAGGCATGAAACTGTGATTACATAAAAGAAAGATGACTTTTTGATGGAGGATGTCCATGATATTCCTTGAACTTCAGAGAAAATTGGTTAAAATGAAACTTTTTTCCCTTGGAAACTGCAAAGGCAGTTCTTTTAGCATATGCGATTGAAAACATCTAGGTTGTTAGCTCAGTTTTCATTCCAGTCTCAAAGAAAGGCAATGACAAAGAATGTTCAAACTGTCACACAACTGGACTCATCTCACATGCTAGTAAAGTAACACTCAAAATTCTCCAAGCCAGGCTTCAGCAATATGTCAACCGTGAAATTCCAAATGTTCAAGATGGATTTAGAAAAGGCAGAGGAACCAGAGATCAAATTGCCAAAATCCACTGGATAATTGAAAAAGCAAGAGAGTTCCAGAAAAACACTTATTTCTGCTTTGTTGACTATGCCAAAGCCTTTGACTGTGTGTATCACAATAAACTGGGGAAAATTCTGACAGAGATAGGAATACCAGATCACCTGACCTGCCTCTTGAAAGACCTATATGCAGGTCAGGAAGAAACAGAACTGGACCTGGACCAACAGACTGGTTCTAAATAGGAAAAGGAATATGTCAAGGCTGTATATTGGCACCCTGCTTATTTAACTTATATCTGCTTATATATAGGGCATCGTGAGAAATGCTGCACTGGATGAAGCACAAACTGGAATCAAGATTGCTGGGAGAAATATCAATAACCTCAGATATGCAGATGACACCACCCTGATGGCAGAAAGTGAAGAACTAAAGAGCCTCTTGATGAAAGAGAAAGAGGAGAGTGAAATAGTTAGCTTAATGCTCAGCGTTCAGACAACTAAGATCATTGCATCCAGTCTCATCACTTCTTGGCAAATAGATGGGAAAACAGTGGAAACAGTGGCAGATTTTATTTTTCGGGGCTCGGAAATCATTGCAGATGGTGACTGCAGCCATGAAATTAAAAGATGCTTACGACTTGGAAGGAAAGTGATAACCAAACTAGACAGCATATTAAAAAGCTGAGACATTGCTTTGCCAACAAAGATCCGTCTAGTCAAGGCTAAGGTTTTTCCATGTCATGTATGGATGTGAAAGATGGACTATAAAGAAAGTTGACAGCCAAAGATTTGATGCTTTTGCACTGTGGTGCTGAAGAAGATGCTTGAAGTTTGCTTAGACTATAAGAGGACCCAACCACTCCATCCTAAAGGAAATCAGGTCTGAATATACATTGGAAACACTAATATTGAACCTGAAACTCCAATACTTTGGCCACTAGATGTGAAGAGCTGACTCATTTGGAAGTTGCTTTGATTTGCCTGTGAGTGTGGGCGCCCTACCTGGGCACAGGGCCTCAGGGGCCATTGCCACTGAATCATGACCTCCACGCAAGCACATTCCAGCTGTGTGACACTCAGCATGCAGGAGACTGGGAAAGCTATCTTCCTTGGAGGAAGGAAAGTCATACACAGAGTGTGTTTTCAGGCCTCTATTTGCAGCAAGTGTTTTGCTTCTCAGATGTCAGACCTGCAGGCCTGCCCCAAGGACCTCAATTCCAGAGTCAGGGCCATGTGTCTCCCTGCACATTCCGAGCCTTGCAAACACATTCCTGGGTCAGAGAGGTGCTTCCCATGAGGAAGAAGGCTGCGGGAGTGTGTCTGAGGGGGCCAGGTGGCATGCTGGGGTCACCTGGTTGAGGGCACCTTGCACATCCATTGGGCCCCAGGAGAGCAGTTATGGACTCGCCCCTTGCTTGAGATATCCCAAAGCAAGGAGCAATGCTAGCTGTATCAGAAGGAGGAAAACAGCAATGGGATGGATTTTCAAGCAGTTGCTAGGTCACACTGTGTTAGGGTTCCCCAGGAGACATGTGAGAATTTTGGCCCCTAGGCCCGGTATCTAGGGGTGTGCACAGGGTGTTTTCCCCACAGGATCCAAAATGTTCCAGACAGACCTAGGCTCAATAGCTGTTGCTAGGCTGCACCGCTTTAGGCACACCGAGAGAAGCAGGCACACTGTGGCCCCGAGGTCCGGTATGCAGGTTCACATATGGGGTGTGTCCCCGTAGGAGCCAAGAATTTTCCTGACAGTCCTAGGCTCCCTAGAGCACTCAGGTCTGCTCAGAGGACCGAAGTTCCAGAGGCAGGGTCGTGTATCTCCCCTTCCCTTTGTGATCCTTGCAAAGACATTCCAAGCTGATAGTGGTACTACCCATGAAGAAGCAAGCAGTGGGAGTATATTTGACATGACTGGGTGCCTTGATGGGCTCAGCTCCTCAAGGGGGCCTTTCCTCTCAAAGTAGGCCCCATGTCCGCTTGAGGACGGGGTTGGGCCCTCTTCCCTCCACACTGCCAAAGGGTGGAACAAAGCTAGGTGTCAGAGGTAAGAAAGGAGCAATTGGATGGATTTTCAAGCTCTCACTAGGCTGTACTGCTTCAAGGCCCACTCGAGCAAAACAGGCGCCCTGTGGCCCCTAGGTCGGGTATGCAGGTTCACACACAGGGTGTGTTCCCGTCAAAGCCAAGAATTTTCTGACAGACCTAGGCTCACTAGAATTGTCCTACAGAGCAAAGGGGATGGAAGAGATGTGTGGAGGTGGGTCTGCCTTCCCCTGTGAGTGTGGGGCTACTCCCTATGGCCCCAAGTTGAGGGATAACTGCAACTAAGAAAGGAAATCCAAGAAGGAACTCCAAGAAGCGCTTTTCCAGGAGGCTGGGACAGGGAGTCCGCAGGATGCAGGGAAAGGGAGCCTTCTTCAGGGAAGAAGAGGCAGCCACTCGGGGTGTGTTTGCAAGCCTCTTTGGAAGGCACAGTTTCGCTGATACAATTGAATTCCAGTTCTGCTCAGAGGACTGAAATTTCAGAGGCAGGGCCATGTATCTCCCCTTCCCTTTTCAATCCTTGCAAAGACATTCCTAGCTGATAGTGATACTGCCCATGAGGAAGTAAGCAGCTGGAGTGTGTTCGACATGACTGGGTGCCTTCCTGGGCTCAGCTCCTCAAGGGGACTTTCTACTCAAAGTAGGCCCATTGCCTACTTGGGGAGAGGGTATGGAAGGTTTGCTTCCAAATGGCGAAAAGGTGGAGCAAATCTAGCTTTGTCAGAGGTACGTAAAGTGCAATTTAATGGATTTTCAAGCTGTTGCCAGGCAACACCGCTTCAGGGTCCCCTCTCCCAGAAGAAAACAGGTGCCCTGTGGCCCCTAGGTCTGGTATGCAGATTCACACACAGGATGTGTCCCCACAGGAGCCAAGAGTTTTCCTACCAAGCCTAGGCTTACTAGAGCTCTACTATAGAGCAAAGGGGATGGAACAGAAGTGTGGATGTGACTTTGCCTTTACCTTTGACTGTGAGGCCCCTCCATAAGGTCCCAGGCGAAATTGCCCTCGCCCTTGTCCTAACCCTAACCCCAACACGACACCCTAACCCTAACCAACACCGTAACCCTATCCCAGAACCTAACACCAACCCGACCCCCTAACCCTAACCTGACACACTAACCCTAACGCATCATCCCAACCCTAACCTGACACCTTCACCCCTCAGCCCTCACCCTCACCCACACCCCTAACTTCTAACCCCTAAGCCACAATGTAACCCACACCCTAATCCACACCCTTAACCTAACCCACACCCTCCCCCCCACCCTACTCACACCCTCAACCCTAGACTTAACCTGCATCATCTTCAATTTCAGCACTTCTCATGCATCACAAAAGACAAGGGAGTCATATTTCAAACGTGAATCCAAGACCCATTAACCACATAACAGGAATATAAACACTGTGAACACATCATTTAAATCACTTGCACCACCAAATACCTCTCCACCACATATCATATCAATAACAGTGGAACTCATGTATGCCATACATATTGTAACATAGCAATCTAATACCCAACAGTAATCTGGGTAATTATATACACAAGATATATTTAAACCAAAAATATTTAAGCAAATTCCAGTTTTTACGATGGTTTTAATCCTCGCAAAAGTAGGATTAACAGCATGTTTTTCCACTAGGATCCAAAGCATTGAGCAAAATTGCCGAGGTCCAGCCCCAGCAGGACCAGGAATACCCAAGGGATGAGTGGCGTCAGCGAGGAAGAAGACAGACAGAAGACACACAGATGTTGCATAGAAGAGGTAGCTTCTTTTTTTAAATTTTAGGATAGCTCAGTTTTTTTTTTTTTTTAATTTTATTTTATTAGTTGGAGGCCAATTACTTCACAACATTTCAGTGGGTTTTGTCATACATTGACACGAATCAGCCATAGAGTTACACGTATTCCCCATCCCGATCCCCCCTCCCACCTCCCTCTCCACCCGACTCCTCTGGGTCCTCCCAGTGCACCAGGCCCGAGCACTCGTCTCATGCATCTCACCTGGGCTAGTGATCTCTTTCACCATAGATAAAATACATGCTGTTCTTTTGAAACATCCCACCCTCACCTTCTCCCACAGAGTCCAAAAGTCTGTTCTGTACTTCTGTGTCTCTTTTTCTGTTTTGCATATAGGGTTATCATTACCATCTTTCTAAATTCCATATATATGTGTTAGTATGCTGTAATGTTCTTTATTTTTCTGGCTTACTTCACTCTGAATAATGGGCTCCAGTTTCATCCATCTCATTAGAACTGATTCAAATGAATTCTTTTTAATGGCTGAGTAATATTCCATGGTGTATATGTACCACAGCTTCCTTATCCATTCATCTGCTGATGGGCATCTAGGCTGCTTCCATGTCCTGGCTATTATAAACAGTGCTGCGATGAACAATGGGGTGCACGTGTCTCTTTCAGATCTGGTTTCCGTGGTGTGTATGCCCAGAAGTGGTATTGCTGGGTCAAATGGCAGTTCTATTTCCAGTTTTTTAAGAAATCTCCACACTGTTTTCCATAGTGGCTGTACTAGTTTGCATTCCCACCAACAGTGTAAGAGGGTTCCCTTTTCTCCACACCCACTCCAGCATTTATTGCTTGTAGACTTTTGGATAGCAGCCATCCTGACTGGCGTGTAATGGTACCTCATTGTGGTTTTGATTTGCATTTCTCTAATAATGAGTGATGTTGAGCATCTTTTCATGCGTTTGTTAGCCATCTGTATGTCTTCTTTGGAGAAATGTCTGTTTAGTTCTTTGGCCCATTTTTTGATTGGGTCATTTATTTTTCTGGAATTGAGCTTCAAGAGTTTCTTGTATATTTTTGAGATTAATCCTTTGTCTGTTTCTTCATTTGCTATTATTTTCTCCCAATCTGAGGGCTGTCTTTTCACCTTACTTATAGTTTCCTTTGTAGTGCAGAAGCTTTTAAGTTTCATTAGGTCCCATTTGTTTATTTTTGCTTTTATTTCCAATATTCTGGGAGGTGGGTCATAGAGGACCCTGCTGTGATTCATGTCGGAGAGTGTTTTGCCTAAGTTCTCCTCTAGGAGTTTTATAGTTTCTGGTCTTACATTTAGATCTTTAATCCATTTTGAGTTTATTTTTGTGTGTGGTGTTAGAAAGTGTTCTAGTTTCATTCTTTTACAGGTGGTTGACCAGTTTTCCCAGCACCACTTGTTAAAGCAGTTGTCTTTTTTCCATTGTATATCCTTGCCTCCTTTGTCAAAGATAAGGTGTTCATAGGTTCGTGGATTTATCTCTAGGCTTTCTATTCTGTTCCATTGATCTATATTTCTGTCTTTGTGCCAGTACCATACTGTCTTGATGACTGTGGCTTTGTAGTAGAGACTGAAGTCAGACAGGTTGATTCCTCCAGTTCCATTCTTCTTTCTCAAGATTACTTTGGCTATTCGTGGTTTTCTGTATTTCCATACAAATTGTGAAATTATTTGTTCTAGTTCTGTGAAAAATACCGTTGGTAGTTTGATAGGGATTGCATTGAATCTATAGATTGCTTTGGGTAGAATAGCCATTTTGACAATATTGATTCTTCCAATCCATGAATACGGTATGTTTCTCCATCTGTTTGTGTCCTCTTTGATTTCTTTTATCAGTGTTTTATAGTTTTCTATGTACAGGTCTTTTGTTTCTTTAGGTAGATATACTCCTAAGTATTTTATTCTTTTTGTTGCAATGGAGAATGGTATTGTTTCCTTAATTTCTCTTTCTGTTTTTTCATTGTTAGTATATAGGAATGCAAGGGATTTCTGTGTGTTAATTTTATATCCTGCAACTTTACTATATTCATTGGTTAGCTCTAGTAATTTTCTGGAAGAGTATTTAGGGTTTTCTATGTAGAGGATCATGTCAACTGCAAACAACGAGAGTTTCACTTCTTCTTTTCCTATCTGGATTCCTTTTACTTCTTTTTCTGCTCTGATTGCTGTGGCCAAAACTTCCAAGACTATGTTGAATAATAGTGGTGAGAGTGGGCACCCTTGTCTTGTTCCTGATTTCAGGGGAAATGCTTTCAATTTTTCACCATTGAGGGTGATGCTTGCTGTGGGTTTGTCATATATAGCTTTTATTATGTTGAGGTATGTTCCCTCTATTCCTGCTTTCTGGAGAGTTTTAATCATAAATGAGTGTTGAATTTTGTCAAAGGCTTTCTCTGCATCTATTGAGATAATCATATGGTTTTTATCTTTCAATTTGTTAATGTGGTGTATTACATTGATTGATTTGCAGATATTGAAGAATCCTTGCATTCCTGGGATAAAGCCCACTTGGTCATGGTGTATGATTTTTTTAAGATGTTGTTGGATTCTATTTGCTAGAATTTTGCTAAGGATTTCTGCATCTATGTTCATCAGTGATATTGGCCTGTAGTTTTCTTTTTTTGTGGCATCTTTGTGTGGTTTTGGAATTAGGGTGATGGTGGCCTCATAGAATGAGTTTGGAAGTTTACCTTCTTCTGCAATTTTCTGGAAGAGTTTGAGTAAGATAGGTGTTAGCTCTTCTCTAAATTTTTGGTAGAATTCAGCTGTGAAGCCATCTGGTACTGGGCTTTTGTTTCCTGGAAGATTTTTGATTACAGTTTCGATTTCCTTGCTTGTGATGGGTCTGTTAAGATCTTCTATTTCTTCCTGGTTCAGTTTTGGAAAGTTATACTTTTCTAAAATTTGTCCATTTCATCCAAGTTGTCAATTTTATTGGCATAGAGCTGCTGGTAGTAGTCTCTTATGATCCTTTGTATTTCAGTGTTGTCTGTTGTGATCTCACCCTTTTCATTTCTTATTTTGTTAATTTGGTTCTTCTCTCTTTGTTTCTTAATGAGTCTTGCTAATGGTTTGTCAATTTTGTTTATTTTTTCAAAAAACCAGCTTTTAGCTTTGTTGATATTTGCTATGGTCTCTTTAGTTTCTTTTGCATTTATTTCTGCCATAATTTTTAAGACTTCTTTTCTTCTGCTAACCCTGGGGTTTTTCATTTCTTCCTTTTCTAATTGCTTTAGGTGTAGAGTTAGGTTATTTATTTGGCTTTTTTCTTGTTTCTTGATGTAAGCCTGTAATGCTATGAACCTTCCCCTTAGCACTGCTTTTACAGTGTCCCATAGGTTTTGGGTTGTTGTGTTTTCATTTTCATTCATTTCTATACATATTTTGATTTCTTTTTTGATTTCTTCTATGATTTTTTTGGTTATTCAGAAGCGTGTTATTTAGCCTCCATATGTTTGAATTTTTAACAATTTTTTTCCTGTAATTGAGATCTAATCTTACTGCACTGTGGTCAGAAAAGATGACTGGGATGATTTCAATTTTTCTGAATTTTCCAAGACCAGATTTATGGCCCAGGATGTGATCTATTCTGGAGAATGTTCCGTGTGGACTTGAGAAAAAGGTGAAATTGATTGTTTGGGGGTGAAATGTCCTATAGATATCAATTAGGTCTAGCTGGTCCATTGTATCATTTAAGGTTTGTGTTTCCTTTTTGATTTTCTGTTTAGTTGATCTATCCATAGTTGTGAGTGGGGTATTAAAGTCTCCCACTATTATTGTGTTACTATTCATTTCCTCTTTCATACTCATTAGCGTTTGCCGTACATATTGCGGTGCTCCTATGTTGGGTGCATATATATTTATAATTGTTATATCTTCTTCTTGGATTGATCCTTTGATCATTATGTAGTGTCCTTCTTTGTCTCTTTTCACATCCTTTATTTGAAAGTCTATTTTATCTGATATGAGTATTGTGACTCCTGCTTTCTTTTGGTCTCCATTTGCATGAAATATTTTTTTCCAGCCCTTCACTTTTAGTCTGTATGTGTCTCTGGTTTTGAGGTGGGTCTCTTGTAGACAGCATATATAAGGGTCTTGTTTATGTATCCATTCAGCCAATCTTTGTCTTTTGGTTGGGGCATTCAACCCATTTACATTTAAGGTAATTATTGATAGGTGTGGTCCCGTTGCCATTTACTTTGTTGTTTTGGGTTCATGTTTATACAACATTTCTGCATTTCCTGTCTAGAGAAGGTCCTTTAACATTTGTTGAAGAGCTGGTTTGGTGGTGCTGAATTCTCTCAGCTTTTGCTTGTCTGTAAAGCTTTTGATTTCTCCTTCATATCTGAATGAGATCCTTGCTGGGTACAGTAATCTAGGTTGTAGATTATTTTCTTTCATTACTTTCATTATGTCCTGCCATTCCCTTCTGACCTGGAAGGTTTCTATTGGTAGATCAGCTGTTATCCTTATGGGAATTCCTTTGTGTGTTATTTGTTGTTTCTCCCTTGCTGCTTTTAGTATTTGTTCTTTGTGTTTGATCTTTGTTAATTTGATTAATATGTGTCTTGGAGTGTTTCGCCTTGGGTTTTTCCTGTTTGGCACTCTCTGGGTTTCTTGGACTTGGGTGGCTATTTCCTTCCCCATTTTAGGGATGTTTTCAGCTATTATCTCCTCGAGTATTTTCTCATGGCCTTTCTTTTTGTCTTCTTCTTCTGGGACTCCTATGATTCGAATGTTGGGGCGTTTCACATTGTCCCAGAGGTCCCTGAGGTTGTCCTCATTTCTTTTGATCATTTTTTCTTTTTTCCTCTCTGCTTCATTTATTTCCACCATTCTATTGTCTACCTCACTTATCCTATCTTCTGTCTCCGTTATTCTACTCTTGGTTCCCTCCAAAGTGTTTTTGATCTCATTCATTGCATTATTCATTTTTAACTGACTCTCTTTTATATCTTCTAGGTCTTTGTTAAGCATTTCCTGCATCTTTTCAATCTTTGTCTCCAGGCTATTTATCTGTAACTCCATTTTGTTTTCAAGATTTGGATCATTTTTATTATCATTATTCTAAATTGTTTTTCAGATAGATTCCCTATCTCCTCCTCTTTTGTTTGACTTGGTGGGCACTTGTCATGTTCCTTTACCTGTTGGGTATTGCACTGTTCTTGCACTAGTGCACATGGCAAGTATTAGGTTCGGTTTCTAAGTGAGAAACTAATGGTTACATTCACAGCTGGCCACTGAGGTACTTAATGGGAGAGACGAACCCAGCTCTGCCAAGCAGTAGCCAACATGAAATCAGCTATTGTCATTGTAGCCAAGTTCCTTGAATTTGTAGTGTTATTTGCTGTGTTCTTCAAGAAGATGCCTTCGCCCTGCCAGTAAGACATATTTCCATAACACATAGCCAGGCACTCAATCGATGTGCATCCTCCAGTAAAGCCCAGCCCCGATGTCTTGGAGGAGCCTCTCTGCCCATTGTCATAAGCCAGTCTAATTTTGTCTGAGACCATGAAAACTCAATGTCTTTATTACGCTTGTGCTTCAGACGGGAGGTCTGAGAAGGCACTTCTGAAGGTTTATTCCTACCAGTCATTGTCATTTTATCGAGTCTTTAGTGTTTTTTTTTTTTGTTGTTGTTGTTGTTTTATTTATTAGTTCTACCAGTTTCTTGCTACCAACCCGTCTCCCTCCACCCTCGTGCACACACGATCAGTCATGGAATCCCGTGGACTTCAGCCTGCCAGACTCCTCTGTCCATGGATTTTTCCAGGCAAGAATACTGGAGTGGGTTGCCATTTCCTTCTCCATGTATGGAGTCTTTAAAGATTCCTTCACTGAGGTTTTGCTTCTCCACTTGTACATGCCCTTTCTACCTAAGTGCAGTAGAAGTCATCCCCACATCCAAACATGTCTGTCTTCCGACCTCTGCAGAATGTTTTGCTTGAGCTCACCAGAGCGTCAGGATATTCTAGAAAGCCTTCTGATTGCAGTCTGCTCAGGAGGTTACAAGTGTTTCAAACCTCAGGATTTTACAAAGCACTTTTTACAACCTCAGCTGAAAGGGAAGTCAACACTCAGTGAAAGTCACAGGCTTCCATGGCCTGGACTTGATTATGGGTTGTGCTTTCATAATCATCGTGTTTCATATACCAACTAAGATGTCACTGAGAATTTTTTTTTTTCTCATCTTTCTATCTTTCATGTTTATTTAGATATATTATGGGTTTTCCTATATACCTTCCGTTAGGGATAAGGGTCTTAAGTCAGTATAACTTACAGCAAGTGACTTCCAGTTAGCTGTGTTAGGACAGGAAAAAGAATGACCAGCTGCAGGATTCTTAAGATTATGTACGAAAACATTATTCGTTTTCCTGTGTGCAGTCATCCAATACTAACTTTGTGAAGTAGGCATTCAGAAAAATCACAAAACCGCCTAACTACTAGGCGGTATCCCATGCAAGTACTGACCAGGCCCGGCCCTACTCAATTTCCCAGATCAGAGGAGATAGAGCACGTTCAGGGTGCTATGGCCTTAGACCGAGGTGGCTGTCAGGTGCCCCAAGAGCTCCGCGTTGCACCTCCCTTGCGTTCTGACCTGCCCTTCGGCCTGGGGCCACAGCTCTCGAGCTGGCGCGCGCTGCACTTGAGCCGCACGACCCGCGACTGGACTCCGACCAACCAGGGCCGGCAGCTCGGGGGCCAGCGGAGGGCGCCATGGCCCCGCACACCGCCAGCCACGGCCAGCACCCGTCTGGCCCGGCCAGGGTCTGGCGTGCCTGCGGGACCTGGTGTGGGGGGAGGTGGGGTGGGTAGAGCAGCGAGGACGTCTTGGTGCCCCCTCACTCCCTGCCCCCCACCATCCCGTTCGCTGCTCAGGGTGACGTGGCTCCGGACGAGCGGGGCTTCCGCCCGGGGCCACGGTCCCCGGAGCCTCCTGCGGGCTTAGAGGCAGCCCAGCCGGGGCCCCAGGCGCACATCCTGCCCGCTGCGCAAACCCCCTGGAGCGCCTCAGCCCGGCCTTTTCGCCCTACCGAGACCCGCCCTGCCCCCACTCTGCCGGCCCAGCAAAAGTCTTTCCTGAGAGAGCAGAGGAGCGAAAGCCAGGCACAGGGACAGGCACTCGCACGCACCCACGCCAGGTGAGACAGAGGAAGAAAGAGACGAGGTTTCAGAGAGAGACTCGAAGACAGTTTGTGGGCAGGGGGGGACTCGGGCAGGATGCTGGGCAGCTGCAGAGGCCACCCGGCCCTGAGCAGTGAATGCGATGGGGGCAGGGGGAAGCCGCTGAGTAGGGGCGGGACTGGAGAGGCCCAGGGTGCAAGGGCACCTGAGATCTCGTCGCTCCGCACCCCGCCCCCGTTCTCCCAACCCCCTGCACGCACGCCACGCCCGGGCTCTCTGACACTAGCTTCTCCGGAGTGTGGTCACCTGAATTTCTATCCTTGTGCTCAACTGAGTGATGACAGTGTATTTAAAAGCTAGGACATTTCCAAATAAATTAAGCTTAGTGTTTCACAGGACACCCGGACATGAATGCAGAGACCAGCACGGATGCATGGACACCAACCTTGGTAACTGGACAACCAATGGGAAATTACTGACTCAGGAGAGAGAAAGAAACCCAAACAGATGGAATGAAATGAACCGAAACACAAACTTTGCAACTCACACCCTAATTCAATTACAAACAAAAAAAAAGAAAGAAAACAACACTATAACCATTTTAGAAAAACAATAGACTTCTCCATAACCTTTGGTCGGGTGAGGAGTTCTAGCACACGACAAAATAAGCCACCTTTTCAAAATCGTGAATATGTTAGTTCACACATTGACTTTTACATTGAAATGTGTAACAAATAAACTTAAAATCATTGACTCACTACATAAGCATGGAAGTATTTTAAACATAAAATATGTTCTATAGTATTCAGGAAGCATTTGGCACATGTCTCACTGTATGAGACCCAAAACTGGAACTTAGTTGAAGAGTCAGGATAGTCTAAAAATGAATCCCTAACTAAAAGGAATACACAGGATTATTGTAGATAAAAAAGGTTAAAGAAGAGAAACTAGAAATCAGTCAATAAATGTTTTAGGGGTTAGGTTAGAGTGACTAGCCTCTGTGTGACTTTTTAAATTTTTCAAGTTTGCATCTTCCAAATTTTCCATGCTGAGAATAATACTTTCATATCAGTTTCAAAATCAGTCTCACACTAAAGACAGTAAGACTGGAATAAGAAATAAGAAATGCTTGGGGGGTAAAAAAAATGCTTGAACTAAAGGTGGTACTGATGAAATTATTTGCAGGGCAGCCAAGGAGTCACAGATGTAGAGAACAGACTTATGGACATGGGCAGGGGGGAGGAAGGAGAGGGTCAGATGAATGCAGAGTAACATGAAAATATATTACCATACGTAAAAACAGATGCCAATGAAATTTGCTGTATGACTCAGGGGACTCAAACAGGGGCTCTGCAACAAGCTAGGGGTGGAATGGGGAGGGAAATGGGAGAGAGGTTCAGGAGGGAGGAGACATATGTATACTTGTGGCTCATTCATGCTGATGTTTGGCAACAAAATTCTGTAAAGCAACTATCCTTCAATTGAAAGAAAAAGTCATGTTTGGACTTACCAAACAAGGTCTTGTGTACTTCTAGCATGGCCTTCTGTTTCGTGCTGCCCCCCTTAACTCATTCTTCCATATCATTAAACAGACTAGTCAAGTTTTTGCCAAAAATATCTTGAGCTCCTGCATTATGCTGATCCACTGCCTTCTCACGATCCAGTTTAGAATGGAGACCAAAGAAACCTTTTGTCGTGTCTTCAAGTATTTGAGGCCACACTATGTGACTTTTAAAAATAAATGTGGATAAGACGGATATGACTAAAGCAATCTAATGACAATATCTGTGCTTCAGGAAAGACTTCTGCAGAGAACTAGTAAATTTTATATATAGTATGAGAAGAATTTTTTAAATGCATGCCAACGTTTATTTCTCCTCCGCTAGCCATCTGGACAAGGAAAACTGAGTTTACCAATCAATGTCCATAGTTATGCTCCCTCACCGATTTTTACCCAATATGTGTTACTCAGGCAGGAGACCCTGGTTCAGTTCCTGGGTCAGGAAGATCCGCTGGAGAAGGGATAGGCTACCCACTCCAGTAGTAGTGGGCTTTCCTTGTGGCTCAGTTGGTAAAAATCATTCCTGTTTCACAAGACTAGATCAACTCCTCTCAAAGCAAATACAGGATGGAAATAACTATGCAGTACAAAGCTGATTCTGTATATTTATAGTACTCACTCATGAGCTTGACAGAGGTACTAGATCTGTTACCACATTTCTTGTTCTAAGTAATATCCGCATGTGCAGGTGAAAGTGGCTCAGATCGTGCCTGACTCTTTGCGGCCCCATGGACTATAGAGTCCGTGAATTCTCTAGGCCAGATTACTGGAGTGGGTAGCCTATCCCTTCTCCAGGGGATCTTCCCGACCCAGGACTGAAAGCGGGGTCTCCTGTGTTGCAGGCAGATTCTTTAGCAACTGAGCTAGAAGGGCTTCCCTGGTGGCTCAGTTGCTAAAGAATATCTGCATAACTGTCTATCGATTTGGCATTAGCAATCTGTCTGTGAGCAGGGCCGGTCATAAGCAGCTTCTGTGAGAAAACAGAAGCATGTCTGTCTGACTTGCTTCTCCGTGGAGCTTTCACTGTTCGTGCGCTAGTGCACATGGCAAGTATTAGGTTCGGTTTCTAAGTGAGAAACTAATGGCTACATTCACAGCTGGCCACTGAGGTACTTAATGGGAGAGGCGAACCCAGCTCTGCCAAGCAGTAGCCAACATGAAATCAGCTATTGTCATTGTAGCCAAGATCCTTGAATTTGTAGTGTTATTTGCTGTGTTCTTCAAGAAGATGCATTCACCCTGCCAGTAAGATATATTTCCATAACACATAGCCATGCACTCAATCGATGTGCATCCTCCAGTAAAGCCCAGCCCCGATATCTTAGAGGAGCCTCTCTGCCCATTGTCATAAGCCAGTCTAATTTTGTGTGAGACCGTGAAAACTCAGTGTCTTTTTTACGCTTGTGCTTCTGACGGGAGGTCTGAGTAGGCACTTCTGAAGGTTTATTCCTGCCAGTCGTTGTCATATTTATCGAGTCTTTATTTTATATTTTTTCTTATTTTTTACTTCTACCAGTTTCTTGCTACCAACCCGTCTCCCTCCACCCTCGTGCACACATGATCAGTCATGGAATCCCGTGGACTTCAGCCCGCCAGACTCCTCTGTCCATGGATTTTTCCAGGCAAGAATACTGGAGTGGGTTGCCATTTCCTTCTCCATGTATGGAGTCTTTAAAGATTCCGTCACTGAGGTGTTGCTTCTCAACTTGTATATGCCCTTTCTCCCTAAGTGCAGTAGAAGTCATCCCCACTTCCCAACATGTCTGTCTTCCGACCTCTGCAGAATGTATTGCTTGAGTTCACCACAGCATCAGGATATTCTAGAAAGCCTTCTGATTGCAGTCTCTTCAGGAGGTTACAAGTGTTAATCCTCAGGATTTTACAAAGCACTTTTTACAACCTCACCTGAAAGGGACGTCAACATTCAGTGAAAGTCACAGGCTTCCATGGCCTGGACTTGATTATGGGCTGTGCTTTCATAATCATCGTGTTTCATATACCAACTAAGATGTCACTGAGAATTTTTTTTTTCTCATCGTTCTATCTTTCATGTTTATTTAGATATACTATGGGTTTTCCTATATACCTTCCGTTAGGGATGAGGGTCTTAAGTCAGTAGAACTTACTGCAGCTGACTTCCAGTTAGCTGTGTTAGAACAGGAAAAAGGATGACCAGCAGCTGGATTCTTAAGATTATGTACGAAAACTTTTTTCGTTTTCCTGTGTGCAGTCATCCAATTCTAACTTTCTGCAGTAGGCATTCAGAAAAATCAAAAAAACGCCTAACGGGTTAGGCGGTCTCCCATGCAAGTATTGACCAGGCCCGGCCCTACTCAATTTCCCAGATCAGAGGAGATAGGGCACGTTCAGGGTGCTAAGGCCTTAGACCGAGGCGGCTGTCAGGCCCCCAAGAGCTCCGCTTTGAGCCTCCCTTGCGTTCTGACCTGCCCTTCAGGCCTAGGGCCACAGCTCTCGAGCTGGCGCGCGCTGCACTTGAGCCGCACGAACCGCGATTGCACTCCGACCAACCAGAGCCGGCAGCTCGGGGGCCAGCGGAGGGCGCCACGGACCCGCACACCACCAGCCCCGGCCAGCACCCGTCTGACCCGTCCAGGACCTGGCGTGCCTGCGGGACCTGGGGTGGGGGGAGGGGGTTGGGTAGAGCAGCGAGGACGTCTCGGTGCCCCCTCATCCCCTGCCCCCCACCATCCCGTTCGCTGCTCAGGGTGACATGGCTCCGGACGAGCGGGTCTTCGGCTCGGGGCCACGGGCCCTGGAGCCTCCTGCGGGCTTAGAGGCAGCCCAGCCGGGGCCCCAGGCGCACATCCTGCCCGCTGCCCCAACCCCCTGGAGCGCCTCAGCCCCGCCTTTTCACACGACCGAGACCCGCCCTGCCCCCACTCTGCGGGCCCAGCACAAGTCTTTCCTGAGAGAGCAGAGGAGCGAAAGCCAGGCACACGGACAGGCACTCGCACGCACCCACGCCAGGTGAGACAGAGGCAGAAAGAGACGAGGGTTAAGAGAGAGACTCGAAGACAGCTTGTGGGCAGCGGGGGACTCGGGCCGCATGCCGGGCAGCTGCAGAGGCCACGCGGCCCTGAGCAGCGAATGCGATGGGGGCAGGGGGAAGCCGCTGAGTAGTGGCGGGCCTGGAGAGGCCCAGGGTGAGAGGACACCTGAGATCTCCGCGCTCCGCGCCCCGCCCCCCTCCCCCCAACCCCCTGCACGCATGCCACGCCGGGACGCTCTGACACTAGCTTCTCTGGAGTTTTGTCACTTGAATTTCTCTCCCTCTGCTCAACTGAGTGATGACAGTGTATTGAACAGCTAGGTCATTTCCAAATAAATTAAGCTTAGTGTTTCACAGGACACCCGGACATGAATGCAGAGACCAGCACGGATGCATGGACACCAACCTTGGTAACTGGACAACCAATGGGAAATTACTGTCTGACTCAGGAGAGAGAAAGAACCCCGAACAGATGGAATGAAATGAACAGAAACACAAACTTTGCAACTCACACCCTAATTCAATTACAAAAAAAAAAAACCAACAACACTATAACCATTTTAGAAAAACAATAGAACTCTCCATGACCTTTGGTCGGGTGAGGAGTTCTAGCACAGGACAAAATAAGCCACATTTTCCAAATCGTGAATATGTTAATTCACACATTGACTTTTACATTGAAATGTGTAACAAATAAACTTAAAATCATTGACTCACTACATAAGCATGGAAGTATTTTAAACATAAAATATGTTCTATAGTATTCAGGAAGCATTTGGCACATGTCTCACTGTGTGAGACCCAAAACTGGAACTTAGTTGAAGAGTCAGGATAGTCTAAAAACGAATCCCTAACTAAAAGGAATACACAGGATTATTGTAGATAAAAAAGGTTAAAGAAGAGAAACTAGAAATCAGTCAATAAATGTTTTAGGGGTTAGGTTAGAGTGACTAGCCTCTGCGTGACTTTTTAAATTTTTCATGTTTGCATCTTCCAAATTTTCGATGGTGAGAATAGTACTTTCATATCAGTTTCAAAATCAGTCTCACACTAAAGACAGTAAGACTGGAATATGAAATAAGAAATGCTTGGGGGGAAAAAATGCTTGAACTAAAGGTGGTACTGATGAAATTATTTGCAGGGCAGCCAAGGAGACACAGATGTAGAGAACAGACTTATGGACATGGGCAGGGGGGAGGAAGGAGAGGGTGAGATGAATGCAGAGTAACATGAAAATATATTACATAGGTAAAAACAGATGCTAATGAAATTTGCTGTATGACCCAGGGGACTCAAACAGGGGCTCTGCAACAAGCTAGGGGTGGAATGGGGAGGGAAATGGGAGAGAGGTTCAGGATGGAGGAAACATATGTATACCTGTGGCTTATTCATGCTGATGTTTGGCAACAAAATTCTGTAAAGCAACTTTCCTTCAATTGAAAGAATAAGTCATGTTTGGATTTACAAAACAAGGTCTTGTGTACTTCTAGCATGGCCTTCTGTTTCGTGCTGCCACCCTTAACTCATTCTTCCATATCATTAAACAGACTAGTCAAGTTTTTGCCAAAAATATCTTGAGCTCCTGCATTATGCTGATCCACTGCCTTCTCACGATCCAGTTTAGAATGGAGACCAAAGAAACCTTTTGTCATGTCTTCAAGTATTTGAGGCCACACTATGTGACTGTTAAAAATAAATGTGGATAAGACGGATATGACCAAAGCAATCTAATGACAATATCTGTGCTTCATTAAAGACTTCTGCAGAGAACTAGTAAATTTTATATATAGTATCAGAAGAATTTTTTAAATGCATGCCAACGTTTATTTCTCCTCCGCTAGCCATCTGGACAAGGAAAACTGAGTTTACCAATCAATGTCCATAGTTATGCTCCCTCACCTATTTTTACCCAATATGTGTTACTCAGGCAGGAGACCCTGGTTCAGTTCCTGGGTAAGGAAGTACCGCTGGAGAAGGGATAGGCTACCCACTCCAGTATTAGTGGGCTTTCCTTGTGGCTCAGTTGGTAAAGAATCATTCCTCTTTCACAAGAGTAGCTCAACTCCTCTCAAAGCAAATACAGGATGGAAATAACTATGCAGGACAAAGCTGATTCTGTATATTTATAGTACTCACTCTTGAGCTTGACAGAGGTGCTAGATCTGTTACCACATTTCTTTTTCTAAGTAGTATCCGCATGTGCAGGTGAAAGTGGCTCAGTTCGTGCCTGACTCTTTGTGGCCCCATGGACTATAGAGTCCGTGGAATTCTCTAGGCCAGAATACTGGAGTGGGTAGCCTATCCCTTCTCCAGGGGATCTTCCCAACCCAGGACTTAAAGCGGGGTCTCCTGCGTTGCAGGCAAATTCTTTACCAACTGAGCTAGTAGGGCTTCCCTGGTCGCTCAGTTGCTAAAGAATATCTGTATAACTGTCTATCGATTTGGCATTAGCAATCTGTCTGTGAGCAGGGCCGGTCATAAGCAGCTTCTGTGAGAAAACAGAAGCATGTCTGTCTGACTTGCTTCTCCGCGGAGCTTTCACTGTTCTTGCGCTAGTGCACATGGCAAGTATTAGGTTTGGTTTCTAAGTGAGAAACTAATGGCTACATTCACAGCTGGCCACTGAGGTACTTAATGGGAGAGGCGAACCCAGCTCTGCCAAGCAGTAGCCAACATGAAATCAGCTATTGTCATTGTAGCCAAGTTCCTTGAATTTGTAGTGTTATTTGCTGTGTTCCTCAAGAAGACGCCTTCGCCCAGCCAGTAAGACATATTTCCATAACACACAGCCATGCACTCAATCGATGTGCATCCTCCAGTAAAGCCCAGCCCCGATGTCTTAGAGGAGCCTCTCTGCCCATTGTCATAAGCCAGTCTAATTTTGTGTGAGACCGTGAAAACTCAGTGTCTTTTTTACGCTTGTGCTTGTGACGGGAGGTCTGAGAAGGCACTCCTGAAGGTTTATTCCTACCAGTCGTTGTCATATTTATCGAGTCTTTATTTTATATTTTTTCTTATTTTTTACTTCTACCAGTTTCTTGCTACCAACCCGTCTCCCTCCACCCTCGTGCACACACGATCAGTCATGGAATCCTGTGGACTTCAGCCCACCAGGCTCCTCTGTCCATGGATTTTTCCAGCCAAGAATACTGGAGTGGGTTTCCATTTCCTTCTCCATGTGTGGAGTCTTTAAAGATTCCGTCACTGTGGTGTTGCTTCTCCACTTATACATGCCCTTCCTCCCTAAGTGCAGTAGAAGTCATCCCCACTTCCCAACATGTCTGTCGTCCGACCTCTGCAAATGTATTGCATGAGCTCACCACAGCGTCAGGATATTCTAGAAAGCCTTCTGATTGCAGTCTCTTCAGGAAGTTACAAGTGCTTCAAACCTCAGGATTTTACAAAGCACTTTTTACAACCTCAGCTGAAAGGGAAGTCAACACTCAGTGAAAGTCACAGGCTTCCATGGCCTGGACTTGATTATGGGTTGTGCTTTCATAATCATCGTGTTTCATGTACCAACTAAGATATCACTGAGAATTTTTTTTTTTTCTCATCGTTCTATCTTTCATGTTTATTTAGATATACTATGGGTTTTCCTATATACCTTCCGTTAGGGATGAGGGTCTTAAGTCAGTAGAACTTACTGCAACTGACTTCCAGTTAGCTGTGGTAGGACAGGAAAAAGAATGACCAGCTGCTGGAATCTTAAGTTTATGTACGAAAACATTATTCGTTTTCCTGTGTGCAGTCATCCAATTCTAACTTTCTGAAGTAGGCATTCAGAAAAATCACAAAACCGCCTAACTACTAGGCGGTCTCCCATGCAATTACTGACCAGGCTCGGCCCTACTCAATTTCCCAGATCAGAGGACATAGGGCACGTTCAGGGTGCTATGGCCTTAGACCGAGGCGGCTGTCAGGCCGCCCAAGAGCTCCGCGCGGCGCCTCCCATGCATTCTGACATGCCCTTCGGGCCTGGGGCCACAGCTCTCGACCTGGCGCGTGCTGCACTTGAGCCGCACGACCCGTGACTGGACTCCGACCAGCCAGGGCCGGCAGCTCGGGGGCCAGCGGAGGGTGCCACGGCCCCGCACACCGCCAGCCCCGGCCAGCACCCGTCTGGCCCGGCCAGGGCCTGGCATGCCTGCGGGACCTGGGGTGGGGGGTGGGGGGGTGGGTAGAGCAGCGAGGACATCTCGGTGCCCCCTCACCCCCTGCCCCCCACCATCCCTTTCGCTGCTCAGGGTCACGTGGCTCCGGACGGTTGGGGCTTCGGCCCGGGTCCCCGGTCCCCGGAGCCTCCTGCGGGTTTAGAGGCAGCCCAGCCGGGTCCCCAGCCGCACATCCTGCCCGCTGCGCAAGCCCCCTGGAGCACATCAGCCCCGCCTTTTTGCCCTACCGAGACCCGCCCTGCCCCCACGCTGCCGGCCCAGTACAAGTCTTTCCTGAGAGAGCAGAGGAGCGAAAGCCAGACACACGGACAGGCACTCGCACGCACCCACGCCAGGTGAGACAGAGGCAGAAAGAGACGAGGGTTCAGAGAGAGACTGGAAGACAGCGTGTGGGCAGGGGGGGCCTCGGGCAGGATGCCGGGCAGCTGCAGAGACCACCCGGCCCTGAGCAGCCAAAGCGATGGGGGCGGGGGGAGGCCACTCAGCAGCGGCGGGCCTGGAGAGGCCCAGGGTGGGAGGACACCTGAGATCTCCGCGCTCCGCGCCCCGCCCCCCTCCCCCCAACCCCCTGCACGCATGCCACGCCGGGGCGCTCTGACACTAGCTTCTCTGGAGTTTTGTCACTTGAATTTCTCTCCCTCTGCTCAACTGAGTGATGACAGTGTATTGAACAGCTAGGTCATTTCCAAATATATTAAGCTTAGTGCTTCACAGGACACCCGGTCATGTATGGAGAGACCAGCACGGATGCATGGACACCAACCTTGGTAACTGGACAACCAATGGGAAATTACTGTCTGACTCAGGAGAGAGAAAGAAACCCGAACAGATGGAATGAAATGAACAGAAACACAAGCTTTGCAACTCACACCCTAATTCAGTTACCAGAAAATAGACAACACTATAACCATTTTAGAAAAACAATAGACCTCTCCAGGACCTTTGGTCGGGTGAGGAGTTCAAACACACACCAAAAAAAAAGCCAACTTTTCCAAGTCGTGAATATGTTAGTTCACACATTGACTTTTACATTGAAATGTGTAACAAATAAACTTAAAATCATTGACTCACTACATAAGCATGGAAGTATTTTAAACATAAAATATGTTCTATAGTATTCAGGAAGCACTTGGCACATCTGTAAGTGTATCAGACCCAAAACTGGAACGTAGTGGAAGAGTCAGGATAGTCTAAAAATGAATCCCTAACTAAAAGGAACACACAGGATTACTGTAGATAAAAAAGGTTAAAGAAGAGAAGCTAGAAATCAGTCAATAAATGACTTAGGGGTTAGCTTAGAGTGACTAGCCTCTGCGTGACTCTTTAAATTTTTCATGTTTGCAGCTTCCAAATTTTCCATGGTGAGAATAATACTCTCGCCTCCAAACCAGAGTGACTTGGGGACACAAAGGTAGAAGTCGATAATTTTCTTTGCCTATGTCTGAATATTTACAGTCAGAGGTAGAAAAGGAGGAGTCTGTCCCTTGTCTAGATGATGTCAATCCCCAGGTGTGGGATGTCTCCAGCCCTGGTTTAGCCATAAATGTTCCACCAGTAAAGATTTCTCTGAGACCAAATGCTCCCTAGCCCTGGAAAAGACAATATCCCTTTAAACCAGTAGTTCTTGAGGGTCTTAGACCATTAGTTAACAAATACCGAGATACTGAAACTCGAATCAGCTGTGAGTCCCCCTGCAACACCCCAATCTTGCCCGTTCAATAACCAGATGGATCTTACTGATTCGTCCAGGATCTAAGAGCTGTTCATGAAGCTGTGGTTCCCATCCACCCCAGAGTCCCAATCCCATAAACCCTCCTATCCCAAGTCCCAGGAACTGCCAAGTACTTCTCAGTCTTGGACCTTCAAGGTGCTTTCTTTTGCATTCCTCTCCATCCTGAATCCCAAAAACTCTTTGCTTTTGAGTGGCGGGACTTGGAAACAAGAGAGACCATACAACTCTCGACTGGACTCGACTACCCCAAGGGTTTAGGGACAGCCCTCATATCTTCGGGACTTCCTCGGGGAGAGAACTAAGGGAATTAACTTTAACAAACAGTAGTCTAATACAGTATGTGGATGACTTGCTCATAGCTAGGCCAGATTTTACCAGCTCTCAAATGGACACTATTTAAAACGCTAACTTTCCTGTATGAAAAGGGTTATCGAGTATCCCCCAAGTAGGCTCAGATTAGCTTAACCCAAGTAAAATACCTTGGATTTATAATTACGGAGAGAAAAAGAATGCCTGACCCCCAGGGGAGATCCCTCATCTTAAATACCCCGTACCCCCAAACAAAACAACAGCTTAGGGGATTTTTAGGAAGGACCGGGTTTTGCAGGACCTGGATTCCTAATTATGGCAATCTGGCCAGACCCCTATATGAAAATTTAAGGGGGAAAGACGAAGAGCCACTCGATTGGCATCAGACCTGCAAGGTGGCCTTTAATGTCCTAAAAGAGTCCATCACTACAGCCCCAGCTTTAGGCCTCCCCAACCTGGAGAAGCCTTTTAGACTCTATGTTTCTGGAAGGACAGGAACTGCTCTTGGGGTGTTAGAGCAGATGATGGGGCCCGTATTACAACCTGTGGCTTATCTCTCAAAATAACTAGATGAGGTGGCCAGAGGGTGGCCCACTTGCCTCCGGGCAGTAGCAGCCACCGCTCTTATGGTTAAGGAGGCATCTAAGCTGACCCTGGGTCAGCCCACCACAGTGTATACGCCTCACCGGGTGCAAGCAGTCTTGGAAACGAAAGGGGACAGGTGGATGACAGGGGGAAGGATCACCCAATACCAAGCCCTCCTCCTTGACACTCCAGAAATTAAGTTGAGGGTCTGCCAGACTTTAAATCCAGCAACCTTACTGCCAGATCCCCCTACCTCCCCTCTGGATCACCAATGCATACAAATCACAGACGAGTTATACTCTTCTCGCCGGGACCTATCAGAGACACCTTTATCTGACCCAGAGGAAAACTGGCACACAGATGGCAGCAGTTTTGTAGAAAAGGGAGAGAGGAAAGAAGGATATGTTGTAGCGAGCCTGGAAGAAACTAAGGAAAGTGGGTCTCTTCCCCCAGACACCTCAGCCCAGAAAGCTGAGGTTTTTGCCCTGACAAGAGCTTTGGAGTTAGGAGAAGGAAAGAGGATTAATGTGTGTATGGACTCTAAGTATGCTTTCCTCATTCTGCATGCCCGTGCAGCAATTTGGAAAGAAAGAGGGATGCTCAGTGCCCGAAGCTCTGCTATTAAACACAAAGAGCTCATTCTCAGGCTCCTGGAGGCAGTCAAACTTCCTGCAAAATTAGCTGTCATCCACTGCAAGAGTCACCAAAAGGGGCAAGAAAAAGAGGCTCAGGGAAATAGGAAAGCTGATCAAGAGGCAGGACGAGCTGCCGGGGAAGCTACCTCTGCCACTGCTATCTGCCCCCTTTTCCCCAAGGAAACCCTGAATCCAGATTTTACCCCAGGGGGACATTCCCGATATGCTGAGCGGGGCTGGGAGATTGGGTCACATGGGTGGTTTCAGCCTGATCAGGCCCAAATAATACTCCCTGATTCTCAGGTTTAAAACATTACTAACTCCTTACATAAGAGCGCCCATTTTGGAAAAGATAATCTAGAAATCTTGCTTAAGCCTATTCTCTCCCATCCCCAGTTAGCTAAGGTTGTTAAACAGGTCACACAAAATTGTGACACCTGTCTAAAAAATAACCCAAAAACCAGATCTCCTCTAATTACACATGTCCAACAGCGGGGATCATACCCAGGAGCGGACTGGCAATGCCGCTCCACATTTAGTATTTACAGCCATGCCCAAGACCCAAGGGTTTTCTTACTTGCTAGTCTTTATTGACACATTCACAGGATGGATAGAAGCGTTCCCTACTGAGACTGAGAGAGCTACAGAAGTCTGTAAAGCTCTGCTGAAGGAGATAGTGCCTAGGTTTGGGCTGCCTCGGTCACTTCAGAGTGACAACGGGCCCTCTCTTACAGCCACGATACACCAGAACCTAGCCGCATGCTTAGGCATAAAATACCAGCTCCGCTCATCCTGGAGGCCTCAAGCTTCAGGAAAGGTAGAGAGAGCCAACCAGACTCTTAAAAGGGCTCTGGTTAAGCTATGTCAGAAACACATAATAAGTGGACACATATGCTGCCCAAAGCCCTCATGAGAATCCGGACATCCCCCAAACGGCCATTATTGTTAAGTCCTTATGAAATGATGTATGGGCGATCATTCTTAACTTCTGATTTGTTTCTTGACGAGGATGCCAATACACTCTTAAAACATATAATTGACCTGGGAATGTTTCTGCAAGAACTCTAACGGTATGGAGAACAAACAACAGGAAGACTTGAAAAATCCCCAGGTAAAGCCAGGGGATCAAGTATCAGTAAAGACCTGGCAAGAAAAAGGGCGTCCAAACCAGCTGTCCGAGAAATGGACAGGGCCATATCACGTTGTTCTAGTGACTTCAACTGCTGTAAAAGTGAAGGGTCTATCTGCCTGGGTCCACAATTCTAGAATAAATCCCTATGGCCTACAGGAGGGGGAGACAGAAACTGAGACTCCACAGCCAGAGGACAGCTATTCCTGTGAATGTGTTGAAGATCTCAGGCTCTTGTTCAAGCAGAACCCCATCAATCCTGCCTCAGATAACTAAAATGCATCATATGATGTTCTTCATCTTTCTAATCATATCTCCCTGTATGGCTATTGATCTCTCCCTAAACGAGGCATGTTCACTTGCAAACCACACTGCTTCTCAACTGAACCTAAGCAGCCCGGGCTGCATCTGCATTAATGACAAAGGTTGGGGGTATGTCCAACCCATCCCACGGTATCAATATCAAAGGCCCACCCTTCCAGCCGAGCTATGGGCTGTTACTCAGCGCCCCCATGTGGTCGTAATATGGCCTTATGGGGAAAGGGGGAAAAAAAACTTCATGTCTTGGTACCAGCAACAACTGTCTCTATTTACCCCCTGGATGACATCTGCAATCCCACCTGAGCCCTTATTTTCTCTCATGACTAACATCCCCCATGTGACCTTCCCTATCTCTCTAAAAAGCCACTCCCTAACAGGGGTGTCAGTGAGAAATCTAGACGACTCACAATGTGGGGTGACCGTCACTGTTGAAACTGATGGGAAAAACCGGGAAAGGCTCTGCAGCTGGGAGACCAGCCGACGCCACCCCCGGCCAGCACGCGCCTGGCCCGGCCCGGGGCGCATCCCGAACCCAGAGAGGCCTGGCGAGGCTGCCGGAGCTCTGGCGGGGGTTGGGGAGGGGGGTGGCTTGAGCGGGGAGGACGTCTCGGTGCCCCCCCACCCCCCACTCCCTACCATCCCGTTCGCTGTTCAGGGTCACGTGGCTCCGGACGAGCGGGGCGTCGGCCTGGGGCCGCGGTCCCCGGAGCCTCCTGCGGGCTTAGGGGCAGCCCAGCCGGGTCCCCAGGCGCCCATCCTGCCGGCTGTGCAAACCCTCTGGAGCGCCTCAGCCCCGCCCTGTTCCCAAACCGAGGCCGGCCCTGCCCCCACGCCACAGGCCCAGCACAGGGCCTTACTGAGAGAGCGGACGAGCGACAGCCAGGCACACGGTCAGGCACTCGCACGCACCCACGCCAGGTGAGACAGAGGCAGAAAGAGACGAGGGTTCAGAGAGACACCGGAAGACAGCGTGTGGGCAGGGGGGGCTTCGGGCAGGATGCCGGGCAGCTGCAGAGACCACCCGGCCCTGAGCAGCAAATGCAATGGGGGCGGGGGGAGGCTGCCGAGCAGAGGCAGGCCTTCAGAGGCCCAGGTTGGGAGGGCACCTGAGATATCCGCGGTCCGCGCCCCTCCCACCCCAACCCCCTGAACGCACGCCCCTCTCCGACGAAAGCTTCTCCGGAGTTTGATCACCTGAATTTCTATCCTTGTGCTCAACTGAGTGATGACAGTATATTGCACAGCTAGGTCATTTCCAAATAAATTAAGCTTAGTGTTTCACAGTACACCCGGACATGAATGCAGAGACCAGCACGGATGCATGGACACCAACCTTGGTAACTGGACACCAATGGGAAATTACTGTCTGACTCAGGAGAGAGAAAGAAACCCGAACAGATGGAAAAATTGAACAGAAACACAAACTTTGCAACTCACACCCCAATTCAATTACCGAAAAAAACATCAACACTATAACCATTTTAGAAAAACAATAGACCTCTCCATGACCTTTGGACCGGTGAGGCATTCTTACACACAACAAAAAAAGCCACCTTTTCCAAATCGAGAATATGTTAGTTCACACATTGATTTTACATTGAAATGTGTAACAAATAAACTTAAAATCATTGACTCACTACATACGCATGGAAGTATTTTAAACATAAAATATGTTCTATAGTATTCAGAAAGCACTTGGCACATCTGTAAGTGTATCAGACCCCAAACTGGAACTTAATGGAAGAGTCAGGATAGTCTAAAAATGAATCCCTAACTAAAAGGAATACACAGGATCACGTAGATCAAAAAGGTTAAAGAAGAGAAACTAGAAATCAGTCAATAAATGTTTTAAGGGTTAGCCTAGAGTGACTAGCCTCTGCGTTACTTTTTAAATTTTTCATGTTTGCATCTTCCAAATTTTCCGTGCAGTGAATAATACTTTCATATCAGTTTCGAGATCAGTCTCACATTAAAGACAGTAAGAGTGGAATAAGAAATAAGAAATGCTTGGGGGGGGGGGAAGAAATGCTTGAACTAAAGGTGGTACTGATGAAATTATTTGCAGGGCAGCCAAGGAGTCACAGATGTAGAGAACAGACTTATGGACACGGGCAGGGGGGAGGAAGGAGAGGGTGAGATGAATGCAGAGGAACATGGAAACATAGTACCATACGTTAAAAGTGATGCCAATGGAATTTGCTGTATGACTCAGGGGACTCAAACAGGGGCTCTGCAACAAGCTAGAGGGGTGGAACGGGGAGGAGGAGACGGGAGAGAGGTTCAGGAGGGAGGAGACATATGTACACCTGTGGCTCATTCACGTTGATGTTTGGCAACAAAATTCTGTAAAGCAACTATCCTTCAATTGAAAGAAAAAGTCATGTTTGGACTTACCAAACAAGGTCTTGTGTACTTCTAGCATGGCCTTCTGTTTCGTGCTGCCATCCTTAATTCATTCTTCAATATCATTAAACAGACTAGTCAAGTTTTTGCCAAAAACATCTTGAGCTCCTGCATCATGCTGATCAACTGCCTTCTCTCGATCCAGTATAGAATGGAGACCAAAGAAACCTTTTGTCGTTTCTTCAAGTGATTGAAGCCACTCTATGTGATTTTAAAAAATAAATGTGGATAAGACGGATATGACCAAAGCAATCTAATGACAATATCTGTGCTTCATTAAAGATCTGCAGAGAACTAGTAAATTTTTTGTATAGTATCAGAAGAATTTTTTAAATCCACACCATCATTTCTTTCGCGTCCGCTAGCCATCTAGGCAAGGAAAACTGATTTTACCAATCAATGTCCATAGTTCTGCCCCCTCACCATTTTTTACCAAATATGTGTTACTCAGGCAGGAGACCCTGGTTCAATTCCTGGGTCAGGAAGATCTGCTGGAGAAGGGATAGGCTACCCACTCCAGTATTAGTGGGCTTCCCTTGTGGCTCAGTTGGTAAAGAATCATTCCTCTGTACCAAGAGTAGCTCAACTCCTCTCAAAGCAAATACAGGATGGTAGTAACTATGCAGGACAAAGCTGATTCTGTATATTTATAGTACTCACTCATGAGCCTGACAGAGGTCCTAGATCTGTTACCACATTTTTTTTTTAAGTGATATCTGCATGTGCAGGTGAAAGTGGCTCAGTTCGTGCCTGACTCTTTGCAGCCCCAAGGACTATACAGTCCATGGAATTCTCTAGGCCAGAATACTGGAGTGGGTAGCCTATCCTTTCTCCAGCGGATCTTCCCGACCCAGGACTCAAAGCGGGGTCTCCTGCGTTGCAGGCAGATTCTTTACCAACTGAGCTAGTAGGGCTTCCCTGGTGGCTCAGTTGCTAAAGAATGTCTGCATAACTTTCTATCGATTTGGCATTAGCAATCTGTCTGTGAGCATGGCCGGTCATAAGCAGCTTCTGTGAGAAAACAGAAGCATGTCTGCCTGACTTGCTTCTCTGGGGAGCTTTCACTGTTCTTGCGCTAGTGCACATGGCAAGTTTCTAAGTGAGAAAGTAATGGCTACTATCACTGCTGGCCACTGAGGTACTTAATGGCAGAGGCAATCCCAGCTCTGCCAAGCAGTAAACATCACGAAATTAGCTATTGTCATTGTAGCCAACTTCCGTGAATTTGTGGTGTTATTTGCTGTGTTCTTCAAGAAGATGCATTCACCCTGCAAATAAGACATATTTCCATAACACACAGCCATGCACTCAATCGATGTGCATCCTCCAGTAAAGCCCAGCTCCGATATCTTAGAGGACCCTCTCTGCTCATTGTCATAAACCAATCTAATTTTTTGTGAGACCGTGAAAACTCAGTGTCTTTATTACGCTTGTGCTTCTGACGGGAGGTCTGAGAAGGCACTTCTGAAGGTTTATTCCTACCAGTCGTTGTCATATTTATCGAGTCTTTATTTTATATTTTTTTCTTATTTTTTACTTCTACCAGTTTCTTACTACCAGCCCGTCTCCCTCGACCCTCGTGCACACACGATCAGTCATGGAATCCCGTGGACTTCAGCCCGCCAGACTCCTCTGCCCATGGAGTTTTCCAGGCAAGAATACTGGAGTGGGTTGCCATTTCCTTCTCCATGTGTGGAGTCTTTAAAGATTCCATCACTGAGGTGTTGCTTCTCCACTTGTACATGCCCTTCCTCCCTAAGTGCAGTAGAAGTCATCCCCACTTCCCAACATGTCTGTCTTCCGTCCTCTGGAGTATGTATTGCTTGAGCTCACCACAGCGTCAGGATATTCTAGAAACCCTTCTGATTGCAGTCTCTTCGGGAGGTTACAAGTGCTTCAAGCCTCAGAATTATACAAAGCACTTTTTACGACCTCAGCTGAAAGGGAAGTCAACACTCAGTGACAGTCACAGGCTTCCATGGCCTGGACTTGATTATGGGCTGTGCTTTCATAATCATCGTGTTTCCGATACCAACTAAGATGTCACTGAGAAATTTTTTTCTTTCTCATCATTGTATCTTTCATGTTTATTTAGATATATAATGGGTTTTCCTATATATCTTCCCTTAGGGATGAGGGTCTGAAGTCAGTAGAACTTACTACAACTGATTTCCAGTTAGCTGTGTTAGGACAGGAAAAAGAATGACCAGCTGCAGGATTCTTAAGATTATGTATGAAAATATGATTCGTTTTACTGTGTGAAGTCATCCGATTCTAACTTTCTGAAGTAGGCATTCAGAAAAATCAAAAAAAATCGCCTAACTACTAGGCGGTCTCCCATCCAAGTACTGACCAGGCCCGACCCTGCTCAGTTTCCCAGATCACAGGAGAGAGGGCACGTTCAGGGTGGTATGGCCTTAGACCGAGGCGGCTGCCAGGTGCTGCAGGAGCCCCGCGTTGCGCCTCCCTTGCGGTCTGACCTGCCGGTCGGGCCTGGGGCTACAGTTCTCGAGCGGCCTCGCGCTGCACTTGAGCCGTACGACCCGCGATTGGACTCCGTCCGGCCAGAGACTGCAGCTCGGCGGCCAGCGGAGGGCGCCCCCGCTCCGCACACCGCGAGCCCAGGCCAGCACCAGTCTGGCCTGGCCGGCCGGGGCCTGGCGTGCCTGCGGAACCTGGGGTGGGGGGAGGGGGTGTGGGTAGAGCAGCGAGGACATCTCGGTGCCCCCTCACCCCCTGTCACCCACCATCCCGTTCGCTGCTCAGGGTCAGGTGGCTCCGGATGAGCGGGGCTTCGGCCCGGGTCTGCAGTCCCCGGAGCCTCCTGGAGCTTAGGGGCAGCCCAGCCGGGGCCCCACGCTCCCATCCTACCGGCTGTGCAAACCCCCTGGAGTGCCTCAGCCCCGCCCTGTCCCCAAAGCGAGGCCCGCCCTGCCCCCTCGCCACGAGCCCAGCACAGGACCTTCCTGAGAGAGCGGACGAGCGACAGCCAGGCACACGGACAGGCACTCGCACGCACCCACGCCAGGTGAGACAGAGGCAGAAAGAGTCGAGGGTTCAGAGAGAGACTGGAAGACAGCGTGTGGGCAGGGTGGGCCTCGGGCAGGATGCAGGGCAGCTGTAGAGACCACCCGGCCCTGAGCAGCCAAAGCGATGGGGGCGGGGGGAGGCCACACAGCAGCGGCGGGCATGGAGAGGCCCAGGGTGGGAGGACACCTGAGATCTCCGCGCTCAGCTCCCCGCCCCCCTCCCACCAACCCGCTGCACGCATGCCACGCCAGGGCGCTCTGACACTAGCTTCTCTGGAGTTTTGTCACTTGAATTTCTCTCCCTCTGCTCAACTGAGTGATGAAAGTGTATTGAACAGCTAGGTCATTTCCAAATAAATTAAGCTTAGTGTTTCACAGGACACCCGGGCATGTATGGAGAGACCAGCACGGATGCATGGACACCAACCTTGGTAACTGGACAACCAATGGGAAATTACTGTCTGACTCAGGAGAGAGAAAGAAACCCGAACAGATGGAATGAAATGAACAGAAACACAAGCTTTGCAACTCACACCCTAATTCAATTACCAGAAAATAAACAACACTATAACCATTTTAGAAAAACAATAGACCTCTCCATGACCTTTGGTCGGGTGAGGAGTTCAAACACACATCAAAAAAAAAGCCAACTTTTCCAAGTCGTGAATATGTTAGTTCACACATTGACTTTTACATTGAAATGTGTAACAAATAAACTTAAAATCATTGACTCACTACATAAGCATGGAAGTATTTTCAACATAAAATATGTTTTATAGTATTCAGGAAGCACTTGGCACATCTGTAAGTGAATCAGACCCAAAACTGGAACGTAGTGGAAGAGTCAGGATAGTCTAAAAATAAATCCCGAACTAAAAGGAACACACAGGATTACTGTAGATAAAAAAGGTTAAAAAAGAGAAGCTAGAAATCAGTCAATAAATGTCTTAGGGGTTAGCTTAGAGTGACTAGCCTCTGCGTGACTCTTTAAATTTTTCATGTTTGCTGCTTCCAAATTTTCCATGGTGAGAATAATACTTTCGGCTCCAAACAAGAGTGACTTGGGCACACAAAGGTAGAAGTCGATAATTTTCTTTGCCTATGTCTGAATATTTACAGTCAGAGGTAGAAAAGGAGGAGTCTTTCCCTTGTCTAGATGATGTCAATCCCCAGGTGTGGGATGTCTCCAGCCCTGGTTTAGCTATAAATGTTCCACCAGTAAATATTTCTCTGAGACCAAATGCTCCCTAGCCCTGGAAAAGACAATATCCCTTAAAACCAGAAGCTCTTGAGGGTCTTAGACCATTAGTTAACAAATACCGAGATACTGGAACTCGAATCAGCTGTGAGTCCCCCTGCAACACCCCAATCTGCCCGTTCAATATCCACATGGATCTTACCGATTCGTCCAGGATCTAAGAGCTGTTAATGAAGCTGTGGTTCCCATCCACCCCATAGTCCCAAACCCATATACCCTCCTATCCCAAGTCCCAGGAATTGCCAAGTACTTCTCAGTCTTGAACCTTCAAGGTGCTTTCTTTTGCATGCCTCTCCATCCTGAATCCCAAAAACTCTTTGCTTTTGAGTGGCGGGACTTGGAAACAAGAGAGACCATACAACTCTCGACTGGACTCGACTACCCCAAGGGTTTAGGGACAGCCCTCATATCTTCGGGACTTCCTCGGGGAGAGAACTAAGGGAATTAACTTTAACAAACAGTAGTCTAATACAGTATGTGGATGACTTGCTCATAGCTAGGCCAGATTTTACCAGCTCTCAAATGGACACTATTTAAAACGCTAACTTTCCTGTATGAAAAGGGTTATCGAGTATCCCCCAAGTAGGCTCAGATTAGCTTAACCCAAGTAAAATACCTTGGATTTATAATTACGGAGAGAAAATCAATCCCTGACCCCGAGGGGAGATCCCTCATCTTAAATACCCCGTACCCCCATACAAAACAACAGCTTAGGGGATTTTAAGGAAGGACCGGGTTTTGCAGGACCTGGATTCCTAATTATGGCAATCTGGCCAGACCCCTATATGAAAATTTAAGGGGGAAAGAGGAAGAGCCACTCGACTGGCATGAGACCTGCATGGTGGCCTTTAATGCCCTAAAACAGTCCATCACTAGAGCCCCAGCTTTAGGCCTCCCCAACCTGGAGAAGCCTTTTAGAATCTATGTTTCTGGAAGGACAGGAACTGCTCTTGGGTTGTTAGGGCAGATGATGGGGCCCGTATTACAACCTGTGGCTTATCTCTCAAAATAACTAGATGAGGTGGCCAGAGGGTGGCCCACTTGCCTCCGGGCAGTAGCAGCCACCGCTCTTATGGTTAAGAAGGCATCTAAGCTGACCCTGGGTCAGCCCACCACAGTGTATACTCCTCACCGGGTGGAAGCAGTCGTGGAAACGAAAGGGGACAGGTGGATGACAGGGGGAAGCATCACCCAATACCAAGCCCTCCTCCTTGACACTCCAGAAATAAAGTTGAGGGTCTGCCAGACTTTAAATCCAGCAACCTTACTGCCAGATCCCCCTACCTCCCCTCTGGATCACCAATGCATACAAATCACAGGCGAGTTATACTCTTCTCGCCTGGACCTATCAGAGACACCTTTATCTGACCCAGAGGAAAACTGGCACACAGATGGCAGCAGTTTTGTAGAAAAGGGAGAGAGGAAAGCAGGATATGCTGTAGCGAGCCTAGAAGAAACTAAGGAAAGTGGGTCTCTTCCCCCAGACACCTCAGCCCAGAAAGCTGAATATTTTGCCCTGACAAGAGTTTTGCAGTTAGGAGAAGGAAAGAGGATTAATGTGTGTATGGACTCTAGGTATGCTTTCCTCATTCTGCATGCCCGTGCAGCAATTTGGAAAGAAAGAGGGATGCTCAGTGCCCGAAGCTCTGCTATTAAACACATAGAGCTCATTCTCAGGCTCCTGGAGGCAGTCAAACTTCCTGCAAAATTAGCTGTCATCCACTGCAAGAGTCACCAAAAGGGGCAAGAAAAAGAGGCTCAGGGAAATAGGAAAGCTGATCAAGAGGCAGGACGAGCTGCTGGGGAAGCTAACTCTGCAACTGCTATCTGCCCCCTTTTCCCCAAGGAAAACCTGACTCCAGATTTTACCCCAGGGGGACATTCCCGATATGCTGAGCGGGGCTGGGAAATTGGGTCACATGGGTGGTTTCAGCCTGATCAGGCCCAAATAATAATCCCTGATTCTCAGGTTTAAAACATTACTTACTCCTTACATAAGAACGCCCATTTTGGAAAAGATAATCTAGAAATCTTGCTTAAGCCTATTCTCTCCCATCCTCAGTTAGCTAAGGTTGTTAAACAGGTCACACAAAATTGTGACACCTGTCTAAAAAATAACCCAAAAACCAGACCTCCTCTAATTACACCTGTCCAACATCGGGGATCATAGCCAGGAGCGGACTGGAAAGTAGAATTTACAGCCATGCCCAAGACCCAAGGGTTTTCTTACTTGCTAGTCTTTATTGACACATTCACAGGATGGATCGAAGCGTTCCCTACTGAGACTGAGAGAGCTACAGAAGTCTGTAAAGCTCTGCTGAAGGAGATAGTGCCTAGGTTTGGGCTGCCTCGGTCACTTCAGAGTGACAACGGGCCCTCACTTACAGCCCCGATACTCCAGAACCTAGCCACATGCTTAGGCATAAAATACCAGCTCCGCTCATCCTGGAGGCCTCAAGCTTCAGGAAAGGTAGAGAGAGCCAACCAGACTCTTAAAAGGGCTCTGGCTAAGCTATGTCAGAAACACATAATAAGTGGACACATATGCTGCCCAAAGCCCTCATGAGGCTACAGACATCCCCCAAACGGCCACTATTGTTAAGTCCTTATGAAATGATGTATGGACGACCATTCTTAACTTCTGATTTGTTTCTTGACGAGGATGCCAATACACTCTTAAAACATATAATTGACCTGGGAAGGTTTCAGCAAGAACTCCAACGGTATGGAGAACAAACCACAGGAAGACTTGAAAAATCCCCAGGTAAAGCCAGGGGATCAAGTATCAGTAAAGACCTGGCAAGAAAAAGGGAGTCCAAACCAGCTGTCCGAGAAATGGACAGGGCCATATCAGGTTGTTCTAGTGACTTCAACTGCTGTAAAAGTGAAGGGTCTATCTGCCTGGGTCCACAATTCTAGAATAAAACCCTATGGCCTACAGGAGGGGGAGACAGAAACTGAGACTCCAAAGCCAGAGGACAGCTATTCCTGTGAACCTGTTGAAGATCTCAGGCTCTTGTTCAAGCAGAACCCCATCAATCCTGCCTCAGATAAGTAAAATGCATCATATGATGTTCTTCATCTTTCTAATCATATCTCCCTGTATGGTTATTGATCTCTCCCTAAACGAGGCATGTTCACTTGCAAACCACACTGCTTCTCAACTGAACCTAAGCAGCCCAGGCTGCATCTGCATTAATGACAAAGGTTGGGGGTATGTCCAACCCATCCCAGGGTATCACTATCAAAGGCCCACCCTTCCATCCGAGCTATGGGCTGTTACTCAGCGCCCCCATGTGGTCGTAATATGGCCTTTTGGGGAAAGGGGGAAAAAAAACTTCATGTCTTGGTACCAGCAACAACTGACTCTATTTACCCCCTGGATGACATCTGCAGTCCCACCTGAGCCCTTATTTTCTCTCATGACTAACATCCCCCAAGTGACCTTCCCTATCTCTCTAAAATGCCACTCCCTAACAGGGGTGTCAGTGAGAAATCTAGACGACTCACAATGTGGGGTGACCGTCACTGTTGAAACTGATGGGAAAAACCGGGACAGGCCCTGCAGCTGGGAGACTTGCCGACGCCACCCCCGGCCAGCACGCGCCTGGCCCGGCCCGGGGCGCTTCCCGGACCCCGAGCGGCCTGGTGAGGCTGCGGGATCTCTGGCGGGGGTTGGGGAGGGGGGTGGCTTGAGCGGGGAAGACGTCTCGGTGGCCCCCCACTCCCCGCCCCCCACCATCCCGTTCGCTGCTCAGGGTCACGTGGCTCCGGAAGAGCGGGGCGTCGGCCCGGGGCCGCGGTCCCCGGAGCCTCCTGTGGCTTAGGGGCAGCCCAGCCGGGGCCCCAGGCGCCCATCCTGCCGGCTGTGCAAACCCCCTGGAGTGCCTCAGCCCCGGCCTGTCCCCAAACCGAGGCCCGCCCTGCCCCCACGCCACAGGCCCAGCACAGGACATTCCTGAGAGAGTGGACGAGCGACAGCCAGGCACACGGACAGGCACTTGCATGCACCCAAGCCAAGTGAGACAGAGGCAGAAAGAGTCGAGGGTTCAGAGAGAGACTGGAAGACAGCGTGTGGGCAGGGGGGGCCTCGGGCAGGATGCCGCGCAGCTGCAGAAACCACCCGGCCCTGAGCAGCCAAAGCGATGGGGGCGAGGGGAGGCCACTGAGCAGCGGCGAGAATGGAGAGGCCCAGGGTGGGAGGACACCTGAGATCTCCGCGCTCCACTCCCCGCCCACCTCCCCCCAACCCCCTGCACGCATGCCATGCCGGGGCGCTCTGACACTAGCTTCTCTGGAGTTTTGTCACTTGAATTTCTCTCCCTCTGCTCAACTGAGTGATGACAGTGTATTGAACAGCTAGGTCATTTCCAAATAAATTAAGCTTAGTGTTTCACAGGACACCGGGACATGTATGGAGAGACCAGCACGGATGCATGGACACCAACCTTGGTAACTGGACAACCAATGGGAAATTACTGTCTGACTCAGGAGAGAGAAAGAAACCCGAACTGATGGAATGAAATGAACAGAAACACAAGCTTTGCAACTCACACCCTAATTCAATTACCAGAAAATAAACAACACTATAACCATTTTAGAAAATCAATAGACCTCTCCATGACCTTTGGGCTGGTGAGGAGATCAAACACACAGCAAAAAAAAGCCAACTTTTCCAAGTCGTGAATATGTTAGTTCACACATTGACTTTTACATTGAAATGTGTAACAAATAAACTTAAAATCATTGACTCACTACATAAGCATGGAAGTATTTTAAACATAAAATATGTTCTATAGTATTCAGGAAGCACTTGGCACATTTGTAAGTGAATCAGACCCAAAACTGGAACGTAGTGGAAGAGTCAGGATAGTCTAAAAATGAATCCCTAACTAAAAGGAAAACACAGGATTACTGTAGATAAAAAAGTTTAAAGAATAGAAGATAGAAATCAGTCAATAAATGTCTTAGGGTTTAGCTTAGAGTGACTAGCCTCTGCGTGACTCTTTAAATTTTTCATATTAACAGCTTCCAAATTTTCCATGGTGAGGATAATACTTTCGCCTCCAAACCAGAGTGACTTGGGGACACAAAGGTAGAAGTCGATAATTTTCTTTGCGTATGTCTGAATATTTACAGTCAGAGGTAGAAAAGGAGGAGTCTGTCCCTTGTCTAGATGAGGTCAATCCCCAGGTGTGGGATGTCTCCAGCCCTGGTTTAGCCATAAATGTTCCACCAGTAAAGATTTCTCTGAGACCAAATGCTCCCTAGCCCTGGAAAAGACAATATCCCTTAAAACCAGTAGCTCTTGAGGGTCTTAGACCATTAGTTAACAAATACTGAGATACTGGAACTCGAATCAGCTGTGAGTCCCCCTGCAACACCCCAATCTTGCCCGTTCAAAAACCAGATGGATCTTACCGATTCGTCCAGGATCTAAGAGCTGTTAATGAAGCTGTGGTTCCCATCCACCCCATAGTCCCAAACCCATATACCCTCCTATCCCAAGTCCCAGGAAATGCCAAGTACTTCTCAGTCTTGGACCTTCAAGATGCTTTCTTTTGCATTCCTCTCCATCCTGAATCCCAAAAACTCTTTGCTTTTGAGTGGCGGGACTTGGAAACAAGAGAGACCATACAACTCTCGACTGGACTCGACTACCCCAAGGGTTTAGGGACAGCCCTCATATCTTCGGACTTCCTCGGGGAGAGAACTAAGGGAATTAACTTTAACAAACAATAGTCTAATACAGTATGTGGATGACTTGCTCATAGCTAGGCCAGATTTTACCAGCTCTCAAATGGACACTATTTAAAACGCTAGCTTTCCTGTATGAAAAGGGTTATCGAGTATCCGCCAAGTAGGCTCAGATTAGCTTAACCCAAGTAAAATACCTTGGATTTATAATTACGGAGAGAAAAAGAATGCCTGACCCCGAGGGGAGATCCCTCATCTTAAATACCCCGTACCCCCAAACAAAACAACAGCTTAGGGGATTTTTAGGAAGGACCGGGTTTTGCAGGATCTGGATTCCTAATTATGGCAATCTGGCCAGACCCCTATATGAAAATTTAAGGGGGAAAGAGGAAGAGCCACTCGACTGGCATGAGACCTGCAAGGTGGACTTTAATGCCCTAAAAGATTCCATCACTACAGCTCCAGCTTTAGGACTCCCCAACCTGGAGAAGCCTTTTAGACTCTATGTTTCTGGAAGGACAGGAACTGCTCTTGGGGTGTTAGAGCAGATGATGGGGCCCGTATTACAATCTGTGGCTTATCTCTCAAAATAACTAGATGAGGTGGCCAGAGGGTGGCCCACTTGCCTCCGGGCAGTAGCAGCCACCGCTCTTATGGTTAAGGAGGCATCTCAGCTGACCCTGGGTCAGCCCACCACAGTGTATACGCCACACCGGGTGCAAGCAGTCTTGGAAACGAAAGGGGACAGGTGGATGACAGGGGGAAGCATCACCCAATACCAAGCCCTCCTCCTTGACACTCCAGAAATAAAGTTGAGGGTCTGCCAGACTTTAAATCCAGCAACCTTACTGCCAGATCCCCCTACCTCCCCCCTGGATCACCAATGCATACAAATCACAGACGAGTTATACTCTTCTCGCCGGGACCTATCAGAGACACCTTTATCTGACCCAGAGGAAAACTGGCACACAGATGGCAGCAGTTTTGTAGAAAAGGGAGAGAGGAAAGCAGGATATGCTGTAGTGAGCCTGGAAAAAACTAAGGAAAGTGGGTCTCTTCCCCCAGACACCTCAGCCCAGAAAGCTGAACTTTTTGCCCTAACAAGAGCTTTGGAGTTAGGAGAAGGAAAGAGGATTAATGTGTGTATGGACTCTAAGTATGCTTTCCTCATTCTGCATGCCCGTGCAGCAATTTGGAAAGAAAGAGGGATGCTCAGGGCCAGAAGCTCTGCTATTAAACACAAAGAGCTCATTCTCAGGCTCCTGGAGGCAGTCAAACTTCCTGCAAAATTAGCTGTCATCCACTGCAAGAGTCACCAAAAGGGGCAAGTAAAAGAGGCTCAGGGAAATAGGAAAGCTGATCAAGAGGCAGGACGAGCTGCCGGGGAAGCTACCTCTGTCACTGCTATCTGACCCCTTTTCCCCAAGGAAACCCTGACTCCAGATTTTACCCCAGGGGGACATTCCCGATATGCTGAGCGGGGCTGGGAGATTGGGTCACATGGGTGGTTTCAGCCTGATCAGTCCCAAATAGTACTCCCTGATTCTCAGGTTTATAACATTACTAACTCCTTACATAAGAGCGCCCATTTTGGAAAAGATAATCTAGAAATCTTGCTTAAGCCTATTCTCTCCCATCCCCAGTTAGCTAAGGTTGTTAAACAGGTCACACAAAACTGTGACACCTGTCTAAAAAATAACCCAAAAACCAGACCTCCTCTAATTACACCTGTCCAACATCGGGGATCATACCCAGGAGCGGAATGGCAAGTAGAATTTACAGCCATGCCCAAGACCCAAGGGTTTTCTTACTTGCTAGTCTTTATTGACACTTTCACAGGATGGATCAAAGCGTTCCCTACTGAGACTGAGAGAGCTACAGAAGTCTGTAAAGCTCGGCTGAAGGAGATAGTGCCTAGGTTTGGGCTGCCTCGGTCACTTCAGAGTGACAACGGGCCCTCAATAACAGCCACGATACCCCAGAACCTAGCCACATGCTTAGGCATAAAATACCGGCACCGCTCATCCTGGAGTCCTAAAGCTTCAGGAAAGGTAGAGAGAGCCAACCAGACTCTTAAAAGGGCTCTGGCTAAGCTATGTCAGAAACACATAATAAGTGGACACATATGCTGCCCATAGCCCTCATGAGGCTACGGACATCACCCAAACGGCCACTATTGTTAAGTCCTTATGAAATGATGTATGGACGACCATTCTTAACTTCTGATTTGTTTCTTGACGAGGATGCCAATACACTCTTAAAACATATAATTGACCTGGGAAGGTTTCAGCAAGAACTCCAACGGTATGGAGAACAAACCACAGGAAGACTTGAAAAATCCCCAAGTAAAGCCAGGGGATCAAGTATCAGTAAAGACCTGGCAAGAAAAAGGGAGTCCAAACCAGCTGTCTGAGAAATGGACAGGGCCATATCAGGTTGTTCTAGTGACTTCAACTGCTATAAAAGTGAAGGGTCTATCTGCCTGGGTCCACAATTCTAGAATAAAACCCTATGGCCTACAGGAGGGGGAGACAGAAACTGAGACTCCAAAGCCAGAGGACAGCTATTCCTGTGAACCTGTTGAAGATCTCAGGCTCTTGTTCAAGCAGAACCCCATCAATCCTGCCTCAGATAAGTAAAATGCATCATATGATGTTCTTCCTCTTTCTAATCATATCTCCCTGTATGACTATTGATCTCTCCCTAAACGAGGCATGTTCACTTGCAAACCACACTGCTTCTCAACTCAACCTAAGCAGCCCGGGCTGCATCTGCATTAATGCCAAAGGTTGGGGGTATGTCCAACTCATCCCAGGGTATCACTATCAAAGGCCCACCCTTCCAGCCGAGCTATGGGCTGTTACTCAGCGCCCCCATGTGGTCGTAATATGGCCTTTTGGGGAAAGGGGGAAAAAAAACTTCATGTCTTGGTACCAACAACAACTGTCTCTATTTACCCCCTGGATGACATCTGCAATCCCACCTGAGCCCTTATTTTCTCTCATGACTAACATCCCCCAAGTGACCTTCCCTATCTCTCTAAAAAGCCACTCCCTAACAGGGGTGTCAGTGAGAAATCTAGACGACTCACAATGTGGGGTGACCATCACTGTTGAAACTGATGGGAAAAACCGGGACAGGCCCTGCAGCTGGGAGACCAGCCGACGCCACCCCCGGCCAGCACGCGCCTGGCCCGGCCCGGGGCACTTCCCGTACCCCGAGCGGCCTGGCGAGGCTGCGGGATCTCTGGCGGGGGTTTGGGAGGGGGGTGGCTTGAGCGGGGAGGACGTCTCGGTGCCCCCGCACCCCCCGCCCCCCACCATCTCGTTCGCTGCTCAGGGTCAGGTGGCTCCGGATGAGCGAGGCGTCGGCCCGGGGCCGCGGTCCCCGGAGCCTCCTGCGAGCTTAGGGGCAGCCCAGCAGGGGCCCAGGCGCCCATCCTGCAGGCTGTGCAAACCGCCTGGAGTGCCTCAGTCCCGCCCTGTCCCCAAACCGAGGCTCGCCCTGCCCCCACGCCACGGGCCCAGCACAGGACCTTCCTGAGAGAGCGGACGAGCGACAGCCAGGCACACGGACAGGCACTCGCACGCACCCACGCCAGGTGAGACAGAGGCAGAAAGAGTTGAGGGTTCAGAGAGAGACTGGAAGACAGCGTGTGGGCAGGGGGGGCCTCGGGCAGGATGCCGGGCAGCTGCAGAGACCACCCGGCCCTGAGCAGCCAAAGCGATGGGGGCGGGGGGAGGCCACTGAGCAGCGGCGGGCCTGGAGAGGCCCAGGGTGGGAGGACACCTGAGATCTCCGCGCTCCGCGCCCCGCCCCCCTCCCCCCAACCCCCTGCACGCATGCCATGCCGGGGCGCTCTGACACTAGCTTCTCTGGAGTTTTGTCACTTGAATTTCTCTCCCTCTGCTCAACTGAGTGATGACAGTGTATTGAACAGCTAGGTCATTTCCAAATAAATTAAGCTTAGTGTTTCACAGGACACCCGGACATGTATGGAGAGACCAGCACGGATGCATGAACACCAACCTTGGTAACTGGACAACCAATGGGAAATTACTGTCTGACTCAGGAGAGAGAAAGAAACCCGAATAGATGGAATGAAATGAACAGAAACCCAGGCTTTGCAACTCACACCCTAATTCAATTACCAGAAAATAAACAACACTATAACCATTTTAGAAAAACAATAGAACTCTCCATGACCTTTGTTCGGGTGAGGAGTTCAAACACACAGCAAAATAAAGCCAACTTTTCCAAGTCGTGAATATGTTAGTTCACACATTGACTTTTACATTGAAATGTGTAACAAATAAACTTAAAATCATTGACTCACTACATAAGCATGGAAGTATTTTAAATATAAAATATGTTCTATAGTATTCAGGAAGCACTTTGCACATCTGTAAGTGTATCAGACCCAAAACTGGAACGTAGTAGAAGAGTCAGGATAGTCTAAAAATGAATCCCTAACTAAAAGGAACACACAGGATTACTGTAGATAAAAAAGGTTAAAGAAGAGAAGCTAGAAATCAGTCAATAAATGTCTTAGGGGTTAGCTTGGAGTGACTAGCCTCTGCGTGACTCTTTAAATTTTTCATGTTTGCAGTTTCCAAATTTTCCATTTTGAGAATAATACTTTCGCCTCCAAACCAGAGTGACTTGGGGACACAAAGGTAGAAGTCGATAATTTTCTTTGCCTATGTCTGAATATTTACAGTCAGAGGTAGAAAAGGAGGAGTCTGTCCCTTGTCTAGATGATGTCAATCCCCAGGTGTGTGATGTCTCCAGCTGTGGTTAAACCATAAATGTTCCACCAGTAAAGATTTCTCTGAGACCAAATGCTCCCTAGCCCTGGAAAAGACAATATCCCTTAAAACCAGTAGCTCTTGAGGGTCTTAAACCATTAGTTAACAAATACCGAGATACTGGAACTCGAATCAGCTGTGAGTCCCCCTGCAACACCCCAATCTTGCCCGTTCAAAAACCAGATGGATCTTACCGATTCGTCCAGAATCTAAGATCTGTTAATGAAGCTGTGGTTCCCATCCACCCCATAGTCCCAAACCCATATAACCTCCTATCCCAAGTCCCAGGAAATGCCAAGTACTTCTCAGTCTTGGACCTTCAAGGTGCTTTCTTTTGCATTCCTCTCCATCCTGAATCCCAAAACTCTTTGCTTTTGAGTGGCGGGACTTGGAAACAAGAGAGACCATACAACTCTCGACTGGACTCGACTACCCCAAGGGTTTAGGGACAGCCCTCATATCTTCGGGACTTCCTTGGGGAGAGAACTAAGGGAATTAACTGTAACATACAGTAGTCTAATACAGTATGTGGATGACTTGCTCATAGATAGGCCAGATTTTACCAGCTCTCAAATGGACACTATTTAAAACGCTAACTTTCCTGTATGAAAAGGGTTATCGAGTATCCGCCAAGTAGGCTCAGATTAGCTTAACCCAAGTAAAATACCTTGGATTTATAATTACGGAGAGAAAAAGAATGCCTGACCCCGAGGGGAGATCCCTCATCTTAAATACCCCGTACCCCCAAACAAAACAACAGCTTAGGGGATTTTTAGGAAGGACCGGGTTTTGCAGGATCTGGATTCCTAATTATGGCAATCTGGCCATACCCCTATATGAAAATTTAAGGGGGAAAGAGGAAGAGCCACTCGACTGGCATGAGACCTGCAAGGTGGCCCTTAATTCCCTAAAAGAGTCCATCACTACAGCCCCAGCTTTAGGCCTCCCCAACCTGGAGAAGCCTTTTAGACTCTATGTTTCTGGAAGGACAGGAACTGCTCTTGGGGTGTTAGAGCAGATGATGGGGCCTGTACTACATCCTGTGGCTTATCTCTCAAAATAACTAGATGAGGTGGCCAGAGGGTGGCCCACTTGCCTCCGGGCAGTAGCAGCCACTGCTCTTATGGTTAAGGAGGCATCTAAGGTGACCCTGGATCAGCCCACCAAAGTGTATACGCCTCACCGTGTGCAAGCACTCTTGGAAACGAAAGGGGACAGGTGGATGACAGGTGGAAGGATCACCCAATACCAAGCCCTCCTCCTTGACACTCCAGAAATAAAGTTGAGGGTCTGTCAGACTTTAAATCCAGCAACCTTACTGCCAGATCCCCCTACCTCCCCTCTGGATCACCAATGCATAGAAATCACAGACGAGTTATACTCTTCTCGCCGGGACCTATCAGAGACACCTTTATCTGACCCAGAGGAAAACTGGCACACAGATGGCAGCAGTTTGTAGAAAAGGGAGAGAGGAAAGCAGGATATGCTGTAGTGAGCCTGGAAGAAACTAAGGAAAGTGGGTCTCTTCCCCCAGACACCTCAGCCCAGAAAGCTGAACTTTTTGCCCTGACAAGAGCTTTGGAGTTAGGAGAAGGAAAGAGGATTAATGTGTGTATGGACTCTAAGTATGCTTTCCTCATTCTGCATGCCCGTGCAGCAATTTGGAAAGAAAGAGGCATGCTCAGTGCCCGAAGCTCTGCTATTAAACACAAAGAGCTCATTCTCAGGCTCCTGGAGGCAGTCAAACTTCCTGCAAAATTAGCTGTCATCCACTGCAAGAGTCAACAAAAGGGGCAAGTAAAAGAGGCTCAGGGAAATAGGAAAGCTGATCAAGAGGCAGGACGAGCTGCCGGGGAAGCTACCTCTGCCACTGCTATCTGCCCCCTTTTCCCCAAGGAAACCCTGACTCCAGATTTTAACTCAGGGGGACATTCCCGATATGCTGAGCGGGGTTGGGAGATTGGGTCACATGGGAGGTTTCAGCCTGATCAGGCCCAAATAATACTCCCTGATTCTCAGGTTTAAAACATTACTAACTCCTTACATAAGAGCGCCCATTTTGGAAAAGATAATCTAGAAATCTTGCTTAAGCCTATTCTCTCCCATCCCCAGTTATCTAAGGTTGTTAAACAAGTCACACATAATTGGGACACCTGTCTAAAAAAATAACCCAAAAAATCAGACCTCCTCTAATTACACCTGTCCAACATCGGGGATCATACCCAGGAGCGGACTGGCAATGCCGCTCCGCATTTAGAATTTACAGCCATGCCCAAGACCCAAGGGTTTTCTTACTTGCTTGTCTTTATTGACACATTCACAGGATGGATCGAAGCCTTCCCTACTGAGACTGATAGAGCTACAGAAGTCTGTAAAGCTCTGCTGAAGGAGATGGTGCCTAGGTTTCGGCTGCCTCGGTCACATCAGAGTGACAACGGGCCCTCACTTACAGCCACGATACCCCAGAACCTAGCCGCATGCTTAGGAATAAATTACCGGCTCCGCTCATCCTGGAGGCCTCAAACTTCAGGAAAGGTGGAGAGAGCCAACCAGACTCTTAAAAGGGCTCTGTCTTATCTATGTCAGAAACACATAATAAGTGGACACATATGCTGCCCATAGCCCTCATGAGGCTACGGACATCCCCCAAACGGCCACTATTGTTAAGTCCTTATGAAATGATGTATGGACGACCATTCTTAACTTCTGATTTGTTTCTTGACGAGGATGCCAATACACTCTTAAAACATATAATTGACCTGGGAAGGTTTCAGCAAGAACTCCAACGGTATGGAGAACAAACCACAGGAAGACTTGAAAAATCCCCAGGTAAAGCCAGGGGATCAAATATCAGTAAAGACCTGGCAAGAAAAAGGGAGTCCAAACCAGCTGTCCGAGAAATGGACAGGGCCATATCAGGTTGTTCTAGTGACTTCAACTCCTGTAAAAGTGAAGGGTCTATCTGCCTGGGTCCACAATTCTAGAATAAAACCCTATGGCCTACAGGAGGGGGAGACAGAAACTGAGACTCCAAAGCCAGAGGACAGCTATTCCTGTGAACCTGTTGAAGATCTCAGGCTCTTGTTCAAGCAGAACCCCATCAATCCTGCCTCAGATAAGTAAAATGCATCATATGATGTTCTTCCTCTTTCTAATCATATCTGCCTGTATGGCTATTGATCTCTCCCTAAACGAGGCATGTTCACTTGCAAACCACACTGCTTCTCAACTCAACCTAAGCAGCCCGGGCTGGATCTGCGTTAATGACAAAGTTTGGGGGTATGTCCAACCCATCCCAGGGTATCACTATCAAAGGCCCACCATTCCAGCCGAGCTATGGGCTGCTACTCAGCGCCCCCATGTGGTCGTAATATGGCCTTTTGGGGAAAGGGTGAAAAAAAACTTCATGTATTGGTACCAGCAACAACTGTCTCTATTTACCCCCTGGATGACATCTGCAATCCCACCTGAGCCCTTATTTTCTCTCATGACTAACATCCCCCATGTGACCTTCCCTATCTCTCTAAAAAGCCACTCCCTAACAGGGGTGTCAGTGAGAAATCTAGACGACTCGCAATGTGGGGTGACCGTCACTGTTGAAACTGATGGGAAAAACCGGGACAGGCCCTGCAGCTGGGAGACCAGCCGACGCCACCCCCGGCCAGCTCGCGCCTGGCCTGGCCCGGGGCGCTTCCCGTACCCCGAGCGGCCTGGCGAGGCTGCGGGAGCTCTGGCGGGGGTTGGGGAGGGGGGTGGCTTGAGCGGGGAGGACGTCCCCGTGCCCCCCCACCCCCCGCCCCCCACCATCCCGTTCGCTGCTCAGGGTCACTTGGCTCTGGACGAGCGGGGCGTCGGCCCGGGGCCGCGGTCGCCAAAGCCTCCTGCGGGCTTAGGGGCAGCCCAGCCGGGGCCCCAGGCGCCCATCCTGCCAGCTGTGCAAATCCCCTGGAGTGCCTCAGCCCCGCCCTGTCCCCAAACCGAGGCCAGCCCTGCCCCGACGCCACAGGCCCAGCACAGGACCTTCCTGAGAGAGCGGACGAGCGACAGTCAGGCACACGGACAGGCACTCGCATGCACCCACGTCAGGTGAGACAGAGGCAGAAAGAGATGAGGGTTCAGAGAGACACCGGAAGACAGCGTGTGGGCAGCGGGGGCTTCGGGCAGGATGCCGGGCAGCTTCAGAGACCACCCGGCCCTGAGCAGCAAACGCGATGGGGGCGGGGGGAGGCTGCGGAGCAGAGGCAGGCCTGCAGAGGCCCTGGTTGGGAGGCCACCTGAGATATCCGCGGTCCGCGCCCCTCCCACCCCAACCCCCTGAACGCACGCCCCTCTCCGACGAAAGCTTCTCCGGAGTTTGATCACCTGAATTTCTATCCTTGTGCTCAACTGAGTGATGACAGTATAGTGCACAGCTAGGTCATTTCCAAATAAATTAAGCTTAGTGCTTCACAGGACACCCAGACATGAATGCAGAGACCAGCACGGATGCATGGACACCAACCTTGGTAACTGGACAACCAATGGGAAATTACTGTCTGACTCAGGAGAGAGAAAGTAACCCGAACAGATGGAAAAATTGAACAGAAACACAAACTTTGCAACTCACACCCCAATTCAATTACCGAAAAAAACAACAACACTATAACCATTTTAGAAAAACAATAGACCTCTCCATGACCTTTCGTCCGGTGAGGAATTCTTACACACAACAAAAAAAGCCACCTTTTCCAAATCGAGAATATGTTAGTTCACACATTGATTTTACATTGAAATGTGTAACAAATAAACTTAAAATCATTGACTCACTACATACGCATGGAAGTATTTTAAACATAAAATATGTTCTATAGTATTCAGGAAGCACTTGGCACATCTGTAAGTGTATCAGACCCCAAACTGGAACTTAATGGAAGAGTCAGGATAGTCTAAAAATGAATCCCTAACTAAAAGGAATACACAGGATTACGTAGATCAAAAAGGTTAAAGAAGAGAAACTAGAAATCAGTCAATAAATGTTTTAGGGTTTATCCTAGAGTGACTAGCCTCTGCGTTACTTTTTAAATTTTTCATGTTTGCAACTTCCAAATTTTCCATGCTGAGAATAATACTTTCATATCAGTTTCGAGATCAGTCTCACACTAAAGACAGTAAGAGTGGAATAAGAAATAAGAAATTTTTGGGGGGGGGGGGAAGAAATGCTTGAACTAAAGGTGGTACTGATGAAATTATTTGCAGGGCAGCCAAGGAGTCACAGATGTAGAGAACAGACTTATGGACACGGGCAGGGGGGAGGAAGGAGAGGGTGAGATGAATGCAGAGGAACATGGAAACATAGTACCATACGTTAAAAGAGATGCCAATGCAATTTGCTGTATGACTCAGGGGACTCAAACAGGGGCTCTGCAACAAGCTAGAGGGGTGGAATGGGGAGGAGGAGATGGGAGAGAGGTTCTGGAGGGAGGAGACCTATGTAAACCTGTGGCTCATTCACGTTGATGTTTGGCAACAAAATTCTGTAAAGCAACTATCCTTCAATTGAAAGAAAAAGTCATGTTTGGACTTACCAAACAAGGTCTTGTGTACTTCTAGCATGGCCTTCTGTTTCGTGCTGCCATCCTTAATTCATTCTTCCATATCATTAAACAGACTAGTCAAGTTTTTCCCAAAAACATCTTGAGCTCCTGCATCATGCTGATCAACTGCCTTCTCTCGATCCAGTATAGAATGGAGACCAAAGAAACGTTTTGTCATTTCTTCAAGTGATTGAAGCCACTCTATGTGATTTTAAAAAATAAATGTGGATAAGACGGATATGACCAAAGCAATGTAATGACAATATCTGTGCTTCATTAAAGACTTCTGCAGAGAACTAGTAAATTTTTTGTATAGTATCAGAAGAATTTTTTAAATCCACACCAACATTTCTTTCACCTCCGCTAGCCATCTAGACAAGGAAAACTGATTTTACCAATCAATGTCCCTAGTTCTGCTCCCTCACCGATTTTTACGCAATATGTGTTACTCAGGCAGGAGACCCTGGTTCAATTCCTGGGTCAGGAAGATCCGCTGGAGAAGGGATAGGCTACCCACTCCAGGATTAGTGGGCTTCCCTTGTGGCTCAGTTGGTAAAGAATCATTCCTCTGTACCAAGAGTAGCTCAACTCCTCTCAAAGCAAATACAGGACGGTAGTCATTATGCAGGACAAAGATGATTCTGTACATTTATACTACTCGCTCATGAGCTTGACAGAGGTTCTAGATCTGTTACCACATTTTTTTTTTTAAGTGATATCCACATGTGCAGGTGAAAGTGGCTCAGTTCGTGCCTGACTCTTTGGGGCCCCAAGGACTACAAAGTTCATGGAATTCTCTAGGCCAGAATACTGGAGTGGGTAGCCTATCCCTTCTCCAGGGGATCTTCCCGACCCAGGACTCAAAGCGGGGTCTCCTGCGTTGCAGGCAGATTCTTTAGCAACTGAGCTAGTAGGGCTTCACTGCTGGCTCAGTTGCTAAAGAATATCTGCATAACTGTCTATCGGTTTGGAATTAGCAATCTGTCTATGAGCAGGGCCGGTCATAAGCAGCTTCTGTGAGAAAACAGAAGCATGTCTGCCTGACTTGCTTCTCTGAGGAGCATTCACTGTTCTTGCGCTAGTGCACATGGCAAGTTTCTAAGTGAGAAAGTAATGGCTATTATCACAGCTGGCCACTGAGGTACTTAATGGCAGAGGCAATCCCAGCTCTGCCAAGCAGTAGCCATCACGAAATCAGCAATTGTCATTGTAGCCAAGTTCCGTGAATTTGTGGTGTTATTTGTTGTGTTCTTCAAGAAGATGCCTTCGCCCTGCCAGTAAGACATATTTCCATAACACACAGCCATGCACTCAATCGATGTGCATCCTCCAGTAAAGCATAGCCACGATGTCTTAGAGGAGCCTCTCTGTACATTGTCATAAGCCAGTCTAATTTTGTGTGAGACCGTGAAAACTCAGTGTCTTTATTACGCTTGTGCTTCTGACGGGAGGTTTGAGAAGGCACTTCTGAAGGTTTATTCCTACCAGTCGTTGTCATATTTATCGAGTCTTTATTTTATATTTTTTCTTATTTTTTACTTCTACCAGTTTCTTGCTACCAACCCGTCTCCCTCCACCCTCGTGCACACACGGTCAGTCATGGAATCCGTGGACTTCAGCCCGCCAGTGTCCTCTGCCCATGGATTTTTCCAGGCAAGAATACTGGAGTTGGTTGCCATTTCCTTCTCCATGTATGGAGTCTTTAAAGACTCCATCACTGAGGTGTTGCTTCTCTATTTGTACATGCCCTTCCTTTCTAAGTGCAGTAGAAGTCATCCCCACTTCCCAACATGTCTGTCTTCCGTCCTCTGGAGTATATATTGCTTGAGCTCACCACAGCGTCAGGATATTCTAGAAACCCTTCTGATTGCAGTCTCTTCGGGAGGTTACAAATGCTTCAAACCTCAGAATTTTCCAAAGCACTTTTTAGACCTCAGCTGAAAGGGAAGTCAACACTCAGTTACAGTCACAGGCTTCCATGTCCTGGACTTGATTATGGGCTGTGCTTTCATAATCATCGTGTTTCCGATACCAACTAAGATGTCACTGAGAAATTTTTTTCTTTCTCATCATTGAATCTTTCATGTTTATTTAGATATTTTATGGGTTTTCCTATATATCTTCCCTTAGGGATGAGGGTCTTAAGTCAGTAGAACTTACTACAACTGATTTCCAGGTAGCTGTGTTAGGACAGGAAAAAGAATGACCAGCTGCTGGATTCTTAAGATTATGTATGAAAATATGATTCGTTTTACTGTGTGAAGTCATCCGATGCTAACTTTCTGAAGTAGGCATTCAGAAAAATCAAAAAAAATCGCCTAACTACTAGGCGGTCTCCCATCCAAGTACTGACCAGGCCCGACCCTGCTCAGTTTCCCAGATCACAGGAGAGAGGGCACGTTCAGGGTGGTATGGCCTTAGACCGAGGCGGCTGCCAGGCGCCCCAGGATCCCCGCGTTGCGCCTCCCTTGCGGTCTGACCTGCCGGTCGGGCCTGGGGCTGCAGTTCTCCAGCGGGCTCATGCTGCACTTGAGCAGCACGACCCGCGACTGGACACCGGCCGGCCAGAGCCTGCAGATCGGCGGCCAGCGGAGGGCGCCCCCGTTCCGCCCACCGCGAGCCCAGGCCAGCACCCGTCTGGCACGGCCGGCCGGGGCCTGGCGTGCCTGCGGAACCTGGGGTGGGGGGAGAGGGGGTGGACAGAGCAGCGAGGACATCTCGGTGCCCCCTCACCCCCTGTCACCCACCATCCCGTTCGCTGCTCAGGGTCACGTGGCTCCTAACGAGCGGGGCTTCGGCCCGGGTCCGCGGTCCCCGGAGCCTCCTGTCTGAATATTTACAGTCAGATGTAGAAAAGGAGGAGTCTGTCCCTTGTCTAGATGATGTCAATCCCCAGGTGTGGGATGTCTCCAGCCCTGGTTTAGCCATAAATGTTCCACCAGTAAAGATTTCTCTGAGACCAAATGCTCCCTAGCCCTGGAAAAGACAATATCCCTTAAAACCAGAAGCTCTTGAGGGTCTTAGACTATTAGATAACAAATACCGAGATACTGGAACTCAAATCAGCTGTGAGTCTCCCTGCAACACACCAATCTTGCCCGTTCAAAAACCAGATGGATCTTACCGATTCGTCCAGGATCTAAGAGCTGTTAATGAAGCTGTGGTTCCCATCCACCCCATAGTCCCAAACCCATATACCCTCCTATCCCAAGTCCCAGGAAATGCCAAGTACTTCTCAGTCTTGGACCTTCAAGGTGCTTTCTTTTGCATTCCTCTCCATCCTGTATCCCAAAAACTCTTTGCTTTTGAGTGGCGGGACTTGGAAACAAGAGAGACCATACAACTCTCGACTGGATTCGACTACCCCAAGGGTTTAGGGACAGCCCTCATATCTTCGGGACTTCCTCGGGGAGAGAACTAAGGGAATTAACTTTAACAAACAGTAGTCTAATACAGTATGTGGATGACTTGCTCATAGCTAGGCCAGATTTTACCAGCTCTCAAATGGACATTATTTAAAATGCTAAATTTCCTGTATGAAAAGGGTTATCGAGTATCCCCCAAGTAGGCTCAGATAGCTTAACCAAGTAAAATACCTTGGATTTATAATTACGGAGAGGAAAAGAATGCCTGAACCCGAGGGGAGATCCCTCATCTTAAATACCCCGTACCCCCAAACAAAACAACAGCTTAGGGTATTTTAAGGTAGGACCGGGTTTTCCAGGATCTGGGTTCCTAATTATGGCAATCTGGCCAGACCCCTATATGAAAATTTAAGGGGGAAAGAGGAAGAGCCACTCGACTGGCATGAGACCTGCAAGGTGGCCTTTAATGCCCTAAAAGAGTCCATCACTACAGCCCCAGCTTTAGGCCACCGCCACCTGGAGAAGCCTTTTAGACTCTATGTTTCTGGAAGGACAGGAACTGCTCTTGGGGTGTTAGGGCAGATGATGGGGCCCGTATTACAACCTGTGGCTTATCTCTCAAAATAACTAGATGAGGTGGCAAGAGGATGGCCCACTTGCCTCCGGGCAGTAGCAGCCACCGCTCTTATGGTTAAGGAGGCATCTAAGCTGACCCTGGGTCAGCCCACCACAGTGTATACGCCTCACCAGGTGCAAGCAGTCTTGGAAACAAAAGGGGACAGGTGGATGACAGGGGGAAGCATCACCCAATACCAAGCCCTCCTCCTTGACACTCCAGAAATAAAGTTGAGGGTCTGCCAGACTTTAAATCCAGCAACCTTACTGCCAGATCCCCCTACCTCCACTCTGGATCACCAATGCATACAAATCACAGACGAGTTATACTCTTCTCGCCGGGACCTATCAGAGACACCTTTATCTGACCCATAGGAAAACTGGCACACAGATGGAAGCAGTTTTGTAGAAAAGGGAGAGAGGAAAGCAGGATATGCTGTAACGATCCTAGAAGAAACTAAGGAAAGTGGGTCTCTTCCCCGAGACACCTCAGCCCAGAAAGCTGAACTTTTTGCCCTGACAAGAGCTTTGGAGTTAGGAGAAGGTAAGAGGATTAATGTGTGTATGGACTCTAAGTATGCTTTCCTCATTCTCCATGCCCGTGCAGCAATTTGGAAAGAAAGAGGGACTCTCAGTGCCCGAAGCTCTGCTATTAAACACAAAGAGCTCACTCTCAGGCTCCTGGAGGCAGTCAAACTTCCTGCAAAATTAGCTCTCATCCACTGCAAGAGTCACCAATAGGGGCAAGAAAAAGAGGCTCAGGGACATAGGAAAGCTGATCAAGAGGCAGGACGAGCTGCCGGGGAAGCTATCTCTGCCACTGCTATCTGCCCCCTTTTCCCCAAGGAAACCCTGACTCCAGATTTTACCCCAGGGGGACATTCCCGATATGCTGAGCGGGGCTGGGAGATTGGGTCACATGGGTGGTTTCAGCCTGATCAGGCCCAAATAATACTCCCTGATTCTCAGGTTTAAAACATTCCTAACTCCTTACATAAGAGCGCCCATTTTGGAAAAGATAATCTAGAAATCTTGCTTAAGCCTATTCTCTCCCATCCCCAGTTAGCTAAGGTTGTTAAACAGGTCACACAAAATTGTGACACCTGTCTAAAAAATAACCCAAAAACCAGACCTCCTCTAATTACACCTGTCCAACATCGGGGATCATACCCAGGAGCGGACTGGCAATGCCGCTCCGCATTTAGAATTTACAGCCATGCCCAAGACCCAAGGGTTTTCTTACTTGCTAGTCTTTATTGACACATTCACAGGATGGATCGAAGCGTTCCCTACTGAGACAGAGAGAGCTACAGAAGTCTGTAAAGCTCTGCTGAAGGAGATAGTGCCTAGGTTTGGGCTGCCTCGGTCACTTCAGAGTGACAACGGGCCCTCACTTACAGCCACGATACCCCAGAACCAAGCCACATGCTTAGGCATAAAATACCAGCTCCGCTCATCCTGGAGGCCTCAAGCTTCAGGAAAGGTAGAGAGAGCCAACCAGACTCTTAAAAGGGCTCTGGCTAAGCTATGTCAGAAACACATAATAAGTGGACACATATGCTGCCCATAGCCCTCATGAGGCTACGGACATCCCCCAAACGGCCACTATTGTTAAGTCCTTATGAAATGATGTATGGACGACCATTCTTAACTTCTGATTTGTTTCTTGACGAGGATGCCAATACACTCTTAAAACATATAATTGACCTGGGAAGGTTTCAGCAAGAACTCCAATGGTATGGATAACAAACCACAGGAAGACTTGAAAAATCCCCAGGTAAAGCCAGGGGATCAAGTATCAGTAAAGGCCTGGCAAGAAATAGGGAGTCCATACCAGCTGTCCGAGAAATGGACAGGGCCATATCAGGTTGTTCTAGTGACTTCAACTGCTGTAAAAGTGAAGGGTCTATCTGCCTGGGTCCACAATTCTAGAATAAAACCCTATGGCCTACAGGAGGGGGAGACAGAAACTGAGACTCCAAAGGCAGAGGACAGCTATTCCTGTGAACCTGTTGAAGATCTCAGGCTCTTGTTCAAGCAGAAACCCATCAATCCTGCCTCAGATAAGTAAAATGCATCATATGATGTTCTTCCTCTTTCTAATCATATCTCCCTGTATGTCTATTGATCTCTCCCTAAACGAGGCATGTTCACTTGCAAACCACACTGCTTCTCAACTGAACCTAAGCAGCCCGGGCTGCATCTGCATTAATGACAAAGGTTGGGGGTATGTCCAACCCATCCCAGGGTATCAATATCAAAGTCCCACCCTTCCAGCCGAGCTATGGGCTGTTACTCAGCTCCCCCATGTGGTCGTAATATGGCCTTTTGGGAAAAGGGGGAAAAAAAACTTCATGTCTTGGTAACAGCAACAACTGTCTCTATTTACCCCCTGGATGACATCTGCGATCCCACCTCAGCCCTTATTTTCTCTCATGACTAACATTCCCCAAGTGACCTTCCCTATCTCTCTAAAAAGCCACTCCCTAACAGGGGTGTCAGTGAGAAATCTAGACGACTCACAATGTGGGGTGACCGTCACTGTTGAAACTGATGGGAAAAACCGGGACAGGCCCTGCAGCTGCGAGACCAGCCAACGCCACCCCAGGCCAGCATGCGCCTGGTCCGGCCCGGGGCGCTTCCCGGACCCCGAGCGGCCTGGCGAGGCTGCGGGAGCTCTGGCGGGGGTTGGGGAGCGGGTGGCTTGAGCGGGGAGGACGTCTCGGTGCCCCCCCACCCCCGCCCCCACCATCCAGTTCGCTGCTCAGGGTCACGTGGCTCCGGACGAGCGGGGCGTCGGCCCGGGGCCGCGGTCCCCGGAGCCTCCTGCAGGCTTAGAGGCAGCCCAGCCAGGGCCACAGGCGCCCATCCTGCCGGCTGTGCAAACCCCCTGGAGTGCCTCAGCCCCTCCCTGTCCCCAAACCGATGCCCGCCCTGCCCCCACGCCACGGGCCCAGCACAGGACCTTCCTGAGAGAGCGGACGAGGGACAGCCAGGCACATGGACAGGCACTCGCACGCATCCAAGCCAGGTGAGACAGAGGCAGAAAGAGTCGAGGGTTCAGAGAGAGACTGGAAGACAGTGTGTGGGCAGGGGGGGCCTCGGGCAGGATGCCGGGCAGCTGCAGAGACCACCCGGCCCTGAGCAGCCAAAGCGATGGGGGCGGGGGGAGGCCACTGAGCAGTTGCGTGCCTGGAGAGGCCCATGGTGGGAGGACACCTGAGATCTCCGCGCTCCGCTCCCCGCCCCCCTCCCCCCAACCCCCTGCACGCCTGTCACGCCGGGGCGCTCTGACACTAGCTTCTCTGGAATTTGTCTCTTGAATTTCTCTCCCTCTGCTCAACTGAGTGATAACAGTGTATTGAACAGCTAGGTCATTTCCAAAAAAATTAAGCTTAGTGTTTCACAGGACACCCGGACATGTATGGAGAGACCAGCACGGATGCATGGACACCAACCTTGGTAACTGGACAACCAATGGGAAATTACTGTCTGACTCAGGAGAGAGAAAGAAACCCGAACAGATGGAAAAAATGAACAGAAACTCAAACTTTGCAACTCACACCCAATTGAATTACCGAAAAAAACAACAACACTATAACCATTTTAGAAAACAATAGACCTCTCCATGACCTTTGGTCCAGTGAGGAATTCTTACACACAACAAAAAAAGCCACCTTTTCCAAATCGAGAATATTTTAGTTCACACATTGACTTTTACATTGAAATGTGTAACAAATAAACTTAAATCATTGACTCACTACATACGCATGGAAGTATTTTAAATATAAAATATGTTCTATAGTATTCAGGAAGCACTTGGCACATCTGTAAGTGTATCAGACCCCAAACTGGAACTTAATGGAAGAGTCAGGATAGTCTAAAAATGAATCCCTCACTAAAAGGAATACACAGAATTACGGAGATCAAAAAGGTTAAAGAAGAGAAACTAGAAATCAGTCAATAAACGTTTTAGGGGTTAGCCTAGAGTGACTAGCCTCTGCGTTACTTTTTAAATTTTTCATGTTTGCATCTTCCAAATTTTCCATGCTGAGAATAATACTTTCATATCAGTTTCGAGATCAGTCTCACACTAAAGACAGTAAGAGCAGAATAAGAAATAAGAAATGCTTGGGGGGGGGGGAAGAAATGCTTGAACTAAAGGTGGTACTGATGAAATTATTTGCAGGGCAGCCAAGGAGTCACAGATGTAGAGAACAGACTTATGGACACGGGCAGGGGGGAGGAAGGAGAGGGTGAGATGAATGCAGAGGAACATGGAAACATAGTACCATACGTTAAAAGAGATGCCAATGCAATTTGCTGTATGACTCAGGGGACTCAAACAGGGGCTCTGCAACAAGCTAGAGGGGTGGAACGGAGAGGAGGAGATGGGAGAGAGGTTCAGGAGGGAGGAGACATATGTACACCTGTGGCTCATTCACGTTGATGTTTGACAACAAAATTCTGTAAAGCAACTATCCTTCAATTGAAAGAAAAAGTCATGTTTGGACTTACCAAACAAGGTCTTGTGTACTTCTAGCATGGCCTTCTGTTTCGTGCTGCCATCCTTAATTCATTCTTCCATATCATTAAACAGACTAGTCAAGTTTTTGCCAAAAACATCTTGAGCTCCTGCATCATGCTGATCAACTGCCTTCTCTCGATCCAGTATAGAATGGAGACCAAAGAAACCTTTTGTCGTTTCTTCAAGTGATTGAAGCCACTCTATGTGATTTTAAAAAATAAATGTGGATAAGACGGATATGACCAAAGCAATCTAATGACAATATCTGTGCTTCATTACAGATCTGCAGAGAACTAGAAAATTTTTTGTTTCGTATCAGAAGAATTTTTTAAATCCACACCAACATTTCTTTCGCGTCCGCTAGCCATCTAGACAAGGAAAACTGATTTTACCAATCAATGTCCCTAGTTCTGCCCCATCACCGTTTTTTACCCAATATGTGTTACTCAGGCAGGAGACCCTGGTTCAATTCCTGGGTCAGGAAGATCTGCTGGAGAAGGGATAGGCTACCCACTCCAGTATTAGTGGGCTTCCCTTGTGGCTCAGTTGGTAAAGAATCATTCCTCTGTACCAAGAGTAGCTCAACTTCTCTCAAAGCAAATACAGGATGGTAGTAACTATGCAGGACAAAGCTGATTCTCTATATTTATAGTACTCACTCATGAGCTTGACAGAGGTCCTAGATCTGTTACCACATTTTTTTTTTTAAGTGATATCTGCATGTGCAGGTGAAAGTGGCTCAGTTCGTGCCTGACTCTTTGCAGCCCCAAGGACTATACAGTCCATGGAATTCTCTAGGCCAGAATACTGGAGTGGGTAGCCTATCCTTTCTCCAGTGGATCTTCCCGACCCAGGACTCAAAGCGGGGTCTCCTGCGTTGCAGGCAGATTCTTTAGCAACTGAGCTAGTAGGGCGTCCCTGGTGGCTCAGTTGCTAAAGAATATCTGCATAACTGTCTATCGGTTTGGAATTAGCAATCTGTCTGTGAGCAGGGCCGGTCATAAGCAGCTTCTGTGAGAAAACAGAAGCATGTCTGCCTGACTTGCTTCTCTGGGGAGCTTTCACTGTTCTTGCGCTAGTGCACATGGCAAGTTTCTAAGTGAGAAAGTAATGGCTACTATCACAGCTGGCCACTGAGGTACTTAATGGCAGAGGCAATCCCAGCTCTGCCAAGCAGTAGTCATCACGAAATCAGCTATTGTCATTGTAGCCAAGTTCCGTGAATTTGTGGTGTTATTTGCTGTGTTCTTCAAGAAGATGCCTTCGCCCTGCCAGTAAGACATATTTCCATAACACACAGCCATGCACTCAATCGATGTGCATCCTCCAGTAAAGCCCAGCCCCGATGTCTTAGAGGAGCCTCTCTGCCCATTGTCATAAACCAGTCTAATTTTGTGTGAGACCGTGAAAACTCAGTGTCTTTATTACGCTTGTGCTTCTAACGGGAGGTCTGAGAAGGCACTTCTGAAGGTTTATTCCTACCAGTCGTTGTCATATTTATCGAGTCTTTATTTTATATTTTTTTCTTATTTTTTACTTCTACCAGTTTCTTGCTACCAGCCCGTCTCCCTCCACCCTCGTGCACACACGGTCAGTCATGGAATCCCGTGGACTTCAGCCCGCCAGACTCCTCTGCCCATGGAGTTTTCCAGGCAAGAATACTGGAGTGGGTTGCCATTTCCTTCTCCATGTGTGGAGTCTTTATAGATTCCATCACTGAGTTGTTGCTTCCCCACTTGTACATGCCCTTCCTCCCTAAGTGCAGTAGAAGTCATCCCCACTTCCCAACATGTCTGTCTTCCGTCCTCTGGACTATGTATTGCTTGAGATCACCACAGCGTCAGGATATTCTAGAAACCCTTCTGATTGCAGTCTCTTTGGGAGGTTACAAGTGCTTCAAACCTCAGAATTTTACAAAGCACTTTTTACGACCTCAGCTGAAAGGGAAGTCAACACTCAGTGACAGTCACAGGCTTCCATGGCCTGGACTCGATTATGGGCTGTGCTTTCATAATCATCGTGTTTCCGATACCAACTAAGATGTCACTGAGAAATTTTTTTCTTTCTCATCATTGTATCTTTCATGTTTATTTAGATATATTATGGGTTTTCCTATATATCTTCCCTTAGGAATGAGGGTCTGAAGTCAGTAGAACTTACTACAACTGATTTCCAGTTAGCTGTATTAGGACAGGAAAAAGAATGACCAGCTGCTGGATTCTTAAGATTATGTATGAAAATATGATTCGTTTTACTGTGTGAAGTCATCCGATTCTAACTTTCTTAAGTAGGCATTCAGAAAAATCAAAAAAAATCGCCTAACTACTAGGTGGTCTCCCATCCAAGTACTGACCAGGCCCGACCCTGCTCACTTTCCCAGATCAGAGGAGAGAGGGCACGTTCAGGTTGGTATGGCCTTAGACCGAGGCGGCTGCCAGGCGCTGCAGGAGCACCGCGTTGCGCCTTCCTTGCGTTCTGACCTGCCGGTCGGGCCTGGGGCTGCAGTTCTCGAGCGGGCTCGCGCTGCACTTGAGCCGCACGACCCGCGACAGGACTCAGGCCGGCCAGAGCCTGCAGCTCGGCGGCCAGTGGAGGGCGCCCCCGTTCCGCACACCGCGAGCCCAGGCCAGCACCAGTCTGGCCCGGCCGGCCGGGGCCTGGCGTGCCTGCGGAACTTGGGGTGGGGGGAGGGGGGGTGGGTAGAGCAGCGAGGACATCTCGGTGCCCCCTCACCCCCTGTCACCCACCATCCCGTTCGCTGCTAAGGGTCAGGTGGCTCCGGACGAGCGGGGCTTCGTCCCGGGTGTGCAGTCCCCGGATCCTCCTGGAGCTTAGGGGCAGCCCAGCCGGGGCCCCAGGCTCCTATCCTGCCGGCTGTGCAAACCCGCTGGAGTGCCTCAGCCCCGCCCTGTCCCCAAACCGAAGCCCGCCCTGCCCCCACGCCACGGGCCCAGCACAGGACCTTCCTGAGAGAGCGGACGAGCGACAGCCAGGCACACGGACAGGCACTCGCACGCACCCACGCCAGGTGAGACAGAGGCAGAAAGAGTCGAGGGTTCAGAGAGAGACTGGAAGACAGCGTGTGGGCAGGGGGGGCCTCGGGCAGGATGCCGGGCAGCTGCAGAGACCACCCGGCCCTGAGCAGCCAAAGCGATGGGGGCGGGAGGAGGCCACTGAGCAGCGGCGAGCCTGGAGAGGCCCAGGGTGGGAGGACACCTGAGATCTCCTCGCTCCGCTCCCCGCCCCCCTCCCCCCAACCCCCTGCACGCATGCCACGCCGGGACGCTCTGACACTAGCTTCTCTGGAGTTTTGTCACTTGAATTTCTCTCCCTCTGCTCAACTGAGTGATGACAGTGTATTGAACAGCTAGGTCATTTCCAAATAAATTAAGCTTAGTGTTTCACAGGACACCCGGACATGTATGGAGAGATCAGCACGGATGCATGGACACCAACCTTGGTAACTGGACAACCAATGGGAAATTACTGTCTGACTCAGGAGAGAGAAAGAAACCCGAACAGATGGAATGAAATGAACAGAAGCACAAGCTTTGCAACTCACACCCTAATTCAATTACCAGAAAATAAACAACACTATAACCATTTTAGAAAAACAATAGACCTCTCCATGACCTTTGTTCTGGTGAGGAGTTCAAACAACAGCAAAAAAAAGCCAACTTTTCCAAGTCGTGATTATGTTAGTTCACACATTGACTTTTACATTGAAATGTGTAACAAATAAACTTAAAATCATTGACTCACTTCATAAGCATGGAAGTGTTTTAAACATAAAATGTGTTCTATAGTATTCAGGAAGCACTTGGCACATCTGTAAGTGAATCAGACCCAAAACTGGAACGTAGTGGAAGAGTCAGGATAGTCTAAAAATGAATCCCTAACTAAAAGGAAAACACAGGATTATTGTAGATAAAAAAGGTTAAAGAAGAGAATCTAGAAATCAGTCAATAAATGTCTTAGGGGTTAGCTTAGAGTGACTAGCCTCTGCGTGACTCTTTAAATTTTTCATGTTAACAGCTTCCAAATTTTCCATGGTGAGGATAATACTTTCGCCTCCAAACCAGAGTGACTTGGGGCCACAAAGGTGGAAGTCGATAATTTTCTTTGCCTATGTCTGAATATTTACAGTCAGAGGTAGAAAAGGAGGAGTCTGTCCCTTGTCTAGATGATGTCAATCCCCAGGTGTGGGATGTCTCCAGCCCTGGTTTAGCCATAAATGTTCCACCAGTAAAGATTTCTCTGAGACCAAATGCTCCCTAGCCCTGGAAAAGACAATATCCCTTAAAACCAGTAGCTCTTGAGGGTCTTAGACCATTAGTTAACAAATACCGAGATAGTGGAACTCGAATCAGCTGTGAGTCCCCCTGAAACACCCCAATCTTGCCCATTCAAAAACCAGATGGATCTTACCGATTCGTCCAGGATCTAAGAGCTGTTAATGAAGCTGTGGTTCCCATCCACCCCATAGTCCCAAACCCATATAACCTCCTATCCCAAGTCCCAGGAAATGCCAAGTACTTCTCAGTCTTGGACCTTCAAGGTGCTTTCTTTTGCATGCCTCTCCATCCTGAATCACAAAATCTCTTTGCTTTTGAGTGGCGGGACTTGGAAACAAGAGAGACCATAAAACTCTCGACTGGACTCGACTACCCCAAGGGTTTAGGGACAGCCCTCATATCTTCGGGACTTCCTCGGGGAGAGAACTAAGGGAATTAACTTTAACAAACAGTAGTCTAATACAGTATGTGGATGACTTGCTCATAGCTAGGCCAGATTTTACCAGCTCTCAAATGAACACTATTTAAAACGCTAGCTTTCCTGTATGAAAAGGGTTATCGAGTATCCCCCAAGTAGGCTCAGATTAGCTTAACCCAAGTAAAATACCTTGGATTTATAATTACGGAGAGAAAAAGAATGCCTGACCCCGAGGGGAGATCCCTCATCTTAAATACCCCGTACCCCCAAACAAAACAACAGCTTAGGGGATTTTTAGGTCGGACCGGGTTTTGCAGGATCTGGATTCCTAATTATGGCAATCTGGCCAGATCCCTATATGAAAATTTAAGGGGGAAAGAGGAAGAGCCACTCGACTGGCATGAGACCTGCAAGGTGGCCTTTAATGCCCTTAAAGAGTCCATCACTACAGCCCCAGCTTTAGGCCTCCCCAACCTGGAGAAGCCTTTTAGACTCTATATTTCTGAAAGGACAGGAACTGCTCTTGGGGTGTTAGGGCAGATGATGGGGCCCGTATTACAACCTGTGGCTTATCTCTCAAAATAACTAGATGAGGTGGCCAGAGGGTGGCCCACTTGCCTCCGGGCAGTAGCAGCCACCGCTCTTATGGTTAAGGAGGCATCTAAGCTGACCCTGGGTCAGCCCACCACAGTGTATACGCCTCACCGGGTGGAAGCAGTCTTGGAAACGAAAAGGGACAGGTGGATGACAGGGGGAAGCATCACCCAATACGAAGCCCTTCTCCTTGACACTCCAGAAATAAAGTTGAGGGTCTGTCAGACTTTAAATCCAGCAACCTTACTGCCAGATCCCCCTACCTCCCCTCTGGATCACCAATGCATACAAATCACAGACGAGTTATACTCTTCTCGCCAGGACCTATCAGAGACACCTTTATCTGACCCAGAGGAAAACTGGCACACAGATGGCAGCAGTTTGTAGAAAAGGGAGAGAGGAAAGCAGGATATGCTGTAGCGAGCCTGGAAGAAACTAAGGAAAGTGGGTCTCTTCCCCCAGACACCTCAGCCCAGAAAGCTGAATATTTTGCCCTGACAAGAGCTTTGGAGTTAGGAGAAGGAAAGAGGATTAATGTGTGTATGGACTCTAAGTATGCTTTCCTCATTCTGCATGCCCTTGCAGCAATTTGGAAAGAAAGAGGGATGCTCAGTGTCCAAAGCTCTGCTATTAAACCCAAAGAGCTCATTCTCAGGCTCCTGGAGGCAGTCAAACTTCCTGCAAAATTAGCTGTCATCCACTGCAAGAGTCACCAAAAGGGGCAAGAAAAAGAGGCTCAGGGAAATAGGAAAGCTGATCAAGAGGCAGGACGAGCTGCCGGGTAAGCTACCTGTGCCACTGCTATATGACCCCTTTTCCCCAAGGAAACCCTGACTCCAGATTTTACCCCAGGGGGACATTCCCGATATGCTGAGCGGGGTTGGGAGATTGGGTCACATGGGTGGTTTCAGCCTGATCAGGCCCAAATAATACTCCCTGATTCTCAGGTGTAAAACATTACTAACTCCTTACATAAGAGCGCCCATTTTGGAAAAGATAATCTAGAAATCTTGCTTAAGCCTATTCTCTCCCATCCCCAGTTAGCTAAGGTTGTTAAACAAGTCACACAAAATTGTGACACCTGTCTAAAAAATAACCCAAAAACCAGACCTCCTCTAATTACACCTGTCCAACATCGGGGATTATACCCAGGAGCGGACTGGCAATGCCGCTCCACATTTAAATTTACAGACATGCCCAAGACCCAAGGCTTTTCTTACTTGCTAGTCTTTATTGACACATTCACAGGATGGATCGAAACGTTCCCTACTGAGACTGAGAGAGCTACAGAAGTCTGTAAAGCTCTGCTGAAGGAGATAGTGCCTAGGTTTGGGCTGCCTCGGTCACTTCAGAGTGACAATGGGCCCTCACTTACAGCCACGATACCCCAGAACCTAGCCGCATGCTTAGGCATAAAATACCAGCTCCGCTCATCCTGGAGGCCTCAAGCTTCAGGAACGGTACAGAGAGCCAACCAGACTCTTAAAAGGGCTCTGGCTAAGCTATGTCAGAAACACATAATAAGTGGACACATATGCTGCCCATAGCTCTCATGAGGATACGGACATCCCCCAAACGGCCACTATTGTTAAGTCCTTATGAAATGATGTATGGACGACCATTCTTAACTTCTGATTTGTTTCTTGACGAGGATGCCAATACACTCTTAAAACATATAATTGACCTGGAAATTTTCAGCAAGAACTCCAACGGTATGGAGAACAAACCACAGGAAGACTTGAAAAATCCCCAGGTAAAGCCAGGGGATCAAGTATCAGTAAAGACCTGGCAAGAAAAAGGGAGTCCAAACCAGCTGTCCGAGAAATGGACAGGGCCATATCAGGTTGTTCTAGTGACTTCAACTGCTGTAAAAGTGAAGGGTCTATCTGCCTGGGTCCACAATTCTAGAATAAAACCCTATGGCCTACAGGAGGGGGAGACAGAAACTGAGACTCCAAAGCCAGAGGACAGCTATTCCTGTGAACCTGTTGAAGATCTCAGGCTCTTGTTCAAGCAGAACCCCATCAATCCTGCCTCAGATAAGTAAAATGCATCATATGATGTTCTTCCTCTTTCTAATCATATCTCCCTGTATGGCTATTGATCTCTCCCTAAACGAGGCATGTTCACTTGCAAACCACACTGCTTCTCAACTGAACCTAAGCAGCCCGGGCTGCATCTGCATTAATGACAAAGGTTGGGGGTATGTCCAACCCATCCCAGGGTATCACTATCAAAGGCCCACCCTTCCAGCCAAGCTATGGGCTGTTACTCAGCGCCTCCATGTGGTCGTAATATGGCCTTTTGGGGAAAGGGGGAAAAAAAACTTCATGTCTTGGTAACAGCAACAACTGTCTCTATTTACCCCCTGGATGACATCTGCAATCCCACCTGAGCCCTTATTTTCTCTCATGACTAACATCCCCCAAGTGACCTTCCCTATCTCTCTAAAATGCCACTCCCTAACAGGGGTGTCAGTGAGAAATCTAGACGACTCACAATGTGGGGTGACCGTCACTGTTGAAACTGATGGGAAAAACCGGGACAGGCCCTGCAGCTGGGAGACCAGCCGACGCCACCCACGGCCAGCACGCGCCTGGCCAGGCCCGGGGCGCTTCCCGGACCCCAAGCGGCCTGGCGACGCTGCGGGAGCTCTGCCCGGGGTTGGGGAGGGGGGTGGCTTGAGCGGGGAGGACGTCTCGGTTCCTCCCCACCCCCCGCCCCCAACCATCCCGTTCGCTGCTCAGGGTCACGTGGCTCCGGACGAGCGGGGCGTCAGCCCGGGGCCGCAGTCCCCAGAGCCACCTGCGGGCTTAGGGGCAGCCAAGCCCGGGCCCCCGGCGCCCATCCTGCCGGCTGTGCAAACCCCCTGGAGTGCCTCAGCCCCGCCCTGTCCCCAAACCGAGGCCCGCCCTGCCCCCACGCCACGGGCCCAGCACAGGACCTTCCTGAGAGAGCGGACGAGCGACAGCCAGGCACACGGACAGGCACTGGCACGCACCCACGCCAGGTGAGACAGAGGCAGAAAGAGTCGAGGGTTCAGAGAGAGACTGGAAGACAGCGTGTGGGCAGGGGGGGTCTCGGGCAGGATGCCGGGCAGCTGCAGAGACCACCCGGCCCTGAGCAGCCAAAGCGATGGGGGCGGGGTGAGGCCACTGAGCAGCGGCGGGCCTGGAGAGGCCCAGGGTGGGAGGACACCTGAGATCTCCTCGCTCCGGGCCCGCCCCACTCCCCCCAACCCCCTGCACGCATGCCAGGCCGGGGCGCTCTGACACTAGCTTCTCTGGAGTTTTGTCACTTGAATTTCTCTCCCTCTGCTCAACTGAGTGATGACAGTGTATTGAACAGCTAGGTCATTTCCAAATAAATTAAGCTTACTGTTTCACAGGACACCCGGACATGTATGGAGAGACCAGCACGGATGCATGGACACCAACCTTGGTAACTGGACAACCAATGGGAAATTATTGTCTGACTCAGGAGAGAGAAAGAAACCCGAACAGATGGAATGAAATGAACAGAAACACAGGCTTTGCAACTCACACCCTAATTCAATTACCAGAAAATAAAAAAAACTATAACCATTTTAGAAAACAATAGACCTCTCCATGACCTTTGTTCGGGTGAGGAGTTCAAACACACAGCAAAATAAGCCAACTTTTCCAAGTCGTGAATATGTTAGTTCACACATTGATTTTTACATTGAAATGTGTAACAAATAAACTTAAAATCATTGACTCACTACATAAGCATGGAAGTATTTTAAACATAAAATATGTTCTATAGTATTCAGGAAGCACTTGGCACATCTCTAAGTGTATCAGACCCAAAACTGGAACGTAGTGGAAGAGTCAGGATAGTCTAAAAATGAATCGCTAACTAAAAGGAACACACAGGATTACTGTAGATAAAAAGGTTAAAGAAGAGAATCTAGAAATCAGTCAATAAATGTCTTAGGGGTTAGCTTAGAGTGACTAGCCTCTGCGTGACTCTTTAAATTTTTCATGTTTGCAGGTTCCAAATTTTCCATTTTGAGAATAATACTTTCGCCTCCAAACCCGAGTGACTTGGGGACACAAAGGTAGAAGTCGATAATTTTCTTTGCCTATGTCTGAATATTTACAGTCAGAGGTAGAAAAGGAGGAGTCTGTCCCTTGTCTAGATGATGTCAATCCCCAGGTGTGGGATGTCTCCAGCCCTGGTTTAGCCATAAATGTTCCACCAGTAAAGATTTCTCTGAGACCAAATGTTCCCTAGCCCTGGAAAAGACAATATCCCTTAAAACCAGTAGCTCTTGAGGGTCTTAAACCATTAGTTAACAAATACCGAGATACTGGAACTCGAATCAGCTGTGAGTCCCCCTGCAACACCCCAATTTTGCCCGTTCAAAAACCAGATGGATCTTACCGATTCGTCCAGTATCTAAGAGCTGTTAATGAAGCTGTGGTTCCCATCCACCCCATAGTCCCAAACCCATATACCCTCCTATCCCAAGTCCCAGGAAATGCCAAGTACTTTTCAGTCTTGGACCTTCAAGGTGCTTTCTTTTGCATGCCTCTCCATCCTGAATCCCAAAATCTCTTTGCTTTTGAGTGGCGGGACTTGGAAACAAGAGAGACCATACAACTCTCGACTGGACTCGACTACCCCAAGGGTTTAGGGACAGCCATCATATCTTCGGGACTTCCTCGGCGAGAGAACTAAGGGAATTAACTTTAACAAACTGTAGTCTAATACAGTATGTGGATGACTTGCTCATAGCTAGGCCAGATTTTACCAGCTCTCAAATGGACACTATTTAAAACGCTAACTTTCCTGTATGAAAAGGGTTATCGAGTATCCCCCAAGTAGGCTCAGATTAGCTTAACCCAAGTAAAATACCTTGGATATATAATTACGGAGAGAAAAAGAATGCCTGACCCCGAGGGGAGATCCCTCATCTTAAATACCCCGTACCCCCAAACAAAACAACAGCTTAGGGGATTTTTAGGAAGGACCGGGTTTTGCAGGATCTGGATTCCTAATTATGGCAATCTGGCCAGACCCCTATAAGAAAATTTAAGGGGGAAAGAGGAAGAGCCACTCGACTGGCATGAGACCTGCAAGGTGGCCTTTAATGCCCTAAAAGAGTCCATCACTACAGCCCCAGCTTTAGGCCTCCCCAACCTGGAGAAGCCTTTTAGACTCTATGTTTCTGGAAGGACAGGAACTGCTCTTGGGGTGTTAGAGCAGATGATGGGGCCCGTATTACAACCTGTGGCTTATCTCTCAAAATAACTAGATGAGGTGGCCAGAGGGTGGCCCACTTGCCTCGGGAAGTAGCAGTCACCGCTCTTATGGTTAAGGAGGCATCTAAGCTGACCCTGGGTCAGCCCACCACAGTGTATACGCCTCACCGGGTGCAAGCAGTCTTGGAAACGAAAGCGGACAGGTCGATGACAGGGGGAAGGATCACCCAATACCAAGCCCTCCTCCTTGACACTCCAGAAATAAAGTTGAGGGTCTGCCAGACTTTAAATCCAGCAACCTTACTGCCAGATCCCCCTACCTCCCCTCTGGATCACCAATGCATACAAATCACAGACGAGTTATACTCTTCTCGCCGGGACCTATCAGAGACACCTTTATCTGACCCAGAGGAAAACTGGCACACAGATGGCAGCAATTTTGTAGAAAAGGGAGAGAGGAAAGCAGGATATGCTGTAGTAAGCCTGGAAGAAATTAAGGAAAGTGGGTCTCTTCCCGCAGACACCTCAGCCCAGAAAGCTGAATTTTTTGCCCTGACAAGAGCTTTGGAGTTAGGAGAAGGAAAGAGGATTAATGTGTGTATGGACTCTAAGTATGCTTTCCTCATTCTGCATGCCCGTGCAGCAATTTGGAAAGAAAGAGGGATGCTCAGTGCCCGAAGCTCTGCTATTAAACACAAAGAGCTCATTCTCAGGCTCCTGCAGGCAGTCAAACTTCCTGCAAAATTAGCTGTCATCCACTGCAAGAGTCACCAAAAGGGGCAAGAAAAAGAGGCTCAGGGAAATAGGAAAGCTGATCAAGAGGCAGGACGAGCTGCCGGGGAAGCTACCTCTGCCACTGCTATCTGCCCCCTTTTCCCCAAGGAAACCCTGACTCCAGATTTTACCCCAGGGGGACATTCCCGATATGCTGAGCGGGGCTGGGAGATTGGGTCACATGGGTGGTTTCAGCCTGATCAGGCCCAAATAATACTCCCTGATTCTCAGGTTTAAAACATTACTAACTCCTTACATAAGAGCGCCCATTTTGGAAAAGATAATCTAGAAATCTTGCTTAAGCCTATTCTCTCCCATCCCCAGTTAGTTAAGGTTGTTAAACAGGTCACACAAAATTGTGACAACTGTCTAAAATATAACACAAAAACCAGACCTCCTCTAATTACACCTGTCCATCATCGGGGATCATACCCAGGAGTGGACTGGCAAGTAGAATTTACAGCCATGCCCAAGACCCAAGGGTTTTCTTACTTGCTAGTCTTTATTGACACATTCACAGGATGGATCGAAGCGTTCCCTACTGAGACAGAGAGAGCTACAGAAGTCTGTAAAGCTCTGCTGAAGGAGATAGTGCCTAGGTTTGGGCTGCCTCGGTCAATTCAGAGTGACAACGGGCCCTCACTTACAGCCACGATACCCCAGAACCTAGCCACATGCTTAGGCATAAAATACCAGCTCTGCTCATCCTGGAGGCCTCAAGCTTCAGGAAAGGTAGAGAGAGCCAACCAGACTCTTAAAAGGGCTCTGGCTAAGCTATGTCAGAAACACATAATAAGTGGACACATATGCTGCCCATAGCCCTCATGAGGCTACGGACATCCCCCAATCGGCCACTATTGTTAAGTCCTTATGAAATGATGTATGGACGACCATTCTTAACTTCTGATTTGTTTCTTGACGAGGATACCAATACACTCTTAAAACATATAATTGACCTGGGAAGGTTTCAGCAAGAACTCCAACGGTATGGAGAACAAACCACAGGAAGACTTGAAAAATCCCCAGGTAAAGCCAGGGGATCAAGTATCAGTAAAGACCTGGCAAGAAAAAGGGAGTCCAAACCAGCTGTCCGAGAAATGGACAGGGCCAAATCAGGTTGTTCTAGTGACTTCAACTGTTGTAAAAGTGAAGGGTCTATCTGCCTGGGTCCACAATTCTAGAATAAAATCCTATGGCCTACAAGAGGGGGAGACAGAGACTGAGACTCCAAAGCCAGAGGACAGCTATTCCTGTGAACCTGTTGAAGATCTCAGGCTCTTGTTCAAGCAGAACCCCATCAATCCTGCCTCAGATAAGTAAAATGCATCATATGATGTTCTTCCTCTTTCTAATCATATCTCCCTGTATGGCTATTGATCTCTCCCTAAACGAGGCATATTCACTTGCAAACCACACTGCTTCTCAACTCAACCTAAGCAGCCTGGGCTGCATCTGCATTAATGACAAAGGTTTGGGGTATGTCCAACCCATCCCAGGGTATCAGTATCAAAGGCCCACCATTCCAGCCGTGCTATGGGCTGTTACTCAGCGCCCCCATGTGGTCGTAATATGGCCTTTTGGGGAAAGGGGGAAAAAAAACTTCATGTCTTCGTACCAGCAACAACTGTCTCTATTTACCCCCTGGATGACATCTGCAATCCCACCTGAGCCCTTATTTTCTCTCATGACTAACATCCCCCAAGAGACCTTCCCTATCTCTCTAAAAAGCCACTCCCTAACAGGGGTGTCAGTGAGAAATCGAGACGACTCACAATGTGGGGTGACCGTCACTGTTGAAACTGATGGGAAAAACCGGGACAGGCCCTGTAGCTGGGAGACCAGCCGACGCCACCCCCGGCCATCACGCGCCTGGCCCGGCCCGGGGCGCTTCCCGGACCCCGAGCGGCCTGGCGAGGCTGCGGGAGCTCTGGCGGGGGTGGGGAGGGGGGTGGCTTGAGCGGGGAGGACGTCTCGGTGCCCCCTCACCCCCCGCCCCCCACCATCCCATTCGCTGCTCAGGGTCCCGTGGCTCCGGACGAGCGGGGCGTCGGCCCGGGGCCGCGGTCCCCGGAGCCTCCTGCGGGCTTAGGGGCAGCCCAGCCAGGGCCCCAGGCGCCCATCCTGCCGGCTGTGCAAACCCCCTGAAGTGCCTCAGCCCCGGCCTGTCCCCAAACCGAGGCCCGCCCTGCCCCCACGCCACGGGCCCAGCACAGGACCTTCCCGAGAGAGCGGACGAGCGACAGCCAGGCACACGGACAGGCACTCGCACGCACCCAACCAGGTGAGACATAGGCAGAAAGAGTCGAGGGTTCAGAGAGAGACTGGAAGACAGCGTGTGGGCAGGGGGGGTCTCGGGCAGGATGCCGGGCAGCTGCAGAGACCACCCGGCCCTGAGCAGCCAAGCGATGGGGGCGGGGGGAGGCCACTGAGCACTGGCGTGCCTGGAGAGGCCCAGGGTTGGAGGACACCTGAGATCTCCGCGCTCCGCTCCCCGCCCCCCTCCCCCCAACCCCCTGCACGCATGCCACGCCGGGGCGCTCTGACACTAGCTTCTCTGGAGTTTTGTCACTTGAATTTCTCTCCCTCTGCTCAACTGAGTGATAACAGTGTATTGAACAGCTAGGTCATTTCCAAATAAATTAAGCTTAGTGTTTCACAGGACACCCGGACATGTATGGAGAGACCAGCACGGATGCATGGACACCAACCTTGGTAACTGGACAACCAATGGGAAATTACTGTCTGACTCAGGAAAGAGAAAGAAACCCGAACAGATGGAAAAAATGAACAGAAACACAAACTTTGCAACTCACACCCAATTCAATTACCGAAAAAAACAACAACACTATAACCATTTTAGAAAAACAATAGACCTCTCCATGACCTTTGGTCCAGTGAGGAGTTCTTACACACAACAAAAAAAGCCACCTTTTCCAAATCGAGAATATGTTAGTTCACACATTGACTTTTACATTGAAATGTGTAACAAATAAACTTAAATCATTGACTAACTACATAGCATGGAAGTATTTTAAACATAAAATATGTTCTATAGTTTTCAGGAAGCACTTGGCACATCTGTAAGTGTATCATACCCCAAACTGGAACTTAATGGAAGAGTCAGGATAGTCTAAAAATGAATCCCTAACTAAAAGGAATACACAGGATTACGTCGATCAAAAAGGTTAAAGAAGAGAAACTAGAAATCAGTCAATAAATGTTTTAGGGGTTAGCCTAGAGTGACTAGCCTCTGCGTTACTTTTTAAATTTTTCATGTTTGCATCTTCCAAATTTTCCATGCTGAGAATAATACTTTCATATCAGTTTCGAGATCAGTCTCACACTAAAGACAGTAAGAGTGGAATAAGAAATAAGAAATGCTTGGGGGGGGGGGGGAAGAAATGCTTGAACTAAAGGTGGTACTGATGAAATTATTTGCAGGGCAGCCAAGGAGTCACAGATGTAGAGAACAGACTTATGGACACTGGCAGGTGTGAGGAAGAAGAGGGTGAGATGAATGCAGAGGAACATGGAAACATAGTACCATACGTTAAAAGAGATGCCAATGCAATTTGCTGTATGACTCAGGGGACTCAAACAGGGGCTCTGCAACAAGCTAGAGGGGTGGAACGGAGAGGAGAAGATGGGAGAGAGGTTCAGGAGGGAGGAGACATATGTACACCTGTGGCTCATTCACGTTGATGTTTGGCAACAAAATTCTGTAAAGCAACTATCCTTCAATTGAAAGAAAAAGTCATGTTTGGACTTACCAAACAAGGTCTTGTGTACTTCTAGCATGGCCTTCTGTTTCGTGCTGCCATCCTTAATTCATTCTTCCATATCATTAAACAGACTAGTCAAGTTTTTGCCAAAAACATCTTGAGCTCCTGCATCATGCTGATCAACTGCCTTCTCTCGATCCAGTATAGAATGGAGACCAAAGAAACCTTTTGTCGTTTCTTCAAGTGATTGAAGCCACTCTATGTGATTTTAAAAAATAAATGTGGATAAGACGGATATGACCAAAGCAATCTAATGACAATATCTGTGCTTCATTAAAGATCTGCAGAGAACTAGAAAATTTTTTGTTTCGTATCAGAAGAATTTTTTAAATCCACACCAACATTTCTTTCGCGTCCGCTAGCCATCTAGACAAGGAAAACTGATTTTACCAATCAATGTCCCTAGTTCTGCCCCATCACCGTTTTTTACCCAATATGTGTTACTCAGGCAGGAGACCCTGGTTCAATTCCTGGGTCAGGAAGATCTGCTGGAGAAGGGATAGGCTACCCACTCCAGTATTAGTGGGCTTCCCTTGTGGCTCAGTTGGTAAAGAATCATTCCTCTGTACCAAGAGTAGCTCAACTCCTCTCAAAGCAAATACAGGATGGTAGTAACTATGCAGGACAAAGCTGATTCTCTATATTTATAGTACTCACTCTTGAGCTTGACAGAGGTCCTAGATCTGTTACCACATTTTTTTTTAAGTGATATCTGCATGTGCAGGTGAAAGTGGCTCTGTTCGTGCCTGACTCTTTGCAGCCCCAAGGACTATACAGTCCATGGAATTCTCTAGGCCAGAATACTGGAGTGGGTAGCCTATCCTTTCTCCAGCGGATCTTCCCGACCCAGGACTCAAAGCGGGGTCTCCTGCATTGCAGGCAGATTCTTTAGCAACTGAGCTAGTAGGGCTTCACTGGTGGCTCAGTTGCTAAAGAATATCTGCATAACTTTCTATCGATTTGGAATTAGCAATCTGTCTGTGAGCAGGGCCGGTCATAAGCAGCTTCTGTGAGAAAACAGAAGCATGTCTGCCTGACTTGCTTCTCTGGGGAGCTTTCACTGTTCTTGCGCTAGTGCACATGGCAAGTTTCTAAGTGAGAAAGCAATGGCTACTATCACAGCTGGCCACTGAGGTACTTAATGGCAGTGGCAATCCCAGCTCTGCCAAGCAGTAGTCATCACGAAATCAGCTATTGTCATTGTAGCCAAGTTCCATGAATTTGTGGTGTTATTTGCTGTGTTCTTCAAGAAGATGCCTTCGCCCTGCCAGTAAGACATATTTCCATAACACACAGCCATGCACTCAATCGATGTGCATCCTCCAGTAAAGCCCAGCCCCGAAGTCTTAGAGGAGCCTCTCTGCCCATTGTCATAAACCAGTCTAATTTTGTGTGAGACCGTGAAAACTCAGTGTCTTTATTACGCTTGTGCTTCTGACGGGAGGTCTGAGAAGGCACTTCTGAAGGTTTATTCCTACCAGTCGTTGTCATATTTATCGAGTCTTTATTTTATATTTTTTTCTTATTTTTTACTTCTACCAGTTTCTTTCTACCAGCCCGTCTCCCTCCACCCTCGTGCACACACGGTCAGTCATGGAATCCCGTGGACTTCAGCCCGCCAGACTCCTCTGCCCATGGAGTTTTCCAGGCAAGAATACTGGAGTGGGTTGCCATTTCCTTCTCCATGTGTGGAGTCTTTAAAGATTCCATCACTGAGGTGTTGCTTCTCCACTTGTACATGCCCTTCCTCCCTAAGTGCAGTAGAAGTCATCCCCACTTCCCAACATGTCTGTCTTCCGTCCTCTGGACTATGTATTGCTTGAGTTCACCACAGCGTCAGGATATTCTAGAAACCCTTCTGATTGCAGTCTCTTCGGGAGGTTCCAAGTGCTTCAAACCTCAGAATTTTACAAAGCACTTTTTACGACCTCAGCTGAAAGGGAAGTCAACACTCAGTGACAGTCACAGGCTTCCATGGCCTGGACTTGATTATGGGCTGTGCTTTCATAATCATCGTGTTTCCGATACCAACTAAGATGTCACTGAGAAATTTTTTTCTTTCTCATCATTGTATCTTTCATGTTTATTTAGATATATTATGGGTTTTCCTATATATCTTCCCTTAGGAATGAGGGTCTGAAGTCAGTAGAACTTACTACAACTGATTTCCAGTTAGCTGTGTTAGGACAGGAAAAAGAATGACCAGCTGCTGGATTCTTAAGATTATGTATGAAAATATGATTCGTTTTACTGTGTGAAGTCATCCGATTCTAACTTTCTGAAGTAGGCATTCAGAAAAATCAAAAAAAATCGCCTAACTACTAGGCGGTCTCCCATCCAAGTACTGACCAGGCCCGACCCTGCTCAGTTTCCCAGATCACAGGAGAGAGGGCACGTTCAGGGTGGTATGGCCTTAGACCGAGGCGGCTGCCAGGCGCTGCAGGAGCCCCACGTTGCGCCTCCCTTGCGGTCTGACCTGCCGGTCGGGCCTGGGGCTGCAGTTCTCGAGCGGGCTCGCGCTGCACTTGAGCCGCACGACCCGCGACTGGACTCCGGCCGGCCAGAGCCTGCAGCTCGGCGGCCAGCGGAGGGCGCCCCCGCTCCGCACACCGCGAGACCAGGCCAGCACCAGTCTGGCCCGGCCGGCCGGGGCCTGGCGTGCCTGCGGAACCTGGGGTGTGGGGAGGGGGGGTGGGTAGAGCAGCGAGGACATCTCGGTGCCCCCTCACCCCCTGTAACCACCATCCCGTTCGCTGCTAAGGGTCAGGTGGCTCCGGACGAGCGGGGCTTCGGCCCGGGTCTGCAGTCCCCGGAGCCTCCTGGAGCTTAGGGGCAGCCCACCGGGGCCTCAGGCTCCCATCCTGCCGGCTGTGCAAAACCCCTGGTGAGCCTCAGCCCCGCCCTGTCCCCAAACCGAGGCCCGCCCTGCCCCATGCCACGGGCCCAGCACAGGACCTTCCTGAGAGAGCGGACGAGCGACAGACAGGCACACGGACAGGCACTCGCACGCACCCACGCCAGGTGAGACAGAGGCAGAAAGAGTCGAGGGTTCAGAGAGAGACTGGAAGACAGCGTGTGGGCAGGGCGGGCCTCGGGCAGGATGCCGGGCAGCTGCAGAGACCACCCGGCCCTGAGCAGCCAAGCGATGGGGGCGGGGGGAGGCCACTGAGCACTGGCGTGCCTGGAGAGGCCCAGGGTGGGAGGACACCTGAGATCTTCGCGCTCTGCTCCCCGCCCCCCTCCCCCCAACCCCCTGCACGCATGCCACGCCGGGGCGCTCTGACACTAGCTTCTCTGGGGTTTTGTCACTTGAATTTCTCTCCCTCTGCTCAACTGAGTGATAACAGTGTATTGAACAGCTAGGTCATTTCCAAATAAATTAAGCTTAGTGTTTCACAGGACACCCGGACATGTATGGAGAGACCAGCACGGATGCATGGGCACCAACCTTGGTAACTGGACAACCAATGGGAAATTACTGTCTGACTCAGGAGAGAGAAAGAAACCCGAACAAATGGAAAAAATGAACAGAAACACAAACTTTGCAACTCACACCCAATTCAATTACCGAAAAAAACAACAACACTATAACCATTTTATAAACAATAGACCTCTCCATGACCTTTGGTCCACTGAGGAGTTCTTACACACAACAAAAAAAGCCACCTTTTCCAAATCGAGAATATGTTAGTTCACACATTGACTTTTACATTGAAATGTGTAACAAATAAACTTAAATCATTGACTCACTACATACGCATGGAAGTATTTTAAACATAAAATATGTTCTATAGTATTCAGGAAGCACTTGGCACATCTGTAAGTGTATCAGACCCCAAACTGGAACTTAATGGAAGAGTCAGGATAGTCTAAAAATGAATCCCTAACTAAAAGGAATACACAGGATTACGTCGATCAAAAAGGTTAAAGAAGAGAAACTAGAAATCAGTCAATTAATGTTTTAGGGGTTAGCCTAGAGTGACTAGCCTCTGCGTTACTTTTTAAATTTTTCATGTTTGCATCTTCCAAATTTTCCATGCTGAGAATAATACTTTCATATCAGTTTCGAGATCAGTCTCATACTAAAGACAGTAAGAGTGGAATAAGAAATAAGAAATGCTTGGGGGGGGGGGAAGAAATGCTTGAACTAAAGGTGGTACTGATGAAATTATTTGCAGGGCAGCCAAGGAGTCACAGATGTAGAGAACAGACTTATGGACACTGGCAGGTGTGAGGAAGAAGAGGTTGAGATGAATGCAGAGGAACATGGAAACATAGTACCATACGTTAAAAGAGATGCCAATGCAATTTGCTGTATGACTCAGGGGACTCAAACAGGGGCTCTGCAACAAGCTAGAGGGGTGGAACGGAGAGGAGGAGATGGGAGAGAGGTTCAGGAGGGAGGAGACATATGTACACCTGTGGCTCATTCACGTTGATGTTTGGCAACAAAATTCTGTAAAGCAACTATCCTTCAATTGAAAGAAAAAGTCATGTTTGGACTTACCAAACAAGGTCTTGTGTACTTCTAGCATGGCCTTCTGTTTCGTGCTGCCATCCTTAATTCATTCTTCCATATCATTAAACAGACTAGTCAAGGTTTTGCCAAAAACATCTTGAGCTCCTGCATCATGCTGATCAACTGCCTTCTCTCGATCCAGTATAGAATGGAGACCAAAGAAACCTTTTGTCGTTTCTTCAAGTGATTGTAGCCACTCTATGTGATTTTAAAAAATAAATGTGGATAAGACGGATATGACCAAAGCAATCTAATGACAATATCTGTGCTTCATTAAAGATCTGCAGAGAACTAGAAAATTTTTTGTTTCGTATCAGAAGAATTTTTTAAATCCACACCAACATTTCTTTCGCGTCCGCTAGCCATCTAGACAAGGAAAACTGATTTTACCAATCAATGTCCCTAGTTCTGCCCCCTCACCGTTTTTTACCCAATATGTGTTACTCAGGCAGGAGACCCTGGTTCAATTCCTGGGTCAGGAAGATCTGCTGGAGAAGGGATAGGCTACCCACTCCAGTATTAGTGGGCTTCCCTTGTGGCTCAGTTGGTAAAGAATCATTCCTCTGTACCAAGAGTAGCTCAACTCCTCTCAAAGCAAATACAGGATGGTAGTAACTATGCAGGACAAAGCTGATTCTCTATATTTATAGTACTCACTCTTGAGCTTGACAGAGGTCCTAGATCTGTTACCACATTTTTTTTTTTAAGTGATATCTGCATGTGCAGGTGAAAGTGGCTCTGTTCGTGCCTGACTCTTTGCAGCCCCAAGGACTATACAGTCCATGGAATTCTCTAGGCCAGAATACTGGAGTGGGTAGCCTATCCTTTCTCCAGCGGATCTTCCCGACCCAGGACTCAAAAAGCGGGGTCTCCTGCATTGCAGGCAGATTCTTTAGCAACTGAGCTAGTAGGGCTTCACTGGTGGCTCAGTTGCTAAAGAATATCTGCATAACTTTCTATCGATTTGGAATTAGCAATCTGTCTGTGAGCAGGGCCGGTCATAAGCAGCTTCTGTGAGAAAACAGAAGCATGTCTGCCTGACTTGCTTCTCTGGGGAGCTTTCACTGTTCTTGCGCTAGTGCACATGGCAAGTTTCTAAGTGAGAAAGTAATGGCTACTATCACAGCTGGCCAATGAGGTACTTAATGGCAGTGGCAATCCCAGCTCTGCCAAGCAGTAGTCATCACGAAATCAGCTATTGTCATTGTAGCCAAGTTCCGTGAATTTGTGGTGTTATTTGCTGTGTTCTTCAAGAAGATGCCTTCGCCCTGCCAGTAAGACATATTTCCATAACACACAGCCATGCACTCAATCGATGTGCATCCTCCAGTAAAGCCCAGCCCCAATGTCTTAGAGGAGCCTCTCTGCCCATTGTCATAAACCAGTCTAATTTTGTGTGAGACCGTGAAAACTCAGTGTCTTTATTACGCTTGTGCTTCTGACGGGAGGTCTGAGAAGGCACTTCTGAAGGTTTATTCCTACCAGTCGTTGTCATATTTATCGAGTCTTTATTTTATATTTTTTTCTTATTTTTTACTTCTACCAGGTTCTTGCTACCAGCCCGTCTCCCTCCACCCTCGTGCACACACGGTCAGTCATGGAATCCCGTGGACTTCAGCCCGCCAGACTCCTCTGCCCATGGAGTTTTCCAGGCAAGAATACTGGAGTGGGTTGCCATTTCCTTCTCCATGTGTGGAGTCTTTAAAGATTCCATCACTGAGGTGTTGCTTCTCCACTTGTACATGCCCTTCCTCCCTAAGTGCAGTAGAAGTCATCCCCACTTCCCAACATGTCTGTCTTCCGTCCTCTGGACTATGTATTGCTTGAGTTCACCACAGCGTCAGGATATTCTAGAAACCCTTCTGATTGCAGTCTCTTCGGGAGGTTCCAAGTGCTTCAAACCTCAGAATTTTACAAAGCACTTTTTACGACCTCAGCTGAAAGGGAAGTCAACACTCAGTGACAGTCACAGACTTCCATGGCCTGGACTTGATTATGGGCTGTGCTTTCATAATCATCGTGTTTCCGATACCAACTAAGATGTCACTGAGAAATTTTTTTCTTTCTCATCATTGTATCTTTCATGTTTATTTAGATATATTATGGGTTTTCCTATATATCTTCCCTTAGGAATGAGGGTCTGAAGTCAGTAGAACTTACTACAACTGATTTCCAGTTAGCTGTGTTAGGACAGGAAAAAGAATGACCAGCTGCTGGATTCTTAAGATTATGTATGAAAATATGATTCGTTTTACTGTGTGAAGTCATCCGATTCTAACTTTCTGAAGTAGGCATTCAGAAAAATCAAAAAAAATCGCCTAACTACTAGGTGGTCTCCCATCCAAGTACTGACCAGGCCCGACCCTGCTCAGTTTCCCAGATCACAGGAGAGAGGGCACGTTCAGGGTGGTATGGCCTTAGACCGAGGCGGCTGCCAGGCGCTGCAGGAGCCCCACGTTGCGCCTCCCTTGCGGTCTGACCTGCCGGTCGGGCATGGGGCTGCAGTTCTCGAGCGGGCTCGCGCTGCACTTGAGCCGCACGACCCGCGACTGGACTCCGGCCGGCCAGAGCCTGCAGCTCAGCGGCCAGCGGAGGGCGCCCCCGCTCCGCACACCGCGAGCCCAGGCCAGCACCAGTCTGGCCCGGCCGGCCGGGGCCTGGCGTGCCTGCGGAACCTGGGGTGTGGGGAGGGGGGGTGGGTAGAGCAGCGAGGACATCTCGGTGCCCCCTCACCCCCTGTAACCACCATCCCGTTCGCTGCTCAGGGTCAGGTGGCTCCGGACGAGCGGGGCTTCGGCCCGGGTCTGCAGTCCCTGGAGCCTCCTGGAGCTTAGGGGCAGCCCACCGGGGCCTCAGGCTCCCATCCTGCCGGCTGTGCAAAACCCCTGGAGAGCCTCAGCCCCGCCCTGTCCCCAAACCGAGGCCCGCCCTGCCCCATGCCACGGGCCCAGCACAGGACCTTCCTGAGAGAGCGGACGAGCGACAGACAGGCACACGGACAGGCACTCGCACGCACCCACGCCAGGTGAGACAGAGGCAGAAAGAGTCGAGGGTTCGGAGAGAGACTGGAAGACAGCGTGTGGGCAGGGGGGGCCTCGGGCAGGATGCCGGGCAGCTGCAGAGACCACCCGGCCCTGAGCAGCCAAAGCGATGGGGGCGGGGGGAGGCCACTGAGCAGCGGCGAGCCTGGAGAGGCCCAGGGTGGGAGGACACCTGAGACCTCCGCGCTCCGCGCACCGCCCCCACCCCCAACCCCCTGCACGCATGCCACGCCGGGGCGCTCTGACACTAGCTTCTCTGGAGTTTTTTCACTTGAATTTCTCTCCCTCTGCTCAACTGAGTGATGACAGTGTATTGAACAGCTAGGTCATTTCCAAATAAATTAAGCTTAGTGTTTCACAGGACACCCGGACATGTATGGAAAGACCAGCAAGGATGCATGGACACCAACCTTGGTAACTGGACAACCAATGGGAAATTAGTGTCTGACTCAGGAGAGAGAAAGAAACCCGAACAGATGGAATGAAATGAACAGAAACACAGGCTTTGCAACTCACACCCTAATTCAATTACCAGAAAATAAACAACACTATAACCATTTTAGAAAAACTATAGACCTCTCAATGACCTTTGGTCGGGTGAGGAGTTCAAACACACAGCAAAAAAAAGCCAACTTTTCCAAGTCGTGAATATGTTAGTTCACACATTGACTTTTACATTGAAATGTGTAACAAATAAACTTAAAATCATTGACTCACTACATAAGCATGGAAGTATTTTAAATATAAAATATGTTCTATAGTATTCAGGAAGCACTTGGCACATATCTAAGTGTATCAGACCCAAAACTGGAACGTAGTGGGAGAGTCAGGATAGTCTAAAAATGAATCCCTAACCAAAAGAACACACAGGATTACTGTAGATAAAAAAGGTTAAAAAAGATAAGCTAGAAATCAGTCAATAAATGTCTTAGGGGTTAGCTTAGAGTGACTAGCCTCTGCGTGACTCTTTAAATTTTTCATGTTAACAGCTTCCAAATTTTCCATGGTGAGGATAATACTTTCGCCTCCAAACCAGAGTGACTTGGGGACACAAAGGTAGAAGTCGATAATTTTCTTTGCCTATGTCTGAATATTTACAGTCAGAGGTAGAAAAGGAAGAGTCTGTCCCTTGTCTAGATGAGGTCAATCCCCAGGTGTTGGATGTCTCCAGTCCTGGTTTAGCCATAAATGTTCCACCAGTAAAGATTTCTCTGAGACCAAATGCTCCCTAGCCCTGGAAAAGACAATATCCCTTAAAACCAGTAGCTCTTGAGGGTCTTAGACCATTAGGTAACAAATACCGAGATACTGGAACTCGAATCAGCTGTGAGTCCCCCTGCAACACCCCAATCTTGCCCGTTCGAAAACCACATGGATCTTACCGATTCGTCCAGGATCTAAGAGCTGTTAATGAAGCTGTGGTTCCCATCCACCCCATAGTCCCAAACCCATATACTCTCCTATCCCAAGTCCCAGGAAATGCCAAGTACTTCTCAGTCTTGGACCTTCAAGGTGCTTTCTTTTGCATTCCTCTCCATCCTGAATCCCAAAAACTCTTTGCTTTTGTGTGGCGGGACTTGGAAACAAGAGAGACCATACAACTCTCGACTGGACTCGACTACCCCAAGGGTTTAGGGACAGCCATCATAACTTCGGGACTTCCTCGGGGAGAGAACTAAGGGAATTAACTTTAACAAACTGTAGTCTAATACAGTATGTGGATGACTTGCTCATAGCTAGGCCAGATTTTACCAGCTCTCAAATGGACACTATTTAAAACGCTAACTTTCCTGTATGAAAAGGGTTATCGAGTATCCCCCAAGTAGGCTCAGATTAGCTTAACCCAAGTAAAACACCTTGGATTTATAATGACGGAGAGAAAAAGAATGCCTGACCTCGAGGGGAGATCCCTCATCTTAAATACCCCGTATCCCTAAACAAAACAACAGCTTAGGGGATTTTTAGGAAGGACCGGGTTTTGCAGGATCTGGATTCCTAATTATGGCAATCTGGCCAGACCCCTATATGAAAATTTAAGGGGGAAAGAGGAAGAGCCACTCGACTGGCATGAGACCTGCAAGGTGGCCTTTAATGCCCTAAAAGAGTCCATCACTACAGCCCCAGCTTTAGGCCTCCCCAACCTGGAGAAGACTTTTAGACTCTATGTCTCTGGAAGGACAGGAACTGCTCCTGGGGTGTTAGAGCAGATGATGGGGCCCGTATTACAACCTGTGGCTTATCTCTCAAAATAACTAGATGAGGTGGCCAGAGGGTGGCCCACTTGCCTCCGGGCAGCAGCAGTCACCGCTCTTATGGTTAAGGAGGCATCTAAGCTGACCCTGGGTCAGCCCACCACAGTTTATACGCCACACCGGGTGCAAGCAGTCTTCGAAAAGAAAGGGGACAGGTGGATGACAGGGGGAAGGATCACCCAATACCAAGCCCTCCTCCTTGACACTCCAGAAATAAAGTTGAGGGTCTGCCAGACTTTAAATCCAGCAACCTTACTGCCAGATCCCCCTACCTCCCCTCTGGATCACCAATGCATACAAATCACAGACGAGTTATACTCTTCTCGCCGGGACCTATCAGAGACACCTTTATCTGACCCAGAGGAAAACTGGCACACAGATGGCAGCAGTTTTGTAGAAAAGGGAGAGAGGAAAGCAGGATATGCTGTAGCGAGCCTGGAAGAAACTAAGGAAAGTGGGTCTCTTCCCCCAGACACCTCAGCCCAGAAAGCTGAACTTTTTGCCCTGACAAGAGCTTTGGAGTTAGGAGAAGGAAAGAGGATTAATGTGTGTATGGACTCTAAGTATGCTTTCCTCATTCTTCATGCCCGTGCAGCAATTTGGAAAGAAAGAGGGATGCTCAGTGCCCGAAGCTCTGCTATTAAACACAAAGAGCTCATTCTCAGGCTCCTGGAGGCAGTCAAACTTCCTGCAAAATTAGCTGTCATCCACTGCAAGAGTCACCAAAAGGGGCAAGAAAAAGAGGCTCAGGGAAATAGGAAAGCTGATCAAGAGGCAGGACGAGCTGCCGGGGAAGCTACCTCTGCCACTGCTATCTGCCCCCTTTTCCCCAAGGAAACCCTGACTCCAGATTTTACCCCAGGGGGACATTCCCGATATGCTGAGCGGGGCACGGAGATTGGGTCACATGGGTGGTTTCAGCCTGATCAGTCCCAAATAATACTCCCTGATTCTCAGGTTTAAAACATTATTAAAAAAAAAAAAAAAAAAACAAACAAACAAAAAAAAAACATTATTAACTCCTTACATAAGAGCGCCCATTTTGGAAAAGATAATCTAGAAATCTTGCTTAAGCCTATTCTCTCCCATCCCCAGTTAGCTAAGGTTGTTAAACAGGTCACACAAAATTGTGACACCTGTCTAAAAAATAACCCAAAAACCAGACCTCCTCTAATTACACCTGTCCAACATCGGGGATCATACCCAGGAGCGGACTGGTAAGTAGAATTTACAGCCATGCGCAAGACCCAAGTTTTTTCTTACTTGCTAGTCTTTATTGACACATTCACAGAATGAATCGAAGCGTTCCCTACTGAGACTGAGAGAGCTACAGATGTCTGTAAAGCTCTGCTGAAGGAGATGGTGCCTAGGTTTGGGCTGCATCGGTCACTTCAGAGTGACAACGGGCCCTCACTTACAGCCACGATACCCCAGAACCTAGCCGCATGCTTAGGCATAAAATACCGGCTCCGCTCATCCTGGAGGCCTAAAGCTTCAGGAAAGGTAGAGAGAGCCAACCAGACTCTTAAAAGGGCTCTGGCTAAGCTATGTCAGAAACACATAATAAGTGGACACATATGCTGCCCATAGCCCTCATGAGGCTACGGACATCCCCCAAACGGCCAATATTGTTAAGTCCTTATGAAATGATGTATGGACGACCATTCTGAACTTCTGATTTGTTTCTTGACGAGGATGCCAATACACTCTTAAAACATATAATTGACCTGGGAAGGTTTCAGCAAGAACTCCAACGGTATGGAGAACAAACCACAGGAAGACTTGAAAAATCCCCAGGTAAAGCCAGGGGATCAAGTATCAGAAATAACCTGGCAAGAAAAAGGGAGTCCAAACCAGCTGTCCGAGAAATGGACAGGGCCATATCAGGTTGTTCTAGTGACTTCAACTGCTGTAAAAGTGAAGGGTCTATCTGCCTGGGTCCACAATTCTAGAATAAAACCCTATGGCCTACAGGAGGGGGAGACAGAAACTGAGACTCCAAAGCCAGAGGACAGCTATTCCTGTGAACCTGTTGAAGATCTCAGGCTCTTGTTCAAGCAGAACCCCATCAATCCTGCCTCAGATAAGTAAAATGCATCATATGATCTTCTTCCTCTTTCTAATCATATCTCCCTGTATGGCTATTGATCTCTCCCTAAACGAGGCATGTTCAATTGCAAACCACACTGCTTCTCAACTGAACGTAAGGAGCCCGTGCTGGATCTGCATTAATGACAAAGGTTGGGGGTATGTCCAACCCATCCCAGGGTATCAATATCAAAGGCCCACCCTTCCAGCCGAGCTATGGGCTGTTACTCAGCGCCCCCATGTGGTCGTAATATGGCCTTTTGGGGAAAGGGGGAAAAAAAAACTTCATGTCTTGGTACCAGCAACAACTGTCTCTATTTACCCCCCTGATGACATCTGCAATCCCAACTAAGCCCTTATTTTCTCTCATGACTAACATCCCCCAAGTGACCTTCACTATCTCTCTAAAAAGCCACTCCCTAACAGGGGTGTCAGTGAGAAAACTAGACGACTCACAATGTGGGGTGACTGTCACTGTTGAAACTGATGGGAAAAACAGGGACAGGCCCTGCAGCTGGGAGACCAGGCGCTTCCCGGACCCCGAGCGGCCTGGCGAGGCTGCGGGAGCTCTGGCGGGGGTTGGGGAAGGGGGTGGCTTGAGCGGGGAGGACGTCTCGGTGCCCCCCCACCCCCCGCCCCTCACCATCCCGTTCGCTGCTCAGGGTCACGTGGCTCTGGACGAGCCGGGCATCGGCCCGGGGCCGCGGTCCCCGGAGCCTCCTGGGGCTTAGGGGCAGCCGAGCCGGGGCCCCAGGCGCCCATCCTGCCGGCTGTGCAAACCCCCTGGAGTGCATCAGCCCCGCCCTGTCCCCAAAACGAGGCCCGCCCTGCCCCCACGCCACGGGCACAGCACAGGACCTTCCTGAGAGAGCGGACGAGCGACAGCCAGGCACACGGACAGGCACTCGCACGCACCCACGCCAGGTGAGACAGAGGCAGAAAGAGTCGAGGGTTCAGAGAGAGACTGGAAGACAGCGTGTGGGCAGGGGGGGCCCCGGGCAGGATGCCGGGCAGCTGCAGAGACCACCCGGCCCTGAGCAGCCAAAGCGATGGGGGCGGGGGGAGGCCACTGAGCAGCGGCGAGCCTGGAGAGGCCCAGGGTGGGAGGACACCTGAGATCTCCGCGCTCCGCTCCCCGCCCCCCTCCCTCCAACCCCCTGCACGCATGCCACGCCGGGACGCTCTGACACTAGCTTCTCTGGAGTTTTGTCACTTGAATTTCTCTCCCTCTGCTCAACTGAGTGATGACAGTGTATTGAACAGCTAGGTCATTTCCAAATAAATTAAGCTTAGTGTTTCACAGGACACCCGGACATGTATGGAGAGACCAGCACGGATGCATGGACACCAACCTTGGTAACTGGACAACCAATGGGAAATTACTGTCTGACTCAGGAGAGAGAAAGAAACCCGAACAGATGGAATGAAATGAACAGAAACACAGGCTTTGCAACTCACACCCTAATTCAATTACCAGAAAATAAACAACACTATAACCATTTTAGAAAAACAATAGACCTCTCCATGACCTTTGGGCGGGTGAGGAGATGAAACACACAGCAAAAAAAAGCCAACTTTTCCAAGTCGTGATTATGTTAGTTCACACATTGACTTTTACATTGAAATGTGTAACAAATAAACTTAAAATCATTGACTCACTACATAAGCATGGAAGTATTTTAAACATAAAATGTGTTCTATTGTATTCAGGAAGCACTTGGCACATCTGTAAGTGTATCAGACCCAAAACTGGAATGTAGTGGAAGAGTCAGGATAGTCTAAAAATGAATCCCTTACTAAAAGGAAAACACAGGATTACTGTAGATAAAAAAGGTTAAAGAAGAGAAACTAGAAATCAGTCAATAAATGTCTTAGGGGTTAGCTTAGAGTGACTAACCTCTGCGTGACTCTTTAAATTTTTCATGTTAACAGCTTCCAAATTTTCCATGGTGAGGATAATACTTTCGCCTCCAAACCAGAGTGACTTGGGGACACAAAGGTAGAAGTCGATAATTTTCTTTGCCTATGTCTGAATATTTACAGTCAGAGGTAGAAAAGGAGGAGTCTGTCCCTTGTCTAGATGAGGTCAATCCCCAGGTGTTGGATGTCTCCAGCCCTGGTTTAGCAATAAATGTTCCACCAGTAAAGATTTCTCTGAGACCAAATGCTCCCTAGCCCTGGAAAAGACAATATCCCTTAAAACCAGTAGCTCTTGAGGGTCTTAGACCATTAGATAACAAATACCGAGATACTGGAACTCGAATCAGCTGTGAGTCCCCCTGCAACACCCCAATCTTGCCCGTTCGAAAACCACATGGATCTTACCGATTCGTCCAGGATCTAAGAGCTGTTAATGAAGCTGTGGTTCCCATCCACCCCATAGTCCCAAACCCATATACTCTCCTATCCCAAGTCCCAGGAAATGCCAAGTACTTCTCAGTCTTGGACCTTCAAGATGCTTTCTTTTGCATTCCTCTCCATCCTGAATCCCAAAAGCTCTTTGCTTTTGAGTGGCGGGACTTGGAAACAAGAGAGACCATACAACTCTTCACTGGACTCGACTACACCAAGGGTTTAGGGACAGCCCTCATATCTTCAGGACTTCCTCGGGGAGAGAACTAAGGGAATTAACTTTAACAAACAGTAGTCTAATACAGTATGTGGATGACTTGCTCAGAGCTAGGCCAGATTTTACCAGCTTCCAAATGGACACTATTTAAAACTCTAGCTTTCCTGTATGAAAAGGGTTATCGAGTATCCCCCAAGTAGGCTCAGATTAGCTTAACCCAAGTAAAATACTTGGATTTATAATTACGGAGAGAAAAAGAATGCCTGACCCAAGGGGAGATCCCTCATCTTAAATACACCGTACCCCCAAACAAAACAACAGCTTAGGGGATTTTTAGGAAGGACCGGGTTTTGCAGGATCTGGATTCCTAATTATGGCAATCTGGCCAGACCCCTATATGAAAATTTAAGGGGGAAAGAGGAAGAGCCACTCGACTGGCATGAGACCTGCAAGGTGGCCTTTAATGCCCTAAAAGAGTCCATCACTACAGCCCAAGCTTTAGGCCTCCCCAACCTGGAGAAGACTTTTAGACTCTCTGTTTCTGGAAGGATAGGAAATGCTCTTGGGGTGTTAGAGCAGATGATGGGGCCCGTATTACAACCTGTGGCTTATCTCTCAAAATAACTAGATGAGGTGGCCAGAGGGTGGCCCACTTGCCTCCGGGCAGTAGCAACCACCGCTCTTATGGTTAAGGAGGCATCTAAGCTGACCCTGGGTCAGCCCACCACAGTTTATACGCCACACCGGGTGCAAGCAGTCTTGGAAACGAAAGGGGACAGGTGGATGACAGGGGGAAGGATCACCCAATACCAAGCCCTCCTCCTTGACACTCCAGAAATAAAGTTGAGGATCTGCCAGACTTTAAATCCAGCAACCTTACTGCCAGATCCCCCTACCTCCCCTCTGGATCACCAATGCATACAAATCACAGACGAGTTATACTCTTCTCGCCGGGACCTATCAGAGACACCTTTATCTGACCCAGAGGAAAACTGGCACACAGATGGCAGCAGTTTTGTAGAAAAGGGAGAGAGGAAAGCAGGATATGCTGTAGCGAGCCTGGAAGAAACTAAGGAAAGTGGGTCTCTTCCCCCAGACACCTCAGCCCAGAAAGCTGAACTTTTTGCCCTGACAAGAGCTTTGGAGTTAGGAGAAGGAAAGAGGATTAATGTGTGTATGGACTCTAAGTATGCTTTCCTCATTCTTCATGCCCGTGCAGCAATTTGGAAAGAAAGAGGGATGCTCAGTGCCCGAAGCTCTGCTATTAAACACAAAGAGCTCATTCTCAGGCTCCTGGAGGCAGTCAAACTTCCTGCAAAATTAGCTGTCATCCACTGCAAGAGTCACCAAAAGGGGCAAGAAAAAGAGGCTCAGGGAAATAGGAAAGCTGATCAAGAGGCAGGACGAGCTGCCGGGGAAGCTACCTCTGCCACTGCTATCTGCCCCCTTTTCCCCAAGGAAACCCTGACTCCAGATTTTACCCCAGGGGGACATTCCCGATATGCTGAGCGGGGCTCGGAGATTGGGTCACATGGGTGGTTTCAGCCTGATCAGTCCCAAATAATACTCCCTGATTCTCAGGTTTAAAACATTACTAACTCCTTACATAAGAGCGCCCATTTTGGAAAAGATAATCTAGAAATCTTGCTTAAGCCTATTCTCTCCCATCCCCAGTTAGCTAAGGTTGTTAAACAGGTCACACAAAATTGTGACACCTGTCTAAAAAATAACCCAAAAACCAGACCTCCTCTAATTACACCTGTCCATCATCGGGGTCATACTTGCAAACCACACTGCTTCTCAACTCAACCTAACCAACCCGTGCTGGATTTGCATTAATAGCAAAGGTTGGGTGTATGGCTTCTTCCCTCAAGCCTCATGAATCAGTCTCTGCTACCTTCAAACTCTTCTGCAGCTTCCTCACCTCTCTCAGCCTTCAGAGAACTGAAGAGACTTACGAGAGTTTTAAGGCTTCCCTTGTAGCTCAGTCGGTAAATCTGCCCTCAATGCGGGAGGCCCGGGTTCAATCCCTGTGTCATGTAGATCCACTGGAGAAGGAAATGCCAACCACTCCCAGTACTCTTGTCCGGAGAATCCCACAGACATAGGAGCCTGGCAGGCCACTGTCCATGGGGTTGCAGAGAGTCAGATGCGACTTAATGACTAAATCATCATCAGGGTTTGCTCAAGATTTGGCTTTGGCTTAAGGGTCATTCAAACTTTTTCCGCATCATCAATAAGGTTGTTTCACTTTCTTATTATTCCTGTGTTCACGAAATAGCCCTTTTACTTTCAAGAACTTTTCTTTTGCACTCACAACTTGACTAACCAGCACAGAGTTCTAGTTGTCAGCCTATCTTGGCTGTCAACACACTTTCCTCACTAAGCTCATAATCATTTCTAGCTTTTGGTTTCAAGTAAGAGATACGCAACTCTTCCTTTCACTTGAACACCTTGTGCCTCAGATGGTAAAGAATCTGACCCAATGCAGTAGGCTGGGGTTTGATCCCTTGGTCAGGAGGATCCCCCAGAGAGGGAAATGGCAACCCACTCCAGTATTCTTACCTGCAGAACTCCATGGACAGAGAAGCCTGGCGAGCTACAATCCAGGGGTCACAAAGAGTTGGATACAACTGAGTGACAAGCACACATACACTCAGAGGCCACTGCAGGGTTATTAACTGCCCTAATTTCAATACTGCTGAGTCTCAGGGAATAGAGAGACCTGAGGAGAAGGAGAGAGATAGGGAATGGCTGGCTGGTGGGGCAGTCAGAACACACATATTTTACTAAGATCACTGCACTATCTCCTGTGGGCACGGTTCATGGTTACAATTAATTACAAACTCCGAAACAATGACAACAGTATTATCAAAAGTCACCGATCACAGCTCACTCTAAGAAATAACAATGAAAAAGTGTGAAATACTGCGAGAATCACCAAACTGACACAGAGACCCAGAGTGTGCAAATGCTACTGGAAAGATGACGGACACCCTCAGTGCAGGGCTGCCGCAGAACTTCAGTTTCCAAAAACTGAATTTGCAGGTACAATAAAACACGGTCTACTTGTATGCTAAAGTATCGACAATGGGCATTTTGTCAAACAGTTTAAGAAAAGAGAAGTTCTTTGTACTGCAATTGTAATTTTTCTCCAAGTCTGAGATTGTTTCAAAACAAAAGTAAACAAAAATACAAACAGAGACACACAAACATACATATATACAGGGAGTCTTCACTTTTGCAACTAGTGTTAACTGAAATTTGCGTACATCAGAATCCTGACTTCATAAGTGCACAACTCCAGAACAGGCATGGCAGTTTGCTACAGTGTGGAAATTGAGAGTTTTTTAAAAATATAAAAAATTTTAACAAGATTTTGTACACTTAATTTCTACACTGAAGTATTTTCTACCTAATTTTATACAGAAATGTCACACACATAAAACTGTTAATAAATCAGAGGTTTCAAAAACAAAGAAAAATGTTCTATTTCTTAAACTAGAGTAATGTTTTATTATTATTCTTCAGAATTTAGTTAAAAAGTAGTCTTTTCAAACCATTCAAAATTTTATAAATGACAATTAAAATTAACCTTAAAACCTTGCACTGGCTCTGGAAAAGACACTTCCATTTGGGAATGATATCTCTGTCCAAAGATTCCTTTTCCCTTTTAACTACTATTTCCATCATTAATGGCAAGATCATACAATTCTTCCTTCAGTGTTTGGAAGAAATGATCATGAAGATACTAAATGAAAACTGCAAGATCCAAATCAGAGTATGTTGTGTCTATAAAAGGAGAAGCCAAAAGAATATATATATAATCATTTGTGAAGACACAGAAGTTATCCAAAAAAATACATTTAGAAACTAAGGAAGGGACATGGATGGCTGGCAGACAGAGACTGGACGGACACTTTTACTGTTATCCTTCTGTTCTTCTACACTGTCCTGTGGGACTTTCCTAGTGGTCCAGTGGTCCAGAATATGCCACCCAGTAGGGGATACAGGTTCAATCCCTGGTCTGGGGAGGCTCCACAGGGCAGCTAAGCCTGTGTGCCAGAACTAACGAAGCCCTCGAGCCCATGCTCTGCAACAAGAGGAGCCGCCGCAGAGAGGGGCCCGCGTCCCACAGCTGAAGAGCAGCCCCAGATAGTAATCCCCACTTGCTGCAACTGGAGAAAGCCTGTACATGGTGAAGACCTCATACTGCCGTATATACATAAGTAAATTCTTAAATGTGTTAAGTAGGTAAGTAAATAAATTATACTTTGTGAAGAAAATCTACTCAGAAAAAAAAAGGTCCGATTTAAAAAAAAAAAAAAAACAACACTTCAGACTAAGCAGATAGAACAAACTAAGCAAACTCACGCCATTGACTAGTAACTTTTTCAAATGAAATAATAATAAAAAATCAATTTTTACACTAAGGCTGTCAAAAACTACATATATTTCAAATAATTTCATGTGATAAGGCCAACTTAAAGGCAAATTTTATCGAAAATAGAACTGGAATCTTCATTTAACTTCAAAAGCTAAGAAAGAAACTTTCAGATTTTTCCTAATTTATGTCTTAACATTTCAAAGACAGCATCCTTGAAGTTTAATACATGTTCTTGCCAATGTACACTCAGAAATATAACCAATCACATTTTCATGACATCTGTGTCTTTACACAGATGACGTGATTCAGAAAAATTAAAATTGTCAGAGAGAGATTATTGGAGTTGTTCAAGTTATCAAACTAGACACTTAACAAGTCTCTGTCTGGAATCTGGGGCCCACTGATCAATCCCCATACCACGCTTTCCCCAATCCATGCATGAGGTAGTTTAAAAACATCAGAAACAAGCTTACAGAACACTTACTGACACTAAACCCAACCCTTCAAATCCAGCAGTGTGCAAGGCTTCACTCTCTGCATGTACTATGGATTAAGATAAAATGCCAGATATTAAATATGCAGGTTGGTTACCCAACTCCTTAGTTTTCATTGTCTCTAATCCACTATTTTTTGAAAGCCAATATATGAACATAGTTAGGCACTAGGTGATACAGAGAAGAAAGTGTCCCTGGCATGACCCAAGTATTGTGATCACAGTCAAACAAAACCATGAGAGAAATGTGTTAAATGTCTACAAAAGGTGTAGCCCTAAGATACAGGAAGAACGTAAAGAGTATTCTGGAAAAGAATGAAAGAAGTCGTCAATAGATCAGCTGAATAAAATCAATTGGTACAGCAATAAAACAGATTCAGGTTCTAGAGACGACCCTGTTGAGAACACTTACAAAGGTTATCTTTTGTTTGGAAAGGCTATGGCCGAGCAATTACGAGTTACAAGGAAAGAAGTTCCCAAGGACTTCAGTGCCCCAACCAAAACCTTATGAATCATTAAAAAAAAAAAAAAAAAAAATGCTAGCACAGAACACAACCTCGGAATGTGCAAGAAAGGTTCCAACCAACATTATTTGGAATGACACAACTACAATTCTACTGGGCAAGTACCTTTCAATGCAAGGAAAGAAACTGAAGAAATAAATAAAAGAAATTAACTAATATATAAATATCTTACAGACTCAAATCCTTAGTACCAGTATTTATGATGCTTTACATATTTATATATTTGTAACGTAAAACAATTCTGACTATTAGCGTAAAATATCAGCCCTATAATTTCAATTTAAAACAGAATTAACAGCTAACCTAGACTTGTAATTTTAATTTGAATTTCACTATAAATAGTACTGAAACTTAAGATATTAATATGTACCATGCTTGTAAGTTTATTAAATGTTTTAAGATTTACCATAACATTTGTGAAGGTTTGTCTGAAAACTGAACTACTTACTAAATAGTGAATATATTAAGTTATTTAAACAGTTTTTTAAAGTTTTAAATATGTATGTAAAAGGGATGCAATATAGTTTAAGTCTCCTTTTAAAATGATTCCCTAAACTTACTATATGTATCTAAAAAGATTTGTTAAGTTGAACTTTAAAATTTAAGGGAAATTTGGGGTTTAAAATGTAACTTTGATAAACTACATACTAATTCTTTAAAACCAAAGGAGCTTCCAAATAATTATTTCTGTTTAGAAAAACCCACCTTCAAGGATACAAAATCCTACTTAACTCTTATTAATCCTTCAGTATCTACGTAAAATTCTTCCTTTTCCATGAAGTCTTTCCTCTTTTTCCTTTTACCCTATACTAGGCAAAAAGAAAATAAATGTGTCTCTATCATTCAAACTGCTAATTTATTCTATTCTAGTGGCATAACTTTATGAAAAGTCTTCTTTCAGGAATCCACATCGCCTATCCAAGGGTCACACGCACTTTCAGAACAGGGACTGTGCTTTATACTGCTCTCAACCTCTAGAAACATCTTACACAAGGCAACGCTAGCACACAGTAACTATTGGCGGTGGATGAACTGAATTCTAACAATCTTCCATGCCTTTCCAAATGGACCATTACCTCTGTTATGTCCCAATGGTGTGAAAACTGATCCAAGTCAGTGAGGTAAAGTAGCACGGGAGAAAGCTGCGTCTGGATGACATGGGGCACTCCTCAAAGGCTCTGAAGCCAAGTCAGTTCCTCTTTTGAAAACCCTAATTTGAGTATAAAGAAATCCAATTTAAAATAAATCACAAAGCAAGTAACATTCTTAAGTAATTTTTAAAAAATAGACATGTATCTTCAAGTTAAATTCTTCAAGCTAACAAGCTATTTTCTCTGAATTTCTGTACTTTATGTATTATTTTAAAAAATGAAATGCCAGCGATGTAGTAAAATTCATATAATTATGTACACAAAGATTTGACCTGAATCGAATGTGTAATACATCAAGAAACAATATTATATCCCTTAAACTGAGGGCTTTGCCACCTTTATACTTAAATAAGTGTGAAAGACATAATCATTCTAATTAATGTCAGGTTTAAAAAAGCAAATGAACAAGAAAAACAATATGCTCCTTCATACATATACCAAACTCTGTATTCTTACATAATAGCCTTTCAAGTGTCTTAAAACTATTCCATCCCCCCTAAGTCTATTTCTTCAACAATTACTGTGTACTTCCTTCTACCTATTCCATATAATAAGATTTCTGATTCTCTTACCACCTCTATTACACCTAGTCTGACCTATACAAACAACTTGCCCAAGTCCCTCCTGAAAGACAGCTCTTAGAATGATCAGAATACGAGCACAATGTGGTCTGACCCTAGCTACCTGCTTTGATGTTTTCAGATCACTGTACTTCCATGAACATGCCCTAAAGAGCCATCATCTAGTTGGGAAGCCATATCACACTCCTGGCTGATTCCTAATGAGTTTCCTAAAACCACTAAACCCTTTGACAGGTACTACTAATTAAAACATAAAGCCCTCACATCCATCTCAAACGCATACATCCAAAACTATCAAACAAACATGTACAAGTCTACTTGTTACTTGTTTCTTTTATATAATATTTATCTTGCTACATTCAGCTCCTTATCAGAACTTTTCAAGCTATTTTTGGATTCTGACAACATATTTCAATAAGTCTCTTAATTTTAAGTCTTCAGAAAATTTCAAACACTGTCATCTTTATCATCCAGTTACAAAACAAAACTACCAAAGACAGTATGATCATTTAAAACAACAGTAATAATACTTACTAATCTAACACATCAAGACTCATTTTACTAATTTTTCTCTGACATCAATGGAAAGCAAAATATGGCTAATTAAAATGTGATGTTTTCCCTAACACACCGAACATGTTAAACATGCTTAAAATGGATATTCTGTTCCCCATCTTATTAAGCTATGCAGTGAGGTTCAAAACTTAGACCCAAACAGGTAAGACAGTAAATCTCAGGAGAATTTTCATACTAGGTTCTTTTCCTTTCCTTAACTTGGTGGATCAGGGCAGTTACCTGTAAGTGTTGAAAATAAGAAGCTGAAATAGTCCTCATTACTGATGTTTAACTGATCACTTCCATTCCATTCTTTCACTGAAGACTTCCATCCAGAAAATGATGATCTACAATAAACAATGGAGACCTAGTACTAGAAGTGACCAAATTGAAGACTCAGGAATAAAGCACAGAATATATGACTATTCTTTATGGAATACAAGTATAATTTAAGAGCTCAGTCAAAAATCCGTAGCATGTATCATCTTTACATGTAAGGGGGTTCAAGTATCGTAATATGGAAAATATAATTTCTAACATATGTTTATGTAAAGTTTCCTTGAAAAGCATAACCAGCCCACTTATATGGTACAACTGGAAAATTTTTCCACACCACTCAAAACTCAGTTTCAAGGAGCCAAGGTGAAGTTCTGCTTTTCAGTAGTAGGTTCAGCTGCTATGTATTTACTACCTCATCTTCATTAAAAAAAAAAAAAAAAAGTCTTTCCTTGTTTATATGAATGAGCTAAGTTTAAACAAGCTCCTGCTTCCTACCTAAACCAAAGCATCTTAACTAGGTAAAGAATACTTCAATTTAAAGCCACTCTGCAATAACTATGCACTCCTATACTTTGCGAGGCTTTATAACTAGTCTACGTCACAATACTGCAGCTAAAGTATTGGTAGTGGACTTAAGGGAATAGCTAAACATAAAGCAGCTTCTCATTAAATGAAGATTATCTGGTTCCTGCTATGAGATCAGTTTCCAGTGATACCTTTAAAAACTCTCCTCAAGGTAAGACTAAGAAGGAATACAGCAAATGTCAGCCATGAATACAGCAAAAAAACAAAAAGCTGAGAATAATCAGATCCAAAAAGCTATCTTTTTGGATAGCTTTTTGTGACAAATTTTTTTTTTGGGACAAACTTTTATAATAGAAATCTGAATAAATGTCAATACAAAATAAGGAGTTTCTAATTCAATGAGAAGCACTTTTTTTTTTTTAACCACTGAAACAACTGTATTTATTAACATTCTTAAAAGTTGGGGAGTTAAAAATAATGGCAACATTTTTCTGAATCACTTCTACTTAAAGGACTTCTCTTTGCTTAAAGGGCTATGGGAGAGAATATCACAAGCTAAGAGGTTATAAAAAGTCAGAGATGCTCAATGGAAATGAGTACAAAATGGGTGATTAGAAAAGAAGCTAATATCCTCTTATACCCAGTGAACAGTGTGCTGTCCAGTGGCTAAAAAGAGTAGCAAATCCATTTAAAAATCTAGTTTGGACAAAAGACAAGCAATGTATCACTCTGTCCTTAAAACTACAATGACCACACATACTGGCCACACCAGAACAGTTCTGAGACTAGAAGGGATGCTATATCAATTATGCTTGGACACCAGAAGCAAACCAGACCTGCTCCTGGCAGGCCAGCTCACATATTCACCCTGCTTCAAAACCAGGCTGAATTTCTCAGTAATTTCTCCCTTCTCTGGTATTTTTATCTAACAGCATAGACTACGTTTCCACATGCATGTCTCATGTTCCCCAAACCAGCTGTAAATGAACTAGGGGCAGAGAGGGCAAGAAGAGTAACGGTCAGCAGAACACCACAGGTAGATGGAGAGGAAAAACTCAAAAAACCTCTAAGTGAATAGTGAAAAAGGCAGGAACAGCAATTCTAAGTACAGTTTTTAAGACAAACTAAACACCAACAACTCTAAGGTGATGGGTTTTTCACACACTGAACAAACGGAGATGGTCTGGTGGTGACCTGCTCTCCGATGAACTTCCCCTGCTGGAGACAACAGTGTCAGAACGCTAACACCCAGAGTGAACTAGACCGCAGAGCCCAATTAATATAGCAGATGAGAATCAGAAATTATTGAAGGAATATTTCAGGAAAAGGAGCCTGCCAACAGTCCTTGGCACAGACGGAGCTGAGGAGTGGGATGCCTCAGGTGAACGGTGCAGGTGGGAGACAGTGAGAAAGCTAGCTGGTTTACCGTCACCATCAAGGACGGAGGGGAAAACCAAAGACGTTAAATAACCCAGGTGATGTCTAAGGAACGGTATGCCTTAGAAGAACATCATTCCTTAAGAATAACCGAACATTATTCTTCAATTCTAAATCTAGGAAAAGTGATGCAATGATAATACCACTGGCCTGGGAAAGTTGAAAAGGCCCCATCTTGTTTTAATTTTTAAAGAGATTAGTTTGAATAGGGACAATACATCTACAGAAAGAGAAGTCTACTAAGACTCTGTGCAAATGCTAAAAGGCAAAGTTTAACTTGGTACACTTTTAACTACATGACAACTTGCTTTTGATGATTATAAACTTCTATTACCATTACTTGTAAATTAATATTTTCTCAGTACTCACCACAAACCCACAAAAAAATGTAAAAAAAGACTTGTGAAAAAATCCTTGACCAAAGTTATTGAGCACAAGTCAATCGTAATTAATGCCAAAAAAGATACTAAATACAAGTTCTAAAGAGAATTAATTTTAAGAGGTGTTCAAAAGTCACTTTTAAATGAATGCCAAAACAGATCCTCCACAAGTTCTATCATGGGAAATGAGTTCCCTCTACTGGAAGTTAACAGTCATAAAACCACTTAAGTTAAATTGTATTTCTTAAAGACCTGGCATTTAGTACTGAACTAGACAAAGAGGGGTTTCATATATAGACAACATATTGCAAACAGCTCTCTTTTGCTAAAAGGAAAAAGTAATTATCAGTTATGAAGCACAATTTGGGCGACAACATTCAAACATACGTCTTATCCTGGTACGAAGAGACTGGCAAACAAAGCTAAAGAAAGTCTACTAATAAAGCGAGCCACTCCTGTTTAATTGGGGCAGAGGGTCTGCACAAGAAGCCACGAAGAAGCTAGTTTTTAAATTTTTCAGCTACAGCCCAGATTCAACTCCTGCCTAAAACTGTATCAGACCCTGGCCTTGAGCCACAATCAGTAACAAATGGCTGAATATGAAAGTACTATGCCTGATACAAACATTACATTTTAAAGGATACTTTGAACACTAGCAACATGAAACATTATTAGTTTTAAGACCTTTGAGAGTAAAACACCACAGTCACATTCTGGAAAGTAGCTCCTTGAAAAATTAAACAGAAAATTAACATATGATTCAGCAATTCTACTTCTGGGTATACAGCCAAAAGAATTAAAAGGATTCAAACAGGTGTCTGCACACCAATGTTTATAGCTGCATTATTTGTAACAGCCAAAAGGCAGAACAACCGAGTATCCATTAACAGATGAATATATCAAAATCATGAAGACAAAATAGTGGTAAACAAGGGCTGGGAGAAGGGGAAATAATCAGTACAGAGTTTCAGTCTGCAACGATGACAGTGCTGGAGATGAATAGTGGTAGCAGTCGCACAACAGTGTGAATGTACTTAATGCCCCACACAATTCTCACTGTATACCTAAAACTGGTTAAAATGGGAAGTTTTAGGTTATGCATATTTTGCCACACACACACCCACCCACCCACCCACCCACCCACAGATATTTTAATGATTCCCTGTCTGAGTCCGCAAGCTTTTATTTCACCACCTACATTGAACTGAGCTCCCTTCCAAAAAGAAAGACCTGTATTACAATTTCATAACACCAGAAGTTTTAAAACACAGCACTCTCATCCGCCACTGAATCCTTACTATGGCTACACACTTCTGATAATCTTAACCCTTGTTTCAATGCACCTACACAAATCACTGTTTGTTTCTACCTGATGGTTCAGCGGTAAAGAATCCACCTGTGGTGTAGCAGAACAAGATTCAATCCCTGGGTCAGGAGGATCCCCTGGAAAAAGAAACAGCAAGGCACTCCAGTATCCTTGCCTGGAAAATCCCATGGGCAGAGGCGCCTGGTGGACTACAGCCCATGGACTTAGTGACTGCAATCATGACAATGCAAACCGCTAAGCAAACCACCTGGAACAGTCTTGCCCCAGTGACCTTCCTCTTACCCAGTATCATCAACAGTTTTAACTGCTGTTTTAAGAGCAAATGAAGGGAGGGGCGGCATTTTAAAAAGTCAGTTCATAAACTGCCAGTGACAGGGGAAGGGTGAGGGAGAAGATTATACACTTGAAATACAGCTCACTTTAGCATGCTACCTCATGTGCAGTATCCCGATAAGCATGGCAGCCAAATTTGCACTGAGTCTTCCCATAATACAGCAGCAGCTTAACCGAGAAAGCAAGTCAGCAGGCAGACTGGGTAGAAAATACACAAGCTGGACCAAAAGCTGCTGAGACTCTGCTGACAGAACCACCACTGTGCCTTCTTGTGGATCTAGTGAGGCAGGAAGACAAGTTAAATTTTAAAAGATATACAAACAAGAATTAATAAAGCAGACTGACCATTTTCACTGTGCTATGTTGAATTCTAACATATCAACTACATGAAAAAAAAATATATATGTATGGCTTAAGGTACTGCCTAGAGTAAGACTAAATACAATCATTATTTAAAGATAACATTTAACACTCGCTTTCATAATATTCAAATGTGTTATTTGAAATAATAACTGATGGAGTTAAAGGTATTAGAAACAAAGCAAAACAGTAAAAAAAAAATAACAAGCACTTTTGCCAAACAGGGACAATTATAATATCAACCTAATCCGGCCCCATCACTTCATGGCTAATAGATGGGGAAACAGTGGAAACAGTGGCTGACTTTATTTTTCTGGGCTCCAAAGTCACTGCAGATGGTGACTGCAGCCATGAAATTAAAAGATGCTTACTCCTTGGAAGGAAAGTTAGGACCAACTCAGATAGCATATTAAAAAGCAGAGACATTACTTTGTCAACAAAGGTCTGTCTAGTCAAGGCTATGGTTTTTCCAGTGGTCATGTATGGATGTGAGAGTTAGACTGTGAAGAAAGCTGAACGCAGAACAATTGATGCTTTTGAACTGTGGTGTTGGAGAAGACTCTTAAGAGTCCCTTGGACTGCAAGGAGATCCAACCTGTCCACCCTAAAGGAGATCAGTCCTGGGTGTTCATTGGAAGGACTGATGCTGAAGCTGAAACTCCAATACTTTGGCCACCTGATGCAAAGAGTTGACTCGTTGGAAAAGATCCCGATGCTGGGAAAGATTGAAGGCAGGAGCAGAAGGGGACAACAGAGGATGAGATGCTTGGATGGCATCACCGACTTCATGGACATGGGTTTAGTTGGGCTCCAGGAGTTGGTGATGGACAGGGAGGTCTGGCATGCTGCAGTTCATGTGGTTGCAAAGAGTTGGACATGACTGAGCAACTAAACTGAACTGAATTTAAAACCAAAGACTTATCTGATTATACCCACACAGTCCTATATATAAGCAATACTGAAAAATACAGATTTTTAAATACCACACACAAAAGGTAGACACAAACCAACGTTTGTCATTTAATAAATGGGTAAATATAAAGTGGTGTATATTCAACAGTGGAATGTTACTCAGCATTAAAAAGAAATACAGTACTCGTATATGCTCGTAAATCCTAAGAACAGTATGCCAAGTGACGGAAGCCATACTGAGAAGATCCACATCACACAATGTCATCTGTGAGAAATGATGAAAACAGGCAAATACAGAGAGACAGAAATGGTGAGCAGTGGTTGTCAGGAGCTGAGGTAGGAAGAAATGAGGAAATAGGGATGGACTACTAATGGTAGAGTTTCTTTTTGAGGTGATAAAAATATTCTGGAATAAGATAATAGTGACTATCGCACAATCTTGGGAATATGATAAAAATTAATGAATTGCACAGTGTAAAATGGCCAATTTTATGGTATATAAACTGTGTCCTAATAATAAATACTAATTATACATATGCATATATGTATATTTTTATTGATATTTTTGCAAAAAGAATGAAAAGGTTTCAGGGGTGAATGAAACGTTAATATATGAAAGCCGTACAAGATCTCAATAACGATTAAATAAGTAAAATTTGCCATCAAAGTTTCAAAAGAATTCTATAAAAATACCTGATCAGTTTTGAATTTGTGAATTTCGTGGCTTAAAAGATAATTTAAGATCTGAAGAAACATCTACAACCTTTAGTTTTCTTAAACTATTGTATTAAGTAATACTATTGAAAATGAATTTACTGTTTGATATTTTATTCATTTTACCATGGTACAATTAATGTATAATTTGAAGGAAAAGTAAAACCTAAAGATCTCCCCTTTGAAACATTGTTCTTAAGTCGGGGTAGACCGATTATTACATACACAGGTAAACAACACTCTTACCATAGATTCGGAGAGCAGTAACTTGTAAACTTTTGAGTAGCTCTTTATTTGCTCGGGCTGCAGCAGTATGGATAATGTCAACAAACTGTGTTGAAAGCTCAGGATTTCGGGAGCCGAGATGTGCAAGCTGCAGTGGTAAACCAGCCAACCAACGTGATAACACTTTACTACGGTATCTAAGGCCATCAAAGAAAAGGGAAATACACCACATTTATTTAAACATTTGAGAGCCTATAAGATGACTGGCATACTATATTCATCTATAGTATTCTCTAAGGTTTTACCCACTGTATTTTAAAAGTTTATGTAGTTTGGGGCACTATGTACATTGTAATTTTATCTTAAAGGACACAGGCTCTACTTAGCTTGTGAACTATTTACACTAATTTGTAATGACCGTTTTACTATATTAAGTCATTTATGCATTCAGTATAGGGTGCCCCCACATTAAGTGGCCTCAAACTTGGGTTCTTTCCATTCTTGCACATACTTGCTCACTCTCTAATGTCTCATCTTGGACACGGCAATCACTTTTGCTGTCCCCCAAGAGTTCAGTGATTTACACACAACCTTTGGAGTCTACCAGACTTGAACTTAAGTCTCAGTCTGGCTGCCCTTTAACAGCATGACACTCACCAACTTATTTAACCTAAGCTTCCTTCTATAAGGCAGAAACCAACAGTACCTACATAAAAGTATGAGAATTACTGAAAAATTAAGAAAAGCACCTGACTCACAGTAAAGACTTGAATATGTTCTAACAACTACCTATGTATGCTGAGGTACCACAAATCCCGTTATCTTTCACCCAAACATCTCTTCCAGACTATCCCAAGTAAACCTCAAACTCACCACATCTAAGACTGATTCCTGAGTTCTACTCTTCGTGTTGTCTGCATCACCAGACAGCACCAAACCAAGCTGGACACTTTTGCTCTTTAAGATACCGCCATTTAAAATTTTATTGAAACATTTTTGACACCCAGTATTATGTTAGTTTCAGGTATGTATCACATAATAGTCTGACATCTGTACACATTGCAAATGGTCACCATACGTCTAGTAACCACCTGTCCTAACAAAAGTTACTGGTCATATTCTTTATGCTGTATATTATATCCCCATGACTTATTTACTTTATAACTCAGTTTGCACCTTTTAATCTCTTTCACCTATTGTACACCTCTCCTCTTCTACTGCCCTCATTCTTATACCATGTGTCCCAATATGTCACTAAGGGCCGGAGGTTAAACCTCCATAATTTTTATGGGAAGCAAAACAAAATTCTGAGGCTGCTACAGGTGGTTCCAATAATTGTCCTTTAGCTGTTAAGCAGACAAGTGGAAATATATGCTCAAAGAGACTTTTACCTTCTCAGTTATGTGTATAAAGGTTACTGAAACTATTATGTATGCCTTTTTATTAAAAAAATAATAATAATAAAACCAAAAAGGATAAAAAGAAGATTTTCTCCAAAGATTTAATCACCCTATCATCTTATTCATACAGATTACAAAGTAACCTGGTAAGAAAAAGAAAAGCAAAATAACAAAGGAACTGTAGCGGATTCTGTAAGATCTCAGTTCTTCTTTTTGATAGCTTTTACTGAAAAACTTCAGTAACAAAGTCGGAACTGGAAGGAGAAGGCCTCTCTGCTGATACAATGTATAAACTGCCTTTATGAGAGACTCTGTAGCCTCTAAGAAACAAGAGAAAACAGCTGCATGTGAGTCAAAATGTTTCTTCACCAGCACCATAATTCTTCTAAAAAGCACAGAAGCACCTTGTTCCTATGAGGAAGCAGATTTTAGCCACAAACTGATGACTACCATCAAAATCCTACATCAATGGCCTAATAAAAAAGTCAAACCAATCGGAGATTACAGTACAAATTTTCCTAAGAGACAACAAACCTAGGAAAGGACAACAAATACCACAATACTAGAAAGGTGGATAAGCCAGGAACCAAACAGCAAAGTTCTGCTTCAATGAAAAGAATTAGTAAGTCACACTAAAAACTGACTTAATGCAACATAACTTCAAGTTACAAGAAAGGTAAAGAGATAAGGATCCACCAATTTCTAGTCAAACTAGATCAGAAAAGTATTTCTTTATCCTTAGGCTCAATGTCATTTCCTATTAATAAAACTTACCTTCTTTCACTCCAACTATGTAATCTAGTAGAAAACCTACCCATCAGCTTCAGAGTGGACCTACCCACCGAAAAGGGGGTGTTCTCAGCCATCAGGGTTCAAGCAGACATTCCTTCATGATTATGCTGGCTACCTTTTATGGCTCGAACGTAAATGACTATGAAATGTTTGACAGGTATGAACTCAAAATTAGATGCTCAACATTAACAGTATGCGTAAGAGCCCCTCTCTTAAGTAAGGACAGAGCATTGACACCCACCTCTGTCTGACTGCATCTGCATTAACCTCCAGGAGACACCAAGCAATCTGTTCAGCTGCTTACTGTTTAGCCTAGACCCATCTTCAAGGGTTTCTGTTACAAATTTCCTTATCCTTTCTATCCAACTGGAATCCTTCTGCAAAGTTGAGGCATTTGCCAGGGAGACCATGATATCAGACAGTGTTAAATTCAGTAAAAGGTGATCTACATTATTCGAGAGAATCGTGCAATGCTTGATGCTAAAAACAAAGACACACATAACTGTTAAGTGTTGTATCTACCATGCCTGTTTCACTTAAACACTTAACTATTCCTCCCAGAATGAACTGTCAAGAAGGTAAGTATATTAAAGTGACTGTAAGCAAACCATTCATTACAGAATCAGAGTTGTTAAGGCATAAATTAAGAATGCATACTGCTCAGTTCATTACCCAAGTTGCTATTCACACAAGAACTACAGGCCCTTGAAACATGGTGTGGTAATCCTAGATGTACTACAGGGATAAGAACACTTGAAAACTTCAACACACTTGAAGATTTTCGTTAAGCAGATATTTATATTAGGATGAAACTCACGACAGACCTTGATTCTGCTTCTAACTAATTTTGACTTGACAGAATCACTAATTTCTCCTGGCCACAATTTCCTTATATGTGAAACAGGAGACTGGTCTAGATAAGCCCAATTCTGAAACAATTTAATTTTATGACTCACATATTACAATCACTTTTTCTAACAGATTATCTTAAGAAAAACAAAATTTGCAACTTAGGATAAAAACCACTAGATATATAAACACTATATAAACACAGTGTAGATTTCAGGCTACACTGCATTCAACAGCAGAGCCTATTTATTCTCATGTTCAGAAACATGTAAAGTTGATTAAACTAAAAAAATACCTGAAACTAATTTATTTTAAAAGAAAGTTAACCCTGGATTAGGCATGAGAAAGGACACAGTCGTAAGGAACCACAAATACAAGGGGAGGGAAATTTTTAATATTTGGTGTTATTAGGGTATCAAATGTAGGGTTAGGAATGACAAATGGGACCAGATCACAAAGAGTTGAAAACTAAGGACACTAAAATCAATTCTGCAAGCACAGGAGTAACATAGTTGAAAATTTCTTTCATTTCTGCTGATGAAAAAGAAAATATCAGTTACAAGACTCTAAACAAAGAAGTAGTTGTATGTCTACTTGAGCAATACAGGCAAGACGTGACAAGCTCAAGAAACAATGCTGGTACAGACTAGGAGAAAGGGGGATGTATAGCAGGAATAAAAATTAGCTGGATTTGAAGTCTGCTTAAATGCATACATGTATGTGAGCTTTTAGCTGAGCTGGTAAAGAATCCGCCTGCAATGCTGGAGACCCCAGTTCGATTCCTGGGTTGGAAAGATCCTCTGGAGAAGGGGTAGGCCACCCACTTCAGTATTCTTGGGTTTCCCTGGTGCCTCAGTTGGTAAAGAATATGGCCGCATTGTGAGAGCCCTGGGTTCCATCCCTGGGTTGGGAAGATCCCCTGGAGAAGGGCATGGCAACTCACTCCACTATTCTTGCCTGGAGAATCCCTATAGACAGAGGAGCCTGGTGGCCTACAGTCATGGTGTCGCAGAGAGTCGGGACCTGGCTGAGTGAGTGAGTAAGCACAGCACAGCCCAGCAAAAAACTGGGAATTCTATCACGGAGAGAGAATGAATGAAAACTGGGACAGATGAGTAGCAATCTATACTACAAACCCAAAACTACTGGTAGGTTCTTTGCCCAACTGTTCAGTGCCCAAAACCAAGGCACATTTTATACTAACCAGACCATACAAAAACTCAACTGCATCATTTATTCACCACAGGTAGAGCTTTTGAAGATCTACTTACCTATTACTGTCTGGAAGGTGTCAACAGACATTCAAAAGTTGGGAGAATTCATCCCGCTCCTCCAAGAATTTACACAAAATTTTAAAGTCTAAATACACTGACCACCAATTCTATGAGGGAGACAGGAAACTGGGGAAACTCATTTTCAGCAATGATAGAGGAGGAAATTAGAACTGATTCCCGTCCTGAAAATAACTTTAAAAGCTGGATGAAATAGTTTTTAACAACTCAAAAGCATTCAAGAGGTAACAAGGTGATGAACAATTGCTGGGTTCCCAAAATAAAGCAAGATCACAGTACTCAGGTTCCAAGGGCTGTGGAACCAAATACCCAATTCCAACGAAAAGCCTGGAAAACGGAAATAACCTTTCAGAGGCCTCACAGGGAAAAGTCAAACTCCAGAGCCAGACAAACATGGGGACTCTGGTATATTATCCCTACTTCAAGCTGAACCTGTAAGGGCTCCCTGCCAGAGTAACGGTGAACTGGAAGTAAAAAGAGCTCTTACATAAAACAATCCCAGTTATACATCATCTCAGTAGTTAACGCAACAATTTTTCCCAACTAGATCTATAGATTCAACACAATTCCAATCAAAACCCCAGCCAGTTACTTTATAGTTATCAACAAAATGATTTCTGAAGTTTACACACAAAGGCAAACACTAGACTACCCAACACAAGTCCAAAGCGGAACAATGTTGGAGGACTCACACCACTCGATTTCAAGGCTTACTGTACTACAGTAATCAAGACAGCACAGAACTGGTGAATGAACAGACAAACATAGGTCAGTGGAAGAGCCCCAAGACAGGCCTACAAGTACAGTCAACTGATGATTTCAGACAAAGGAGCCAAAGCAATCCAAAAGAGAAACAAGAGTCTTTTTCTGCAAACAGTGCTGGAATAACTGGACAGAAACTCTAGAACTGAAAAATAAAAATAAAACAAATTCAACAAATGTATGTTTGAATGAGACAAAGAGAAACAAAAAATTCAGTAAGTGGGTCTTATATACAATCAATTAGTCTTTAAAGGGAAGGAGAAAAATGGCATTAATATTTTAAAGATGAGAATTTTTCAGATGTGTTTAGACACTTCACTCAAGATCTCAGATTTAAGAAGCTCACTGAATTCCAAGGAAAATCAATAAAAAAGAAAACCACACCTGGATACATCATTGTCAAACAGCAGAAAATAAAAGACAAGGAGCAAAGTCTTATGGGGGAGGTGGGGGGGGGTGGGGAGGGAAGTAACTTTTATAAAGTAGCAACAGTTCAGACTCATAGCTGACTTCCTAACAGCAGTGGGAACCAACAGAGCGAAGCGTTGCAGTCAGTACGGTCAGTACGCTCAAACAAGAAAACTGCCAAGCTCAAGCACTGTGCTCTGTTAAAACAGTCCTCGGAAATAAAGGAGAATACATATATTCTCCTTCATTTTATATTATATATATATATATATATATATATATATATATATATATATATATATGTATGTATTTGTGTGTGTGTGTGTAAATCCTCTAGCAGCTTCTAAATAAGCCTAATGAAGAGAGATGAAAAAAATGAAGAGCAAAAAAATAGAATATACAGATAAAACTCAGATGGTGGATACAAGTTCTCCAAAAATATTAATTTTTGCTTGAAAGTTCAAATTTTATCTCTAGCACAGACACTATTTTCCTGAAACTGATAGGCTTATTTTTTTCATTTCTGAGAAAATATCTACAAATACCCAAGTCTGAATAAGCATAGTTAGTCATTTAAATTAAAATCATGTCCATTGCAGAAAATACAAACAGAATGACAAGTGCATTTCCTCGAGACAACCATCATTCTTTGGCATGCAGCCAAAATACTTCAGGCACACTTTCCATTTCACCACACAGAATATTAAAATTACGTGTTTTCAAGGATTGTGACTTAATAAGATTAGTAATTTTTTACTTAATTAAGAACAATTTTAAGTGAAACTGGCATGTTCTTTTAAACTGTGAATGCATAGTGGTGAAGAATACTGTTAACCCTCCATACCGTTCTGCCTCCACATATTCAACCAACTGCAGATGGTGTATCATGTGTATGGATTGTGGCTTTCTGAATCCATAGATGCAGAATGTGTATTTGGAGGGCAACTTGCTTATGGATCAGTGAAAATACCACGTATGACACTATGTCTTTACACAAAACTCAGACTGTACAACAAGAAGAGTGACCCCTCACATAAACCAAGGACTCCAGTGTAAATGATGTATCACTGAGGTTTGTATTTTACAACAGATACACAACTCTGGTGTGGGACGCTGACGTGAGGGAGGCTGTGCATCCATGGGGGTAGGAGTAGTGTATGAGGACTCCGTACTTTCTGTTCAATTTTAATACGAATCTAAAATTGCTCTAAAAAATGAACTCCATTTTAAAAAAAAAAAAAAAGGAATGAAATGCTAGTAGTGCCACAACATGAATAAACCTTAAAGATATCATGCTAAGTGAAGTTAAGCCAGACATAAAACAGTGTTTTCAGTTTCTACTGATACATGGTACCAGAACAGTCAAATTAATAAAGGGGAAAAATGCAATAGCGGTTCCCAGTACCTGGAGGGAGAAGAGCATAGGAAGCTGTTATTTAATGTGTACCGAGTTTCAGACTGGTAACATGAAAAATGTGAAATGTACTTAATGCCACCAATCAGTACACTTTAAAAATAGTTAAAATGCTAATTTTTATGCTATGGACATCTTACCACAATGAAAATAATATCTTTTGTAACTCCACAGTTCAACCCAAGATTAAAAATAATCTAGACATCAGGTCAAAATTGAAGACCACCAGCTTAGGCCACATTGGCTCCTCTAACTTGAATCTGTGAATTTAATAGATAGCCTCCAAAGGCTATCTGAGAAATATTCAACACGCTTCCTTATGGAAGTTCAAGAGCAGCCTGCGGACCCTCAAAACAAATCACTAGGGAAATTTATGGTAATACTGTCAATCCACTTTTGTTAAAAATGCCACAATTTCACCACCTCAGTGTCTTCATCGTTAACTCCTTTTTCACCTTCTATATCTTAGCACAAATCACTACCTAGGCAGGCAGCCCTCCCTAGGACCTATGCCCCCCATGAAAGAGCAGGACCAGCTCCCTACTATACTGATATACTTTTATTACCCTACATTCTTTTTCCTAAGTGCCTTCAACATATTAAGTGCCCAATAAAGTGAATAATGACAGTACACCCATATGCTCTTGAGTAGTTTACTTACATTTAATGGTCTACCAAATTCCAAACATCCTTTTATTTAATCTCATTTTGATGAAAATTACACCTGAAACCTCTTCCTTGACAACATAAAAATCACATGTCATTATATTCACGCATTGAAGGATATTCTCAACCTTATCCATGGACCTGATTAAAAACTTCTGTGTTAATAAGAAAACTGTATCTGGAGCAAGTAACAACTTACTTGCTCAAGAAAGTATCTCCATATTTGATTCTCTGTCACCTCCAACTCCAGAAACTCTAAATTAATGGTCCTAAAACATGGTTTTGATCCAACCAATAATAGTCTTCAATGCCTAAAGGATCAAGGATGAAAGAGAAATGAGAGTCAGAGACAAAAAATGACTTTCAGCATTAAAGTTAGTCATCAGTAGAAACCAATTTGATCCAGGTCTGTCCCATGTCCTCCATTATGCAATTTTATAGCTTTCTCATACCCTATAATATCTCCTTCCATTACTGCAATCATCCCTCACTTCACTTCTGCCTGCTAAAATCACATTCACATTAAAACACTACTCTCCAACACTGCTTTGTCTGTTTATCCTAACAAGGATCTGTCTTCTCCTATTAATTCCTATAGCATTTCTTGACTATAAAGTTCTAATGACACTTAAATATGCCTTGTGTGAAAGATGTAGATTCATTTTTCTTCCTGCAAGTTATTGAGCTTTTGTTTCTCAGCCTTAAAACTACCCTTCCACGCTCTTACTTTGTGATCCTGGGGGTGAGTCACATTTTCTCCTTTACAGTTTGCTTCTTGTTAGGCTCTGCCAATAAAGTGCTTGTTTTTGTTTAGTCACTAAGCTGTGTCAGACTCTTCAGCAACCCCGTGGACTACAGCCCGCCAGGCTCCTCTTTCCATGGGATATTCTAGGCAAGAATACTGGAATGGGTAGTCATTTCCTTCTCCAGCAGATCTTACCAACCCAGGGATTGAAATCTGTCCCTGCACTGGCAGGAGGGCTCTCCACCACTGAGCCACCTGGAAGTCAAGGGGTACTTGAGACCAGAAAGCTGGAGGAGGAAAATGCGGCACTTTCTGTTTGCTTCCTAGTCCTATTTTTTGCTTCCTTTTGCCACCAGTGCAACCCAACCACTCTTCAGGCCAGCAGCAGTTCATTCTAGCAGCCAGAGTTGGTTCCAGTCTGTATCTTCCTGACACAGAACCAGTATCACCGTGCCCCTAGAACACCAGCGCCAGCCAGCAGAACCCTCTTCGCTGAGCCCTGTACCCTTACCCCACTGGGCCCCTCTCCTGATCCCAAAGACATTAGTCCCAGCTGAGTGCAAACCCCTTCCTCGAGGCCTGAGTTTGGGCTGCAGCCTTTCTTTCCAGCCACTTGCCCTCTTCTCTTTGCTCTCCGGTCAGGAGGCAGTGGTGGCTTCCGACAAGACCTTGCTGTTCCCTTTTGTCTTTCCACTATTAAGTGGAAATGCCTAGTTAACAACCGGTTGTATTAAATTCTCTGTGAAAATCACTGGTATGATTTCCATCTCATGACTAGAGTCTGACACACATTTTTATCAATTTTAAGATTTTGTATTGATTTTTGCAATTTATGAATCACTTAAGAGATCAAAGAATATACCTTAGGGCATCTAATTATCTGTCATAATACTTACAGTGAGAGACCAAAAAACTTCAGTGAATGAAGTTTCTCTGCCTACAACATACTTATCACTTCTGAGCATATCCTCTGAACTCTGCCCAAAGAGCCTCACTGATTCTCCAAGTAGTTTCTTCCTTTTGATAAGTTTAAGAACCTTCTGACAAAGACTTTAAAATCTGTTCAAGCGTTTGCTCATTTGGGGAATTGCACCTTGAGTATCTGTATCTGCTTGTCAAGTTTTATTTGGTAATTTGTTTTTACGTTTATCTGCTCTTACTTCAGGTAAACATTTCAAATAACTTCCAGGCTTACACTTTTCCAGTGAAACTTCATCCATAATTTGTTCTTTTCACTTATTTTAAAAAAGAGAACTGCTTTTCTTCAATTATCCCTCTTCCATCAGGATACTGATAACAGTTACATTATGCTTCCTTGTGTATATAAATGAGAGCAGAAACTAGTGATGTTATGCTCTCAAAGATTCAGTAATTACACAGTGCCTCTCACAAACAAACTATCCACTCTAAGCAAATTTTTATTAAATTCTTATCTATACAATTTGATAACTGACACTCATTTAGCACAAAACATTCACTTCACAGATTAAAAATAAAAATAAAAACTAAGTAAAATTGGAAGTCCAGGGCTTAAAGTGACTTGTTTAAGATCAGATACTACAGCTTTTATCTTTACTTCACAGTCTAGATAACAACTACTTGCAGTGTACAAAGTTCAGTGTGAGACTGTTTTCTGAAAATGTCAGGTTAAACAGTGGATGAGAATGGCAATATCTTTTATTTGTCCCTTTCCTTTTTTTGCTTGGTTATTTCTTTTAAGGCATATGGAAAATTACTCCTAAAATGGTGTTTGAAATCAGTAAGGTAATTCTTTCAAAGCCATGACTCCTAGTAAAATAAGCACAGATTAGAAAATCTGTAAGAAACAATAACTTAAAATAGCAAATAAGACTTTAAGCAGAAACTTAACAACTTGTCAATATTCACTTACAAATTTACCCTTATAACACACCTTTTGCTAATGATATAATATGTAAATAAATCTTAAAATCTGAATAAACTGTTAGGCCATCCAACTTTCACCCACAGTTCTTTTTGGTGCTTTCATTTTTACATGCATTTCATCTACTTAAAATGAGAAAAAAAGGGAGAAAGTAAAATTTAATAAAATTCTGATTTTGAACTACTAATGCAATATTTATAAAGTATACAAGAAAATCTTCTACTTAGTGTTCCATTTAAGAGTAACTATATTCTCTAGAAATTCTATTGCTCATTAAAGACATTTAATACCTTCACAAATCAATGTGTTTGTCTAAATTCATCAGCAGTATTCTTCAATGTATCATGTTCTCCTACCTGAAACACTGATTCCCTACTATCCAGAGGACCAATCATTCCAGTCTGCCAGTGGCTGAGGGGTTGCTTGGGATATGGGACATGAGACACTACAATAGCTAGCTCCAGCTCTAGCAAACCTGGAGGCCAAACTCAGACCATAAATCAACAGCTAGCTATTGCAGCATATCTCCTTAGTTACCTTCACTGGGTTTTCCTCTTTTTCTTAACCTAAAAATGTGTCCTTGACAACCTCTGGACTTCTACTAGGTATCTTAAACTTAACATGAATAAACTGAACTCTCCTATGGGCAGTCACATCATCATCTGGACCACAGTACAGGCATCACCCCTGCTCCTCTTTCCTTAACTACATACACCAGCATTCCTGCTGGTTTCACCAGAATCTGGCTGCTTCTCATCACTTCAACCACCACCTGCCGTTCGACTCCAAGCCACCATCACCTCTCACTTAAGACTGCTGTCTCAGGCTCCCAAAGGCCCTCATGCTTTTCCTCTTGCCCCCCTAAGCTTAACTCTCTACACGGCAGCCAGGGTGATCTTTTAAAACACAAATCCTACTTCACAATATTACAGGGAAGGATAAAGGAGATAATATATATAAAGGAAGGACAGGTCATCCATGGGATCAATGATCTCAGTTGGGCCCATTTTGCTAGAGTTGGAGAAGGAGGGCATGGGGGTTTTTAACTGTTTTATTTGTAAATCTGGCATATTAAAGTTAAATAAACATAATTTAGATCATGCCACTCCTCTGCTCAAAACCCTCCAATGTCTTTTCACCACACTCAGGTTAAAATTCTAAGTCTTTACCACAGACCACAAGGTACCACATGATGTGGCTACTGTCCGTCATGTCCCCCCTCATCACCCACCATTCTCCCAGGACCTCACTTGCACATGCCTTGCTGCCATTCCTCAAGTATGTCCAATCTGTTCTCACTTCAGGGTTTTGCACTTGCTGTTCCCTGTGCCTAGAAGGGTCTTCCTACAGGTCTTCACAAGACTTGCTCCTTCTCTTCATTCACTGACATGCAAATATTAAGAAGGCATTTCCTGACCACCTAGTTAACAGGTACCTCCCCGCACACTGTTTCATTACATCTTCTCTCTTACCCACTTTCATCTTTCTTCCTAATGATGACATGATGGACATCAGCTATTTGTTTGCCATCTCTCAACCCCACCAGGAGCTAAGTGTTTGCCTTGTCAGTCATGTTTATCTCTGTATTCCCAGAGTCTAGACAGAACCTAACTCACTGCAAAGCAGCACTATTCAAAAGACCTTTCTGCAGTGACAGAGCCATTTTGTTCTTGTATTTGTGCTGTCCAATACAGTAGCCACTGCCACCTGAAGCTACTAAGCATCTAAAATGTGACTACTGTTTACTGAGGAACTGAATTTTAATTAAACAGCCAAATTTATAGGTGCTCAATTAACCTTTGCATCTAACTCTTTCTCACAAATTCTGATCTTCATGGTAAAAACAAAACAATAAGGAAACATTTACACTGAACGCAGCAAGCATTAAAATACAAAGCTAGGACACAACAAAATCTCCATAGTGTATAAAATTATACTACTGACCTAAAGTTAATAATACAGGACTCCAAAAACTGAAGTTAATTAAAAAGTTAACATTACATTGTATTTTAAAACACTGTGTGTTTTAAAAATATTAAATACAGTATACTTTAAATTAAGGATCCTAAGGATACAAAGAGTGTATTACAAATAAACCACCTCAGTCAGGATCTGAGTACTCAACCACTGAAAATAAGATTTAATATTAACTTGAGATTTCTTTCCAAAGATGAAAGATTTCAAATTCCTAAAAAGCTTTACAATAAAAAATACTTGGGCAAAAATGAAACTTCTCAATTATGCAGCAAATACAAACACACTATATGCGTTTAACAAAACTTAAAAAGTAAGCAGTCAGTTACCCTAAGGTTGCACCCTAATACAGATGCCAATTTATCAACAGAAAACCTACACATTTTGAGAGAAAAGAGCTATAATTCAGCCTGTGGTGCATAATTAGAATTTAAGACCAAGAAATGCCATTTCATTCCTCCTAAAGTTTGAACTTTGACCACTCAATACTTTAAGTACTAAGCTATAACTAAGGTGAATGAGAAAGTGGAACTGACAGCAGGAATGGTAATGAAAAATAAACTAACAGACATTTTAATGTAATCTGGTGTAACATACATATTTATACTTTGTCTGCAAAGTAATAGATTTACCTTATTCAGTTATTATAGTTCAAATCTGCCGTGGTAAATTAGAGAACTCTGCCAATGGATGCTTTTAAATACTATTTCAGTTTGAATTTGCACCATACCTGCAACTGCAGCTTACCTACAGTAAAGGTTAACTTTAAGAAATATTTTCCGATTTATATCCTTTATCAAGAAAATAGAGAGAGACTGAGTAACTCTCTTGGTAAATGTCACATTGCACTTGAAAAGATGTGGGTTATTTTCAAATATCTTTTTATGTTGGTTTCTAACGTAATTCCACTGTGATAAGAGAACAGACCCTGTGTGATTTCAATACCTTTAAGACCATGAAATTTTTGCACGTTGTTTTATGTCCTTGGATAAGTTCCAGAGTCTCCCAATTTACAGTCTATGGGAACTTGAATAGAATTTGTGTCCTACTGTTGTGTAAAAATTGTATAAATCTTAATTATATTGAATTGGTTCATAGTGTTTTTCAGGTCTAGTATATCATTCTATTTCTCTACATATTCATTCTATTAATTTTTGAGAGTTTGATACTAAAACTCCAACTAAAAATCTTAATTTATCTCCTTAAAAAATAATTGTAATATACAGTGTATTTTCCAAGTCTCCTGTAAATGTGTTATCATACTTTCAGAATTTAAAAAATTGAAATTAAAAAACTACTATGTATGAAGTAAATAAACCCCAAGGATGTATTGTACAGCACAGAAAAAATAGTCATTATTTCATAATAAAATGGAGTATAATCTGTAAAAATACTGATTCACTGTATTGTATAACTGAAACAAATGTAGCATTATAAATCGGCTATGTGCTCATGCATACTCAGTCTCTTCCATCGCGTCTGACTCTTTGCCACCCTATGGACTACAGAACACCAGCTCTTCTTTCCATGGGACTCTCCAGGCAAGAATAATGGAGTGGGTTGCCCTGCCCTCCTCCAGGGGATCTTCCCGACCCAGGGATTGAACCCAAGCCTCCCGTGTCTCCTGCATTGTAGGCGGATTCTTTACTGCTGAACCACCAGGGGAGTAAATCAACTATATTTCAATATAAATACCCTCCTCAAAAGAGAGACTGAGTAGGAAGATAAAGATCAGAGAATCTTAAGTGATACATCAGCCAAGAACCCTGATTTAAACAAAGAAGCTCAATTATATATTATGGCAATCAAGGAAATATGAACACTAGATCTTTGATAATATTAAGGAATCGTGGATAATGATAAAGGAATTTAAATTATTTTTTTAAAAGACTCACTGCCTTTTAAGAAAACATGCTGAAACATTTATGGATGAAATGATGGTATAAGATGATTTGCTTTGCTTTGCTTTAGGATTTGCTTCAACCATCTGTATGAAGGGTTGGGGGGTGAGGTGGGTCGAGCAGAAATAGAAAAAGCTTGTCCTTGAGCTGAAAACTTGGAGCTGGAGGATAAGAGAATATGGAGATTTGTGTTCTATTTTTTGTGTGTGAAATTTTCTACACTATAATCTTTAAAAAAAGAAAAAAAGAAAAAACTAGTAGAGCCATTTTTTTTTTTAAATGCAAGTAGGTCATAAGAGAGTAAGAAGATTTCCAATAATGAATTAACAACCTGCAAATAGCTATATATTATGGTTATCCTACTGGAAATTTTAATATAAATAAATTCACTTATTTTGAAAGTTTCTTTCAGGTTATATGTTGTATTTGGAAAATATAACAGCCATACCCAGGGGCAAGTGACAAGACTCATCTGCACACCTGGGTCTTCACTGCCAGTGCCTGTGACACTTGACTATTTTACCATTTCCACGTTACCATTCTCAGAATATAAGGCAAATCTTGCCTGAATCACTGTCACTGACCCGAGAGGGTCCTAGCCCAGAGTCTTAAAGAAGGTCTTCCTCCAGAAATTAGACACGGTCCTTGTGTAGTTCTGTCCTCTAGAATCTTTCTCCCAAGTAACATAAGAACAAGAGGAGAAAGGCAGAGATGATCTGGATTTCTTGAGCCATCTGGGTGGATCAAGTTTTTTATTTCTTTCCTCTGCACAAAGTCCCTCACCTGTGACAAGCTTCAGCATTAGGTCCTGGTGACACAGTCCCCTGCGGGGGGAGATAGAGAAGTAAGGAGACAGGTAGTAGTAAGTAGCTTCTTAATCTGACTAAGATCAATTTAATTTGAAAGAGGAAGTAGCTTTACAGCAATCCTTTTTCTCATCATTGCCAGATTACCTCATTGCTTTAAAAGAAAATGAATTCCTCCATCTCAAGTGTTTGGCAAACAATAGTCAGCAGATTTGTGTAAAAAAAAAAGTATACATAGTCAATTAGGGGTCGATTACAAATTTCTATTTGGGGAGTCTCCAAATTGGGAACCTGAGAGTAGAGTAGAAAAAAGATTTTTCCCTTTGAATACTTCATGCTTTTAAAATTTTGAGCCATGTGAATGTATTGCTTTATGTAATTAATTAGTTAACTTATTAAAAATAAAGATTAAATAAATAAATAAAAATAAAGATAAAAATGGAGATCATAATGCCTAAAAAGAGATTAAGATCACAGGGCCATTTGCTTCTAATGTAAAAACTAATACAAATCACTCTGTTAAGAATCAAAAGGCTATTATAATTAAATGACACATAATATCAGATTTTCTTTTGCAAAATAGGCCCTTATGGGCAAAGTTGGTGAATTCTGAATAAAATCTCTAAGTTAGATAACAGTATTGTATCAATATTAATTTCCTGACTTTAATAATAGTACTGTGGTCATATAAAAGTTTTTTTAAGAAACACACTTCAAAACATTAGGGGTAAAGTGGTGTCATATCTGCAACTTTCTCTGAAAGAGTGGGGATGAGATATATAGAGAAAGACAGAGAGAAAATAATAATAATAAAGTAGACTCGATAAAATGTTGATATTTACTGGCAAAGAGGGGGAGCGCCTGGAACTCTCATACACTAATGGCAGAAGTAAAAAAATTATGACTATTTTTGAAACCAGGCAATGCTTTAATAATGTTAAACATAGACTTATCATATGGCCTAGCAATTACAGTCCTAGGTATTTACCCTAGAGAAATTAAAACATAGAGATCCAAAACATGTGTCTAAGAATGTTCATATCAACTTTATTCATAATAGCCCAAAGTGCAAACAATCTCCATGTTCATCAATAGGAGAGTGAATCACATTCATCAATAGGAGATGAATAAACAAATATTTATCAACAGGAGAGTGAATAAACAAATGTATTCTCACACAAATGTTTGACAAACATTATTTTCACAAACAAATGTATCCACCTGCAAAGTGGGAGACCTGGGTTCCATCTGATCCCTGGGTTGGGAAGATTCCCTCGAGAAGGGGAAGGCTACTCACTCCAGCATTCTGGCCTGAAGAATTCCACGGGCTGTATACACATGAGGTGACAAAGGGTCAGATATGACTGAGTAAGTTTCACTTCACTTCATTCACACACCAGACACTGGGACATGATTCCCATGGATCCCTTGTGTTTCCACATGTCTTATGAATAGAGGTGCTGACAGTTTTGCTCCAGACAATCTTCTTTAAAAAAAAAAAAAAAAAAAAAAAAGCACTTGCACAGAAGATACCCTTGGAAAATATAATTTCTCCATCTGGAGCAGAAGGCAAATTTTTTGGAGTCCAGTATGATGAAGATAATGTCTCCTTCCAGGAACAAAGGTTGGGCAGATTTTCTTGAAGTCTCTTATTAAAGATTGAGGTTTTCTAAGCTTAGGGTTCCTCAGCTATGACTCAAGATTTACTATGTGTGGACATTTAGGTTGTTTTTACCTGTATAAGTTTATTGAGGCATAACTTACATGCAAAAAAATCATATTTGATCTGGTACAAGCATGAATCCGAGGCAGCCTAACTTTTTAGCTTGCAAACAGGATAAAATCTCAGATTCTTCACAGTCCTTGCCAGTGGAATGCTGCCCAGCAACAAAAAGGAAAGAATCACTGAGACACACAGCAGTACAGATGAGTCTTGCAAACATTATGCTGCGTGAAAAAGCTGAGCCCAGATCAAGTATGATACTGTCTAATTTTATTTACTGAAAATTCTCCATCGAGCAGAATAAATCTGTATTAATAGAAATCACAATGGCAGTTGCCTGAGACAGGGAGTTTGGGGCATGTTGACAGAGGTAAAGGATGAAGGATTTTCCCAAGAGTCCAGTGGTTAAGAATTATCCTTGCAGTGCATGGGACACGGGTTCCGGGAACCAAGGTTCTGCGTGCTGCAGCACAGCTAAGGCCACGCGCTGCGGATACTAGGTGAGGAGGAGCCCCACAATGCGACTAAGGCCCGGTGCAGGCAAATAACCAAGTCTTTAAAAGGAGGTGAGGGGGAAGCTTTCTAGCGTGGTGGGAGTGGTGGAACTATTTTGTATCTTTGTTGTTTTTGCATGGATATATACATCTTTCAAAGTGCATCAAACAGTGTGCCCTAAAATGTATAATTTTGTTATATGTGAATTACGCCTCAGTAAAATTACATAGAAATAGTCTAAATATTTATCAACATGTGAACAGATATGCAAAATATGGTATATACATAAAATGGAATATTATTCAGCCTTGAAAAGGAATGAAATTCTGAAACATGCTAGAACATGGGTGTTCCTTGAAATCATTACACTACGTGAGAGAAGTCAGACATGAGAAGACAGTTACTGTGTGATTCCACTTCTTTGAGCTGCCTGGAATAGACAAATTCATAGACAGAAAGTAGAGCAGTGGTTATCCAGGGCTGTGGAGTTGTGGTCTAGTGGGTACAAGGTTTCAGTTTGGAAGGATGAAATAATTCTGGAGATGGAGGTGATGGTGTTGTACAACAGTGTGAACACACTTAATGCCACTTAACTGGACACTCAAAATGTTTAAAATGATAAATGTTATATCTAGTACATTTATATGTATTACAGTAGTGGTGTGAAAAAAAATAATCTCTCTCTCCAGTGGTGTGCTGCAAAATGTATAACAACCAGCTATGAGAGGGAAGCATATTGGTAGTATTCACTTTGATAGAAACACTCCCACAGTGATCCAGTTCAAGCAACAGTGTGATATCACTGAATGTAGAGTTTGGAAAAGATACAAACAACTGACTTTACAAAGTCAATAGGAGTTGGCTCAAAGACACTACTGTCTCTATCCAACCAACCGATTGTTAGTACACAGCAAATCCAGTAAAGAAAACACAACATAAAAGTTATAAAGAAAAAGGGAAAAAAATCACCCCACCACTACTTATAGGCAGTTGTCTGTATGCCAGCCAGGGAGGTCGATGGTTATTTGTGGGCTGATAACATACAGGAACAACAAAGTGCCAGTTCACTGATCCTGCAGGCTGGAAGGCATCAATTCTGGTTGGTTGGTACCCATTGCCACATCAGTTATTAAATCTTGTGGCTCTTATTCCTGGTGGTGACATCCAGAAAAGGAAAACTGTGGGACCTTCTTGAATCATGTAAGTTTAGCTTTAAAATTTTTATCGATCTTTACTGTCATCATATTCCCTTTGTTTTGGCACAAAATGGCTGCAAAAGTACAGGAGATACAAAATTTTGAAGCCATTTCCAGAAGATTTAGGCTGATTCTCGGTGCCAGTGACTCTCAGATAGGGTGTGCATGTAATTACTTGGAGTAATCTTCATTTTGAAAGAACTACAGGTGATTCTAATGCAGTTGGTTCACAGAACACATTTGGCAACATGGTTCGATGAGATAGCTCTTTCCCTTCTCCCCTTTCATAATTTCACACCACAACCACATTGCTCTAAGATGCAAATTAGGGTAACTGATGTTATAAAACATGTCCCAATGTGTGTATAACAATGTCTGAAATGATTTTAAGAATATTCAGTATAGAAAAGGTGACATAAAATTGTGCTAATTCATTTTACTGTCATTGGTGAAACAAGTGTTATTCAAGCCTTTTGATGTGGCAGAAATATTTTAAGACAACCCCTTCTATTCTTTGAGCAGGAAATAAAATCTAGCAAACTGTGTAGCCAGTAACCTTAGGGATGGTACTTGAGGCTTGATCTCTCAAAGATGTTGAGTCCAAAAGTTGAACCTAAATCTGCCTGTATTGTTCTGCCTTGAGTGAATCTTTCATGCAGGCTGTGATCAGTGCATTTAAAAGAGCAGAGATCTGAATTTTATTGAGATTTACCTTATGTTTTATTATTGTGGGCTTGCCAGGTGGCACTAGTGGTAAAGAACCCACCTGCCAATGCAGGTGATGTAAGAGGTGCTGATTGGATTTCTGGGTCAGGAAGATCGAGGAGGGTGTGGCAACCCACTCCAGTATTCTTGCCTGGAGAATCCTATAAACAGATGAACCTGGTGGGCTACAGTCCGTAGTCGCAAAGAGTCGGACACAACTGAAGCAACTTAGCATGCATGCATGTTTTATTAATAATGAATTTCTGTTTAGTAAAAGTTTCATAGTTATGTGCCAGACTTGCTTTCCTTATAATATGGTGGCAAGGTTAAGAAGGCATCGTTAGTCTTCATCCACTCTAATTAATAAATGCTACATGAATCTACCAAAAAGAACCTTATAACTGTGCTTGAAAAGTTGGCTTAGGGTAGCTCTTTATAGGGTGTTTGGGGGAACACTAAACCCCAAGATGCTCATTTGAAGATAGAAGACCTGCAAAAAAAAAAAAAAGAGAGAGAGAGAAAGAGAAGAGAAAGAAGACTTGCATGATAAAATAAACATAGGAAATGCTGCATAGGCGAATATTTTATTTTTTTTAATTTAGTCCACCATTTACCAAAGTTATTGATTAAAGATTTTAAAATTTCATAAGAATAACATTTTGTGGAATATATATTTAGCAAAGAATTCTCCAGTGCTCTGGTGAAAATTTTAGCTGTGAAGGGGAACACAGGGATAGAGAGGCAAATTAATTTGGCATTCTTGACTTCAAACTTACATTAACCACATTTGTTTCCACTATTAAATGTAAAGAATTTGATGGATTTAACAACAGTCATCAAGGATAGTCAAAAGGTAACTTCCTCAGTGGTCTGGTGCAGCCAAAAATCAACTGGAGAATATACCTCAGGTGCCCGCTGCAACTCGAGAAAAACCATGAGGCTTCCCCCTCGCTACGAGATGAACCCCAATTCCCCAGCATTGCGTGAAGACCAATTCCGTGTTCCCCATCAAACAAGAAAGGAGCCTTGACTTCCTTGATGGAACTCCAGAGAGGCCCCAAGAACACTGTCGCAAGTCTAGAGGGACCTGAGGTCACCGCAGTCACACAAAAGAGCTCCATGTACCACAAATCAACTCGAGATGAGGCCTGATTCCCCTGCAATGGCTCCAGAGCTAGCAGGCGTTCCCCTGCAAACACAGCAAGTGGCTTGCCTTCCTTTAGGCAACTCCAGAGATTCCGCGAGAACACCATCCCAAGTCTAGAGGAACACGAGTTCAGCACAGCAACTAGAGAGAAGCTCCGTGTACAGCAAATCATCTCGAGATGAGAGCTGATTCTCTGGCTTTGAGTCAAGAGGAATGCCAACTTTCCACAATCACCTCAAGAGGAGGCTTCTCTCAGCTCTAGGTATGTGAGAGGGACCCTGAGTTTGCTGCCTCAAGTGGAATGGACACCGAGATGCCGTGACTCGAGATAAGGCCGGATTTCCCTGCAGTGACCTGAATGCAAGCTCGTCTTTCATCTCACGAGATGAAGGGATGTCTGAATCCCCTGTGGAGACCCTAGAGAAAGCCCTAGTTCCACGTATCATCTCAACAGGAGGCCTCACACTCCTTTCAAAACTCGAGAGTCACGTGGAGGTCAATGCCTCAAAAGGAGACGATTCCTGACTCCTCTTGAAAATTGATAGGAATCCCAATATCCCTGTGGCAACTGGACAGGAACCCTGGGTCTCTCGCCTCACCTTGAGAGGGGTCCCTATTGCCCTATCAAGCCTCGATGAGAATACCGAGGTGTCCCTAACATCTAGGCAGGAGTCCTGATGTCACTGAACAACATGAGTTTTGAAGGGTCATTCCCGCCGTAACTCGAGAAGATACCCCAGGTCCCCACCACAACTCAAGAAAACCCAGGAGAATTCACCCTCGCCGTGAGATGAGGCCCAATTCCACTGCATCGCATGTAAAGCAATTCAGTGTTCCCCATAAAACAGGATATGAACCTTGACTTCCGTGATGGAACTCCAGAGAGTCCCCAAGAACACTGTCGCAAGTGTAGAGGGACACTGAGGTCCCCGCAGCAACACGAAAGTGCTCCGAGTACCCAGATCAACTCGAGATGAGACCCGATTCCCCTGCACTGGCTCCAGAGCAATCCCGCTTTCCTCATCAAACTAGACAAGTGGCTTGACTTCCCTTAGGCAACTCCAGAGATTCCCCGAGAGCACCGTCCCAAGTCTAGAGGAACACCAAGTTCAGCACAGCAACTCGAGAAAAGCTCCGTGTACCCCAAAACATTCGAGATGAGAGCTGATTCCCTGGCTTCGACTCAAGAGGAATGCCAACTTTCCACAAGCAGCTCAAGCGGAGGCTTTTCTCAGCTCTAGGTATGTGAGAGGGACCCTGAGTTTGCTGCCTCAAGTGGAATGGACACCGAGATGCCCTGACTCGAAATAAGGCTGGATTTCCCTGCAGTGACTTGAATGCAGGCTTGTCTTTCATCTCAAAAGATGAAGTGATGTCTGAATCCCCTGTGGAGACCCTAGACAAAGCCCTATTTCCCCACCTCATCTCGACAGGTGACCTTACATCCCTTTGACAACACGAGTCGAATGCGGAATTCAATGCTTCATAAGGAGACGATGACTGAGTCCTCTTGAAAATTGACAGGAATCCCAGTATGTCTGTTGCAACTTGAAAGGACACTGGGTCTCCCCCGTCACCTCGAGAGGCGTCACTATTGTCCTGCCAAGCCTTGAGGAGAATCTCAAGGTGTCCCTCGCAACTAGACAGGAGTTCACACATGGCTGAACAAACATGAGTTTTGAAGGGCCATCCCCGCCGTAACTCTAGAACATAACCAGGTTCCCTCCACAACTCCAGAAAAACAATGAGACTTTCTCCTCACCGCGAGATGAGGCCCAGTTCCCATGCAATGTATGCAGGTTAAGTCCGTGTTCCCAATCAAAAGGAAAGGAGACTTGACTTCTTTGAAGGACCTCCAGAGAGACCCCAAGAACACTGTCAGAAGTCTACAGGGACCCTGAGGTCCCCGCAGCAACATGAAAGGGCTCCGTGTACTCCAAATCAACTCAAGATGAGGCCCGATTCCCCTGGACTGCATTCAGAGCAAGTCCGTGTTCCCCATCAAACACGAAAGGAGCCTTGACTTCCTTGATGGAACTCCAGAGAGTCCCCAGGAACACTGTCACAAGTCTAGAGAGACCCTGAGGTCCCCTGCAGCAACATGAAAGTGCACCGTGTACTTCAAATCAACTCGAGATGAGACCCGATTCCCCTGCATTGTCTCCAGAGACATCACTCGTTCCCCATCAGACACACAAAGTGGCTTGATTTCCGTTAGGCTACTCCAGAGATTACCCGAGACTACCATCTCAAGACTAGAGGAACACCAAGTTCAGCACAGAAACTCGAGAAAAGCTCTGTGTACCCCAAATCATCTCGAGATGAGAGCTGATTCCCTGGCTTTGACTCAAGAGGGATGTCAACTTTACACAAGCACCTGACGAGGAGGCTTCTGTCAGGTATATGTATGTGAGAGGGACCCTGAGTTTGCTGCCTCAAGTGGAATGAACACCGAGATGCCCTGACTCATAATAAGGCCGGAATTCCCTGGAGTGACTTGAATGCAGGCTCGTCTTTCATCAAACAAGATGAAGGGATGTCTGAATCCCCTGTGGAGACCCTAGAGACAGCCCTAGTTCCCCGGCTCATCTCAACAGGAGGCCTCACATCCTTTTGAAACTCGAGAGGCACGTGGATTTAAATGCTTCAAAAGGGGAGTATTGCTCCCTCCTCTTGAAAATTGATAGGAATCCCAAAATTCCTGTGGCAACTGGAAAGGACCTTGGGTTGCCCCTCTCACATTGAGAGGCGTCCCTATTGCCCTGCCAAGCTTCGAGGAGAATCTCGATGTGTCCCTCACAACTAGACAGGAGTCCTGATATCACTGAACCAACACAAGTTTTGAAGGGCCATCCCAGCTGTAACTCGAGAATATAACCCAGTTTCCCACCACAACTCGAGAAAACCATGAGAATTCCCCCTCGCCGTGAGACGAGGCCTGATTCCCCTGCATTGCATGCAAAGCAAGTCGGTGTTCCCCATCAAACACGAAAGGAGCCTTGACTTCCTAGATGAAACTCCACATAGTCCCCAATAACTCTGTCACATGTCTAGTGGGACCCTGAGGTCAACGCAGCAACACGAAATATCCCCGTTTACCTCAAATCAACTTGAGGTGAGGCCTGATTTCCCTGCATTGGCTCTAGAGCAATCCAGCATTCCTCATCAAGCAGGACAAGTGGCTTGACTTCTTTTAGGCAACTCCAGAGATTCCCAGAGAACACCGTCCCAAGTATAGAAGAACACCAAGTTCAGCACAGCAACTCGAGAAAAGCTCCGTGTACCCCAAATCATTTCGAGATGAGAGCTGATTTCCTGGCTTCGAATCAAGAGGAATGCCCACTTTCCACAGCAGCTCAAGCGGAGGCTTTTCTCAGCTCTAGGTATGTGAGAGGGACCCTCAGTTTGCTGCCTCAAGTGAAATGGACACCGAGATGCCCTGACTCGAAATAAGGCCGGAATTCCCTGCAGTGACTTGAGTGCAGGCTCGTCTTTCATCTCATCAGATGAAGGGATTCCTGAATCCCCTTGAAGACCCTATAGAAAGCCCTATTTCCCCACCTCATCTTGACATGTGGCCTCACATCCCTTTGACAACACGAATGGAAAGCGGAATTCAATGCTTCAAAAGTAGACGATGACTGAGTCCTCTTGAAAATTGACAGGAATCCCAGTATCCCTGTGGCAACTTGAAAGGACACTGGGTCTCCCGCCTCACCTCGAGAGGTGTCCTCCTTATTGACTTGCCAAGTCTCGAAGTGAATCTCGAGTTGTCCCTCACAACGAGACTGGAGGCCTGATGTCGCTGAACAAACACGCGTTATGAGGGGCCATCCCCTTCGTCACTCGAGAATATAACCCAGGTTCCTTCTGCAACGCGAGAAAGTCCATGAGACTTTCCACTCGAAGAGAGATGAGATCAAATTCCCCTGCATTGCGTGCAGAGCAATTCCATGTGCACCATCAAACATGAAAGGAGCCTTGACTTCCTTGATGGAACTCCAGAGAGTCCCCAAGAACACTGATACAAGTCTAGAGTGACCCTGAGGTCACCGCAGCAACACGAAAGTGCTCAGTGTACTGCAAATCAACGTGAGATGAGGCCAGATTACACTACATTGGCTCCAGAGCCATCCGGCGTTCCCCATCAAACACGACAAGTGGCTTGACTTCCTTTAGGCAACTCCAGAGATTCCCTGAAAACACTGTCCTAAGTATAGAGGAACACCACGTTCAGCACAGCAATTAGAAAACAGCTCTGTGTACCTCAAATCATCTCGAGATGAGAGTTGATTCCCTGGCTTCGAATCAAGAGGAATGCCAACTTTCCAGAACCCCCTCACGGGGAAGCTTCTCTCAGCTATAGGTACGTGAGAGGGACCCTGAGTTTGCTGCCTCAAGTGGAATGGACACCGAGATGTCGTGACTCGACATAAGGCCGGATTTCCCTGCAGTGACATGAATGCAGGCTTGTCTTTCATCTCAAAAGATGAAGGGATGTCTGAATCCCCTGTGGAGACCCTAGAGAAAGCCCTAGTTCCCCACCTCATTTCCACAGGAGGTCTCACATCCCTTTGACAACTCGAGAGGAACACGGAGTTCAATGCTTCAAAAGTAGACGATGACTGATTCCTCTTGAAAATTGACAGGAATCCCAGTATTCCTGTAACAACTTGAAAGTGACAGTGGGTTTCCCTACTCATCTCGAGAGGCATCCCTATTGTCCAACCAAGTTTCGAGGAGAATCCCGAGGTGACCCTCACAACTAGACAGGCGTCCTGACATCATTGAACAAACAGGAGTTTTAAGAGTCCATCCCTGTCGTCACTCGAGAATATACCCCAGGTTCCCTCCGCAACTCGAGAAAAACCATGAGACTTCCCACTCGATGAGAGATGAGATCAGATTCCCCTGCATTGAGTGCAGAGCAAGTCCGTGTTCCCCATCAAACATGAAAGGAGCCTTGACGTCCTTGATGGAACTCTAGAGAGTCCCCAAGAACACTGATACAAGTCTAGAGGGACCCTGAGGTCCCCGCAGCAACATGAAAGCACTCCGTGTACTCCAAATCAACTCAAGATGAGGCCAGACTCCCCTTCATTGGCTCCAGAGCCATCTGGCGTTCCCCATCAAACACGACATGTGGCTTGACTTCCTTTAGGCAACTCCAGAGATTCCCCGAAAACACTGTCCTAAGTATAGAGGAACACCCTGTTCAGCACAGCAACTAGAAAACAGCTCCGTGTACCTCAAATCATCTCGAGATGAGACCTGATTTCCTGGCTTTGACTCAAGAGGAATGCCAGGTTTAAACAACACCTAAAGAGGAGGCTTCTCTCAGCTATAGATATGTGAGAGGGACCCTGAGTTTGCTGCCTCACGTGGAATGGACACCAAGATGCCCTGGTTTGAAATAAGGCCGGATTTCCCTGCAGTGACTTGAATGCAGGTTCGTCTTTCATCTCATAAGAGGAAGGGACGTCTGAATCCCCTGTGGAGACCCTAGAGAATGCCCTAGTTCCCCGCCTCATTTTGACAGGAGGCCTCACATCCCTTTGACAACACGAGAGGCACGTGGAGTTCAATGCTTCAAAAGGAGATGAAACCTGTCTCCTCTTGAAAACTGACAGGAGTCACAGTATTGCTCTGGCAACTGCAAAGGCAAACTTGGTCTCCCCCCTCACCTTGAGAGGCGTCCGTATTGCATTGCAACATCTCGAGGAGAATCCTGATGTGTCTCTCCCAACAAGACAAGAGTCCTGACGTCACTGAACCTCACCCCAGACCCTGCACCTGGGGTCACTCCTCCAGTTTCCAAGGTGACTCCACCTGAAATATCCTGTGTCTGTAATCACATGTGCACATCTCCAGGATGACGCCACTTCCCAGACCCAGTACCTGTGGTCACGCTTCCACAATCTCCAGGGTGATCACAACACACTGGACCATGCACCTGGGGTCACATGTCCACAGTCTGCAGGGTGACATTCTCCCAAACCCTATATCTAGGATCACATATCTACAGTCCCCTGGGTGATCCCTCCCAGACACTGTATCTGGAGTCACACATCCACAGTCTCCACGGTGACCCCTTCCCAAGCCTTGCAACTGGGCTCACAATTCCACAGTCTCCAGGGTGAATTCCTTCTGACCATTCCCCTGGGGTCACATATCCACATTCTTCAGGGTGACCAACCCAGTCCCTGTCCATGGGGTCACATATCAACAGTCTCCAGGGTGACACTCCTCCCCTGAATGCACATTTCAAGGGGAGCACAAAAAGCACACCCAAAATATGCACATTTGACAAAAGGGTTATTTTGGACTGATTAATTAAAAAAAACAAAACAAAACAAAAGAAAAAAAACAAACAGCCGCCCCAGGAGGATCTTTGAAAACCAAGTCGAAATTCCATTTTATGAAGTAGATTTACATTTGTTAAGGATATCTCCATCTTTAAGGACGTGTCCCTGTCTGGACCAGGAAATAGAGGATGGCTAAATATCAAGAATGGACTAAGTATCAAGACTGACTTGATATCACTAAATGACTTGACTAAATATCAAGAAGGTCTATGGAATGGACCTGGAAGTTAATCTGCATACCACCATGTCTTTGTTTACTGTGCTTCACCTAATAATCTCCCTTAAATAGCTTCTTCCATTCCTTAACCTCCTTCTTTCATTCTTAGCTGATGATAGCATTTAAGGTAAAGTCTTGGACCATTTCAGAAAGTGACAGTTTTCCCAGGTATCTTTCAACTATATAGGAGGTATGCATGTCATATATTAAACTTCTGATTGTTTTTCTCCAATCCATCTTCCTTTCATTATGAACATCTCAGTGAAGAACATTGAGGCTAGGGGGAAAATTATCTTTCCTCTCATCTAATGCAATAAAATAGCATTCAGAGATATAGAGGAATGAACCACAGACCAATTTAAAATAAAAATAAAGGAAAGCATGAATCTAACACTTACATTACTGAGTGAGGGAATCCAGCCTCAAGTGCTACACACTGTATGATCGTATAAGACATTCTAGCAAAGGTAAAACAGACATGATAAAGAGTTTATGGAATATATGGTTGAAATATTTCACATGGTACTTTAGTGAGGAATACCTGCCACTATGCATTTGTCTAAGCACATAGATTTCTGTTTTCAGAACACAAGTAATTTATTACCTATTCACATTTATTTATTTATGGTATGGAGTGCTAAAGACTGGAATGCAGAATTTAACAAAGAATATAACAGATTGAGAAATAAATGAAAAGCTTCAGACTTCCCTAGGGGCCCAGTGGTTAAGACTCCACGTTGCCAGTGTAGGAAATATGGGTTCAATTCCTGGTCAGGGACCTAAAACCCCACATGACGCGGCACAGCCAAAAGATTTAAAAGGAAGAAGAAAAATTTTAAAAGGCCACTCTCACTCTTAGGACAAAATTATCTGACCTAAGTTCACTGTGTAAATGAATGGAATCTGCAGGCCAAAGGCAAATGTACCATACATAAACAATGGGCTCTGTAAGTTCTTTCCACGGGGGTTTGTAGCTAACAGGACTGAAACTACCATATCAGTTATTGAAGGAGCAAGCCCTGAATTTGGTAAGTGATGAGTAGTGGAAGCCAGGTTTCTTACCATTGGAGTGGGAAGTTACAGGCAGACAAAAGGAGAAGGGTATAATACCTGTGTCATAAGAGATCAGGTTGGAGACATCATTATAAACTATCTTTAGCCTAATGCAGAAACATATAACTCCATGTGAAAATCTTCATAACCGTCTGTATGCATAGTCTGGATACATGCATGTGTATTTCCATGCATTGTCTGCTGAGATTATTAAGTTCCCACATACAAGTTTTTATTAATATGCTCTAACAAAAAGGGACAAGGACTCTTTAAATATGTGTCTGATACTAGGACTGAGACAATAAATATGTAAAGCAGCATAATCTTAAAATGTGAGAAAGAAGGACCAAAAAGCCCCATAAAAGCTGAATTATGTAAAATAAAAGCAGGAGAGTATGGAAAAAGCTCTCAATAGCCAAAGCTAGAATGAACTAAGCAGTCTAATTGGCTGGATTATAGCCAAAAGAAAGTGAAAGTGAAGTTGCTCAGTCGTGTCTGACTCTTTGCAACCCCATGGACTGTAAGCTATGAGGCGCCTCCATTCATGAAATTTTCCAGGCAAGAGTACTGGAGTGGGTTGCCATTTCCTTCTCCAGGGGATCTTCCCCACCCAGGGATTGAACCCAGGTATCCTGCATTGCAAGCATATGCTTTTACAGGCTGAGCCACCAGGGAAGCTCCCAAAAGTTTAAAATAATTTTCAGGTGTCCAAACTGGTAAAAAGTAAAAATTAGGTTTTATGAGTAATGTTGAATAAAAATCTCACACAGAAAGATTCTAAATAATTGATACAGACTCAGCTGTCCATCAAGTATATGAAGCTAACTCTCCTCTCCTCAAATGTGGGTCCTGCATTATGACTTCCTCCTTAATAAGGCACTCAGGATGGACGTGAGGAAAATCAACAATAAAGACAAATAACAAATGTTGGCGAAAATGTACGAAATTGAAACTCAAAACTTTACTTGTGGAGAGGTAAAATGGTGCAATCAATGTCTCCAAAACAAGCATTTTCTCAAAAACATAAAAATGTAATTATATCACTCAGTAGTGGCCACAGGACTGGAAAAGGTCAGTTTTCATTCCAATCCCAAAGTAAGGCAAAGCCGAAGAATGTTCCAACTGCCACACAGTTGCACTCATCTCACATGTTAACAAAGTAATGATCAAATTTCTCCAAGCCAGGCTTCAACAGTAAGTGAACCATGAATTTCTAGATGTTCAAGCTGGATTTAGAAAAGACAGAGGGACCAGAGATCAAATTGCCAACACCCGTTGCATCACTGAAAGAGCAAGAGAGAAAAACATCCAGAAAAATATTTACTTCTGCTTTGTTAACAATGCCAAAGCCTTTGACTCTGCAGATCACCACAAACTGTGGAAAATTCTGAAAGGTATGGGAATACCAGACTGCCTTACCTGCCTCCTGAGAAATCTGTATGCAGGTGAAGAAGCAACAATTAGAACTAGACATGGAACAATGGACTGGTTCCAAATCAGGAAAGGAGTACAGCACCCTGCTTATTTAACTTATATGCAGAGTATATCATGTGAAATCCCGGGTCTGGATGAGGCACAAGCTGGAATCAAAATTGCCAGGAGAAATATCAATAATTTCAGATACACAGAGGACACCACTCTTATGGCAGAAAGCAAAGAAGAACTAAAGAGTCTCTTGATGAAAGTGAAAGAGGAGAGTGAAAAAGTTGGCTTAAAAATCAGTATTCAGAAAACTAAGATCATGGCATCTGGCCCCATCACTTCATGGCAAATAGATAGGAAAACAATGGAAATGGTGACAGAATTTATTGTGGGGGGGGGCTCAAAAATCACTGAAGATGGTGACTGCAGCCATGAAATTAAAAGACACCTGCTCCTTGGAATAAAAGTTATGACCAACCTAGACAGCATATTAAAAAGCAGAGACATTACCAACAAAGGTCCATGTACTCAAAGCTATGGTTGTTCCAATAGTCATGTATAGACGTTACAGCTGGACTACAAAGAAAAATGAGCACCGAAGAAGTGATGCTTTGGAACTGTGGTGTTGGAGAAGACTCTTGAGCATCACTTGGACTGCAAGGAGATCCAACATGTCAATCCTAAGGGAAATCAACCCTGACTATTCATTGGAAGGACTGATGCTGAAGCTGAAACTGCAATACTTTGGCCACCTAATGTGAAGAACTGACTCATTGGAAAAGACCCTGATGCTGGGAAAGATTGAAGGCAGGAGCAGAAGGGGATAACAGAGGATGAGATGGTTGATGGCATCACCAACTCGATAGACATGAGTTTGAGCAAGCTCTGGGAGTTGGTGATGGATAGGGGAGCCTGGTGGGCTGCAGTCCACAGGGTCACAAAGAGCCGGACATGAGTGAGTGACTGAACTGAAATATCATGTGTTTTGGTAACTCCACACCTAGATATACATCCAAAGAATTTAAAAGAGGTGCTCAAATATATACTTGTACACCAATATTTACAGCAGCAGTGTTCTTGATAATCCAAGTTAAAAACAATGAAAATGTCCACCAACAAGTGAATGGAAGAGCAAATAGGGCAGTTCCATCCATGAGATGCATTACTCTGCCATATAAAGGAATATAGTAAAATAATGCCACAGCTTCAGAAAATAGTAGGGGGCTTTACAAAAACTTAAACACAGAGTTAACATAGAATCCATCAATTCCGGTCCAGGTTATACACTCAAGATATTTAAAACCAAATACTGAAACAGATATTCAAACCCCATATTCATAGCAGCATTATTCATAGTAACCAAAAGGTGGCAGCAGCACAAGTGTTCAACAGATGACTGGATAAGCACGATGTAGTATATACACAGTGGGATCTGATTCAACCTTTAAAAACAAGATAACTCATACATGCTATAATGTAGATGAAACTTCAAGTCATTAGGTGAAGTGAAACAAGCCTGACACAAAAGGAAAAATGTTCTATGATTCCACTAGTATGAGATATCCATATAAGACAAATTCCAAGTAGAGTAAGATCGCCAGGGATTGGGGGTTATGAGTATTTAATGGTTACAGTGTCACTTCAGGAAAAGGGAACGATTCTGGAGATGAATGGTGGGGAAATTTTTACAATGAGAGTGCAGTTAATGCTATAGAAGTTCATACTTAAAATGACTCAAATAATAAGTGTTGTTATATGTTTGTAAGCACAGTGAAAACAATGACACATGGCACAACATGGAAAAGCACTAAAAACATTCTCAGTGAAAGAAAACACACTGAAAAGCCACCCAGATCATAGTCATCTTGTCACTTTAAATCCATGAAGGTTTTTAACATGAGGGAAAGCCCCAGTGATGGCTCCAGAAAAAGAAAACTGCATTAGAATGAAGAAAGACAGTTGCACAAAGCTTGGGCAGCTGATGAAAGTTGAACTGGTCCTATGGATAGGATTGTAATGTGGAAACCATAATTATCCCCCATTTTGGGGTTGTGGGCTGGTTCCCTGGGAAAGTGACCATGTTTTGGGTAAAACACATTGCGGTATTTGGTGTGAATGTAGAAAACTTTGTACCACTATTTAAAGTAGACACGTTTGAAATTTTACTAGAAAGTAAGTTACTTTTCAATACAGCCATGTAAGTCACATGCCAGAATATCAGAGATGACATCGAACATTGCAATAGAGGCCAAGAGTTAACCTAAGTAAATTCAGCTAAAGTAGTTTGATGCTAATTGCCTTGTACTAGTCCACATGGTATTAAAAGGCACCATAGGAAGAGTATATTAGTAGACACCATGCCCTGGGTGCTGTGGATGACCAGATGGAACTGAAACTATTAGATGTCTTAATTCTAGTTTTCCACATAACACTACACCAAAGCAACTGTCAGAACTAAAAAGCGAATTCACAGACTTGCCTGGCAGTCCAGTAGTTAAGACTGCACTTCCACTGCAGGGGGTACAGGTTTGATCCTCGGTCAGAGAACTAAGATCCAACATGTCGAGCTGTGGGGCCAAAAAAAAGAAAAAAGAAAGTCAGCAGAACTGCAAGATCATTTGTGATTCTCTACACTAATAATGAACTATCAGAAAGAGAAATTAAGAAAATAATTCCTTTTACAATTGCATTCCCTCCCCCACATAACTAGAAATCTAACCAAGGACTTGAAAGACCTGAAAGCTAAAAACTACAAGACAATGATCAAAGAAACTAAATGGATACAAGTAAAAAGATATCCCATGCTTATGGTTGAAAATACCATTAAAATATCCATTCTAAACAAAGCAACGTACACATTCATGCAATCACTGCCAACATTTCAATGACATTTTTCACAGAAACAAAAGCAATCTTTACATCTGTGTGGAGCCACAAAGGAACCAGAAGAGCCAAAGGGATCCTGAGAAAGCAGAACAGGCTGGTGGCATGTCTATCCCTGACTTCAATCTAGAGTATGTACCTAAAGTCACCAGAAGACGTGTGGAATTGGCACAGAAATAGTCAAGAGAGCTCAGAAGTAAACCTACAGGTGCATGGTAATTAATTTACAAGAAAGGAACTAAAAATATATACGCGGGAAAGGACAGTCCCCCCCACCCCCCTCAATAAACCGTGCTGGGAAAAATGGAAACCACACACCAAGGAACAATATAGGACACCATCTTATACTACAGACAAAAACTGACTAAAATCCCACAACTTTCCACATCAAGCCCTAAGAGTCTTGGGTCCTCTTAAGACAGACTTTCAGCAACAGCCACACACAGAAGCTTCTTCCCAATTTTCCTCACTTTTTCTTTCAGCAGCACATCGTTGCAGGAATCTTGAGGAAACCAGACTCCCGTCAGACTCAACTGAACCCCACAATGTCCCAAAGCTGAAGCACCAATGGGTTCTGAGGAGATCATGGGTCCTGAGGAAACTAGATTCCATCAGCCAAAACTAAACCCCATAATGCCCCAAAGCCAAAATACAATGGATCCTGTGGTGACCCATCTCCTGTCAGCCTGAACTGAACCCCACAATGTCACAAAGCTGAACCCCCATAAGGTCCTGAGGAGATCAAATTCTATCAGCCTGAATTGAACCCCACAATGCCCCAAAGCTGAAACCACATGGGTCTTGTGGTGACCCATCTCCTGTCAGCCTGAACTGAACCCCACAATGTCCCAAAGCTGAACACCCAGCAGGTCCTGAGGAGACCAGATTCCATCAACCTGAACTAAACCCCACAATGCCCCCAAACTGAAGCCCCAGTGGGTTCTGAGAAGACCAGATTCCATCTGCCTGACCTGAACCTCAGAGTATCCTGAAGCTGGGTCCTGAGGAGACCAGAGTGCTGTCAGTGGCCACCAACAGCCAGGTGCTCCAGCAGAGTGGGGAGTTCCCCCTGGGGTGAGGAGAGTGTCAGGGGGGCGGGCTCTTCATTATCATGAATAGGCATGATCAAGAAGGTTTGCAGGGGCCAGGGCAAGGACAAGGGAGATAAGCTCCAGCTCCGAGTATTCTAAGTCCCCACTTTCTGAGATTGCGTGACCTACATGATCCAGACTTTGCAAGGAGCAAGCTGAGTTACAGAGGCAGAAGGAGCAGGAGGTGATGTAAAATTTTAACGTTTCCTCTTCAGGTTCAGAAAGATGAAGCCCTCCCAGGTTCCCAGGTCCTTGTGCCCCAGTGACTGTGAGCTCTTCCTTCTGGGTGTATGACCAACCCCCACACTAAGTCCCCTCTATACCCATGGCCCTGGCCCAAGCCTAACCTCCCCCTCAGGCCCTGATGAAGCTCCCCGCCCCCATTGTGCATCTCACATCCCACCCCAACGTGGTCTTTTTGAAGCCTAAACAAGACCATCCTCCTCTCCTCCCTGTGATTCCCCTCACCTGATGAAGCCAGGTCTTCATCCCTTCCAGGTGACTCCAAGGGCCTCATTCTCTCCATGTGTGTGGCCGCTCTCTGTGCCCGTCTTTATGGGCATGTGGTGATCTCCTAAAATGAGGGTTATTTGACAGAGAGAGAATGGGGTAAATGGTGGCCACCAAAGATGTGTCCCCCCAGAACAGGGCCGTATCTGGGAAAAGAGTCTTTGTAGATGTAGTTAAGGATAGCCAGGTAAGGTCATCTAGGGTTAGGGTGACCTTCAATCCAACTGACAGACTCCTTCAAAGAGACGAAAGAGGACACAAAGGGGAAGCCTCTTAAAGGCAGAGGCAGAGATGGGAGGGAGGGGGCCACAAGCCCAGGGACCCCTGGAGCCCCTGAAGTTGGAAAAGGCAGGAATGATCCTGTCCTGGAGCCTCTGGAGGGACCTCAGCCCTGTGCCACCTTGATTTCCGGTGTCTGGTCTCCAGGACTGAGAGAGGATGAACTCCTGTTGTTTTAAACCACCCAGCATGTGATCATGTTAGAGAAGCCACAGAGCAGCCACACAGACCCTGCTCTGTAGGATCCTAGAAATGTGGGTCTCATTAAAGCAGATGAAGGGTGGATTACAGAACCCTTAAAATCAGCTCTGGACCCTCAGAAATGCTAAAGCAGTGGCTGGGCTCCAGAATGTTGAGGGGTCAAGTCTGAAGCCTGTGCCTAGGGGTACTGGGTGCACACGCCTCCCCGGGTTCTTACACCAGTACATGTGGTGTAACATCTCAGTCTTGATGGAGGACATTTAATATCAATGGCCACATTGCTAATTAAGAAGCCACCAGTTGCACAGGTGAAAGCCCAATTAGGGCACTTGCTTCAGGGATGAGCAATTCTGAAGATGGTCAGGGATGGGGACTTACTCATGTGTAGCCAGCCAGCAGCCCTTGCACATACCCCACCCCCTCCCCTCCCAAGGAGGGACCTCAGTGGGAAGCTGGGAGACTACACGGAGTCATCTCTAAGTAAATGCTGGCTGACCCCCAGGCTAGCCATTCCTGAACCTCATCCACCCTTCATAGATAAAACACTTGAATATGTGCAAAGACCTCACAGGCTGGAGAAAAGTGGAGCCACTCCAGCGACAGCATGCTTACTGACGTGGCTCCTGTAGGTCAGGCAGAATGGTCCTGGCCTGGGTGATCTGGAAGCTTTGCACTTTCCTACCTGAGTTACTCCTCCTGTGCTGCTCCCATTGCCTGTTTTCTTGCTTCCTTATTTCTGCCTGAGAAGATTTCCAACAGCAGGAACAGGTGACACAGCCCATCCTTAGGAAGTGACAGCTTAGCACCTCCTGCAGAAGGTCCAGCAGAGCCCAACACAGACCCAATCCCCCGAAACACTATGGGCCCTCACTCTCTCTTATCAAGCCAACCCTGCAAGATCTAAGCAGAAAGACAGCATCAGGTACAGCTGCAGGCACTTGAGGGGGTTTATATAGACCTCAACCCAGGCACACATCCAAAGGGCAGGCCAGTCAGGTCAGCCAATCTGCCCACCTGGGCTTGTGGTTTCAGAAAATGGGCCTCGTTGTCCTGGCCAGGGTTCCAGGAACAGGTGTGGGTCCTTTGGGTCAGGATGGATATGGGGCTGCTGCTCTGACTTGTTTTCTCATCTTCTTATCTGACCTATAAGTGGGAGAGGATTTCAGGAAGGCCTTCTTCTAATGAGAGGGACCCAGGGGTCAGGGAGAGGATGGGTGGTGGGTGGAGACAGACTCGGTGCCCAGGTGCTATGGGACCCTCTGGAAAACCTGCTGGAAGGAGGCTGCAACCAGTGAAGCCCAAGGTCACAAAACTATCCTGAAGCTGCTGTATGTTACCTCAGGTCCTCCTCTGAGGGTCTCAAGGTCAGATCTGTCCAACAGAGGAGCTGGGGGCTCTTTGCAGTGAGGGCTCTGTGAACAGCTCCTGGGTGCTGAGCCCTGCAGGATACCTGCCCAGGTGAGCCCCATATCCTGGGAGGCACCTGCCCATAAGAACCATGTATCCTGGGAGGGGCGAGTGAACAAGTATTCTCTCTGTGCAGTTATCACAGATTAGCTTAGTGACTCTCACGTGGGCAGTGCTGGAATTAGATGAGAACAAGGACATGTTGGGGGACGTTCCCTGAAACACCCCCAGGCCCATCCAGAGTGAAGAGTTCAGTAGGTGGGTACTGGTTGCTGTGCTGGGGTGGGAGGTTTCATGGGTGCCTCTTGTTTCTTCACCTGACACCACAGAGGCCTCTGCAGGACACAGAAGACAGCCTGCCCAGGGACGGTGTGAGCCCCTGGCGACCAGGCACGGGAAGTGAGAGGGAAGGACCAGGCTGAGGGGGCCTTTCTGCTCTGAGTTGGGAGTGGACAAGCAAGTGGTGAGTGTGATCTAGGAAAGTGGCCCTGGTGATGGGAGGCTTGTTGAGGCCGTCTGAGTACGAGTTGGAAAAGAATGTTCAGACATAGAGCATTTCAGAAGGGAGTGAGTTTGTATTGAGAACAAAGAGCAGAGATAAAGTGGGCACTGTGGGCTCAGGGGGCCAACCACCTGACAGACTAGGGAAAGTTGACTGATTTCCTGGGTTAAGAGCCAATTTTTACAGTTTCAAGGCAAAGAAAATTCCTACTGGAAGGTTGATATTAGGTGATTGGGTGGGGTACCATAGGGTGTTTACTGGAGTGGGCATCCTTGCCTGGTAGGGAGTCAGGAAGCTCATTAGCGATGATCAGGTGCTTTTGGCAACAGTTGCAAAGGGGGCCCAGTCCGATTCACAGGTGACCTTGGTTCTGGGGCCCACTTCTATGGCCTTGGTGTGAGGACTCCCAGTTGTGGCCTTGGGGAAGGAGTCACCTCAACAAGACTGACCCTGCTTCAGAGTAAAGGTTCCATCAAGTTTTCTCTGCAGGAGAGATCTAGTGATCCTAGATCTGTTTGGAAAAGTCTTGGACACTGCAGGGACACATACTGAGTGTGAAACTGGATATTGAACCTTGTTGGCAAAACTCACCTTTTCTCTCTGTTGGCATTAAAAGGGTGTGGGCTGACAGCTACCTGAGAACCCATCCAATTGACAATTTCCTATTTACAACATAAATGAGTTTGGTCAAATTATTTCTATTTCTATGCAAACAGGCAGCTTGCAACACCTTGTGGCAGGATCATTTCCAATAGATTGTCAACTAATCAAGGTAACAACATTATGACACTCAACACATTTAGATATAATTTCCTAAGCCTTTTTCTTGAGGGACAGACCCAATATGAGCTAGGAATGTGTTCAAAAGGCTCAGAAAGTGCAGGAAAATACACTGGCTATGACTGGAAATTAGGGTCTCTGTGCAAACCTGGAGTTCTGACATCTTACAATCTAGACAGTTCCTGATAGACAGATGCATGAAAAACACTCTACTTTTATGTTTTTCTTTCATCAAAGGAACATGGAGTTCCTAGCATTCTGTGTGCTGAGAGTAACTCACTGCTCTAAAATGCTTGCTTGGACTTCATTTTTCAGTAAGAACTTCCCCTGACTGTGTTACAGTCAGGACGGTCCCACACTCACAGGGAAAAACAAACTAGCATCCAAACGTTTGTTCCATCAGGTTTTCTCTGTAGGAGAGATCCAGTGATCCTAGGTCTGTCTGGAAAATGCTTGGGTAGTGCATGGACACATACTGAGTGTGAAGCTGGATCCTGGACCTTGTTGGCTAAATCAGCATTTTCTTTCAGGTGGTCCTAAAATGGTGCAGAGTAGCAACTGCCTGAAGATCCATCCAATTGCTGTTTTCTTACTTGTGACAGCAATATCTTTGGTCAGACCTCTTGGATTTCTGCAGCAAACATGGGACTTTCAATTCCTTGCCACTGGATCATTTCCAATGGCAGGTAAACTCATTAGGTAACCAGACTCGATGGCATTCAGCACTCTCAGACACACTCCTACAGCCTGTTTCTTCATAGACAGTCCCAGGATGACCTAGGAATGGGTTCGCTAGTATCAGAAATGTGAGCAAACATACTGGCTGTGACTCTGAAAATTAGGTGCTCTGTGCAAATCTGGAGTTTTAACATTTTAGAATCTAGACAGTTTCTGATAGATGTCTGAAATACACTCCTTTTTATTTTTTGCCTTTCATTCCTCAAAGAAACACAGATGTCACAGCATTATGTTTGCTGAGAGTGACAGACTGCTTGGAAATTCTTGCCTGGAAGTCATTTTGAAGTAACAATTTCCCCTCCCCTGTGTTACCATGGGAAATGCCCCCACACTGGCAGAGAAAAGTAAACAAATGTCAAAACATCTGTTCTGTGAAGTCCCCTGTAGGAGGGATCCAGTGATCCTAAGTCTGTCTGGAAAATTCTTGGATAGTGCTTGGACACATGCTCAGTGTGAACCTGGATTCTGGACCTTGTTGGCAAATTAGAATTTTCTCTGTGTTGGCCACAGTAGGCTGGGGTTTAGCAACTCCTTGAAAATCAGTACACTTGCTCTTTTCCCACTAACGACAGCAATAGCTTTGGTCAAAACACTGGAATTGCTGAAGCAAGCAGGCAGCGTGCAACTCCTTGTGGCAAGATCATTTCCATTGGAATGCCAATTAAACTACTTAGAAACAGTATGGCACTCAGCTGTGTCAGACACACTCCTCCAGACTCTCTCCTCATGGTGTGTCCCAGTAAGATAGAGTACTGTGCTCATGAACCATGGAAAGTTCAGGGAAACTTACTGGCTGTGTCTCTGGAATTGAGGGCATCTGTGGAAGCGTGGTCTTCTCACATCTTAGAATCCAGACAGCAGTCATGGATAGAGAGATGCCTGAAAAGCACCCTATTCATTGCCGCTCATTCCACGAGTGAACACAGGTGTCCCAGCATTCTGTTTGCTGAGAGTAACCCGCTAAGTGGAAACCCTTGCCTGGAAGTCATTTTTAAGTAAAAATTTCCCCTCACGTGTGTTACACTAGGGAAGGCTCCCACACTCACAGGGAAAAGCAAGCAAACATCAAAATGTCTCTTCCATCAATTTTTCTCTGTCAGAAGGATCCAATGGCCCCAGGTCTCTCTGGAAATTTCTTGGATACTGCAAGGGAAACATACTGACTGTGAACCTGAATATTTGACCTTCTTGGCAAAATTAGCATTGTCTCTCTTTTGGCACTAACAGGATGTGCGCTGGCAGCTGCCTGAAAATCCATCCAATTGATATTTTCCTACTTCTGACATCAATAGGTTTGGTCAAATCTTTCAGGTTTCTGACACAAGCAGGTGGCTTGCAACCCCATCGAGCTGGATCATTTCCATTAAAATGTCAAATAATCTAGGTAACAACAGTATGGCTCTCAGCAATCTTAGATAATTTCACAGCCAGTTTCCTCTGAATCAGACCCAATAGGAGCCAGGAATGTGTTCATAAGGCTCTGAAAGTGCAATGAAATATACTGGCTATGACTTTGGAAATTAGGCCCTGTGTGCAAACCTGGAGTTCTCACATCTTAGACTTTAGATAGTTCCTGACAGATAGATGCCTGAAAAACACCCACTTTTATGTCTTTCATGCATTTAAGTAACATAGTTATCCCAGATTTCTGTGTGATGAGAGTAACACACTGGTTGAAAATCCTTGCTTGAAGGTGATTTTTCAGTAACAATTTCCCATGACTGTGTTACTGTAGGGAAGACCCCCAAACTCACAGGAAAAAGAAAACAACCAACCAAATGTCTATTCTATAAAGTTTTCTCTTTAGGAGAGATCCAATGATCCTCTGCCTGTCTGGAAAATTCTTGGATACTACAGGGACACATACTGAGTGTGAATCTGCATCCTTGAATCTGTTGGCAAAATTAGCAAATTTTGTCGGTTGGATCTAAAAGAGTGCGGCCTCAGCAACTGCCTGAAGATTCATCCAATTGGTCTCTTCCTAATAATGACAGTGATAACATTGGTCAAACCTTTGAGGTTTCTAAAGCAAGCAGGCGGCTCACTACTCCTATCTGCTGGCCCATTTCCAGTGGAATGTCACCTCATCTAGTTAAGCACTGTATGGCACCCAGCCCTCTCAGACATACTCCTGCATCCTGTTTCCTCATGGGCAGGCCCAGTTTGAATAAGGAATGTGTTTAAAGCCTTGGAAGGTGCAGGGAAACACAGTACCCTAACTCTGGAAGTTAGGACCCTGGGAAAGCCTTGAAGTCTCATGCCTTGAGTTCTAGACAGTTCCTGATAGATAGAGGCCTAAAAATACACTCCGTATGGATGCCTTTCCGTCCTCGAAGGAACATAGCTTTCCCAACATTCTGTGTGCTGAGAGTCACACGGTGCTTGAAAACACTTGCTTGTAGGCCATTGGTCAGTAGAAAATTCCCCTGAAGGTGCAATGGTAGGGAAGGCTCCCACACTCACTGGGAAAGGCAAACCAACATCCAAACGTGTACTCCATAACATTTTGTCTTTAGGTGCGATCAAGTGAGCCTAGGTCTGTCTGGAGAATTCGTGGGTATTGTGGGGACACATCATGAGTGTGAACTTGTATATATGAACTTGGTGGCAAAATTCTCATTTTCATCTCCCACACTCATTTTGGGACCACATTGGTTCTAAAATGGTGCAGTGTAGCAAATCCTTGAAAATCCATCCAATTGCTGTTTTCTTACTTTTGACAGTGATAGATTTGTCCACCCTTTGGAATTTCTGAAGCAAGTAGGTTGCTCACCACTCCAGCCACTAACTGATTTCCATTGTACTGGCACCTCATGCAGGTAAGCACAGTATGCTGCCCAACACACTCGGATACACTCGTGCAGCCTGTTTCTTCAGGAGCAGTCCCAGTATATACTTGGAAAGTGTTTACAAGGCTTGAAAAGTTCATGGAAACACACTGCCCTGACTCTAGGTGTTAGGATCCCTAGGAAAGACTGAAGGTCTCACGACTTAGAATGTAGACAGCTCCTGATAGATAGAGGGCTGAAAGCACTCTCTGTTGATGCATTTCTTTTCTTGAAGGAACATAACTTTCCAAACATTTTGTGTGCAGAGAGACACACACGGCTTGAATATGCTGGCATGGAGGTCATTTTTCAGTAGCACTTTCCCCTGATGGTGTGACCATGGGGATGCCGCACTCTCCATTTTTAGAGAAAGACAAATTAGCATTCAAACGTCTGTTCCATCACATTTTCTCAGTAGGATCGATCCACTGAGACTAGTTCTGTCTGGAAACTTTGTGGATACTGCATGGAGACATCCTGAGTCTGGACATGGATACCGGATTTTTGGGGCAAAAATAATATTTTTTCTCTTGATTTGGGAAAATGCTACGGCCTTGCAACTGCTTGGAAATCCATCCAATTGCTGTTTTCTTCCTTCTGACAATGATAGCTTTGGTCCATCCTTTGGGATTTCTGAATCAAGCAGGCGACTCACCACTCCTACCCTCTGGCCCATTCCCAGAGGAATGTCATCTCATCTAGGTAAGCACAGAATTGGTACCATACAATCTCAGACACTCTCCTACAGTCTGTTTCCTCATGGGCCATCCCTATATGAGCTAGGATGTCTTTGGGAGGCTTGGAAGGTGTAGGAAAAATAGTGCCTTGACTCTGGTAGTTAGGTCCCCTGGACAAGCCTGGAGGTCAATGTTAGATTCTAGACAGTTACTAATAGATATAGGCCTAATAACACACTCTCTGTTGATGCCTTTTCTTCCTTGAAGAAACATACTTTTCCCTGCATTCTCTGTGCTGGGGATCACACACTGCTTGAGAACGCTCTTTGGAGGTCATTTTTCAGTAGAAACTTCCTCTGACAGTGTAACCTTAGGGAAGGCCCCCACACTCACTGGAAAAGGCAAACCAACATCCAAACTTCTGTTGCATCATATTTTGTCTCTAGGAGTGATCCAGAGAGCCTAGGTCTGTCTGGAAAATCGTGTATACTGCAGGACCACATCCTAAGTGTGAACCTGGATACTGGAACTGGTGGCACAATTCACATTTCTCTTTCGGTTTGTCCTAAAACTGTGTGGCCTGGCACCTGCTTGAAAATCCATCTAATTGCTGTTTTCTTACTTTGAAGAGCAATAACTTTGGTTCACCCTTTGGGATTTCTGAAGCAAGCAAGGAGATCACCACTCCTAGTCATGGGCCTATTTCCAGTGGAATGTCACCTTATCTAAGTAAGCACATAATGGCCCCTCTGTATACTCAGACACACGCCCACAGTCTGTGTCCTCATGGACAGTCCCAGTGTGACCTAGGAATATGTTTACAAAGCATTAAAAGGGCAAGGAAGACACTGCCCTGACTCTGGAAGTTCCGTTCTCTGGGAAGGCTGGAGGGCTCTTGTTAGAATCAAGACAGTTCTTCATAGATAGAGCCCTGAAAACACACTCTCTGTTGATACCCTTCCTTCCTCGAAGAAACAGTACTTTCCCAGTATTCTGTGAACTGAGAGTCACACATTGCTTGAAACCGTTTGCTTGCAGGTCATTTTTCAGTAGCAATTTCTTGTGATGTTGTGACAGTAAGGATGTCCTCTACACTCACAGGGTAAGGCAATCCAAGATCCAAACATCTGTTCCATCACATTTTCTCTATCAGAGCAGCCAGTGAACCTAGGTCTTTGTGAAATATGGGTAGATACAGCAGAGACACCTCCTGAGTCTGACAGTGGATACCGGAACTTGATGGTCAAATTTGCAACTGCTAGAAAATCCATACAATTGCTTTTTTTTTTTTTTTAAATTTCTAACAGTGCTCACTTTTGACCCACCTTTGGGATTTCAGAAGCAAGAAGGCAGCTCGCAAGTGCTGCTGATGGCCTATTTGCAATGGAATGTCACCTCACCTGGGTAACAACAGCATGGCACCCTGCAGTCTGAACACATTCCTGCAGCCTGTTTCCTCATGGGCAGTTCTGGGATGATGTAGGAAGGTGGTTAAAAGCCTGGGTTAGTGCAGGGAAACACACTGCCCTGACTCTGCAAGTTAGGTCCTCAGGGTAAGACTGGAGGTCTCACATCTTAGAAATCTAGACAATTCTTGATAGATAAAGGACTGAAAATTCATTCTCTGCTGATGCCTGTCTTTCCTTGAAGGAACATTGTTTTCCCAACATTCTGCTTCCTGAGTGTCACACACTTGCTTGGAGGTCATTTATCACTAAGAATTTCCCCTGAAGATGTGACTGGAGGGAAAGCCCCACAAACACAGTAAAAGGGAACCACATTCAAATGTCTGTTCCATCACGTTTGCTCTGTAGGTGAGATATAGTGAGCCTAGTCCTATCTGGAAAATTCTTGGATACTGCAGGGACACATCATGAATGTGAATCTTGATAGCAGATCTTGGTGGCAAAATTTGCATTATCCTCTCCATTGGGCTTAAAACGTTGTGGCCTAACAACTGCTTGAAAGTTCATTTAATATCTGTTTTCTTACTTCTGACAATGATAGCTTTGTTCCAGCTTTCTGGATTTCTGAAGCAACAGGCGGTTCATAACTCCTAGTCCCTGGCCCATTTCCAGTGGAATCAGTTCATTTGGTAAGGGCAGAATGACACACAGCACACACGGACACTCTTCCATCGCCTGTTTCATCATGGACATTCCTGAGTGATCTTGGAATGTGCTTACAAGGCTCAAAATTTGCAGGGAAACACTGCCCAGACTCTGGAAGATGGGTCCTCTGGACAAGCCTGGAGATCTCACATCTTAGAATATAGACAGATCCTGATAGATAGAGGCCTGAAAACACACTCTCTATTGATGCCTTTCCTTCCTCAAATGAACGTAGCTTTCCCAGCATTCTGTGTGCTGAGAGTCACATACTGCTTGAAAATGCTTGCCTGGAAGTTGTTTTTCAGTAGCAATTTCCCTTGATGGTTTGACCATAGGGAAGCCCACCACACTCACAGGAAAAGGCAAAACATCATCCAAACGTCTGTTCCATCATGTTTCTCTGTAGGAGAGATCCTAGGGTTAGGGTTAGGGTTAGGGTTAGCCTAGGTCTGTCTTGAAAATTCTTCAGTGCTGTGGGGACACATCCTGCGTGTGAACCTGGGTAATGGACCTTGGTGGCAAATTTCGCATTTTCCTCTAGGTTGGCCCTAAAATGTTGGGAAAGCAATGGCCCTTTGAGTAAGGAAAGGCGTCACCAGAGAGTGTGTTTCCAGGCCTCTATCTATTAGGAACTGTCTAGATTGTAAGACGTGAGACCTCCAGTCTTGCCCAGATGACCTAACATCCCGAGTCAGGGGATATGTTTCCATACAATCTCTGAGCCTTGTAAATACATTCCTAGGTCATACCAGGACTGCCAAGGAGGAAACAGGCTGTCAGAGTGTGTCTGAGAGAGCTGGGTGCCATGTGGTGCTACCTATATTATGTGACATTTCACAGGAAAGGGACCACCAGATAGAAGTGGCAAGCAGACTGCTTGCTTCAGAAATTACATGGGTGAACCATAACTGTCACTGTCAGAAATAAGAAAACAAGTACTGGATGGATATTTAAGCAGTGGCTATGCCAAACCATTTTAGTGCCAACTGAGAGAAAAAGGTGAATTTTGTCCTGTATTCAGGTTCACACTCAGGATGTGACCCCACAGGATCCAAACTTTTCCAGATAGACCTGGGTTCACTGGACCTCTCTAACAGAGAAAACGTGATGGAACAGGTATTTGGATGCTTGCTTGTCTTGTGATTGTGGGCGCTTCCCTACTGTCACAGTCTCAGGGGAAATTGCCACTGAAAAATGAACTCCAAGCAAATGTTTTCAAGCAGTGTGTGACTCTCAGCACACAGTACATTGGGAAAGTTATGTTCCTTCAATGAAGGAAAGGCATCAACAGAGAGTGTGTTTTTTATAGCAGGAACTGTTCAGCTTCTAAGATGTGAGAGCTCAGGCCTGATTAAAGGACCTAAGTTCCAGAGTCAGGACAGTGTGTCTTGCTGCACTCTCTGAGACTTCTAAATGCATTCCTAGGGCATACCAGGTCTGCTCCTAAGGAAGGATGCTGAGGGAGTGTATCAGACTGTGCTGGGTGAAGTACTGTGGTCACATAGATGAGGTGTCATTCCACTGGAAATGGGCCTGCAGCTAGGAGTTGCAAGTCATTCACATGCTTCAAAAATCCCAAAGGGTGAACCAAAGCTAGCATTGTCAGAAGGAAGAAAACAACATTCAGATGGAATTTCAAGCAGTTGCTGGGCGGCACTCTTTTAGGGCCAAGTGAGAGAAAAATGCATATTTTAACACCAACGTCTGGTATCCAGATTCAAACATAGGTGTTTCCCCGCAGTGTCCACGGATTTTCTAAATAGACTTACATTGATGAATGGCCCCACCAAGAAAACGTGATTGAACAGAAGTTTGGACGTGCTTTTGAACTTACCTGTGAGTGTGGCGCCTTCCCTACAGTCACATCTCCAGGGGAAATTGCTAATGAAAAATGACCTCCAACAAGCGTTTTCAAGGAGTGTGTGACACTCAGGACACAGAATGTTGAGAAAGCTATATTCCTTTGAGGAAGGAAAGGCATCTCGAGAGAATATGTTATCAGGCCTCTACCTGTCATGAACTGTCTAGATTCAAACATGTGAGTCCTCCAAGTTTCCCAGAGGACCTAAATACCAGAGTCAGGGCAGTGTGTTTCCCACCACTTTCTGAGATTTGTAAACACATTCCTAGGTCAAACCAGATCTGACCATAAAATTCATGCTGCAAGTGTGTGTCTCAGAGTGCTGGGTGACATATTGTGCTAACCTAGATGAGATGACATCTCCCTGGAAAGGGGCCAGTGGCTTGGAGTGGAGAGCCTCCTGCTGGATTCATAAATCCCAAAGGGTGCACCAACACTATCACTGTCAGAAGTAAGAAAACAGCAATTAGATGCATTTTCAGGCAGTAACTAGGTTTAACCGTTTTAGGGCCAACTGAGAAAACAATGGAAATTTTGCTGCCAAGGTCCAGTATCCAGGTTCAAACATAGGGTGTGTAGGAACAGTATCCATGAGCATTCTAGACAGTTAGGTTGAATGGATTGCTCCTATCAAGAAAACGTGATTGAGCAGACGTCTGGATGATCCTTTGCCTTTTCCTGTGGGTGTGGCGGTCTTCCCTAAGGTCACAACATCAGGGGAAGTTGCTACTGAAAAATTACTTCTAACAAGCCTTTTCAAGCAGTTTGTGACTCTGAGCACACAAAAAGCTGGGAAAATTATGTTCCATCCAGGAAGGTAAGGCATCAACAGAGAGTGTTTTATCGGGGCTCTGTGTATCACAAACTGTATAGACTCAAAGATGTGAGACTTCCAGGTTTGCCCTGAGGACCCAAATTCCAGAGTCAGAGCATTGTATTTCCCTACACTTTCTGAGATTGCATCCAAGTACCATATTTTGGACTCGATTGTTGACCATGATGGCTACTCCATTTCTTTTAAGCGGTTCCTGCCCACAGTAGTAGATATAATGGTCATCTGAGTTAAATTCACCCATTCCTGTCCATTATAATTTGCTGATTCCTAGAATGTCGACATTCACTCTTGCCACATCCTGTTTGACCACTTCCAATTTGCCTTGATTCAAGGACCTAACATTCCAGGTTCCTATGCGATATTGCTCTTTACAGCATTGGACCTTGCTTCTATCACCAGTCACATCCACAACTGGGTATTGTTTTTGCTTTGGCTCCATCCCTTCATTCTTTCTGGAGTTATTTCTCCACTGAACTCCAGTAGGATATTGGACACCTACCGACCTGGGGAGTTCCTCTTTCAGTATCCTATCATTTTGCCTTTTCATACTGTTCATGGGGTCCTCAAGGCAAGAATACTGAAGTGGTTTGCCATTCCCTTCTCCAGTGGACTACATTCTGTCAGACCTGTCCACCATGACCCGTCCGTCTTGGGTGGCTCCACACGTCATGGCTTAGTTTCATTGAGTTAGACAAGGTTATGGTCCATGTGATCAGATTGGCTAGTTTTCTGTGATTATGATTTCAGTGTCTGCCCTTTGATGCCCTCTCACAACACCTACCATCTTATTTGAGTTTCTCTTACCTTGGACGTGGGGTATCTCTTTACAGCTGCTCCAGCAAAGCACAGCCACTCCTCCTTACCTTGGACAATGGGTATCTCCTCAGGCCGCCCCTCCTGACCTTGAATGTGGAGTAGCTCCTCTCGGTCCTCCTGCACCCGTGCAGCTGCTGCTCTGTGGACGTGGGATTGCTCCTCTTGGCCACAGACCCTGACCTTGGGCATGGGGTAGCTCATCTCAGCCACCTCCCCTGACCTCAGGCATGAGGTAGCTCCTCTCGGCCGCTGCCCCTGGTCTCGGACATGGGGTGGCTCCCCTCAGCCACTACCTCTGACCTTGGGCGAGAGATAGCTCCTCATGGCCATGCTTCTGCATGGTCTGTCACAGCCTGCACCATTTGAATGCCGAGTTCCAAAGAATAGCAAGGAGAGATAAGAAAGCCTTACTCTGATCAATGCAAAGAAATGGAGAATAACAACAGAATGGGAAAGACTAGAGATCTCTTCAAGAAAATTAGAGATACCAAAGGAACATTCCATGCGAAGATTGGGTTCAATAAAGGACAGAAATGCTATGCATCTAACAGAAGCAGAAGCTGTTAAGAAGAGGTGGCAAGAATACACAGAACAACTGTACAAAAAAAGATCTTCATGACCCAGATAATTATGATGGCGTGATCAGTCACCTAGAGCCAGACATCCTGGAATGTGAGGTCAAGTGGGCCTTAGAAAGCATCACTACAAACAAAACTAGTGGAGGTGATGGAATTCCAGTTAAGCTATTTCAAATCCTAAAAGATGATGTTGTGAAAGTGCTGTACTCAATAGGTCAGCAAATTTGGAAAACTCAGCAGTGGCCACATGACTGGAAAAGATCAGTTTTCATTCCAATTCCAAAGAAAGGCAATAACAAAGAATGCTCAAACTACTGCACAATTGCACTCATCTCACACGCTAGTAAAGTAATGCTCAAAATTCTCCAAGCCAGGCTTCAGCAATACATGAGCCGTGAACTTCCAGATGTTCAAGCTGGTTTTAGAAAAGGCAGAGGAACCAGAGATCAAACTGCCAACATCTGCTGGATCATTGAAAAAGCAAGAGAGTCCCAGAAAACATATATTTCTGCTATATTGACTACGCCAAAGCCTTTGATTGTGTGTATCACAATAAACTGTGGAAAATTCTGAAAGAGATGGGACTACCAGACCACCTGACCTGTCTCTTGAGAAACCTATGTGCAAGTCAGGAAGCAACAGTTAGAACTGGACATGGAACAACAGATTGGTTCCAAATAGGAAAAGGAGTATGTCAAGGCTGTATATTGTCTCCCTGTTTATTTAACTTATATGCCGAGTACATCATGAGAAACACTGGGTTGGAAGAAGCACAAGCTGGAATCAAGACTGCCAGGAAAAACATCAGTAACCTCAGATATGCATATGATACCACCCTTATGGCAGAAAGTGAAGAGGAACTAAAAAACCTCTTGATGAAAGTGAAAGAGGAGAGTGAAAAAGTTGGCTTACAGCTCAATATTCAGAAAACTAAGATCATGGCATCTGGTCCCATCACTTCATGAGAAAGAGATTGGGAAACAGTAGAAACAGTGTCATACTTTATTTTTGGGGGCTCCAAAATCACTGCAGATGGTGATTGCAGCCATGAAATTAGAAGATGCTTACTTCTTGGAAGGGTTAAGACCAACCTAGATAGCATATTAAAAAGTGGAGACATTTCTTTGCCAACAAAGCTCCATCTGGTCAAGGCTATGGTTTATCCAGTGGTCATGTATGGATGTACGAGTTGGACTGTGAAGAAAGCTGAGCACTGAAGAATTGATGCTTTTGAACTGTGGTGTTGGAGAAGACTCTTGAGAGTCCCTTGGACTGCAAGGACATCCAACCAGTCCATCCTAAAGGAGATCAGTCCTGGGTGTTCATTGGAAAGACTGATGCTGAAACTGAAACTCCAGTACTTTGGCCACCTGATGTGAAGAGTTGACTCATTGGAAAAGACCCTGATGCTGGGAGGGCTTGGGGGCAGGAGGAGAAGAGGATGACAGAGGATGAGATGGCTGGATGTCATTACCAACTCGATGGTCATGAGTTTGTGTAAGCTCCGGGAGTTGGTGATGGACAGGGAGGCCTGGTGTGCTTCGATTCATGGGGTCCCAAAGAGTCGAATACAGCTAGTGTCTGAACGGAACTGAACTCTTTCTGAGCATTGTAAACACATTCCTAGGTCATACCAGAAGTGCCCTTAAGAAAAAACAGGCTGCAGGAAGATTTCTGAGATTGCTGGGTGCCATGCTGCACTTACCAAGATGATGTAGCATTCCACTGTAATTGGGCGAGCGGCTACGAGTTGCTAGCTGCTTACTTGCTTCAGAAATCCCAAAGGGTGTACCAAGTGATCACTGCCAGAAGTAAGAAACCAGCAGCTAAATGCATTTCCAGGTAGTTGTTATGCTCTACTGTTTTTGGCCAACTGAGAGAGAAAGGTGAATTTTGCCACCAAGGTCCACTGTCCATGTTCACACCTAGGATGTGTCCACTCAGGATCCAAGAATTTCCCAGACAGACCTAGGCACACTGAATCTCCACTACAGAGAAAACATGATGGAACTGACCTTTGGTTGTTGCTTTTCCTTTTCCTGTGAGTTTGGTGGCCTTCCCTATGGTCACACTATCAGGAGCAATTGCTAATGAAAAAGGACTTCCAACAAGTGTTTTCAAGCAGTATGTGACTCTATGGACATGGAATACTGGAAACCTACGTTCCATTGAGGAAGGAAATGTGTGTTTTCAAGAATCTGTCTATTAGGAACTGTCTAGCTTCAAAGATGTGAATTCTCCATATTTCCCAGAGGACCTCAATTCCAAAGTCAGGGCAATGTGTTTTCCTGCACTTTTTGAGCTTTGTAAATACATTTCTTGGTCATACCAGGACTGCCCATGAGGAAACAGGCTCTCTATATGAGGAACTGTCTAGATACTAAGATATGAGACCTCTAGGTTGGTACAGAGGACCTAAATTTCAGAGCAAGGGCAGTGTGTTTTTGAGCATTTTCTGAGCTTTGTAAACACATTTCTGAGTAACGCCAGGTCTGCTCATGAGAAAACAGGCTTCAGGTGTGTGTCTGAGGGTGCTGAGTACCATACTGTGCTTACCTAGATGAGGTAACTTTCCATGGCAAATCGCCACGTGACCAGGAGTTGTGAGCCATCAACTTGCTTCAGAAATCTTGAATGGTGGACTAAAGTTTGCACTGTCAGAAGTAAGAAAAAAGTAATTGGGTGGATTTTCAAGCAATTGCTAGCCACACCTCTTTATGGCTCCAGAGAGATAAATACAAATTGTGCACCCTAGGCCCTTTATTCAGGTTCACACACGGGATGTGTTCCCTCGTGATTCAAGAAATTTCCAGACAGACCTTTGCTCCCCAGAGTTCTTCTACAGAGAAAACTGGTTGGAACAGCCATTTGGATGTTGCGTTGCCTTTCCCTGTGAGTGTGGGGCCGCTACTTATGGTCACAGCCTCAAGGAGATATTGCCACTGAAAATAGACTCGCAAGCAAGCACTTTTCAAGCAGAGTGTGACTCTCAGGTCGCAGAATGTGAAGAAAGCCATCTTCCTTTGACGAAGGAAAGACGTCCACAGAGAGTGTGTTTTCAAACCTCTATCTTGCAGGAAATTTTGAGCTTCTAAAACATGAGACCAGCAGGTCTGCTGAGAGGACCTATATTCCTGAGTCAGGGCCGTGTGTCTCCCTGTAATTTCCGAGTCTGACAAACATATTCCTAGATCATAACGGTACTGACCATGAGAAAGCTGGCAGCAGGAGTGTGTCTGAAAGGGCTGAGTGCCTTACTGTGGTCAACTGTGTGAGGTGACATTCCAGTGACAGGCTCAAAGCTCCAAGGTGTGAGCCACCCGCTTGCTTCAGAAACCCCAAAACGTAGAGCAAAGCTAGCTCTGTCAGAGGTAAGAAAAGAGCAATTGGACGGATTTTCAAGCTGTTGCTAGGCCGAACCACTTTAGGGCCCCCTGAGAGAAAAATGTGAATTGTGCCCTGTAGGTCAGGTATCCAGGTTCAAACACAGGGTGTGTCCCAGCAGGATCCAAGAATTTTCCACAAAACTAGGCTCACTAGACCTCTCCTGCTGGGAAAATGGGATGGAACAGACATTGGAAGTTGGTTTGCCCCTCCCTATTGTCACAGACTCAAGGAGAAAGTGCCCCTGAAAGATGACCTCCAAGCAAGCACTTTTCAAGCAGTGTGTGACTCTCAGTTCACAGAATGCAGGGAAAGATATCTTCCCTCAAGGAAAGAAAGGCATCAAAAGAGAGTGTATTCTCAACCCTCTATCTTGCAGGAACTGTTTAGCTTCCCAGATGGGAGGCCTCCAGTAGTGCTCAGAGGAACTAAATTCCAGAGTCAAGGCCATGTTTCTCCCTGCACTTTCCAAGCCTTGCAAAGCCATTCCGAGGTTATACCAGTACTGCACATGAGGAAGCAGTCTGTGAGAGTGTGTCCAAGGGGGCTAGGTTCCTCACTATACTCACTTCAGCGAGGTGGCATTCCACTGTAAAAAGGCCCACAGCTGGGAGTTGAAATTCACCCACTTGCTTCAGAAATCAAAAAGGAAGGAGCAAATCTAGCTCTCTCAGAATCAAGAAAAGAGCAAGTGGATGGATTTTCAAGCTGTTGCTAGGCTACATTGCTTTAAGGTCCACAGAGAGAAACACAAATTGTGCCCCCTCATTCTGGTATCCTGGTTCACAAACAGGGTGTGTCCCCAAAGGATCCAAGAATTTTCCAGACAGACTTACGCTCACTAGAGTTCTCCTACAGAGAAAACGGGATGGAACAGACATTTAGATATTGCCTTGTCTTTCCCAGTGAGTGTGGAACCCCTCTGTTTGACTACAGCCCCAAGTGGAAATTACCATTGAAAACTCATGTCTAAGCGAGCACTTTTCAAGCACTGTGTGACTCTCAGTTCGCAGGATACTGGCAAACCTATATTTCTTCAAGGAAGGAGAGGCATCCACAGAGAGTGTGTTTTCAAACCTGTCCCTTGCAGGAACTCTTTAGCTCCTAAGACATGAACCCTCTAGTTCTGCTCAGAGGACCTAAATTCGAGAGCCTGTGTCCTGTGTCTTGGTGCATTTTCCCACCTTTCAAACACATATCTAGGTGATACTGGTACTGCCCTTGAGGAAGCAGACTGTGGGAATATGTCTTAGAGTGCTGGGTCCCTTACTGTGGTCACCTCTGTAAGGTGACACTCCAGTGTAAATAGGCCCAAAGATAGGAGTTGCGAGCCGCCCATGTGCTTCAGAAACCCCAGGGGTGGAACAAAGTTAGCTCTGTCAAAAGTAAGAAAATGGCAATTGGATGGATTTTCAAGATGTGGATAGGTTACACCACTTTAGGGCCACCCGAGAAAAATATGCAAATTTGAACCTGGGTGTCCAGATTAACGCACAGGGTGTTTCCCCACATGATCCAAGAATTTTTCAGACAGACCTAGGTTCACTGGAGCTCTCCTGCAGAGGAAACATACATCCAGAGTCTCCAGTGTGAACCCTCCAAAATCTATACCTGGTGTCACAAATCCACAGTCTCCAGGATGACCCTACCCTCAAGATCCTGTACCTGGGGTCACAAGTCCACTATTTCCATGTCGAGTCCACCTCCAAGAACTTGAACTTGTGGTCACATGTCCAGAGTCTTCAGGGTGACCCCACCTCCCCGAAGCTACTGGTGTGAAGCATCCACAGTTTTAAGGATGGACCCAATTCCCAGAACCTGTAGCTGGGGTCACACTTCCAAATTCTAAGGGTTACCCCACCTCCCACACATTGAACCTGGTTTCCCATGTCCCTGTTAGCCAAGGTTACCCTCTCCATGACCCTGTAATGGGGATCACATGTCCACAGTCTGCTGTGTGTCGTCACTTCCCAGACCCTTCACCTAGAGTCACAATCACAGTTTCCAGGTTACTCCTTTGCAGACCCTGCACCTGGAGTCACTTATCCACAGTCTCCAGGGTGACTCATTCAAAACCCCACACTGGGGCTCACATGACCACAGTCTCCAGGGTGACCCAAGCACCCAGATCCTGCACCCAGGGTCACATATCCACAGGCTCCAGGGTGTACCTCTTGCAGACCCTGCACCTGGGGTCACATATCTACAGCCTCCAGTGTGATCCCCATCCCCAGACCTGATTTGGGTGAGAAATATCCATAGTCTCCAGACTCACACCTTGGATCACATATCCACAGTCTCCAGAGTCACACCTTGGGTCACATAGCCATAGTCAGCAGGGTGAATTCACCTCCCAGAGCCTGTACATGGTGTCAAATGTGCACATTCTCCAGGGTTACCACCCTTCCAACATGCTGTACCTGGGTCAAAAGCCCACAATCTCAAGGGTGACCTCCTCTCAGACCCTGTTCCTGGGGTCACATGTCCAGAATCTCCAGAATGATCTACCTCCAAGATGAAGCACCTGATGTCACATGTCAACAGTCTCCAAGGTGACCCCGTCCTCAGAATCTGCACCTGTGGTTACATTTCTCCAGTCTGCAGGATGACCCCCAATCTCAGTATTTGTATTATGTGTCACATGTACATAGTCACCAGGGTAACCACTGCAGGCCCTTTTTCTGACATAACATTTCCACAGACTCCTGAAGAACTCCCTTCCCAGACTCTGAACCTGGGATCCTACCTCCAGGGTCTCGAGGGTGATGCCCTTCCCTGTCCCTTCACCTGGTGTCAAACATCCACAGTCTCCATGGTAACATCCACACCAAAGTCTGATATTGGGGACACAGATCCATAGTCTTCTGGGTCGCAACCCCTCCCAGATCATGCACCTGGTCTCACATGTCCTCAGTCTCCAGGTTGACACCCCTCCCAGACACTGCAGCTGGGGTTACACATCCACAGTCTCCAAGGTGAACCCACCTCACTGACTATTGTACCTCTGGCCACATGGCCTCAGTCTCCAGGGTGACCCTATATCTCAGACACTGTACTTGAGGTTACATATCAACGGTGTCCAGGATGACACCTCTCCCCAGACCCTGTACCTGGGGTCGCATTTGCACAGTCTCCAGGGCGATGCTATATCCCCAACCCTGTACCTGGGGTCACAGGTCGCAGTCACCAGGCTTTCCCCACCCTCAAGAGCCTTTACCTGGGGTCATACGTCCACAGACTCCAGGGTGACTCCCTCCCAGACCCTTCACCTGGCATCCTATGTCCACAGTCTCCTGTGTGATATCACTTCCCAGACCCTATACCTGTGGTCACAGATCCACAGTCTCCATGGTGATCCCCTTCCCAGACCCTGTAATTTGGATCCCATGTCCTCAGTCTCCAGTGTGACACCACCTCTCATACCTTGTACTTTGGTGACTTGTCCACAGTTTCCAGGATGACCCAAACGGTGCATGTGGAGTCACATGTCCACATTCTGCAAAGTGACCCCAGTCCCTAACCCTGAACCTTAGTCACACAGCCACAGTTTCCAGAATGACCTCACTCCAGACCCTGCACATAGGGTCACACCTCCACCTTCTCCATATTGACCCCCTCCTTGAACTTCTATCAGGTTTCACACATGCACCATCTCCACAGTGACCACCACCAGATCCTGTAGCTGTGGTCAGGGTCCGCAGTCTGCAGGGTGAGACCATTTTGTACCTTAAACCTTGGTTCACCTAGCCAGTCTCCAGGGTCATCCCTGCCAAACCTGCACCTGGGGTCACATGTCCATACTCTCCATGGTGACATCCCCCAGGCCCTGTACTGCTGCTGCTGTTGCTGCTGCTGCTAAGTCATGCCAGTCGTGTCCAACTCTGCAACCCCATAGATGGCAGCCCACCAGGCTCCCCCATCCCTGAGATTCTCCAGGCAAGAACACTGGAGTGGGTTGCCATTTCCTTCTCCAAAGCATGAGAGTGAAAAGGGAAAATGAAGTCACTCAGTCATGTCTGACTCTTAGGGACCCCATAGACTGCAGCCTACCAGGCTCCTCCATCCATGGGATTTTCCAAGCAAGAGTACTGGAGTGGGTTGCCCACTCCAGTACCTAGTGTCATATATCTGCACAGACCCTATACGTAGTGTCATATATCCACAGTTTCCCGGGTTACCCCACTTCCCATATCATGCACCTGGGATCACATGCTCAGTCTGCAAGGTGACCCCGATCCAATTCCTGTACCTTGTGTCACAAGTCCACAGCCACCAGGATGGCCCCACCCTCAAGATCCCATACCTGGGGTCACACTCCTGTCTCCACTGTGATCTCACCTCCCAGAAACTTTACCTGGGGATAAACGTCTACTGTTTTCAGGATGGTCCCAACTCCCTGAAACGGTACCTGGAGTCACTCTTCCATAGACATTGAGGCTGTTCCATGCCCCTGGTCCACAGGGTTACACCCTCCAAGACCCTGTAATGTGGTTTACATGTCCACAGTCTCCTGTATGTCATCACTTCCCAGAACCTTCACCTGCAGGCACACAAACAGAGGTTCCAGGATGACTCCCTCATAGACCCTGCACTTGGAGCCACATATCCACAGTCTCACAGGTGACTCATCCAAATCACTGTACCAGGGCTCACATAACCACAGTCTTCCAGATGCTGGACTATTGACCCCAGCACCCAGTGTCACATATCCACAGATTCTAGCATGGCCTCACACTCCAGACACTGTACCTTGGGACACATACCCACAGTCTCTAGGGTGAACACCCTCCTAGACACTGTACATGGTGTCACATGGGCACATTCACCAACTCCCAAACCCTGTACCTAGGGTCACACGTAGATAGTCTCAGGGTGACCCCACTTGCCAGAACTTGCACCTGGGTTCATATGTCCGCAGCGCCCAGGGTAACACCACTGTCAAACAATTGTACTCGGTTCAAACACCCACTGGTTCTAGGGTGACACCAATTCCAAGCCCGTGAACCTAGCTAGGGTCACACATCCATGGTCTCCTGGGTGGCAACCCCTCCCAGATCATGCACCAGGTCTCACACCTCCGCAGTCTCCAGGGTGACTACACCTCACAGAATATTGTAATTCTGGTCACATTGCCCCAGTCTCCAGGGTGACCCCGTATCTCTAACCCTCTACCTGGGGTTACATGTACATGTTGGCCAGGAATACACGCCTCCCCAGACTCTGTACACGTGATTACATTGGCACAGTCGCCAGGGTGACTCCAACTTCCCCACCCTATACCTGGGGTCACATGTCCAGAGTCTCCTGGATTTACCCACATTCAAGGGCTAGTAACTGGGATCACATGTCCACAGTCTCGAGGCTTTCCCCACCCACAAGTGCCTGTACCCAGGGTCACACGTCAACTGACTCCAGGGTGACTCCCTCCCAGACCGTTCACCTGGCATCCCATGTCCCTAGACTTTTGTGTGATGTCATTTCCCAGACTCTGCACATGTACTAACAGATTCACAGGCTCCGTGGTGACCCCCTTCCTGGTCTCTGTAACTTGGGTCACATGTTCTCAGTATCCGGTGTGACCCGACCTCTCATGCCCTATACCTTTGGTGACTTGGCCACAGATTCCAGGGTAACCCTCCCCTGCCAGACCCTGTGCTTATTTACACACATCCACAATCTCCAGGATGTTCGCCCTCCCATACCCTGCACCTGGAGTCACATGTCAACAGTTTCCAGCGTGAACCCCACTTTGCCCACTGCACCTGGGCTCACATATCCACATCATGCAGGGTGACACCCCTTCCAGACCATTTCCCTGCCATTAAATGCCTGCAGTCCCCAGAGTGACCCCGTACCTCCCAGACACTGTACCTGAGGTCACATATACAGAGTTTCCTGGATCACCCCCATCCTAGACCCTGTACCTGGGTTCAGATATCCTAGTGTCTTGGGGGACCCAGGTCAGACCTTGCATCTAGGGTCGAATGCCCACTATCCAGGATGACTTGCCTCCCCAATCAGTGCATCTGGGGTCATATGTCCACAATCTTCAAAGTGACCCCATCCCCTAACCCTGCACCTTACTCACACATCCACAGTCTCCAGAGTGATGTCCACTGTCTCACGGGTGACCTCTTCCCTGAACTTGTTCCAGATTTCACACGATCACCATTGCCACAGTGACCACCAGCAGATCCTGAACTTGTGGTCACAGTTCAACAGTCTGCCTGATGAGACCCATTTTGTACCCTGAACCTTGTGAACCTGCACCTGGGATCACAAGTCCATATTCTCCATGGTGTCATCCCCCAGACCCTGTACTTAGTGTCATATATACAGTCTCCTGGACTTCCCCACTTCCAATACCATGCACCTGTGATCACACATCCACAGTATCCAGGGTGATCCCCCTCCTAAACCTGTACCTGGTGTCACAAGTCGACAGACTCCAGGATGACTCTACCGTTAAGACCCTGTACCTAGGGTCACAAGTCCACTGTTTCCAGGGTGAGACCCCTCCCAGACTCTGCGCTTGGGGTCACTTGTCGAGAGTCTCCAGGGTGACCCCACCTCCCAGAAACTGTACCTAGGGTGAAACATCCACAGTCACTCAGGTTGGCCCCAATTCCCAGAACCTGTACCTGGGGTCCCACTTCCATAGTCTCGGTTACCACACGCCAAGACATTTAACATGGTGTCCCATGATCTTGGATGCCAGGGTTACCCCCTCCAAGACCCTGTAATGGGGTCACATGTTCACAGTCTCCAGAGTGTCGTCACTTCCCAGACCCTCCACCTGGAGTCACACAAACACAGGTTCCAAGGTGACTCCCTCGCAGGCCCTGCACCTGGAGTCACATATTCACAATCTCACCTTGGGGAATCCCATTCAGACCCTGGATCTACGGTCACGTATCCAGTCTCCAAGATGATTTGCCTCCCAAATGGTGCATTTGAGGTCACATGACCACAATCTTCAAAGTAAACGCGTCCCCTAACCCTGCATCTAAGTCACACGGCAAATAGTTTCCAGAGTGACCTCAACCCAGACCCTGAAACGAGGGTCACATGTACACAGTCTTGGAGGGTGACCCCCTCCGTGAACTTGTACTAGGTTTCATACGTCCATCATCGCCACAGTGACTACCACCAGATCCTGTACCTGTGGTCATAGATCCACAGTCTACAGGGTGAAACCCTTTTCCTACCCTGAACTTTGGGTCACACGACCACAGTCTCCAGGGTGACCCCACCCAAACCTGCACCTGGGGTCACATGTCCACACTTTCCATGGGGACATACCTGAGACCCTGTACCTACTGTCATATATCCACAATCTCCTAGGTTACCAAACTTCCCATACCATACACCTGTGATCACATGTCCACAGTCTCAAAGGTGGCCCCCTGTATAACCTGTACTTGGTGTCACAAGTCCACAGCCTCCAGGTGACCCCACCCTCAAGATCCTGTATCTGGGGTCACAAGTCCACTTTTTCCATGGTGAGTCTACCTCCCAGACCCTGCATTTGGGGTCACATGTCCAGAGTCTTCAGGGTGACCCCACCTCCCAGAAACCATACCTCGGGTGAAATGTCCACCATTTTCAGGATGGCACCAACTCCCAGAACCTGTACCTGGGGTCACACTTCCATACTCTCAGGGTATCCCCACCTCCCAGACATATAACCTTGCATCCCATGACCCTGGCCACAAAGGTTCCCCCCTCCAAGACCCTGTAATAGGGGTCACATGTCCACAGTCTCCTGTTTGTCAAAACTTTGTAGACCTCACCTGGAGTCACACAAACACAGGTTCCATGGTGACTCCCTTGCAGACTCTGCACCTGGAATCACATATTCACAGGCTCCAGGGTGACCCCCTCGGAAATCCTGTACCTGAGATCACATATCTACAGTCTCCAGGGTGAATCCCATCCCCACACACTGTCTGAGCGGAATCATCCAGTCTCCCATGAGACCCCAATGTCAAGAACTCATCCCTTGTGCTAGAAGTCTACATTCTCCAGGGTGACATTATTTCCCACACCCTGCACCTTGGGTAGCATATTCACAGTCTCCAAGGTGACCTTACCTCCCAGACCCTTTACCTGGGGTCACATGTGCAAATTATCCAGGATTCCCGCCACTCCAACACCCTGCACCTGGGTCAAAAGCCCACAGTCTCAAGGGTGACCTCCTATCTGACCATGTTCCTGAGGTACATGGCCAGAATCTCCAGGATGATCTTGAAAGGTATTGCTGAACCACGCAAAGACACTGGAATTCTTGGCCTCCAGAGGAGATGAATTCAATTCAGGTCCAGAGACGAGGTTTGATTGCTTAGAGCTTTTGTGTAATAAAGTTGTATTAAAGTATAAAGGAGATAGAGAAATCTTCTGACATAGGCATCAGAAGAGGGCAGAAAGAGTAGCCCCTTGCACGTGTTAGCAATGGAATTATATGGCTCAAATGGTAAAGCATCTGTCTGCAATGCTGGAGACCCAGGTTAGATCCCTGGGTCAGGAAGATCTCCTGGAGAAGGAAATGGCCACCCACTCCAGTACATTTGCCTGGAAAACCCCATGGACAGAGGAGCCTGGTAGGCTACAGTCCATGGGGCCACAAAGAGTTGGACATGACTGAGCAACTTTACTTTACTTTTAATTAGTTATTCATATCAGTTCAGTTCCGTTCAGTCGCTCAGTCATGTCTGACTCTTTGGGACCCCATGAATCACAGCACGCCAAGCCTCCCTGTCAGTCACCAACTCCCGGAGATTTCTCGAACTCATGTACATCGAGTCGGTGATGCCATGCAGCCATCTCATCCTCTGTCATCCCCTTTTCCTCCTGTCCCCAATCCCTTACAGCATCAGGGTATTTTCCAATGAGTCAGCTCTTCGCACCAGGTGGCCAAATTATGGGAGTTTCAGCTTCAGAATCAGTCGTTCCAATGAACACCCTGGACTGATCTCCTTTAGGATGTACTAGTTGGATGCCCTTGCAGTTCAAGGAACTCTCAAGAGTCCTCTCCAACACCACAGTTCAAAAGCATAAACTCTTCGGTGCTCAACTTTCTTCACAGCCCAATTCTCACATCTGTACATGACCACTGGAAAAACCATAGCCTTGAACAGAGGGACCTTTGTTGGCAAAGTAGTGTCTCTGCTTTTTATTATGCTATCTAGGTTGGTCATAACTTTCCTTCCAAGGAGTAATTTTCTTTTAATTTCATGGCTGCAATCACCATCTGCAGTGCTTTTGGAGCCCAAAAAGATAAAATCTTACACTGCTTCCACTGTTTCCCCATCGATTTCCCATGGAGTGATGGGACCTGTTGCCATGATCTTAGTTTTCTGAATGTTGAGCTGTAAGCCAACTTTTTCACTCTCCTCTTTCACTTTCATCAAGAGGCTTTTTAGTTCTTCTTCACTTTCTGCCATAAGGGTGGTGTCATCTGCATGTCTGAGATTATTGATATTTCTCTTGGCAATCTTAATTCCAGCTTGTGCTTCTTCCAGCCCAGCATTTCTCATGATGTACTCGGCATATAAGTTAAATAAGCAGGGTGACAACGTACAGTCTTGACGTACTCCTTTTCCTATTTGGAACCAGTCTGTTGTTCCATGTCCAGTTCTAACTGTTGCTTCCTGACCTGCATACAGGTTTCTCAAGAGGCAGGTCAGGTGGTCTGGTAGTCCCATCTCTTTCAGAATTTTCCACAGTTAATTGTGATCCACACAGTCAAAGGCTTTGGTGTAGTCAATAAATCAGAAATAGATTTTTTTTTTCTGGGACTCTCTTGCTTTTTCAATGATCCAGCAGATGTTGGCAGTTTGATCTCTGGTTCCTCTGCCTTTTCTAAAGCCAGCTTGAACATCTGGAAGTTCACAGTTCACGTATTGCTGAAGCCTGGCTTGGAGAATTTTGAGCATTACTTTACTAGCGTGTGAGATGAGCATAATCGTGTGGTATTTTGAGCATTCTTTGGGATTACCTTTCTTTCTATTTGGAATGAAAACTGACCTTTTCCAGTCCTGTGGCCACTGCTGAGATTTCCAAATTTGCAGGCATTATGAGTGCAGCACTTTCACAGCATCATCTTTCAGTATTTGAAATACTTCAACTGGAATTCGATCAACTCCACTAGCTTTGTTCTTACGATGCTTTCTAATTGCCACTTGACTTCACACTCCAGGATGTCTCGCTCTAGGTGAGTGATCACACCGTTGTGATTATCTGGGTCATGAAGATATTTTCTACAGTACTTCTGTGTATTCTTGCCACATCTTCTTAATAGCTTATGCTTCTGCTAGGTCCATAGCATTTCTATCTTTTATCAAACCCAGTTTTGCATGAAGTGTTCCCTTGGTATCTCTAATTTTCTTGAAGAGATCTCTAGTCTATCCCATTCAGTTCTTTTCCTGATTCACACGTGATGCACACAAGGTGCACATGAGGTGCACACGTGATGCCCACGTGATGAACACGTGATGCACACGTGATGCACATGTGATGAACATGTGGTGCACAAGTGAGGAACACGTGATGAACACGTGATTCACACGTGATGCACATGTAATGAACAGGTGATGCACACGTGAATCACACGTGATACACATGTGATGAACACGTGATGCACACATAACACACACGTGATGAATACGTGATGAACAAGTGATTCACAGGTGACGCACACGTGGCGCACACGTGATGAACACGTGTTGCACAAGTGATGCACATGTGATGGACATATGATTCACACGTGAAGAACACGTGACTCACATGTGATAAACACGTGCCTCACACATGATGAACACGTGATGCACACGTGATGAAAACATGATGCACACGTCACACAGACGTTGTGAACAAGTGAACAACACGTGAGGCACATGTGATGAACAAGTCATGAACACTTGATGCACACGTGATGCACACGTGATTCACGCGTGATACACATGTGACTCACACGTGATGAACACGTGATGCACACATAACCCATATGTGATGAATACGTGATGCACACATGACACACACGTGACGCACAAGTGACGAACACGTGATGCACACGAGATGCACACGTGACGCACATGTGATGCACACATGATGGACACGTGATCAACACGTGACACACACGTGATGAACACATGATTCACACATGACGCAAACTTGATGCACACGTGATGCGCACGTGACGAACACGTGTCGCACATGTGATGCACATGTGATGCACACGTAACACATGTGATGAATACGTGATGCAGACTTGACACACACGTGACGAACACGTGACGCACACATGACGAACATGTGATGCACACGAGACGCACATGTAACTCACACGTGATGTACACATGATGGACACGTGATGAACACGTGACACACACGTGACGAACACGTGATTCACACGTGACACAAACTTGATGCACACGTGATGCACACGTGATGAACACGTGACGAACACATGTCGCACACATGATGAACTCGTGACGCACACGTAACGCACACGTGATGGACACGTGATGCACCAGTGACGCACACATGATGGACACGTGATGCACACATGATGCACCCGTGACGCACACGTGATTCCCACGTGCACACACGTGATGCACACGTGACACACAAGTGACACACATGTGATGAACACGTGATTCACCCGTCATGGACACGTGACACACACCTGATGAACACGTGACTCACACGTGATGGACATGTCACACACACATGATGCACACGTGATGCACACGTGACACACACGTGACACACACATGATGGACACGTGATTCACACTTGATGCACACGTGATTCACACGTGATTCACTCATTTCAACTCGAGATGAGGCCCGATTCCCCTTCATTGGCTCCAGAGCCATCCCACTTTCCCCATCAAACACGACAAGGCGCTTGACTTCCTTTAGGCAACTCCAGGGAATCCCCGAGAACACTGTCATAAGTCTAGAGGAACACCAAGCGTAACACAGCAACTTGAGGAAAGCGCCATTTACCCCAAATCGTCTCGAGATTAGAGTTGATTTCCTGGCTTCAACTCAAGAGGTATGCCAACTTTCCACAAGCACCTCTAGAGGAGGCTTCTCTCAGCAATAGGTATGTAAGTTGGACCCTGAGTTTGCTGCCTGAAGTGGAATGGGCCCCGAGATGCCCTGACTCAAAAGAAGGCCCGATTTCTCTGCAGTGGCTTTAATGCAGGCTCGTCTTTCATCTCACCAGATGAAAGGATGTCTGAATCCCCTGTGGAGACCCTAGAGAAAGCCCTAGTTCCCCATCTCATCTCGACAGGAGGCCTCACATGACTTTGATACCTAGAGAGGCACCAAGAGTTCATTGCTTCAAGAGGTGACGATGCCTGACTCCTCTTGAAAAGTGATAGGAATCCCAATATCCATGTCACAAGTGGAAAGGGATTTTGGGTCTCCCGCCTCATCTCCAAAAGCATCCCTATTGCCTGCCAAGCCTCGAAGAGATTCCCGAGGTGTCCCTCTTAACTAGACAGGAGTCCTGACATAGCTGAACAAATCCGAGTTTTGAAGGGCCATCCCCACCGTAACTCGAGAATATACCCCAGGATCCCACCGCAACTCGAGAAAAACCATGATACTTCTCCCAGGCCATGAGATGAGCCCCAGTTCCTCTGCATTGCATGCAGAGCAATTCTGTGTTCCCCATCAAACATGTAAGGAGCCTTGACTTGCTTGATGAGACACCAGAGAGTACCCAAGAACACTGTAACAAGTCTAGAGTGACCGTGAGGTTAGTGCAGAAACGGGAAATAGATCCGTCTACCCCAAATCAACTCGAGATGCTGCCCCATTCCCCTGCATTGGCTCCAGAGTCATTCTGCGTTCCCCATCAAACACAAGTGGCATGACTTCATTAAGCAACTCCAGAGATTCCCCAAGAACACTGTCCCAAGTGTAGAGGAACACCAGGTGCAACACAGCAACTCGAGGAAAGCCCCATGTACCCCAAATCGTCTTGAGATTTAGAGCTGATTTCCCTGCTTCGACTCAAGAGGTATGCCAACTTTCTGCAAGCACCTCAAGAGGAGGCTTCTCTCAGCAATATGTATGTGAGTTGGACCCTGAGTTTGCTTCCTGAAGTGGAATGAACACCAAGATGACCTGACTCAAAAGAAGGCCAGATTTCCCTGCAGTGGCTTTAATGTAGGCTCGTCTTTCATCTCACAAGATGAAGGGATGTCTGTGGAGGACCCCTGTGGAGGACCTAGAGGAAACCCTATGTCCCCGCCTCATCTCGACAGGAGGCCTCACATCCCTTTGACACCTCGAGAGGCACGCGGAGTTCAATGTTTAGAAGGTGACGATGCCTGACTCCTCTTGAAATGTGATAGGGATCCCAATATCACTGTGGCAACTGGAATTGGACCCAGGGTCTCCCGCCTCACTTCAAGAAGTGTCCCTATTGCCCTGCCAAGCCTCAAAGAGATTCCTGAGGTGTCTCTCATAACTAGACAAGAGTCCTGATGTCGCTTAACAAACAGGAGTTTTGAAAGTCTATCCCCACCTTAACTCGAGAATATGCCCCACGTTCCCACCGCAACTTGAGATAAACCATGAGACTTCCCCCTGGCCGCAAGATGAGGCCTGATTGCTCTGCATTGCAGAGCAATTCCGTGTTCCCCATCAAACACGTAAGGAATCTTGACTTGCTTGATGGCATTCCAGAGAGTCCCCAAGAACACTGTCACAAGTCTAGAGGGACCCTTGTGTCACCGCAGCAATGCAAAATAGCTCCATACTGCAAATCAACTCGAGCCGAGGCCCAATTCCCCTGCATTTGCTCCAGAGCCATCCCGTGTTCCCCATCAAACAGGAGTAGTGGCTTTACTTCCTTTAGGCAACTCCAGAGATTCCCCGAGAACACCGTCCCAAGTCTGGAGGAACACCAGTTGCAACACAGCACCTCGAAGAAAGCCCCATGTACCCCAAATCGTCTCGAGATTAGAGCTGATTCCCTGGCTTTGACTCAAGTGGTATGCCAACTTTCCACAAGCACCTCTAGAGGAGGCTTCTCTCAGCAATAGGTATGTGAGTTGGACCCTGAGTTTGCTGCGTCAAATGGAATGGACACCGAGATGCCCTGACTCAAAAGAAGGCCTGATTTCCCTGCAGTGGCTTGAATGGAGGCTTGTCTTTCATCTCACCAGACAATGGGATGTCTGAATCCCTTGTGGAGACCCTAGAGAAAGCCCTAGTTCCCCTCCTCCTCTCGACAGGAGGCCTCACATGCCTTTGACACCTAGAGAGGCACCAAGAGTTCATTGCTTCAAGAGGTGACAATGCCTGACTCCTCTTGAAAAGTGATAGGAATCCCAGTATCCCTGTGGCAACTGGAAAGGGACCCTGGGTCTCCCGCCTCACCTCTAGCAGCGTCCCTATTGATGTGTCAACCCTCGAAGAGATTCCTGAGGTGTCCCTCATAACTAGACAGGAGTCCTGATGTCGCTGAACAAACACGACTTTTGAAGGGCCATCCCCGCTGTAACTCGAGAATATACTCCAGGTTCCCAGCGCAACTCGCGAAAAAGCATGAGACATCCCCTCGCCACTATATGAGGCCAGATTCCTCTGCATTGCGTGCAAAGCAATTCCGTTTTCCCCATGAAATGCGTAGGAGCCTTGACTTGCTTGATGGAACTCCAGAGAGTCCCCAAGAACACACTCACAAGCCTAGAGGGACCCTGAGGTCACTGCAGCAACGCGAAATAATTCCGTGTACACCAAATCAACTGGAGATGAGGCCCGATTCTGCCACATTAGCTCCAGAGAAATTCCGCTTTCCCCATCAAGCAAGACAAGTTGCTTCACTTTCTTTAGGCAACTCCAGAGACTCCCCGAAAACACCGTCCCATGTCTAGAGGAACACCAGGTTCAGCACAGCAACTTGAGAAAAGCTCTATGTACCCCAAATCATCTCGAGATGAGAGCAGATTCCCAGGATTCAACTTAAGAGGTATGCCAACTTTCCATAAGCACCCCAAGAGGAGGCTTCTCTCATCAATAGATATGGGGGAGGGACCCTGAGTTTGCTGCCTCAAGTGGAATGGAGTCTGAATGCCCTGACAAGAAAGAAGGCCGGATTTCCCTGCAGTGGCTTGAATGCAGGTTCGTCTTTCATTGCACAAGATGAAGGGATGTCTGAATCCAATACGGAGACCCTAGAGAAAGCCTTAAGTCCTGGCCTCATCACGCCAGGAGGTCTCACATCCCTTTGACATGGAGGTAGGCGGAATTCAATGTTTCAAAAGGTGATGACGCCTGACTCCTCTTGAAAATTGATAGGAATCCCAGTCTCACTGTGGCAACTGGAAAGGAACCCTGGGTCTCCCGCCTCACATTGAGAAGCGTCCCTATTGCCCTGCCAAGCCTCGAAGAGATTCCTGAGGTGTCCCTCGTAATTAGACAGGAGTCCTGACGTCGCTGAACAAACATGAGTTTTGAAGGGCCATCCCCGCCGTACCTGGAGAATATACCCCAGGTTCGCGCCGCAACTCGAGAGAAACCATGAGACTACCTTCTCGCCGCGAGATGAGGCTTGATTCCCCTGCATTGCATGCAGAGCAATTCCGTGTTCCCCATCAAATACGTAAGGAGCCATTACTTGCTTGATAGAATTCCAGAGAGTCCCCAAGAACACTGTCTCAAGTCCAGAGGGACCCTGATGTCACTGCAGCAATGGGAAATAGCTTCGTGTATCCCAAATCAACTCGAGATGAGTCCCTATTCCACTGCATTGGCTTCAGAGCCATCCCGTGTTCCGCATCAAACACGACAAGTGGGTTGGCTTCCTTTAGGCAACTGCAGAGATTCCCCGAGAACACTGTCCCAAGTCTAGAAGAACACCAAGTTCAGCACAGCAACTCGAGGAAAGCTCCATGTACCCCAAATCATCTTGAAATGAGAGCTGATTCCCTGGCTTCCACTCAAGAGGTATGCCACCATTCCACAAGCACAACCAGAGGAGGTGTCTCTCAGCAGTAAGTATGTGGGAGGGACCCTGAGTTTGCTGCCTCAAGTGGAATTGACCCTGAGACGCCCTGACTCGAAAGAAGGTCCGATTTCCCTACAGTGGCTTGAATGCAGGCTCATCTTTCATCTCACAGGATGAAGGGATGTGTGAATCCCCTATGGAGAGCATAGAGAAAGTCCTAGGTCCCCGCCTCTTATCGACAGGAGGCCTCACATCCCGTTGACACCTCGAGAGGCATGCAGAATTCAATGATTCAAAAGGTGATGATGCCTGACTCCTCTTGAAAATTGGTAGGAATCCCAATATCCCTATGGCAACTGGAAAGGGACCCTAGGTCTCCCTCCTCACCTCGAGAAGTGTGCTGATTGCCCTGCCAAGCCTCAAGGAGATTCCTGTGTCCCTCATAACTAGACAGGAGTCCTCAAATTGTCCAAGAACACTAGAGCAAACAAGCCCATTCATAACTGGTAAAGATTGAAATAGACACCTGGCCACGGAGGGTATACTGATAGTAAACTCTCCTACAGAAACATACTCAAGATACTGGTGGGATGCATGTACAGCCCCCTTTGGAAGACAGTCTGACAGTTGTTTCAGTAACCACATGGGACAAGCACTGAATTCCATACATGACAAGTGGTGGAAGCCAGGTATCTTACCATTGGAATGCTAAGTTATGGATAAACAAAAGGAAAGGTTACAAGATTCATGGAGACATCATCACAAATTACCTTCAACTGAATATATAAGCTGGAATACATGTATATTTCCAAATATTGTCAGCTGAGCATATTTAGCTCCTACATGTATGTTTTAAATATCACTCTATAATGAAAAAGAACAGGAAATGTCCCTGGTGGCCCAGTGGTAAAGGATCTGCCTACCAATGCAGGGAACACTGGTTCAACCCCTGGTCCTAGAGGATTCCACATGCCCAGGGGCAACTAAGCCCCCGTACAACTATTGAAGTACTTGCATGCTCCAGAGCCCAAGTTCTGCAACCAGAGAAAGCGCTGCAATGAGAAGCCATGGCAAGTCAACTAGAGGGTAGCCTCTGCTCACTACAACTAGGCATCTAGCTACAAAGACCCAGCATTGTCAAAAATAATTCAGTGTTTAAAAAAAAGGACAGAAATTCTTTGAATAAACGATTGAGACTAGGGGCGAGACAGTAAATATATAAGCTAGGATAATCTTAAAGTATGAGGAAGTAAAGAAAGTAAAGACAACTATCAAGCTGTCCAAGCTGATAAAAATGAATGATTACACAGTTTTTTCTGTATACACTAGCAAATAATAATCTGAAAAGGAATTTAAAAAAACAATTTCCTTTTGATAGTGTCAACATTAATAAAATATTTTGCCATGGGTGTAATGAGGATGACAAGACTGGCACATTGGAAATTATACACGATTGCTGAAAAATATCCTGAATACATGCACAGATATTCCATAGCGATGGAAAGACTTAAGATGGCAATACCATGGAATGCATCTTCAATCTGAAATGAAGATTCAATATGAATTACAAAAGACTGAAAGGTCATTGCTGAACCACAAAAGGCGCCAGGATTTTTGGCCTCCAGAGGAGAAGAATTCAATCCAGGGCCAGTTGACAAAGCTTGATCGCTCAGAGCTTTTGTGTCATAAAGTTTTATTAAAGTATAAAAGAGATAGAGAAAGCTGCTGACATAGACATCAGACGGGGGCAGTAAGAGTACCCCCTGCTAGTCTTTAGGCAGATGTTATACAGCCACTAGCAGTCTGCTAATGAAAGAAAGGCAATGTCTCAGAGAATGACACCAGGCCCCTCACCCACAACATGCATTGAGATAATATTGGCAGCAGGTGAGTCATCCCGGGCCATAGAATGATTGACATGAATTTTGAAGAAAGGCAGATTTCCAAGCAAATATATCATTTCATTAACATAGATTAGGAGAACAGGTATGAGTAAAACATATTGGTTTGTCAAGTCGGTTCTGAGCCTTTAGGGGGAACCGACCTGAAGACAGAGTCTAGCAGAAATACGTAGTATATTAACATAGCTTAAGACAAACCTTTCCTTAAGACAAAATGCATTGCTTAGCTGAAGGTTTGAGAAAAGTTAAGTTCAGGTGGAGCCAGGAGTCGTCATAGCAACACAAAATTTTAAGAGAAACCTCTTAAATTTGTATTGAGAAGGGGAAAAAATGTAGCACTCGTTTCGTTCCTCCAGCTGCTTGAGAGATGAAAAAACGTCTGACACTTGCAGCCTATTCCCTCTGTCTGGAGACCCCTGGCCTTCCTGCCTATTACCCTCTCCAGGCCTTTAGGAAGCAATATACAAGCTGACCCTAACATACACGTGGAATAACAAGGGACTCCAAAGAATCCAAACAATCACATGAGTCTGCAGTTCAAAGGTCCTATGGTATGCTGTGCTAAGTCGCTTCAATCACGTCTGACTGTCAGAGCCCACCAGGCTCCTCTGTGCATGGGAATTTTCCAGGCAAGAATACTGGAGTGGGCTGGGTGCCCTCCTCCAGGGGATCTTCCCAACCCAGGGATAGGATTCCTGCATTGGCAGGTAGGTTCTTTACCACTAGCACCACCTGGGGAAAAAGTGCCTAAAGGAGATCATGGAAACCCATTTAGGAAAAGGGACTCAGAGGAAAGACAGTGAGGGAAGGAAACTCTTAATCACACTCAGAGAAGCCCAGCAGGTAGTTCTGCAGGTGGAAGAGGAGGAGGAAGCATGCTGGAGCTGTGTAGAAGATGAAAGAGGGAACTAGAGCAGGGGCCCCCAACCTCTAGGATCTAATGCCTGATGATCTGAGGTGGAGCTGGTGAAATAATAATAGAAATAAGAGTTTGATCACTCAGCCATGTCCAGCCCTTGGTAGCCCACCAGGCTCCTCAGTCCATTGAATTCTTCAGGCAAGAATACTGGAGTGGGCTGTCATTTCCTTCTCCAGGGGATTTCCCTGACCCAGGGATTAAACCCGGGTCTCCCTCATTGCAGGCAGACTCTTTACCAACTGAGCCTCCAGGGAACAGAAACAGAAATAGAGTGCACAATAAATGGACTGCACTTGAAACATCCCAAAACCTTGCCCCACCCCTGTCTGTCAAAAAATTGTCTTCCAAAAAAACTCCCAAGGTCAAGGAAGGAACTTCAAGTGTACTCAGCTGTCCTAGATTGCTGGTTTAGGGAGATGCTGAAGTGGGGATGTCCCAAGAGGTAGACCCTCCCTTGTGTGGAGTCTGCAGTAGACCTCTGATAGCCTTGGTGATGATCAGAGAGATTTGTTTCATTTTTTAAAAATATCCTTGTGGGTACCAACTGGGACCATCACTGTTCTAATATACCTCATAGTGTTGCTGACACTACAGATACAATTGTGTGACATTGAACTTATTCAATAAAAATGATGAAGTATCTGCCCTGTGCCCAGCACTTTCCAAGGGCTGGGAAGTACAATGAAAATACTCCATAAGATGCACAGCTGGTAGGCACATTCTTTCAAAAAGCCTTTTTCATTTCCACCAATAGTTTATTCTCAATGTCAACCCTTGCCACTTAATGACCATGCTGGGTAGGAAGCTCATTAAAAACCCAGGAGCCAGTGTTCCTGGAAGGATATCCCATTCTCCCTTGGACAGTCCTCCGCCCTCTCCGACTCTCAGTTTCCTCATCTGCGAAATCATGGACAACTGACTATAATTCATCACCGGAACCCAAGCCTATTGAGAGGGAGGGGAAATATTACTCCAAGGCCTGGATGATAGACCAGATTGAAAGAAAAATATGCCATTTCTGGTTTTCAGTCAAACAGACAAATACAATGAAGAAAGGAGTCCCTGGCCCTGTGGGATTTGCCTAGGGATCTAGTCTGGGAAATTCTTACACATCAGGAGATGGCTCTGAGCTGGATTTCCACAAACAAGAACATCCATGCAAAGGACAAGCCTGCAGAGCTCTGTGCCCATTGGTCACAAGAGACTGCCTCCCGATGGCCAGCAGCATTTACAAGTGACCTCCTAAGACCTTCACCAAACTCCTGGGGCACCTCTGGCTTTTCTGTTTCCCTCACTTTTCTGACCCTTTTCTTTAAAAAACGCACATTTCTTCATAGAATGCCACAGTGGAAGGAAAATAGGCCTTCAAGTTTGAGGCCTCAATTTGCAGAAAACTTGGAGCTGCTTGTTTTTTTTTTTTTTTTTTAATTAAAGCACCACATAAATTAAAAATTTTACACGTTCTAATTATTCAGTTCCAAAACACCAAACTTATTGCACAGGGTCCCCATGGAAAGGCCCCCTCTCAGCAGGACAGCCACAGATTCCCCCATGAAAGGGCAGCAAGGTGCCCTCCTCCCTTCTCTCCTGCCTGGGTGGCCACCAGGTTTTTAAATACATGCACCCTACTAAGTTTCTAGGATGCAATTCGTGGACCCTTCCCTTTCCTGTCCCAGCAGGTGGTCAAGGGCCTGCTGGCCTGCAAAGTGCTGGAAGCAGGGCTGGGTCAGCCGGCCAGACTAAGGGTTGTGGAGTCCCAGCTGGTGAAATTACCAGGCAGGATAAATCCCTTGGACTTCCAGCAGGCACTACGCTGCATGGGAAAATAGATAGATATAACCGGCCTGGAGCCTCAGGGTGGGACCTAAAGTTCGATTTTGTTTTCTCCAATGTTAAATGATACAAGCAAGGGCCTTTGAGACTGTTGTTTTCTTTTCTAAGCCCAAAGACTCCTTCAGTTACTAATGTAGGTATCCTAGAAACTATGTGACATCCATGAAAATCTGATATGTCCTGGTGAAATGCTGTCAGTTATAATTCTAGTTATCATATTAAAGTGTTTCAAGTCACAGCAGTGACTATTTTGTCACTTTTTTTGTCAATTTTTATTTTGTCAAATTTGTCAATTTTTATTTTGTCAATTTTTATCTAATCAGGTTTTAAACATGCCTTCCATGGTTTCACACTGATGCCTTTGCAAAAATACTGCTACCTCAAGATACATGGAAAAGACTTTCCTGAGCTTATCCATAAACAACGCTTTTTGTGTGTTATCTGGTAAGCTGGTACCAGACTGGAATTTAGTCTACTCTCTAGGTTAAGAGAACACAGCTTTCTTAGAATGCAGCTTTCAATCACAGATGATGAATTTATTTACCTTTCAGTGATTTATATTTGTTTTTATCATTTTTTTTTTTTTTTTTTTTTTTTTACTTCCGTAAAATAAATAAGCATTATTTAAGTACGGTACATGTAGGATGGACCAAGATTTCCCCACTCCTGCAAATTCCCTTAAGCCCTCAGATTCTTCTCTTGGGACCAAGGTCCCACTTTCCTCCAGAGGGACAATCCAAGCTTTTTATCAGCTAGCTGATCTGCCCCTGATATCAGAGTCAATTTGAGCATGAGTTGGTCTATAATTTAGGCATGAAACTGTGATTACATAAAAGAAAGATGACTTTTTGATGGAGGATGTCCATGATATTCCTTGAACTTCAGAGAAAATTGGTTAAAATGAAAGTTTTTTCCCTTGGAAACTGCAAAGGCAGTTCTTTTAGCATATGCGATTGAAAACATCTAGGTTGTTAGCTCAGTTTTCATTCCAGTCTCAAAGAAAGGCAATGACAAAGAATGTTCAAACTGTCACACAACTGGACTCATCTCACATGCTAGTAAAGTAACACTCAAAATTCTCCAAGCCAGGCTTCAGCAATATGTCAACCGTGAAATTCCAAATGTTCAAGATGGATTTAGAAAAGGCAGAGGAACCAGAGATCAAATTGCCAAAATTCACTGGATAATTGAAAAAGCAAGAGAGTTCCAGAAAAACACTTATTTCTGCTTTGTTGACTATGCCAAAGCCTTTGACTGTGTGTATCACAACAAACTGGGGAAAATTCTGAAAGAGATAAGAATACCAGATCACCTGACCTGCCTCTTGAAAGACCTATATGCAGGTCAGGAAGAAACAGAACTGGACCTGGACCAACAGACTGGTTCTAAATAGGAAAAGGAATATGTCAAGGCTGTATATTGGCACCCTGCTTATTTAACTTATATCTGCTTATATATAGGGCATCGTGAGAAATGCTGCACTGGATGAAGCACAAACTGGAATCAAGATTGCTGGGAGAAATATCAATAACCTCAGATATGCAGATGACACCACCCTGATGGCAGAAAGTGAAGAACTAAAGAGCCTCTTGATGAAAGAGAAAGAGGAGAGTGAAATAGTTAGCTTAATGCTCAGCGTTCAGACAACTAAGATCATTGCATCCAGTCTCATCACTTCTTGGCAAATAGATGGGAAAACAGTGGAAACAGTGGCAGATTTTATTTTTCGGGGCTCGGAAATCATTGCAGATGGTGACTGCAGCCATGAAATTAAAAGATGCTTACGACTTGGAAGGAAAGTGATAACCAAACTAGACAGCATATTAAAAAGCTGAGACATTGCTTTGCCAACAAAGATCCGTCTAGTCAAGGCTAAGGTTTTTCCATGTCATGTATGGATGTGAAAGATGGACTATAAAGAAAGTTGACAGCCAAAGATTTGATGCTTTTGCACTGTGGTGCTGAAGAAGATGCTTGAAGTTTGCTTAGACTATAAGAGGACCCAACCACTCCATCCTAAAGGAAATCAGGTCTGAATATACATTGGAAAGACTAATATTGAACCTGAAACTCCAATACTTTGGCCACTAGAAGTGAAGAGCTGACTCATTTGGAAGTTGCTTTGATTTGCCTGTGAGTGTGGGTGCCCTACCTGGGCACAGGGCCTCAGGGGCCATTGCCACTGAATCATGACCTCCACGCAAGCACATTCCAGCTGTGTGACACTCAGCATGCAGGAGACTGGGAAAGCTATCTTCCTTGGAGGAAGGAAAGTCATACACAGAGTGTGTTTTCAGGCCTCTATTTGCAGCAAGTGTTTTGCTTCTCAGATGTCAGACCTGCAGGCCTGCCCCAAGGACCTCAATTCCAGAGTCAGGGCCATGTGTCTCCCTGCACATTCCGAGCCTTGCAAACACATTCCTGGGTCAGAGAGGTGCTTCCCATGAGGAAGAAGGCTGCGGGAGTGTGTCTGAGGGGGCCAGGTGGCATGCTGGGGTCACCTGGTTGAGGGCACCTTGCACATCCATTGGGCCCCAGGAGAGCAGTTATGGACTCGCCCCTTGCTTGAGATATCCCAAAGCAAGGAGCAATGCTAGCTGTATCAGAAGGAGGAAAACAGCAATGGGATGGATTTTCAAGCAGTTGCTAGGTCACACTGTGTTAGGGTTCCCCAGGAGACATGTGAGAATTTTGGCCCCTAGGCCCGGTATCTAGGGGTGTGCACAGGGTGTTTTCCCCACAGGATCCAAAATGTTCCAGACAGACCTAGGCTCAATAGCTGTTGCTAGGCTGCACCGCTTTAGGCACACCGAGAGAAGCAGGCACACTGTGGCCCGAGGTCCGGTATGCAGGTTCACATATGGGGTGTGTCCCCGTAGGAGCCAAGAATTTTCCTGACAGCCCTAGGCTCCCTAGAGCACTCAGGTCTGCTCAGAGAACCGAAGTTCCAGAGGCAGGGTCGTGTATCTCCCCTTCCCTTTGTGATCCTTGCAAAGACATTCCAAGCTGATAGTGGTACTACCCATGAAGAAGCAAGCAGTGGGAGTATATTTGACATGACTGGGTGCCTTGATGGGCTCAGCTCCTCAAGGGGGCCTTTCCTCTCAAAGTAGGCCCCATGTCCGCTTGAGGACGGGGTTGGGCCCTCTTCCCTCCACACTGCCAAAGGGTGGAACAAAGCTAGGTGTCAGAGGTAAGAAAGGAGCAATTGGATGGATTTTCAAGCTCTCACTAGGCTGTACTGCTTCAAGGCCCACTCGAGCAAAACAGGCGCCCTGTGGCCCCTAGGTCGGGTATGCAGGTTCACACACAGGGTGTGTTCCCGTCAAAGCCAAGAATTTTCTGACAGACCTAGGCTCACTAGAATTGTCCTACAGAGCAAAGGGGATGGAAGAGATGTGTGGAGGTGGGTCTGCCTTCCCCTGTGAGTGTGGGGCTACTCCCTATGGCCCCAAGTTGAGGGATAACTGCAACTAAGAAAGGAACTCCAAGAAGGAACTCCAAGAAGCGCTTTTCCAGGAGGCTGGGACAGGGAGTCCGCAGGATGCAGGGAAAGGGAGCCTTCTTCAGGGAAGAAGAGGCATCCACTCGGGGTGTGTTTGCAAGCCTCTTTGGAAGGCACAGTTTCGCTGATACAATTGAATTCCAGTTCTGCTCAGAGGACTGAAATTTCAGAGGCAGGGCCATGTATCTCCCCTTCCCTTTTCAATCCTTGCAAAGACATTCCTAGCTGATAGTGATACTGCCCATGAGGAAGTAAGCAGCTGGAGTGTGTTCGACATGACTGGGTGCCTTCCTGGGCTCAGCTCCTCAAGGGGACTTTCTACTCAAAGTAGGCCCATTGCCTACTTGGGGAGAGGGTATGGAAGGTTTGCTTCCAAATGGCGAAAAGGTGGAGCAAATCTAGCTTTGTCAGAGGTACGTAAAGTGCAATTTAATGGATTTTCAAGCTGTTGCCAGGCAACACCGCTTCAGGGTCCCCTCTCCCAGAAGAAAACAGGTGCCCTGTGGCCCCTAGGTCTGGTATGCAGATTCACACACAGGATGTGTCCCCACAGGAGCCAAGAGTTTTCCTACCAAGCCTAGGCTTACTAGAGCTCTACTATAGAGCAAAGGGGATGGAACAGAAGTGTGGATGTGACTTTGCCTTTACCTTTGACTGTGAGGCCCCTCCATAAGGTCCCAGGCGAAATTGCCCTCGCCCTTGTCCTAACCCTAACCCCAACACGACACCCTAACCCTAACCAACACCGTAACCCTATCCCAGAACCTAACACCAACCCGACCCCCTAACCCTAACCTGACACACTAACCCTAACGCATCATCCCAACCCTAACCTGACACCTTCACCCCTCAGCCCTCACCCTCACCCACACCCCTAACTTCTAACCCCTAAGCCACAATGTAACCCACACCCTAATCCACACCCTTAACCTAACCCACACCCTCCCCCCCACCCTACTCACACCCTCAACCCTAGACTTAACCTGCATCATCTTCAATTTCAGCACTTCTCATGCATCACAAAAGACAAGGGAGTCATATTTCAAACGTGAATCCAAGACCCATTAACCACATAACAGGAATATAAACACTGTGAACACATCATTTAAATCACTTGCACCACCAAATACCTCTCCACCACATATCATATCAGTAACAGTGGAACTCATGTATGCCATACATATTGTAACATAGCAATCTAATACCCAACAGTAATCTGGGTAATTATATACACAAGATATATTTAAACCAAAAATATTTAAGCAAATTCCAGTTTTTACGATGGTTTTAATCCTCGCAAAAGTAGGATTAACAGCATGTTTTTCCACTAGGATCCAAAGCATTGAGCAAAATTGCCGAGGTCCAGCCCCAGCAGGACCAGGAATACCCAAGGGATGAGTGGCGTCAGCGAGGAAGAAGACAGACAGAAGACACACAGATGTTGCATAGAAGAGGTAGCTTCTTTTTTTAATTTTTAGGATAGCTCAGTTTTTTTTTTTTTTTTTAATTTTATTTTATTAGTTGGAGGCCAATTACTTCACAACATTTCAGTGGGTTTTGTCATACATTGACACGAATCAGCCATAGAGTTACACGTATTCCCCATCCCGATCCCCCCTCCCACCTCCCTCTCCACCCGACTCCTCTGGGTCCTCCCAGTGCACCAGGCCCGAGCACTCGTCTCATGCATCTCACCTGGGCTAGTGATCTCTTTCACCATAGATAAAATACATGCTGTTCTTTTGAAACATCCCACCCTCACCTTCTCCCACAGAGTCCAAAAGTCTGTTCTGTACTTCTGTGTCTCTTTTTCTGTTTTGCATATAGGGTTATCATTACCATCTTTCTAAATTCCATATATATGTGTTAGTATGCTGTAATGTTCTTTATTTTTCTGGCTTACTTCACTCTGAATAATGGGCTCCAGTTTCATCCATCTCATTAGAACTGATTCAAATGAATTCTTTTTAATGGCTGAGTAATATTCCATGGTGTATATGTACCACAGCTTCCTTATCCATTCATCTGCTGATGGGCATCTAGGCTGCTTCCATGTCCTGGCTATTATAAACAGTGCTGCGATGAACAATGGGGTGCACGTGTCTCTTTCAGATCTGGTTTCCGTGGTGTGTATGCCCAGAAGTGGTATTGCTGGGTCAAATGGCAGTTCTATTTCCAGTTTTTTAAGAAATCTCCACACTGTTTTCCATAGTGGCTGTACTAGTTTGCATTCCCACCAACAGTGTAAGAGGGTTCCCTTTTCTCCACACCCACTCCAGCATTTACTGCTTGTAGACTTTTGGATAGAAGCCATCCTGACTGGCGTGTAATGGTACCTCATTGTGGTTTTGATTTGCATTTCTCTAATAATGAGTGATGTTGAGCATCTTTTCATGCGTTTGTTAGCCATCTGTATGTCTTCTTTGGAGAAATGTCTGTTTAGTTCTTTGGCCCATTTTTTGATTGGGTCATTTATTTTTCTGGAATTGAGCTTCAGGAGTTTCTTGTATATTTTTGAGATTAATCCTTTGTCTGTTTCTTCATTTGCTATTATTTTCCCCCAATCTGAGGGCTGTCTTTTCACCTTACTTATAGTTTCCTTTGTAGTGCAGAAGCTTTTAAGTTTCATTAGGTCCCATTTGTTTATTTTTGCTTTTATTTCCAATATTCTGGGAGGTGGGTCATAGAGGACCCTGCTATGATTCATGTCGGAGAGTGTTTTGCCTAAGTTCTCCTCTAGGAGTTTTATAGTTTCTGGTCTTACATTTAGATCTTTAATCCATTTTGAGTTTATTTTTGTGTGTGGTGTTAGAAAGTGTTCTAGTTTCATTCTTTTACAGGTGGTTGACCAGTTTTCCCAGCACCACTTGTTAAAGCAGTTGTCTTTTTTCCATTGTATATCCTTGCCTCCTTTGTCAAAGATAAGGTGTTCGTAGGTTCGTGGATTTATCTCTAGGCTTTCTATTCTGTTCCATTGATCTATATTTCTGTCTTTGTGCCAGTACCATACTGTCTTGATGACTGTGGCTTTGTAGTAGAGACTGAAGTCAGACAGGTTGATTCCTCCAGTTCCATTCTTCTTTCTCAAGATTACTTTGGCTATTCGTGGTTTTCTGTATTTCCATACAAATTGTGAAATTATTTGTTCTAGTTCTGTGAAAAATACCGTTGGTAGTTTGATAGGGATTGCATTGAATCTATAGATTGCTTTGGGTAGAATAGCCATTTTGACAATATTGATTCTTCCAATCCATGAACACGGTATGTTCCTCCATCTGTTTGTGTCCTCTTTGATTTCTTTCATCAGTGTTTTATAGTTTTCTATGTACAGGTCTTTTGTTTCTTTAGGTAGATATACTCCTAAGTATTTTATTCTTTTTGTTGCAATGGAGAATGGTATTGCTTCCTTAATTTCTCTTTCTGTTTTTTCATTGTTAGTATATAGGAATGCAAGGGATTTCTGTGTGTTAATTTTATATCCTGCAACTTTACTATATTTATTGGTTAGCTCTAGTAATTTTCTGGAAGAGTATTTAGGGTTTTCTATGTAGAGGATCATGTCAACTGCAAACAACGAGAGTTTCACTTGTTCTTTTCCTATCTGGATTCCTTTTACTTCTTTTTCTGCTCTGATTGCTGTGGCCAAAACTTCCAAGACTATGTTGAATAATAGTGGTGAGAGTGGGCACCCTTGTCTTGTTCCTGATTTCAGGGGAAATGCTTTCAATTTTTCACCATTGAGGGTGATGCTTGCTGTGGGTTTGTCATATATAGCTTTTATTATGTTGAGGTATGTTCCCTCTATTCCTGCTTTCTGGAGAGTTTTAATCATAAATGAGTGTTGAATTTTGTCAAAGGCTTTCTCTGCATCTATTGAGATAATCATATGGTTTTTATCTTTCAATTTGTTAATGTGGTGTATTACATTGATTGATTTGCAGATATTGAAGAATCCTTGCATTCCTGGGATAAAGCCCACTTGGTCATGGTGTATGATTTTTTTAAGATGTTGTTGGATTCTATTTGCTAGAATTTTGCTAAGGATTTCTGCATCTATGTTCATCAGTGATATTGGCCTGTAGTTTTCTTTTTTTGTGGCATCTTTGTGTGGTTTTGGAATTAGGGTGATGGTGGCCTCATAGAATGAGTTTGGAAGTTTACCTTCTTCTGCAATTTTCTGGAAGAGTTTGAGTAAGATAGGTGTTAGCTCTTCTCTAAATTTTTGGTAGAATTCAGCTGTGAAGCCATCTGGTACTGGGCTTTTGTTTCCTGGAAGATTTTTGATTACAGTTTCGATTTCCTTGCTTGTGATGGGTCTGTTAAGATCTTCTATTTCTTCCTGGTTCAGTTTTGGAAAGTTATACTTTTCTAAAATTTGTCCATTTCATCCAAGTTGTCAATTTTATTGGCATAGAGCTGCTGGTAGTAGTCTCTTATGATCCTTTGTATTTCAGTGTTGTCTGTTGTGATCTCACCCTTTTCATTTCTTATTTTGTTAATTTGGTTCTTCTCTCTTTGTTTCTTAATGAGTCTTGCTAATGGTTTGTCAATTTTGTTTATTTTTTCAAAAAACCAGCTTTTAGCTTTGTTGATTTTTGCTATGGTCTCTTTAGTTTCTTTTGCATTTATTTCTGCCCTAATTTTTAAGATTTCTTTTCTTCTGCTAACCCTGGGGTTTTTCATTTCTTCCTTCTCTAATTGCTTTAGGTGTAGAGTTAGGCTATTTATTTGGCTTTTTTCTTGTTTCTTGATGTAAGCCTGTAATGCTATGAACCTTCCCCTTAGCACTGCTTTTACAGTGTCCCATAGGTTTTGGGTTGTTGTGTTTTCATTTTCATTCATTTCTATACATATTTTGATTTCTTTTTTGATTTCTTCTATGATTTTTTGGTTATTCAGAAGCGTGTTATTTAGCCTCCATATGTTTGAATTTTTAACAATTTTTTTCCTGTAATTGAGATCTAATCTTACTGCACTGTGGTCAGAAAAGATGACTGGGATGATTTCAATTTTTCTGAATTTTCCAAGACCAGATTTATGGCCCAGGATGTGATCTATTCTGGAGAATGTTCCGTGTGGACTTGAGAAAAAGGTGAAATTGATTGTTTGGGGGTGAAATGTCCTATAGATATCAATTAGGTCTAGCTGGTCCATTGTATCATTTAAGGTTTGTGTTTCCTTTTTGATTTTCTGTTTAGTTGATCTATCCATAGTTGTGAGTGGGGTATTAAAGTCTCCCACTATTATTGTGTTACTATTCATTTCCTCTTTCATACTCATTAGCGTGTGCCGTACATATTGCGGTGCTCCTATGTTGGGTGCATATATATTTATAATTGTTATATCTTCTTCTTGGATTGATCCTTTGATCATTATGTAGTGTCCTTCTTTGTCTCTTTTCACATCCTTTATTTGAAAGTCTATTTTATCTGATATGAGTATTGTGACTCCTGCTTTCTTTTGGTCTCCATTTGCATGAAATATTTTTTTCCAGCCCTTCACTTTTAGTCTGTATGTGTCTCTGGTTTTGAGGTGGGTCTCTTGTAGAGAGCATATATAAGGGTCTTGTTTTTGTATCCATTCAGCCAATCTTTGTCTTTTGGTTGGGGCATTCAACCCATTTACATTTAAGGTAATTATTGATAGGTGTGGTCCCGTTGCCATTTACTTTGTTGTTTTGGGTTCATGTTTATACAACATTTCTGCATTTCCTGTCTAGAGAAGGTCCTTTAACATTTGTTGAAGAGCTGGTTTGGTGGTGCTGAATTCTCTCAGCTTTTGCTTGTCTGTAAAGCTTTTGATTTCTCCTTCATATCTGAATGAGATCCTTGCTGGGTACAGTAATCTAGGTTGTAGATTATTTTCTTTCATTACTTTCATTATGTCCTGCCATTCCCTTCTGGCCTGGAAGGTTTCTATTGGTAGATCAGCTGTTATCCTTATGGGAATTCATTTGTGTGTTATTTGTTGTTTCTCCCTTGCTGCTTTTAGTATTTGTTCTTTGTGTTTGATCTTTGTTAATGTGATTAATATGTGTCTTGGAGTGTTTCGCCTTGGGTTTATCCTGTTTGGCACTCTCTGGGTTTCTTGGACTTGGGTGGCTATTTCCTTCCCCATTTTAGGGAAGTTTTCAGCTATTATCTCCTCGAGTATTTTCTCATGGCCTTTCTTTTTGTCTTCTTCTTCTGGGACTACTATGATTCGAAAGTTGGTGCGTTTCACATTGTCCCAGAGGTCCATGAGGTTGTCCTCATTTCTTTTGATAATTTTTTCTTTTTTCCTCTCTGCTTCATTTATTTCCACCATTCTATTGTCTACCTCACTTATCCTATCTTCTGTCTCCGTTATTCTACTCTTGGTTCCATCCAAAGTGTTTTTGATCTCATTCATTGCATTATTCATTTTTAATTGACTCTCTTTTATTTCTTCTAGGTCTTTGTTAAGCATTTCTTGCATCTTTTCAATCTTTGTCTCCAGGCTATTTATCTGTAACTCCATTTTGTTTTCAAGATTTGGATCATTTTTATTATCATTATTCTAAATTCTTTTTCAGACAGATTCCCTATCTCCTCCTCTTTTGTTTGACTTGGTGGGCACTTGTCATATTCCTTTACCTGTTGGGTATTGCACTGTTCTTGCGCTAGTGCACATGGCAAGTATTAGGTTCGGTTTCTAAGTGAGAAACTAATGGCTACATTCACAGCTGGCCACTGAGGTACTTAATGGGAGAGGCGAACCCAGCTCTGCCAAGCAGTAGCCAACATGAAATCAGCTATTGTCATTGTAGCCAAGTTCCTTGAATTTGTAGTGTTATTTGCTGTGTTCTTCAAGAAGATGCCTTCGCCCTGCCAGTAAGACATATTTCCATAACACATAGCCAGGCACTCAATCGATGTGCATCCTCCAGTAAAGCCCAGCCCCGATGCCTTAGAGGAGCCTCTCTGGCGATTGTCATAAGCCAGTCTAATTTTGTGTGAGACCATGAAAACTCAATGTCTTTATTACGCTTGTGCTTCAGACGGGAGGTCTGAGAAGGCACTTCTGAAGGTTTATTCCTACCAGTCATTGTCATTTTTATCGAGTCTTTAGTTTTTTTTGTTGTTGTTGTTTATTTTTATTAGTTCTACCAGTTTCTTGCTACCAACCCGTCTCCCTCCACCCTCGTGCACACACGATCAGTCATGGAATCCCGTGGACTTCAGCCCACCAGACTCCTCTGTCCATGGATTTTTCCAGGCAAGAATACTGGAGTGGGTTGCCATTTCCTTCTCCATGTATGGAGTCTTTAAAGATTCCGTCACTGAGGTGTTGCTTCTCCACTTGTACATGTACTTTCTCCCTAAGTGCAGTAGAAGTCATCCCCACTTCCCAACATGTCTGTCTTCCGACCTCTGCAGAATGTTTTGCTTGAGCTCACCACAGCGTCAGGATATTCTAGAAAGCCTTCTGATTGCAGTCTCTTCAGGAGGTTACAAGTGCTTCAAACCTCAGGATTTTACAAAGCACTTTTTACAACCTCAGTTGAAGGGGAAGTCAACACTCAGTGAAAGTCACAGGCTTCCATGGCCTGGACTTGATTATGGGTTGTGATTTCATAATCATCGTGTTTCACATACCAACTAAGATGTCACTGAGAATTTTTTTTTTTCTCATCGTTCTCTCTTTCATGTTTATTTAGATATATTATGGGTTTTCCTATATACCTTCCGTTAGGGATGAGGGTCTTAAGTCAGTAGAACTTACTGCAACTGACTTCCAGTTAGCTGTGTTAGGACAGGAAAAAGAATGACCAGCTGCTGGATTCTTAAGATTATGTACGAAAACATTATTCGTTTTCCTGTGTGCAGTCATCCAATACTAACTTTGTGAAGTAGGCATTCAGAAAAATCACAAAATCGCCTAACTACTAGGCGGTCTCCCATGCAAGTACTGACCAGGCCCGGCCCTACTCAATTTCCCAGATCAGAGGAGATAGGGCACGTTCAGGGTGCTATGGCCTTAGACCGAGGCGGCTGTCAGGTGCCCCAAGAGCTCCGCGTTTCGCCTCCCTTGCGTTCTGACCTGCCCTTCGGGCCTGGGGCCACAGCTCTCGAGCTGGCGCGCGCTGCACTTGAGCCGCACGAGCTCCGACTGGACTCCGAACAACCAGGGCCGGCAGCTCGGGGGCCAGCGGAGGGCGCCACAGCCCCGCACACCTCAAGGCCCGGCCGGGGCCTGACGTGCCTGCGGGACCTGGTGTGGGGGGAGGGGGGTGGGTAGAGCAGCGAGGACGTCTCAGTGCCCCCTCACTCCCTGCCCCCCACCATCCCGTTCACAGCTCAGGGTGACGTGGCTCCGGACGAGCGGGGCTTCGGCCCGGGGCCGCGATCCCCGGACCCTCCTGCAGGATTAGAGGCAGCCCAGCGGGGGCCCCAGGCGCACATCCTGCCCGCTGCGCAAACCCCCTGGAGCGCCTCAGCCCCGCCTTTTCGCCCTACCGAGAACCGACCTGCACCCACTCTGCCGGAGCAACACAAGTCTTACCTGACAGAGCAGACGAGTGAAAGCCAGGCACACGGACAGGCACTCGCACGCACCCACGCCAGGTGAGATAGAGGCGGAAAGAGACGAGGGTTCAGAGAGAGACTCGAAGACAGCTTGTGGGCAGGGGGAGACTCGGGCAGCATGCCGGGCAGCTGCAGAGGCCACCCGGCCCTGAGCAGCGAATGAGATGGGGGAAGGGGGAAGCCGCTGAGTAGGGGCGGGCCTGGAGAGGCCCACGGTGCGAGGGCACCTGAGATCTCCTCGCTCCGCGCCCGCCCCCGTCCTCCCAACCCCCTGCACGCACGCCACGCCGGGGCGTTCTGACACTAGCTTCTCCGGAGTTTGGTCACCTGAATTTCTATCCTTGTGCTCAACTGAGTGATGATAGTGTATTGAACAGCTAGGTCATTTCCAAATAAATTAAGATTAGTGTTTCACAGGACACCCGAACATGAATGCAGAGACAAGCACGGATGCATGGACACCAACCTTGGTAACTGGACAACCAATGGGAAATTACTGTCTGACTCAGGAGAGAGAAAGAAACCCGAACAGATGGAATGAAATGAACAGAAACACAAACTTTGCAATTCACACACTAATTCAATTACAAAAAAAAAAAAAAAACAACAAAAAAAAACCAACAACACTATATCCATTTTAGAAAAACAATAGACCTCCCCATGACTTTTGGTTGGGTGATGAGTTCTAGCACACGACAAAAAAAGCCACCTTTTGCAAATCGTGAATATGTTAGTTCACACATTGACTTTTACATTGAAATGTGTAACAAATCAAATTAAAATCATTGACCCACTACATAAGCATGGAAGTATTTTAAACATAAAATATGTTCTATAGTATTCAGGAAGCATTTGGCACATGTCTCACTGTATGAGACCCAAAACTGGAACTTAGTTGAAGTCTCAGGGTAGTCTAAAAATGAATCCCTAACTAAAAGGAATACACAGGATTATTGTAGATAAAAAAGGTTAAAGAAGAGAAACTAGAAATCAGTCAATAAATGTTTTAGTGGTTAGCTTAGAGTGACTAGACTCTGCGTGACTTTTTAAGTTTTTCATGTTTGCATCTTCCAAATTTTCCATGCTGAGAATAATACTTTCATATCAGTTTCGAAATCAGTCTCACTAAAGACAGTAAGACTGGAATAAGAAATAAGAAATGCTGGGGGGAAAAAAAAATGCTTGAACTAAAGGTGGTACTGATGAAATTATTTGCAGGGCAGCCAAGGAGTCACAGATGTAGAGAACAGACTTACGGACATGGGCAAGGGGGAGGAAGGAGAGGGTGAGATGAATGCAGAGTAACATGAAAATATATTACCATACGTAAAAACAGATGCCAATGAAATTTGCTGTATGACTCAGGGGACTCAAACATGGGCTCTGCAACAAGCTAGGGGTGGAATGTGGAGGGAAATGGGAGAGAGGTTCTGGAGGGAGGAGACATTTGTATACCTGTGGCTCATTCATGCTGATGTTAGGCAACAAAATTCTGTAAAGCAACTATCCTTCAATTGAAAGAAAAAGTCATGTTTGGACTTACCAAACAAGGTCTTGTGTACTTCTAGCATGGCCTTCTGTTTCGTGCTGCCACCCTTAACTCATTCTTCCATATCATTAAACAGACTAGTCAAGTTTTTGCCAAAAATATCTTGAGCTCCTGCATTATGCTGATCCACTGCCTTCTCACGATCCAGTTTAGAATGGAGACCAAAGAAACCTTTTGTCGTGTCTTCAAGTATTTGAGGCCACACTATGTGACTTTTAAAAATAAATGTGGATAAGACGGATATGACCAAAGCAATCTAATGAGAATATCTGTGCTTCATTAAAGACTTCTGCAGAGAACTAGTAAATTTTATATATAGTATCAGAAGAATTTTTTAAATGCATGCCAACGTTTATTTCTCCTCCACTAGCCATCTGGACAAGGAAAACTGAGTTTACCATTCAATGTCCATCGTTATGCTCCCTCACCGATTTTTACCCAATATGTGTTACTCAGGCAGGAGACCCTGGTTCAGTTCCTGGGTCAGGAAGATCCGCTGGAGAAGTGATAGGCTACCCACTCCAGTATTAGTGGGCTTTCCTTGTGGCTCAGTTGGTAAAGAATCATTCCTCTTTCACAAGACTAGCTCAACTCCTCTCAAAGCAAATACAGGATTGTAATAACTATGCAGGACAAAGCTGATTCTGTATATTTATAGTATTCACTCATGAGCTTGACAGAGGTACTAGATCTGTTACCACATTTCTTTTTCTAAATAATAACCACATGTGCAGGTGAAAGTGGCTCAGTTCGTGCCTGACTCTTTGCGGCCCCATGGACTATAGAATCCGTGGAATTCTCTAGGCCAGAATACTGGAGTGGGTAGCCTATCCTTTCTCCAGGGGATATTCCCGACCCATTACTGAAAGCGGGGTCTCCTGCGTTGCAGGCAGATTCTTTACCAACTGAGCTAGTAGGGCTTCCCTGGTCGCTCAGTTGCTAAAGAATATCTGCAGAACTGTCTATCGATTTGGCATTAGCAATCTGTCTGTGAGCAGGGCCGGTCATAAGCAGCTTCTGTGAGAAAACAGAAGCATGTCTGTCTGACTTGCTTCTCCGCGGAGCTTTCACTGTTCTTGCGCTAGTGCACATGGCAAGTATTAGGCTCGGTTTCTAAGTGAGAAACTAATCGCTACATTCACAGGTGGCCACTGAGGTACTTAATGGGAGAGGCGAACCCAGCTCTGCCAAGCAGTAGCCAACATGAAATCAGCTATTGTCATTGTAGCCAAGTTCCTTGAATTTGTAGTGTTATTTGCTGTGTTCTTCAAGAAGATGCCTTCGCCCTGCCAGTAAGACATATTTCCATAAAACATAGCCATGCACTCAATCGATGTGCATCCTCCAGTAAAGTCCAGCCCCGATGTCTTAGAGGAGCCTCTCTGCCCATTGTCATAAGCCAGTCTAATTTTGTGTGAGACCGTGAAAACTCAGTGTCTTTATTACGCATGTGCTTCTGACGGAAGGTCTGAGAAAGCACTTCTGAAGGTTTATTCCTACAAGGCTTTGTCATATTTATCGAGTCTTTATTTTATATTTTTTCTTATTTTTTACTTCTACCAGTTTCTTGCTACCAACCCGTCTCCCTCCACCCTCGTGCACACACGATCAGTCATGGAATCCCGTGGACTTCAGCCTGCCAGACACCTCTGTCCATGGATTTTTCCAGGCAAGAATACTGGAGTGGGTTGCCATTTACTTCTCCATGTATGGAGTCTTAAAAGATTCCGTCACTGAGGTGTTGCTTCTCCACTTGTACATGCCCTTTCTCCCTACGTGCAGTAGAAGTCATCCCCACTTCCCAACATGTCTGTCTTCCGACCTCTGGAGAATGTATTGCTTGAGCTCACCACAGCGTCAGGATATTCTAGAAAGCCTTTTGATTGCAGTCTCTTCAGGAGGTTACAAGTGCTTCAAGCCTCAGGATTTTACAAAGCACTTTTTACAACCTCAGCTGAAAGGGAAGTCAACAATCAGTGAATGTCACAGGCTTCCATGGCCTGGACTTGATTATGGGTTTTGCTTTCATAATCATCGTGTTTCATATACCAACTAAGATGTCACTGAGAATTTTTTATTTTCTCATCGTTCTATCTTTCATGTTTATTTAGATATACTATGGGTTTTCCTATATAACTTCCGTTAGGGATGAGGGTCTTAAGTCAGTAGAACTTACTGCAACTGACTTCCAGTTAGCTGTGTTAGGACAGGAAAAAGAACGACCAGCTGCTGAATTCTTAAGATTAAGTACGAAAACATTATTCGTTTTCCTGTGTGCAGTCATCCAATTCTAACTTTCTGAAGTAGGCATTCAGAAAAATTACAAAACCGCCTAAGTACTAGGCGGTCTCCCATGCAAGTACTGACCAGGCCCGGCCCTACTCAATTTCCCAGATCAGAGGAGATAGGGCACGTTCAGGGTGCTATGGCCTTAGACCGAGGCGGCTGTCAGGCGCCCCAAGAGCTCCGCGTTGTGCCTCCCTTGCGTTCTGACCTGCTCTTTGGGCCTGGGGCCACAGCTCTCGAGCTGGCGCGCGCTGCACTTGAGCCGCAAGACCCGCAACTGGACTCCGACCAACCAGGGCCGGCAGCTCGGGGGACAGCGGAGGTGGCCTCGGCCCCGAACACCGCCAGCCCCGGCCAGCACCCGTCTGGCCCGGCCGGGGCCTGGCGTGCCTGCAGGACCTGGAGTGGGGGGAGGGGGTATGGGTAGAGCAGCGAGGACGTCTCGGTGCCCACTCGCCCCCTGCCCGCCACCATCCCCTTTGCTGCTAAAGGTGACGTGGCTCCAGACGGGCGGGGCTTCGGCCCGGGTCCGCGGTCCAGGGAGCCTCCTGCGGGCTTAGAGGCAGCCCAGCCGGGGCCCCAGGCGCACATCCTGCCCGTCTCGCAAACCTCCTCGAGCACAGCAGCCCGCCTTTTCGCCCTACCGCGACCCGCCCTGCCCCCACTCTGCCGGCCCAGCACAAGTCTTTCCTGAGAGAGCAGACTAGCGAAAGCCAGGCACACGGACAGGCACTCGCACGCACCCACGCCAGGTGAAACAGAGGGAGAAAGAGACGAGGGTTCAGAGAGAGACTCGAACACAGCTTGTGGGCAGGGGGGGACTCGGGCAGGATGCCGGGCAGCTGCAGAGACCACCCGGCCCTGAGCAGCCAATGCGATGGGGGCAGGGGGAAGCCGCTGAGTAGGGGCGGGCCTGGAGAGGCCCAGGGTGCGAGGGCACCTGAGATCTCCTCGCTCCGCGCCCCGCCCCCGTCCTCCCAACGCACTGCACCCACACCACGCCAGGGCGCTCTGACACTAGCTTCTCCGGAGTTTGGTCACCTGAATTTCTATCCTTGTGCTCAACTGAATGATGACAGTGTATTGAACAGCTAGGTCATTTCCAAATAAATTAAGTTTAGTGTTTCACAGGACACCCGGACATGAATGCAGAGACCAGCACGGATGCATGGACACCAACCTTGGTAAGTGGACAACCAATGGGAAATTACTGTCTGACTCAGGAGAGAGAAAGAAACCCGAACAGATGGAATGAAATGAACAGAAACACAAACTTTGCAACTCACACCCTAATTCAATTACAAAAAAAAAAAAAAAAAAAAAAAAAAAAACCAACAACACTATAACCAGTTTAGAAAAACAATAGACCTCTCCATGACCTTTGGTCGGGTGAGGAGTTCTAGCACAGGACAAAAAAAGCCACCTTTTCCAAATCGTGAATATGTTAGTTCACACATTGACTTTTACATTGAAATGTGTAACAAATAAAATTAAAATCATTGACACACTACATAAGCATGGAAGTATTTTAAACATAAAATATGTTCTATAGTATTCAGGAAGCATTTGGCACAAGTCTCACTGTATGAGACCCAAAACTGGAACTTAGTTGAAGAGTCAGGACAGTCTAAAAATGAATCCCTAACTAAAAGGAATACACAGGATTATTGTAGATAAAAAAGGTTAAAGAAGAGAAACTAGAAATCAGTCAATAAATGTTTTAGGGGTTAGCTTAGGGTGACTAGCCTCTGCGTGACTTTTTAAATTTTTCATGTTTGCATCTTCCAAATTTTCCATGCTGAAAATAATACTTTCATATCAGTTTCGAAATCAGTCTCACACTAAAGATAGTAAGACTGGAATAAGAGATAAGAAATGCTTGGTGGAAAAAAAAAATGCTTGAACTAAAGGTGGTACTGATGAAATTATTTGCAGGGCAGCCAAGGAGTCACAGATGTAGAGAACAGACTTATGGACATGGGCAAGGGGGAGGAAGGAGAGGGTGAGATGAATGCAGATTAACATGAAAATATATTACCATACGTAAAAACAGATGTCAATGAAATTCACTGTATGACTCAGGGGACTCAAACAGGGGCTCTGCAACAAGATAGGGGTGGAATGTGGAGGGAAATGGGAGAGAGGTTCAGGAGGGAGGAGATATATGTATACCGGTTGCTCATTCATGCTGATGTTTGGCAACAAAATTCTGTAAAGCAACTATCCTTCAATTGAAAGAAAAAGTCATGTTTGGACTTACCAAACAAGTTCTTGTGTACTTCTAGCATGGCCTTCTGTTTCGTGCTGCCACCCTTAACTCATTCTTCCATATCATTAAACAGACTAGTCAAGTTTTTGCCAAAAATATCTTGAGCTCCTGCATTATGCTGATCCACTGCCTTCTCACGATCCAGTTTAGAATGGAGACCAAAGAAAACTTTCGTCGTGTCTTCAAGTATTTGAAGCCACACTAGGCGACTTTTAAAAATAAAAGTGGATAAGACGGATATGACCAAAGCAATCTAATGAGAATATCTGTGCTTCATTAAAGACTTCTGCAGAGAACTAGTAAATTTTATATATAGAATCAGAAGAATTTTTTAAATGCATGCCAACGTTTATTTCTCCTCCGCTAGCCATCTGGACAAGGAAAACTGAGTTTACCAATCAATGTCCATCGTTATGCTCCCTCACCGATTTTTACCCAATATGTGTTACTCAGGCAGGAGACCCTGGTTCAGTTCCTGGGTCAGGAAGATCCGCTGGAGAAGGGATAGGCTACCCACTGCAGTATTAGTGGGCTTTCCTTGTGGCTCAGTTGGTAAAGAATCATTCCTCTTTCACAAGACTAGTTCAACTCCTCTCAAAGTAAATACAGGAAGGTAATAACTATGCAGGACAAAGCTGATTCTGTATATTTATAGTATTCACTCATGAGCTTGACAGAGGTACTAGATCTGTTACCACATTTCTTTCTCTAAGTAATATCCGCATGTGCAGGTGAAAGTGGCTCAGTTCGTGCCTGACTCCTTGCGGCCCCAAGGACTATAGAGTCCGTGGATTTCTCTAGGCCAGAATACTGGAGTGGGTAGCCTATCCCGTCTCCAGGGGATCTTCCCGACCCAGGACTGAAAGCGGGGTCTCCTGCGTTGCAGGCAGTTTCTTTACCAACAGAGCTAGTAGGGCTTCCCTGGTGGCTCAGTTGCTAAAGAATATCTGCATAACTGTCTATCGATTTGTCATTAGCAATCTGTCTGTGAGCAGGGCCGGTCAAAAGCAGCTTCTGTGAGAAAACAGAAGCATGTCTGTCTGACTTGCTTCTCCGTGGAGCTTTCACTGTTCTTGTGCTAGTGCACATGGCAAGTATTAGGTTCGGTTTCTAAGTGAGAAAATAATGGCTACATTCACAGGTGGCCACTGAGGTATTAAATGGGAGAGGCGAACCCAGCTCTGCCAAGCAGTAGCCAACATGAAATCAGCTATTTTCATTGTAGCCAAGTTCCTTGAATTTGTAGTGTTATTTGCTGTGTTCTTCAAGAAGATGCCTTCGCCCTGCCAGTAAGACATATTTCCATAACACATAGCCATGCACTCAATCGATGTGCATCCTCCAGTAAAGCCCAGCCCCGATGTCTTAGAGGAGCCTCTCTGCCCATTGTCATAAGCCAGTCTAAATTTGTGTGAGACCGTGAAAACTCAGTGTCATTTTTACGCTTGTCCTTCTGACGGGAGGTCTGAGAAGGCACTTCTGAAGGTTTATTCTTACCAGTCGTTGTCATATTTATCGAGTCTTTATTTTATATTTTTTCTTATTTTTTACTTCTACCAGTTTCTTGCTACCAACCCGTCTCCCTCCACCCTCGTGCACACACGATGAGTCATGGAATCCCGTGGACTTCAGCCCGCCAGACTCCTCTGTCCATGGATTTTTCCAGGCAAGAATACTGGAGTGGGTTGCCATTTCCTTCTCCATGTATGGAGTCTTTAAAGATTCCGTCACTGAGGTGTTGCTTCTCCACTTGTACATGCCTTTTCTCCCTAAGTGCAGTAGAAGTCATCCCCACTTCCCAACATGTCTGTCTTCCGACCTCTGCAGAATGTATTGCTTGAGCTCACCACAGCGTCAGGATATTCTAGAAAGCCTTCTGATTGCAGTCTCTTCAGGAGGTTACAAATGCTTCAAACCTCAGGTATTTTACAAAGCACTTTTTACAATCTCAGCTGAAAGGGAAGTCAACACTCAGTGAAAGTCACAGGCTTTCATGGCCTGGACTTGATTATGGGTTGTGCTTTCATAATCGTCGTGTTTCATATACCAACTAAGATGTCACTGAGCATTTTTTTTTTCTCATCGTTCTATCTTTCATGTTTATTTAGATATATTATTGGTTTTCCTATATATCCTCCATTAGGGATGAGGGACTTAAGTCAGTAGAACTTCCTGCAACTGACTTCCAGTTAGCTGTGTTAGGACAGGAAAAAGAATGACCAGCTGCTGGATTCTTAAGATTATGTGTGAAAACATTATTCGTTTTCCTGTGTGCAGTCATCCAATTCTAACTTTCTGAAGTAGGCATTCAGAAAAAACACAAAACCGCCTAACTACAAGGCGGTCTCCCATGCAAGTACTGACCAGGCCCGGCCCTACTCAATTTCCCAGATCAGAGGAGATAGGGCACGTTCAGGGTGCTATGGCCTTAGACCGAGGCGGCTGTCAGGCGCCCCAAGAGCTCCGCGTTGCACCTCCCTTGCGTTCTGACCTGCCCTTCGGGCCTGGGGCCACAGCTCTCGAGCTGGCGCGCGCTGCACTTGAGCCGCACGACCCGCGATTGGACTCCGACCAACCAGGGCCGGCAGTTCGGGGGCCAGCGGAGGGCGCCACGGCCCCGCACACCGCCAGCCCAGGCCAGCACCCGACTGGCCCGGCCGGGGCCTGGCGTGCCTGCGTGACCTAGGGTGGGGGGGGGTGGGTAGAGCAGCGAGGACGTCTCGGTGCCCCCTCACCCCCTTCCCCCCACCATCCCGTTCGCTGCTCAGCGTGACGTGGCTCAGGACGAGCAGGGCTTCGGCCCGGGGCCGTGGTCCCCAGAGCCTACTGCTGGCTTAGAGGCAGCCCAGCCGGGGCCCCAGGCGCACATCCTGCCCGCTGCGCAAACCCCCTGGAGCACATCAGCCCCGCCTTTTCGCCCTACCAAGACCCGCCCTGCCCCCACTCTGCTGGCCCACCACAAGTCTTTCCTGAGCGAGCAGGCAAGCGAAAGCCAGGCACAGGGACAGGCACTCGCACGCACCCACGCCAGGTTAGACAGAGGCAGAAAGAGACGAGGGTTCAGAGAGAGACTCGAAGACAGCTTGTGGGCAGGGGGGTACTCGGGCAGCATGCCGGGCAGCTGCAGAGGCCACCCGGCCCTGAGCAGCGAATGCGATGGGGGCAGGGGGAAGCCGCTGAGTAGGGGCGGGCCTGGAGAGGCACAGGGTGCAAGGGCACCTGAGATCTCCTCGCTCCGCGCCCCGCCCCCGTCCTCCCAACCACATGCACGCAAGACACGCCAGGGCGCTCTGACACTAGCTTCTCCGGAGTTTGGTCGCCTGAATTTCTATCCTTGTGCTCAACTGAGTGATGACAGTGTATTGAACAGCTAGGTCATTTCCAAATAAATTAAGCTTAGTGTTTCACAGGACACCCGGGCATGAATGCAGAGACCAGCACGGATGCATGGACACAAACCTTGGTAAATGGACAACCAATGGGAAATTACTGTCTGACTCAGGAGAGAGAAAGAAACCCGAACAGATGGAATGAAATGAACAGAAACACAAACTTTGCAACTCACACCCTAATTCAATTACAAAAAAAAAAAAAAATACACTATAACCAGTTTAGAAAAACAATAGACCTCTCCATGACCTTTGGTCGGGTGAGGAGTTCTAGCACAGGACAAAATAAGCCACCTTTTCCAAATCGTGAATATGTTAGTTCACACATTGACTTTTACATTGAAATGTGTAACAAATAAACTTAAAATCATTGACTCACTACATAAGCATGGAAGTATTTTAAACATAAAATATGTTCTATAGTATTCAGGAAGCATTTGGCACATGTCTCACTGTATGCGACCCAAAACTGGAACGTAGTGGAAGAGTCAGGATAGTCTAAATATGAATCCCTAACTAAAAGGAACACACAGGATTATTGTAGATAAAAAAGGTAAAAGAAGAGAAACTAGAAATCAGTCAATAAATGTTTTAGGGGTTAGCTTAGAGTGACTAGCCTCTGCGTGACTTTTTAAATTTTTCATGTTTGCATCTTCCAAATTTTCCATGCTGAGAATAATACTTTCATATCAGTTTCGAAATCAGTCTCACACTAAAGACAGTAAGACTGGAATAAGAGATAAGAAATGCTTGGGGGAAAAAAAAATGCTTGAACTAAAGGTGGTACTGATGAAATTATTTGCAGGGCAGAAAAGGAGTCACAGATGTAGAGAACAGACTTATGGACATGGGCAGGGGGGAGGAAGGAGCGGGTGAAATGAATGCAGAGTAACATGAAAATATATTACCATACGTAAAAACAGATGCCAATGAAATTTGCTAAATGACTCAGGGGACTCAAACAGGGGCTCTGGAACAAAATAAGGTTGGAATGGGGAGGGAAATGGGAGAGAGATTCAGGAGGGAGGAAACATATGTATACCTGTGGCTCATTCATGCTGATGTTTGGCAACAAAATTCGGTAAAGCAACTATCCTTCAATTGAAAGAAAAAGTCATGTTTGGACTTACCAAACAAGGTCTTGTGTACTTCTAGCATGGCCTTCTGTTTCGTGCTGCCACCCTTAACTCATTCTTCCATATCATTAAGCAGACTAGTCAAGTTTGTGCCAAAAGTATCTTGAGCTCCTGCATTATGCTGATCCACTGCCTTCTCACGATCCAGTTTAGAATGGAGACCAAAGAAACCTTTTGTCGTGTCTTCAAGTATTTGAGGCCACACTATGTGACTTTTAAAAATAAATGTGGATAAGACGGATATGACCAAAGCAATCTAATGACAATATCTGTGCTTCATTAAAGACTTCTGCAGAGAACTAGTAAATTTTATATCTAGTATCAGAAGAATTTTTTAAATGCATGCCAACGATTATTTCTCCTCCGCTAGCCATCTGGACAAGGAACACTGAGTTTACCAATCAATGTCCATCGTTATGCTCCCTCACCGATTTTTACCCAATATGTTTTTCTCAGGCAGGAGACCCTGGTTCAGTTCCTGGGTCAGGAAGATCTGCTGGAGAAGGGATAGGCTACCCACTCCATTAGTAGCGGGCTTTCCTTGTGCCTCAGTTGGTAAAGAATCATTCCTCTTTCACAAGAGTAGCTCAACTCCTCTCAAAGCAAATACAGGATGGTAATAAGTATGCAGGATAAAGCTGATTCTGTATATTTATAGTACTCAATCATGAGCTTGACAGAGGTACTAGATCTGTTACCACATTTCTTTTTCTAAGTAATATCCGCATGTGCAGTTGAAAGTGGCTCAGTTCGTGCCTGACTCTTTGCGGCCCCATGGACTATAGAGTCCGTGGAATTCTCTAGGCCAGAATACTGGAGTGGGTAGCCTATCCCTTCTCCAGGGGATCTTCCCGACCCAGGACTGAAAGCGGGGTCTCCTGCATTGCAGGCAGATCCTTTACCAACTGAGCTAGTAGGGCTTCCCTGGTGGCTCAGTTGCTGAAGAATATCTGCATAACTGTCTATCGATTTGGCATTAGCAATCTGTCTGTGAGCAGGGCCGGTCATAAGCACCTTCTGTGAGAAAACAGAAGCATGTCTGTCTGACTTGCTTCTCCCTGGAGCTTTCACTGTTCTTGCACTGGTGCACATGTCAAGTATTAGGTTCGGTTTCTAAGTGAGAAACTAATGGTTACATCACAGCTGGCCACTGAGGTACTAATGGGAGAGGCGAACGCAGCTCTTCCAAGCAGTAGCCAACATGAAATCAGCTATTGTCATTGTAGCCTAGTTCCTTGAATTTGTAGTGTTATTTGCTGTGTTCTTCAAGAAGATGCCTTCGCCCTGCCAGTAAGACATATTTCCATAACACATAGCCATGCACTCAATCGATGTGCATCCTCCAGTAAAGCCCAGTCCCGATGTCTTAGGCGAACCTCTCTGCCCATTGTCATAAGCCAGTCTAATTTTGTGTGAGACCGTGAAAACTCAGTGTCTTTATTATGCTTGTGCTTCTGACGGGAGGTCTGAGAAGGCACTTCTGAAGGTTTATTCCTACCAGTCGTTGTCATATTTATCGAGTCTTTATTTTATATTTTTTCTTATTTTTTACTTCTACCAGTTTCTTGCTACCAACCCGTCTCCCTCCACCCTCGTGCACACACGATCAGTCATGGAATCCCGTGGACTTCAGCCCGCCAGACTTCTCTGTCCATGGATTTTTCCAGGCAAGAATACTGGAGTGGGTTGCCATTTACTTCTCCATGTATGGAGTCTTTAAAGATTCCGTCACTGAGGTGTTGCTTCTCCACTTGTACATGCCCTTTCTCCCTACGTGCAGTAGAAGTCATCCCCACTTCCCAACATGTCTGTCTTCCGACCTCTGCAGAATGTATTGCTTGAGCTCACCACAGAGTCAGGATATTCTAGAAAGCCTTCTGATTGCAGTCTCTTCAGGAGGTTACAAGTGCTTCAAACCTCAGGTATTTTACAAAGCACTTTTTATGACCTCAGCTGAAAGGGAAGTCAACACTCAGTGACAGTCACAGGCTTCCATGGCCTGGACTTAATTATGGGTTGTGCTTTCATAATCATCGTGTTTCATATACCAAATAAGATGTCACTGAGAATTTTTTTTTTTCTCATCGTTCTATCTTTCATGTTTATTTAGATATACTATGGGTTTTCCTATATACCTTCCGTTAGGGATTAGGGATTTAAGTCAGTAGAACTTCCTGCAACTGACTTCCAGTTAGCTGTGTTAGGACAGGAAAAATAATGACCAGCTGCTGGATTCTTAAGAATATGTACGAAAACATTATTCGTTTTCCTGTGTGCAGTCATCCGATTCTAACTTTCTGAAGTAGGCATTCAGAAAAATCACAAAACCGCCTAACTACTAGGCGGTCTCCCATGCAAGTACTGACCAGGCCCGGCCCTACTCAATTTCCCAGATCAGAGGAGATAGGGCACGTTCAGGGTGCTATGGCCTTAGACCGAGGCGGCTGTCAGGCGCCCCAAGAGCTCCGCGTTGCGCCTCCCTTGCGTTCTGACCTGCCCTTCGGGCCTGGGGCCACAGCTCTCGAGCTGGCGCGCACTGCACTTGAGCCGCACGACCCGCGACTGGACTCCGACCAACCAGGGCCGGCAGCTCAGGGGCCAGCGGAGAGTGCCACGGCCCCGCACACCGCCAGCCCCGGCCAGCACCCGTTTTGCTAGGCCGGGGCCTGGCGTGCCTGCGGGACCTGGGGTGGTGGGAGGGCGGGTGGGTAGAGCAGCGAGGACGTCTAGGTGCCCGCTCACCCCCTGCCCCCCACCATCCCGTTCGCTGCTCATGGTGACGTGGTTCCGGACGGGCGGGTCTTCGGCCCGGGGCCACGGTCCCCGGAGCCTCCTGTGGGCTTAGATGCAGCCCAGCCGGGGCCCCAGGTGCACATCCTGCCCGCTGCGCAAACCCCCTGGAGCACATCAGCTCCGCCTTTTCGCCCTACCAAGACCCGCCCTGCCCCCACTCTGTGGGCCCAGCACCAGTCTTTACTGAGAGAGCAGAGGAGCGAAAGCCAGGCACACGGACAGGCACTCGCAAACACCCACGCCAGGTGAGACAGAGGCAGAAAGAGACGAGGGTTCAGAGAGAGACTCGAAGACAGCGTGTGGGCAGGGGGGGACTCGGGAAGGATGCCAGGCAGCTGCAGAGGCCACCCGGCCCTGAGCAGCGAATGCGATGGGGGCAGGGGGAAGCCGCTGAGTAGGGGCGGGCCTGGAGAGGCCCAGGGTGCAAGGGCACCTGAGATCTCCTTGTTCCACACCCCACCGCCGTCCTCCCAACCCCCTGCACGCACGCCACGCCAGGGCGCTCTGACACTAGCTTCTCCGGAGTTTGGTCACCTGAATTTCTATTCTTGTGCTCAACTGAGTGATGACAGTATATTGAACAGCTAGGTCATTTCCAAATAAATTAAGCTTAGTGTTTCACAGGACAGCCGGAAATGAATGCAGAGACCAGCACGGATGCATGGACACCAGCCTTGTTAACTGGATAACCAATGGGAAATTAATGTCTGATTCAGGAGAGAGAAAGAAACCCGAACAGATGGAATGAAATGAACAGAAACACAAACTTTGCAACTCACACCCTAATTCAATTACAAAAACAAAAAAAAAATACAAAAAACCAACAATACTATAACCATTTTAGAAAAACAATAGACCTCTCCATGACCTTTGGTCGGGTGAGGAGTTCTAGCACACGACAAAAAAAGCCACCTTTTCCAAATCGTGAATATGTTAGTTGACACATTGACTTTTACATTGAAATGTGGAATAAATAATCTTAAAATCATTGACTCACTACATAAGCATGGAAGAATTTTAAACATAAAATATGTTCTATAGTATTCAGGAAGCATTTGGCACATGTCTCACTGTATGAGACCCAAAACTGGGACTTAGTTGAAGAGTCAGGATAGTCTAAAATGAATCACTAACTAAAAGGAATACACAGGATTATTGTAGATAAAAAAGTTTAAAGAAGAGAAAATAGAAATCAGTCAATAAATGTTTTAGTGGTTAGCTTAGACTGACTAGCCTCTGCGTGACTTTTTCAATTTTTCATGTTTGCATCTTCCAAATTTTCCATGCTGAGAATAATACTTTCATATCATTTTCGAAATCAGTCTCACACTAAAGACAGAAAGACTGGAATAAGAAATAAGAAATGCTTAGGGAAATAAAATGCTTGAACTAAAGGTGGTACTGATGAAATTATTTGCAGGGCAGCCAAGGAGTCACAGATGTAGAGAACAGACTTATGGACATGGGCAAGGGGGAGGAAGGAGAGGGTGAGATGAATGCAGAGTAACATGAAAATATATTACCATACGTAAAAACAGATGCCAATGAAATTTGCTGTATGACTCAGGGGACTCAAAGAGGGGCTCTGCAACAAGCTAGGCGAGGAATGGGGAGGGAACTGGGAGAGAGGTTCAGGAGGGAGGATACATATGTATACCTATGGCTCATTCATGCTGATGTTTGGCAACAAAATTCTGTAAAGCAACTATCCTTCAATTGAAAGAAAAAGTCATGTTTGGTCTTACCAAACAAGGTCTTGTGGACTTCTAGCATGGCATTCTGTTTCGTGCTGCCACCCTTAACTCATTCTTCCATATCATTAAACAGACTAGTCAAGTTTTTGCCAAAAATATCTTGAGCTCCTGCATTATGCTGATCCACTGCATTCTCACGATCCTGTTTAGAATGGAGACCAAAGAAACCTTTTGTCGTGTCTTCAAGTATTTGAGGCCACACTATGTGACTTTTAAAAATAAATGTGGATAAGACGGATATGACCAAAGCAATCTAATGACAATATCTGTGCTTCATTAAAGACTTCTGCAGAGAACTAGTAAATTTTATATCTAGTATCAGAAGAATTTTTTAAATGCATGCCAACGTTTATTTCTCCTCCGCTAGCCATCTGGACAAAGAGAACTGAGTTTAGCAATCAATGTCCATAGTTATGCTCCCTCACCGATTTTTACCAAATATGTGTTACTCAGGCAGGAGACCCTGGTTCAGTTCCTGGGTCAGGAAGATCCGCTGGAGAAGGGATAGGCTACCCACTCCAGTATTAGTGGGCTTTCCTTGTGGCTCAGTTGGTAAAGAATCATTCCTCTTTCACAAGACTAGCTCAACTCCTCTCAAAGCAAATACAGGATGGTAATAACTATGCAGGACAAAGCTGATTCTGTATATTTATAGTACTCACTCATGAGCTTGACAGAGGTACTAGATCTGTTACCACATTTCTTTTTCTAAGTAATAGCTGCATGTGCAGGTGAAAGTGGCTCAGTTCATGCCTGACTCTTTGCGGCCCCATGAACTATAGAGTCCGTGGAATTCTCAAGGCCAGAATACTGGAGTGGGTAGCGTATCCCTTCTCCAAGGGATCTTCCCGACCCAGGACTGAAAGCGGGGTCTCCTGCGTTGCAGGCAGATTCTTTACCAACTGAGCTAGTAGGGCTTCCCTGGTGGCTCAGTTGCTGAAGAATATCTGCAGAACTGTCTATCGATTTGGCATTAGCAATCTGTCTGTGAGCAGGGCCGGTCATAAGCACCTTCTGTGAGAAAACAGAAGCATGTCTGTCTGACTTGCTTCTCCGCGGAGCTTTCACTGTTCTTGTGCTAGTGCACATGGCAAGTATTAGGTTCGGTTTCAAAGTGAGAAACTAATGGCTACATTCACAGCTGGCCACTGAGGTACTTAATGGGAGAGGCGAACCCAGCTCTGCCAAGCAGTAGCCAACATGAAATCAGCTATTGTCATTGTAGCCAAGTTCCTTGAATTTGTAGTGTTATTTGCTGTGTTCTTCAAGAAGATGCCTTCGCCCTGCCAGTAAGACATATTTCCATAACACATAGCCATGCACTCAATCGATGTGCATCCTCCAGTAAAGCCCAGCCCCGATGTCTTAGAGGAGCCTCTCTGCCCATTGTCATAAGCCAGTCTAATTTTGTGTGAGACCGTGAAAACTCAGTGTCTTTATTATGCTTGTGCTTCTGACGGGAGGTCTGAGAAGGCACTTCTGAAAGTTTATTCCTACCAGTCGTTATCATATTTATCGAGTCTTTATTTTATATTTTTTCTTATTTTTTACTTCTACCAGTTTCTTGCTACCAACCCGTCTCCCTCCACCCTCGTGCACACACGATGAGTCATGGAATCCCGTGGACTTCAGCCCGCCAGACACCTCTGTCCATGGATTTTTCCAGGCAAGAATACTGGAGTGGGTTGCCATTTCCTTCTCCATGTATGGAGTCTTTAAAGATTCCGTCACTGAGGTGTTGCTTCTCCACTTGTACATGCCCTTTCTCCCTACGTGCAGTAGAAGTCATCCCCACTTCCCAACATGTCTGTCTTCCGACCTCTGCAGAATGTATTGCTTGAGCTCACCACAGCGTCAGGATATTCTAGAAAGCCCTCTGATTGCAGTCTCTTCAGGAGGTTACAAGTGCTTCAAACCTCAGGTATTTTACAAAGCACTTTTTACAACCTCAGCTGAAAGGGAAGTCAACACTCAGTGAAAGTCACAGGCTTCCATGGCCTGGACTTGATTATGGGTTGTGCTTTCATAATCATCGTGTTTCATATACCAACTAAGATGTCACTGAGAATTTTTGTTTTTTCTCATCGTTCTATCTTTCATGTTTATTTAGATATACTATGGGTTTTCCTATATACATTCCGTTAGTGATGAGGGTCTTAAGTCAGTAGAATTTACTGCAACTGACTTCCAGTTAGCTGTGTTAGGACAGGAAAAAAAATGACCAGCTGCTGGATTCTTAAGATTATGTACGAAAACATTATTCATTTTCCTGTGTGCAGTCATCCGATTCTAACTTTCTGAAGTAGGCATTCAGAAAAATCACAAAACCGCCTAACTACTAGGCGGTCTCCCATGCAAGTACTGACCAGGCCCGGCCCTACTCAATTTCCCAGATCAGAGGAAATAGGGCACGTTCAGGGTGCTATGGCCTTAGACCGAGTTGGCTGTCAGGCGCCCGTAGAGCTCCGCGTTGCGCCTCCCTTGCGTTCTGACCTGCCCTTCGGGCCTGGGGCCACAGCTCTCAAGCTGGCGCGCTTTGCAGTTGAGCTGCACGACCCGCGACTGGACTCCGATCAACCAGGGCCTGCAGCTCGGGGGCCAGCGGAGGCCGCCACGGCCACGCACACCGCCAGCCCCGGCCAGCACCCGTCTGGCTAGGCCGGGGCCTGGCGTGCCTGCGGGACCTGGGGTGAGGGGCCGGGGGGTGGGTAGAGCAGCGAGGACGTCTCGGTTCCCCCTCACCCCCTGCCCCCCACCATCCCGTTCGCTGCTCAGGGTGACGTGGCTCCGGACGAGCGGGGCTTTGGCCCGGGTCCACTGTCCAGGGAGCCTCCTGCAGGCTTAGAGGCAGCCCAGCATGGGCCCCAGGCGCACATCCTGCCCGCTGCACAAACCCCCTGGAGCACATCAGCCCCACCTTTTCGCCCTACCGAGACCCGCCCTGCCCCCACTCTGCGGGCCCAGCACAAGTCTTTCCTGAGAGAGCAGACTAGCGAAAGCCAGGCACACGGACAGGCACTCGCACGCACCCACGCCAGGTGAGACAGGGGCAGAAAGAGACGAGGGTTCAGAGAGAGACTCGAAGACAGCTTGTGGGCAGGGGGGGACTCGGGCAGGATGCCGGACAGCTGCAGAGGCCACCCGGCCCTGAGCAGCGAATGCGATGGGGGCAGGGGGAAGCCGCTGAGTAGGGGCGGGGCTGGAGAGGCCCAGGGTGCGAGGGTACCTGAGATCTCCTCGCTCCGCGCCCCGCACCCGTCCTCCCAACCCCCTGCACGCACACCACGCCAGGGCGCTCTGACACTAGCTTCTCCGGAGTTTGGTCACCTGAATTTCTATCCTTGTGCTCAATTGAGTGATGACAGTGTATTGAACAGCAAGGTCATTTCCAAATAAATTAAGCTTAGTGTTTCACAGGACACCCGGACATGAATGCAGAGACCAGCACGGATGCATTGACACCAACCTTGGTAAGTGGACAACCAATGGGAAATTACTGTCTGACTCAGGAGAGAGAAAGAAACCCGAACAGATGGAATGAAATGAACCGAAACACAAACTTTGCAACTCACACCCTAATTCAATTACAAAAAAAAAACAAAAAAAAAAACATAAAAAAACCAACAACACTATAACCATTTTAGAAAAACAATAGACCTCTCCATGACCTATGGTCGGGTGAGGAGTTCTAGCACACGACAAAAAAGCCACCTTTTCCAAATCGTGAATATGTTAGTTCACACATTGACTTTTACATTGAAATGTGTAACAAATAAACTTAAAATCATTGACTCACTACATAAGCATGGAAGTATTTTAAACATAAAATATGTTCTATAGTATTCAGGAAGCATTTGGCACATGTCTCACTGTATGAGACCCAAAACTGGAACTTAGTTGAAGAGTCAGGATAGTCTAAAATGAATCCCTAACAAAAAGGAATACACAGGATTATTGTAGATAAAAAAGGTTAAAGAAGAGATACTAGAAATCAGTCAATAAATGTTTTAGGGGTTAGCTCAGAGTGACAGGCCTCTGCGTGACTTTTTCAATTTTTCATGTTTGCATCTTCCAAATTTTCCATGCTGAGAATAATACTTTCATATCAGTTTCGAAGTCAGTCTCACACTAAAGACAGTAAGACTGGAATAAGAAATAAGAAATGCTTGGGGGAAAAAAAAATGCTTGAACTAAAGGTGGTACTGATGAAATTATTTGCAGGGCAGCCAAGGAGTCACAGATGTAGAGAACAGACTTATGGACATGGGCAAGGGGGAGGAAGGAGAGGGTGAGATGAATGCAGAATAACATGAAAATATATTACCATATGTAAAAACAGATGCCAATGAAATTTGCTGTATGACTCAGGGGACTCAAACAGGGGCTCTGGACCAAGCTAGGGGTGGAATGGGGAGGGAAATGGGAGAGAGGTTCAGGAGGGAGGAGACATATGTATACCTGTGGCTCATTCATGCTGATGTTTGGCAACAAAATTCTGTAAAGCAACTATCCTTCAATTGAAAGAAAAAGTCATGTTTGGACTTACCAAACAAGGTCTTGTGTACTTCTAGCATGGCCTTCTGTTTCGTGCTGCCACCCTTAACTCATTATTCCATATCATTAAACAGACTAGTCAAGTTTTTGCCAAAAATATCTTGAGCTCCTGCATTATGCTGATCCACTGCCTTCTCATGATCCAGTTTAGAATGGAGACCAAAGAAACCTTTTGTCGTGTCTTCAAGTATTTGAGGCCACACTATGTGACTTTTAAAAATAAATGTGGATAAGACGGATATGACCAAAGCAATCTAATGACAATATCTGTGCTTCATTAAAGACTTCTGCAGAGAACTAGTAAATTTTATATATAGTATCAGAAGAATTTTTTAAATGCATGCCAACGTTTATTTCTCCTCCGCTAGCCAACTGGACAAGGAAAACTGAGTTTACCAATCAATGTCCATCGTTATGCTCCCTCACCGATTTTTACCCAATATGTGTTACTCAGGCAGGAGACCCTGGTTCAGTTCCTGGGTCAGGAAGATCCGCTGGAGAAGGGATAGGCTACCCACTCCAGTTTTAGTGGGCTTTCCTTGTGGCTCAGTTGGTAAAGAATCATTCCTCTTTCACAAGACTAGCTCAACTCCTCTCAAAGCAAATACAGGATGGTAATAACTATGCAGGACAAAGCTGATTCTGTATATTTATAGTACTCACTCATGAGCTTGACAGAGGTACTAGATCTGTTACCACATTTCTTTTTCTAAGTAATAGCTGCATGTGCAGGTGAAAGTGGCTCAGTTCGTGCCTGACTCTTTGCGGCCCCAAGGTCTATAGAGTCCGTGGAATTCTCTAGGCCAGAATACTGGAGTGGGTAGCCTATCCCTTCTCCAGGGGATATTCCCGACCCAGGACTGAAAGCAGGTTTTTCTGCGTTGCAGGCAGATTCTTTACCAACTGAGCTAGTAGGGTTTCCCTGGTGGCTCAGTTGCTAAAGAATATCTGCAGAACTGTCTATCGATTTTGCATTAGCAAGTTGTCTGTTAGAAGGGCCAATCCTAAGCAGCTTCTGTGAGAAAACAGAAGCATGTCTGTCTGACTTGCTTCTCCGTGGAACTTTCACTTTTCTTGCGCTAGTGCACATCGCAAGTATTAGGTTCGGTTTCTAAGTGAGAAACTAATGGCTACATTCACAGCTGGCCACTGAGGTACTTAATGGGAGAGGCGAACCCAGCTCTGCCAAGCAGTAGCCGACATGAAATCAGCTAATTTCATTGTAGCCAAGTTCCTTGAATTTGTAGTGTTATTTGCTGTGTTCTTCAAGAAGATGCCTTCGCCCTGCCAGTAAGACATATTTCCATAACACATAGCCATGCACTCAATCGATGTGCATCCTCCAGTAAAGCCCAGCCCCGATGTCTTAGAGGAGCCTCTCTGCCCATTGTCATAAGCCAGTCTAATTTTGTGTGAGACCGTGAAAACTCAGTGCCTTTATTACGCTTGTGCTTCTGACGGGAGGTCTGAGAAGGCACTTCTGAAGGTTTATTCCTACCAGTCGTTGTCATGTTTATCGAGTCTTTATTTTATATTTTTTCTTATTTTTTACTTCTACCAGTTTCTTGCTACAAACCGGTCTCCCTCCACCCTCGTGCACACACGATCAGTCATGGAATCCCGTGGACTTCAGCCCACCAGACTCCTCTGTCCATGGATTTTTCCAGGCAAGAATACTGGAGTGGGTTTCCATTTCCTTCTCCATGTATGGAGTCTTTAAAAATTCCGTCACTGAGGTGTTGCTTCTCCACTTGTACATGCCCTTTCTCCCTAAGTGCAGTAGAAGTAATCCCCACTTCCCAACATGTCTGTCTTCCGACCTCTGCAGAATATATTGCTTGAGCTCACCACAGCGTCAGGATATTCTAGAAAGTATTCTGATTGCAGTCTCTTCAGGAGGTTACAAGTGCTTCAAACCTCAGGTATTTTACAAAGCACTTTTTAAAACCTGAGCTGAGAGGGATGTCAACACTCAGTGAAAGTCACAGGCTTCCATGGCCTTGACTTGATTATGGGTTGTGCTTTCATATTCATCGTGTTTCGTATACCAACTAAGATGTCACTGAGAATTTTTTTTTTTTTCTCATCGTTCTATCTTTCATGTTTATTTAGATATCCTATGGGTTTTCCTATATACCTTCCATTAGGGATGAGGGTCTTAAGTCATTAGAACTTACTGCAACTGACTTCCAGTTAGCTGTGTTAGGACAGGAAAAAGAATGACCAGCTGCTGGATTCTTAAGATTATGTACGAAAACATTATTCGTTTTCCTGTGTGCAGTCATCCGATTCTAACTTTCTGAAGTAGGCATTCAGAAAAATCACAAAACCGCCTAAGTACTAGGCGGTCTCCCATGCAAGTACTGACCAGGCCCGGCCCTACTCAATTTCCCAGATCAGAGGAGATAGGGCACGTTCAGGGTGCTATGGCCTTAGACCGAGGCGGCTGTCAGGTGCCCCAAGAGTTCCGCGATGCTCCTCCCTTGCGTTCTGAACTGCCCTTCGGGCCTGGGGCCACAGCTCTCGAGCTGGCACGCGCTGCACTTGAGCCGCATGACCCGCGACTGGACTCGGACCAACTAGGGCCGGCAGCTCGGGGGCCAGCGGAGGGCGCCACGGCCCCGCACACCGCCAGAACCGACCAGCACCCGTCTGGCCCGGCCGGGGCCTGGCGTGCCTGCGGGACCAAAGGTGGGGGGAGGAGGGGTGGGTAGAGCAGCAAGGACATCTCGGTGCCCCCTCACCCCCTGAACCCACCATCCCGTTCCCTGATGGATCCCAGATGGATCTTACTGATTCGTACAGGATCTAAGAGCTGTTCATGAAGCTGTGGTTCCCATCCACCCCATAGTCCCAATCCCATATACCCTCCTATCCCAGGTCCCAGGAAATGCCAAGTACTTCTCAGTCTTGGACCTTCAAGGTGCTTTCTTTTGCATTCCTCTCCATCCTGAATCCCAAAAACTCTTTGCTTTTGAGTGGCGGGACTTGGAAACAAGAGAGACCATACAACTCTCGACTGGACTCGACTACCCCAAGGGTTTAGGGACAGCCCTCATATCTTCGGGACTTCCTCGGGGAGAGAACTAAGGGAATTAACTTTAACAAACAGTAGTCTAATACAGTATGTGGATGACTTGCTCATAGCTAGGCCAGATTTTACCAGCTCTCAAATGGACACTATTTAAAACGCTAACTTTCCTGTATGAAAAGGGTTATCGAGTATCCCCCAAGTAGGCTCAGATTAGCTTAACCCAAGTAAAATATCTTGGATTTATAATTACGGAGAGAAAAAGAATGCCTGACCCCGAGGGGAGATCCCTCATCTTAAATACCCCGTACCCCCAAACAAAACAACAGCTTAGGGGATTTTGAGGAAGGACCGGGTTTTGCAGGATCTGGATTCCTAATTATGGCAATCTGGCCAGACCCCTATATGAAAATTTAAGGGGGAAAGAGGAAGAGCCACTCGACTGGCATGAGACCTGCAAGGTGGCCTTTAATGCCCTAAAAGAGTCCATCACTACAGCCCCAGCTTTAGTCCTCCTCAACCTGGAGAAGCCTTTTAGACTCTATGTTTCTGAAGGACAGGAACTGCTCTTGGGGTGTTAGAGCAGATGATGGGGCCCGTATTACAACCTGTGGCTTATCTCTCAAAATAACTAGATGAGGTGGCCAGAGGGTGGCCCACTTGCCTCCGGGCAGTAGCAGCCACCGCTCTTATGGTTAAGGAGACATCTCAGCTGACCCTGGGTCAGCCCACCACAGTGTATACGCCACACCGGGTGGAAGAAGTCTTGGAAACGAAAGGGGACAGGTGGATGACAGGGGGAAGGATCACCCAATACCAAGCCCTCCTCCTTGACACTCCAGAAATAAAGTTGAGGGTCTGCCAGACTTTAAATCCAGCAACCTTACTGCCAGATCCCCCTACCTCCCCTCTGGATCACCAATGGATACAAATCACAGACGAGTTATACTCTTCTCGCCGGGACCTATCAGAGACACCTTTATCTGACCCAGAGGAAAACTGGCACACAGATGGCAGCAGTTTTGTAGAAAAGGGAGAGAGGAAAGCAGGATATGCTGTAGCGAGCCTGGAAGAAACTAAGGAAAGTGGGTCTCTTCCCCCAGACACCTCAGCCCAGAAAGCTGAACTTTTTGCCCTGACAAGAGCTTTGGAGTTAGGAGAAGGAAAGAGGATTAATGTGTGTATGGACTCTAAGTATGCTTTCCTCATTCTGCATGCCCGTGCAGCAATTTGGAAAGAAAGAGGGATGCTCAGTGCCCGAAGCTCTGCTATAAAACACAAAGAGCTCATTCTCAGGCTCCTGGAGGCAGTCAAACTTCCTGCAAAATTAGCTGTCATCCACTGCAAGAGACACCAAAAGGGGCAAGAAAAAGAGGCTCAGGGTAATAGGAAAGCTGATCAAGAGGCAGGATGATCTGCCGGGGAAGCTACCTCTGCCACTGCTATCTGCCCCCTTTTCCCCAAGGAAACCCTGACTCCAGATTTTACCCCAGGGGGACATTCCCGATATGCTGAGCGGGGCTGGGAGATTGGGTCACATGGGTGGTTTCAGCCTGATCAGGCCCAAATAATACTCCCTGATTCTCAGGTTTAAAACATTACTAACTCCTTACATAAGAGCACCCATTTTGGAAAAGATAATCTAGAAATCTTGCTTAAGCCTATTCTCTCCCATCCGCAGTTAGCTAAGGTTGTTAAACAGGTCACACAAAATTGTGACACCTGTCTAAAAAATAACCCAAAAACCAGACCTCCTCTAATTACACCTGTCCAACATCGGGGATCATACCCAGGAGCGGACTGGCAAGTAGAATTACAGCCATGCCCAAAACCCAAGGGTTTTCTTACTTGCTAGTCTTTATTGACAGGATGGATCGAAGCATTCCCTACTGAGACTGAGAGAGCTACAGAAGTCTGTAAAGCTCTGCTGAAGGAGATAGTGCTGAAGGAGATAGTGCCTAGGTTTGTGCTGCCTCGGTCACTTCAGAGTGACAACGGGCCCTCACTTACAGCCACGATACCCCAGAACCTAGCCGCATGCTTAGGCATAAAATACCGGCTCTGCTCATCCTGGAGGCCTCAAGCTTCAGGAAAGGTAGAGAGAGCCAACCAGACTCTTAAAAGGGCTCTGGCTAAGCTATGTCAGAAACACATAATAAGTGGACACATATGCTGCCCATAGCCCTCATGAGGCTACGGACATCCCCCAAACGGCCACTATTGTTAAGTCCTTATGAAATGATGTATGGACGACCATTCTTAACTTCTGATTTGTTTCTTGATGAGGATGCCAAGACACTCTTAAAACATATAATTGACCTGGGAAGGTTTCAGCAAGAACTCCAACGGTATGGAGAACAAACCACAGGAAGACTTGAAAAATCCCCAGGTAAAGCCAGGGGATCAAGTATCAGTAAAGACCTGGCAAGAAAAAGGGAGTCCAAACCAGCTGTCCGAGAAATGGACAGGGCCATATCAGGTTGTTCTAGTGACTTCAACTGCTGTAAAAGTGAAGGGTCTATCTGCCTGGGTCCACAATTCTAGAATAAAACCCTATGGCCTACAGGAGGGGGAGACAGAAACTGAGACTCCAAAGCCAGAGGACAGCTATTCCTGTGAACCTGTTGAAGATCTCAGGCTCTTGTTCAAGCAGAACCCCATCAATCCTGCCTCAGATAAGTAAAATGCATCATATGATGTTCTTCCTCTTTCTAATCATATCTCCCTGTATGGCTATTGATCTCTCCCTAAACGAGGCATGTTCACTTGCAAACCACACTGCTTCTCAACTGAACCTAAGCAGCCCGGGCTGCATCTGCATTAATGACAAAGGTTGGGGGTATGTCCAACCCATCCCAGGGTATCACTATCAAAGGCCCACCCTTCCAGCCGAGCTATGGGCTGTTACTCAGCGCCCCCATGTGGTCGTAATATGGCCTTTTGGGGAAAGGGGGAAAAAAAACTTCATGTCTTGGTACCAGCAACAACTGTCTCTATTTACCCCCTGGATGACATCTGCAATCCCACCTGAGCCATTATTTTCTTTCATGACTAACATCCCCCAAATGACCTTCCTTATCTCTCTAAAAAGCCACTCCCTAACAGGGGTGTCAGTGAGAAATCTAGACGACTCACAATGTGGGGTGACCGTCACTATTGAAACTGATGGGAAAAACCGGGACAGGCCCTGCAGCTGGGAGACCAGCCGACGCCACCCCAGGCCAGCATGCGCCTGGCCCGGCCCGGGGCGCTTCCAGGACCCCGAGCGGCCTGGCGAGGCTGCGGGAGCTCTGGCGGGGGTTGGGGAGGGGGGTGGCTTGAGCGGGGTGGACGTCTCGGTGCCCCCCCACCCCCGGCCCCCCACCATCCCGTTCGCTGCTCAGGGTCACGTGGCTCCGGACCAGCGGGGCGTCGGCCCGGGACCGCGGTCCCCAGAGCCTCCTGCGGGCTTAGGGGCAGCCCAGCCGGGGCCCCAGGCGCCCATCCTGCCGGCTGTGCAAACACCCTGGAGTGCCTCAGCCCCGCCCTGTCCCCAAACCGAGGCCCGCCCTGCCCCCACGCCACGGGCCCAGCACAGGACCTTCCTGAGAGAGCGGACGAGCGACAGCCAGGCACACGGACAGGCACTCGCACGCACCCACGCCAGGTGAGACAGAGGCAGAAAGAGTCGAGGGTTCAGAGAGAGACTGGAAGACAGCGTGTGGGCAGGGGTGGCCTCGGGCAGGATGCCGGGCAGCTGCAGAGACCACCCGGCCCTGAGCAGCCAAAGCGATGGGGTCGGGGGGAGGCCACTGAGCAGCGGCGGGCCTGGAGAGGCCCAGGGTGGGAGGACACCTGAGATCTCCGCGCTCCGCGCCCCGCCCCCCTCCCCCCAACCCCCTGCACGCATGCCTCGCCGGGGCGCTCTGACACTAGTTTCTCTGGAGTTTTGTCACTTGAATTTCTCTCCCTCTGCTCAACTGAGTGATGACAGTGTATTGTACAGCTAGGTCATTTCCAAATAAATTAAGCTTAGTGTTTCACAGGACACCCGGACATGTATGGAGAGACCAGCACGGATGCATGGACACCAACCTTGGTAACTGGACAACCAATGGGAAATTACTGTCTGACTCAGGAGAGAGAAAGAAACCCGAACAGATGGAATGAAATGAACTGAAACACAGGCTTTGCAACTCACACCCTAATTCAATTACCAGAAAATAAACAACACTATAACCATTTTAGAAAAACAATAGACCTCTCCATGACCTTTGGTCGGGTGAGGAGTTCAAACACACAGCAAAAAAAAAGCCAACTTTTCCAAGTCGTGAATATGTTAGTTCACACATTGACTTTTACATTGAAATGTGTAACAAATGAACTTAAAATCATTGACTCACTACATAAGCATGGAAGTATTTTAAACATAAAATGTGTTCTATAGTATTCAGGAAGCACTTGGCACATCTGTACGTGTATCAGACCCAAAACTGGAACGTAGTGGAAGAGTCAGGATAGTCTAAAAATGAATCCCTAACTAAAAGGAACACACAGGATTACTGTAGATAAAAAAGGTTAAAGAAGAGAAGCTAGAAATCAGTCAATAAATGTCTTAGGGGTTAGCTTAGAGTGACTAGCCTCTGCGTGACTCTTTAAATTTTTCATGTTTGCAGCTTCCAAATTTTCCATGGTGAGAATAATACTTTCGCCTCCAAACCAGAGTGACTTGGGGACACAAAGGTAGAAGTCGATAATTTTCTTTGCCTATGTCTGAATATTTACAGTCAGAGGTAGAAAAGGAGTAGTCTGTCCCTTGTCTAGATGAGGTCAATCCCAAGGTGTGGGATGTCTCCAGCCCTGGTTTAGCCATAAATGTTCAACCAGTAAAGATTTCTCTGAGACCAAATGCTCCCTAGCCCTGGAAAAGACAATATCCCTTAAAACCAGAAGCTCTTGAGGGTCTTAGACCATTAGTTAACAAATACCGAGATACTGGAACTCGAATCAGCTGTGAGTCCCCCTGCAACACCCCAATGTTGCCCGTTCAAAAACCAGATGGATCTTACCGATTCGTCCAGGATCTAAGAGCTGTTAATGAAGCTGTGGTTCCCATCCACCCCATAATCCCAAACCCATATACCCTCCTATTCCAAGTCCCAGGAAATGCCAAGTACTTCTTAGTCTTGGACCCTCAAGGTGCTTTCTTTTGCATTCCTCTCCATCCTGAATCCCAAAAACTCTTTGCTTTTGAGTGGCAGGACTTGGAAACAAGAGAGACCCTACAGCTCTCCACTAGACTTGACTACCCCAAGGGTTTAGGGACAACCCTCATATCTTCGGGACTTCCTCGGGGAGAGAACTAAGGGAATTAACTTTAACAAACAGTAGTCTAATACAGTATGTGGATGACTTGCTCATAGCTAGGCCAGATTTTACCAGCTCTCAAATGGACACTATTTAAAACGCTAACTTTCCTGTATGAAAAGGGTTATCGAGTATCCCCCAAGTAGGCTCAGATTAGCTTAACCCAAGTAAAATATCTTGGATTTATAATTACGGAGAGAAAAAGAATGCCTGACCCCGAGGGGAGATCCCTCATCTTAAATACCCCGTACCCCCAAACAAAACAACAGCTTAGGGGATTTTGAGGAAGGACCGGGTTTTGCAGGATCTGGATTCCTAATTATGGCAATCTGGCCAGACCCCTATATGAAAATTTAAGGGGGAAAGAGGAAGAGCCACTCGACTGGCATGAGACCTGCAAGGTGGCCTTTAATGCCCTAAAAGAGTCCATCACTACAGCCCCAGCTTTAGTCCTCCCCAACCTGGAGAAGCCTTTTAGACTCTATGTTTCTGAAGGACAGGAACTGCTCTTGGGGTGTTAGAGCAGATGATGGGGCCCGTATTACAACCTGTGGCTTATCTCTCAAAATAACTAGATGAGGTGGCCAGAGGGTGGCCCACTTGCCTCCGGGCAGTAGCAGCCACCGCTCTTATGGTTAAGGAGACATCTCAGCTGACCCTGGGTCAGCCCACCACAGTGTATACGCCACACCGGGTGGAAGAAGTCTTGGAAACGAAAGGGGACAGGTGGATGACAGGGGGAAGCATCACCCAATACCAAGCCCTCCTCCTTGACACTCCAGAAATAAAGTTGAGGGTCTGCCAGACTTTAAATCCAGCAACCTTACTGCCAGATCCCCCTACCTCCCCTCTGGATCACCAATGGATACAAATCACAGACGAGTTATACTCTTCTCGCCGGGACCTATCAGAGACACCTTTATCTGACCCAGAGGAAAACTGGCACACAGATGGCAGCAGTTTTGTAGAAAAGGGAGAGAGGAAAGCAGGATATGCAGTAGCGAGCCTGGAAGAAACTAAGGAAAGTGGGTCTCTTCCCCCAGACACCTCAGCCCAGAAAGCTGAACTTTTTGCCCTGACAAGAGCTTTGGAGTTAGGAGAAGGAAAGAGGATTAATGTGTGTATGGACTCTAAGTATGCTTTCCTCATTCTGCATGCCCGTGCAGCAATTTGGAAAGAAAGAGGGATGCTCAGTGCCCGAAGCTCTGCTATTAAACACAAAGAGCTCATTCTCAGGCTCCTGGAGGCAGTCAAACTTCCTGCAAAATTAGCTGTCATCCACTGCAAGAGACACCAAAAGGGGCAAGAAAAAGAGGCTCAGGGTAATAGGAAAGCTGATCAAGAGGCAGGATGATCTGCCGGGGAAGCTACCTCTGCCACTGCTATCTGCCCCCTTTTCCCCAAGGAAACCCTGACTCCAGATTTTACCCCAGGGGGACATTCCCGATATGCTGAGCGGGGCTGGGAGATTGGGTCACATGGGTGGTTTCAGCCTGATCAGGCCCAAATAATACTCCCTGATTCTCAGGTTTAAAACATTACTAACTCCTTACATAAGAGCGCCCATTTTGGAAAAGATAATCTAGAAATCTTGCTTAAGCCTATTCTCTCCCATCCGCAGTTAGCTAAGGTTGTTAAACAGGTCACACAAAATTGTGACACCTGTCTAAAAAATAACCCAAAAACCAGACCTCCTCTAATTACACCTGTCCAACATCGGGGATCATACCAAGGAGCGGACTGGCAAGTAGAATTACAGCCATGCCCAAAACCCAAGGGTTTTCTTACTTGCTAGTCTTTATTGACACATTCACAGGATGGATCGAAGCATTCCCTACTGAGACTGAGAGAGCTACAGAAGTCTGTAAAGCTCTGCTGAAGGAGATAGTGCCTAGGTTTGTGCTGCCTCGGTCACTTCAGAGTGACAACGGGCCCTCACTTACAGCCACGATACCCCAGAACCTAGCCGCATGCTTAGGCATAAAATACCGGCTCCGCTCATCCTGGAGGCCTCAAGCTTCAGGAAAGGTAGAGAGAGCCAACCAGACTCTTAAAAGGGCTCTGGCTAAGCTATGTCAGAAACACATAATAAGTGGACACATATGCTGCCCATAGCCCTCATGAGGCTACGGACATCCCCCAAACGGCCACTATTGTTAAGTCCTTATGAAATGATGTATGGACGACCATTCTTAACTTCTGATTTGTTTCTTGACGAGGATGCCAATACACTCTTAAAACATATAATTGACCTGGGAAGGTTTCAGCAAGAACTCCAACGGTATGGAGAACAAACCACAGGAAGACTTGAAAAATCCCCAGGTAAAGCCAGGGGATCAAGTATCAGTAAAGACCTGGCAAGAAAAAGGGAGTCCAAACCAGCTGTCTGAGAAATGGACAGGGCCATATCAGGTTGTTCTAGTGACTTCAACTGCTGTAAAAGTGAAGGGTCTATCTGCCTGGGTCCACAATTCTAGATTAAAACCCTATGGCCTACAGGAGGGGGAGACAGAAACTGAGACTCCAAAGCCAGAGGACAGCTATTCCTGTGAACCTGTTGAAGATCTCAGGCTCTTGTTCAAGCAGAACCCCATCAATCCTGCCTCAGATAAGTAAAATGCATCATATGATGTTCTTCCTCTTTCTAATCATATCTCCCTGTATGGCTATTGATCTCTCCCTAAACGAGGCATGTTCACTTGCAAACCACACTGCTTCTCAACTGAACCTAAGCAGCCCGGGCTGCATCTGCATTAATGACAAAGGTTGGGGGTATGTCCAACCCATCCCAGGGTATCACTATCAAAGGCCCACCCTTCCAGCCGAGCTATGGGCTGTTACTCAGCGCCCCCATGTGGTCGTAATATGGCCTTTTGGGGAAAGGGGGAAAAAAAACTTCATGTCTTGGTACCAGCAACAACTGTCTCTATTTACCCCCTGGATGACATCTGCAATCCCACCTGAGCCATTATTTTCTTTCATGACTAACATCCCCCAAATGACCTTCCTTATCTCTCTAAAAAGCCACTCCCTAACAGGGGTGTCAGTGAGAAATCTAGACGACTCACAATGTGGGGTGACCGTCACTGTTGAAACTGATGGGAAAAACCGGGACAGGCCCTGCAGCTGGGAGACCAGCCGACGCCACCCCAGGCCAGCATGCGCCTGGCCCGGCCCGGGGCGCTTCCAGGACCCCGAGCGGCCTGGCGAGGCTGCGGGAGCTCTGGCGGGGGTTGGGGAGGGGGGTGGCTTGAGCGGGGTGGACGTCTCGGTGCCCCCCCACCCCCGGCCCCCCACCATCCCGTTCGCTGCTCAGGGTCACGTGGCTCCGGACCAGCGGGGCGTCGGCCCGGGACCGCGGTCCCCAGAGCCTCCTGCGGGCTTAGGGGCAGCCCAGCCGGGGCCCCAGGCGCCCATCCTGCCGGCTGTGCAAACACCCTGGAGTGCCTCAGCCCCGCCCTGTCCCCAAACCGAGGCCCGCCCTGCCCCCACGCCACGGGCCCAGCACAGGACCTTCCTGAGAGAGCGGACGAGCGACAGCCAGGCACACGGACAGGCACTCGCACGCACCCACGCCAGGTGAGACAGAGGCAGAAAGAGTCGAGGGTTCAGAGAGAGACTGGAAGACAGCGTGTGGGCAGGGGTGGCCTCGGGCAGGATGCCGGGCAGCTGCAGAGACCACCCGGCCCTGAGCAGCCAAAGCGATGGGGTCGGGGGGAGGCCACTGAGCAGCGGCGGGCCTGGAGAGGCCCAGGGTGGGAGGACACCTGAGATCTCCGCGCTCCGCGCCCCGCCCCCCTCCCCCCAACCCCCTGCACGCATGCCTCGCCGGGGCGCTCTGACACTAGTTTCTCTGGAGTTTTGTCACTTGAATTTCTCTCCCTCTGCTCAACTGAGTGATGACAGTGTATTGTACAGCTAGGTCATTTCCAAATAAATTAAGTTTAGTGTTTCACAGGACACCCGGACATGTATGGAGAGACCAGCACGGATGCATGGACACCAACCTTGGTAACTGGACAACCAATGGGAAATTACTGTCTGACTCAGGAGAGAGAAAGAAACCCGAACAGATGGAATGAAATGAACTGAAACACAGGCTTTGCAACTCACACCCTAATTCAATTACCAGAAAATAAACAACACTATAACCATTTTAGAAAAACAATAGACCTCTCCATGACCTTTGGTCGGGTGAGGAGTTCAAACACACAGCAAAAAAAAAGCCAACTTTTCCAAGTCGTGAATATGTTAGTTCACACATTGACTTTTACATTGAAATGTGTAACAAATGAACTTAAAATCATTGACTCACTACATAAGCATGGAAGTATTTTAAATATAAAATATATTCTATAGTATTCAGGAAGCACTTGGCACATCTCTAAGTGTATTAGACCCAAAACTGGAACGTAGTGGAAGAGTCAGGATAGTCTAAAAATGAATCCCTAACTAAAAGGAACACACAGGATTACTGTAGATAAAAAAGGTTAAAGAAGAGAAGCTAGAAATCAGTTAATAAATGTCTTAGGGGTTAGCTTAGAGTGACTAGCCTCTGCGTGACTCTTTAAATTTTTCATGTTTGCAGCTTCCAAATTTTCCATTTTGAGAATAATACTTTCGCCTCCAAATGAGAGTGACTTGGGGACACAAAGGGAGAAGTCGATAATATTCTTTGCCTATGTCTGAATATTTACAGTCAGAGGCAGAAAAGGAGGAGTCTGTCCCATGTCTAGATGATGTCAATCCCCAGGTGTGGGATGTCTCCAGCCCTGGTTTAGCCATAAATATTCCACCAGTAAAGATTTCTCTGAGACCAAATGCTCTCTAGCCCTGGAAAAGACAATATCCCTTAAAACCAGTAGCTCTTGACGGTCTTAAACCATTAGTTAACAAATACCGAGATACTGGAACTCGAATCAGCTGTGAGTCCCCCTGCAACACCCCAATCTTGCCCGTTCAAAAACCAGATGGATCTTACCGATTCATCCAGGATCTAAGAGCTGTTAATGAAGCTGTGGTTCCCATCCACCCCATAGTCCCAAACCCATATACCCTCCTATCCAAAGTCCCAGGAAATGCCAAGTACTTCTCAGTTTTGGACCTCCAAGGTGCTTTCTTTTGCATGCCTCTCCATCCTGAATCCCAAAAACTCTTTGCTTTTGAGTGGCGGGACTTGGAAACAAGAGAGACCATACAACTCTCGACTGGACTCGACTACCCCAAGGGTTTAGGCACAGCCCTCATATCTTCGGGACTTCCTCGGGGAGAGAACTAAGGGAATTAACTTTAACAAACAGTAGTCTAATACAGTATGTGGATGACTTGCTGATAGCTAGGCCAGATTTTACCAGCTCTCAAATGGACACTATTTAAAACGCTAACTTTCCTGTATGAAAAGGGTTATCGAGTATCCCCAAGTAGGCTCAGATTAGCTTAACCCAAGTAAAATACCTTGGATTTATAATTACGGAGAGAAAAAGAATGCCTGACCCCGAGGGGAGATCCCTCATCTTAAATACCCCGTAGCCCAAACAAAACAACAGCTTAGGGTATTTTTAGGAAGGACCGGGTTTTGCAGGATCTGGGTTCCTAATTATGGCAATCTGGCCAGACCCCTATATGAAAATTTAAGGGGGAAAGAGGAAGAGCCACTCAACTGGCATGAGACCTGCAAGGTTGCCTTTAATGCCCTAAAAGAGTCCATCACTACAGCCCCAGCTTTAGGCCTCCCCAACCTGGAGAAGCCTTTTAGACTCTAGGTTTCTGGAAGGACAGGAACTGCTCTTGGGGTGTTAGAGCAGATGATGGGGCCCGTATTACAACCTGTGGCTTATCTCTCAAAATAACTAGATGAGGTGGCCAGAGGGTGGCCCACTTGTCTCCGGGCAGTAGTAGCCACCGCTCTTATGGTTAAGGAGGCATCTAAGCTGACCCTGGGTCAGCCCACCACAGTGTATACGCCTCACCGGGTGAAAGCAGTCTGGGAAACGAAAGGGGACAGGAGGATGACAGGGGGAAGGATCACCCAATACCAAGCCCTCCTCCTTGACACTCCAGAAATAAAGTTGAGGGTCTGCCAGACTTTAAATCCAGCAACCTTACTGCCAGATCCCCCTACCTCCCCTCTGGATCACCAATGCACACAAATCACAGGCAAGTTATACTCTTCTCGCCGGGACCTATCAGAGACACCTTTTTCTGACCCAGAGGAAAACTGGCACACAGATGGCAGCAGTTTTGTAGAAAAGGGAGAGAGGAAAGCAGGATAAGCTGTAGTGAGCCTGGAAGAAACTAAGGAAAGTGGATCTCTTCCCCAGACACCTCAGCCCAGAATGCTGAACTTTTTGCCCTGACAAGAGCTTTGGAGTTAGGAGAAGGAAAGAGGATTAATGTGTGTATGGACTCTAAGTATGCTTTCCTCATTCTGCATGCCCGTGCAGCAATTTGGAAAGAAAGAGGGATGCTCAGTGCCCGAAGCACTGCTATTAAACACAAAGAGCTCATTCTCAGGCTCCTGGAGGCAGTCAAACTTCCTGGAAAATTAGCTGTCATCCACTGCAAGAGTCACCAAAAGGGGCAAGAAAAAGAGGCTCAGGGAAATAGGAAAGCTGATCAAGAGGCAGGACGAGCTGCCGGGGAAGCTACCTCTGCCACTGCTATCTGCCCCCTTTTCCCCAAGGAAACCCTGACTCCAGATTTTACCCCAGGGGGACATTCCCGATATGCTGAGCGGGGCTGGGAGATTGGGTCACATGGGTGGTTTCAGACTGATCAGGCCCAAATAATACTCCCTGATTCTCAGGTTTAAAACATTACTAACTCCTTACATAAGAGCGCCCATTTTGGAAAAGATAATCTAGAAATCTTGCTTAAGCCTATTCTCTCCCATCCGCAGTTAGCTAAGGTTGTTAAACAGGTCACACAAAATTGTGACACCTGTCTAAAATATAACCCAAAAACCAGACCTCCTCTAATTACACCTGTCCATCACTGGGGATCATACCCAGGAGTGGACTGGCAAGTAGAATTTACAGCCATGCCCAAGACCCAAGGGTTTTCTTACTTGCTAGTCTTTAATGACACATTCACAGGATGGATCGAAGCGTTCCCTACTGAGACTGAGAGAGCTACAGAAGTCTGTAAAGCTCTGCTGAAGGAGATAGTGCCTAGGTTTGGGCTGCCTCGGTCACTTCAGAGTGACAACGGGCCCTCACTTACAGCCACGATACCCCAGAACCTAGCCGCATGCTTAGGCATAAAATACCAGCTCCGCTCACCCTGAAGGCCTCAAGCTTCAGGAAAGGTAGAGAGAGCCAACCAGACTCTTAAAAGGGCTCTGGCTAAGCTATGTCAGAAACACATAATAAGTGGACACATATGCTGCCCATAGCCCTCATGAGGCTACGGACATCCCCCAAACGGCCACTATTGTTAAGTTCTTATGAAATGATGTATGGACGACCATTCTTAACTTCTGATTTGGTTCTTGACGAGGATGCCAATACACTCTTAAAACATATAATTGACCTGGGAAGGTTTCCGCAAGAACTCCAACGGTATGGAGAACAAACCACAGGAAGACTTGAAAAATCCCCAGGTAAAGCCAGGGGATCAAGTATCAGTAAAGACCTGGCAAGAAAAAGGGAGTCCAAACCAGCTGTATGAGAAATGGACAGGGCCATATCAGGTTGTTCCAGTGACTTCAACTGCTGTAAAAGTGAAGGGTCTATCTGCCTGGGTCCACAATTCTAGAATAAAACCCTATGGCCTACAGGAGGGGGAGACAGAAACTGAGACTCCAAAGCCAGAGGACAGCTATTCCTGTGAACCTGTTGAAGATCTCAGGCTCTTGTACAAGCAGAACCCCATCAATCCTGCCTCAGATAAGTAAAATGCATCATATGATGTTCTTCTTCTTTCTAATCATATCTCCCTGTATGGCTATTGATCTCTCCCTAAACGAGGCATGTTCACTTGCAAACCACACTGCTTCTCAACTGAACCTAAGCAGCCTGGGCTGCATCTACATTAATGACAAAGTTTGGGGGTATGTCCAACCCATCCCAGGGTATCAATATCAAAGGCCCAAACTTCAAGCCGAGCTATGGGCTGTTACTCAGCGCCCCCACGTGGTCATAATATGGCCTTTTGGGGAAAGGGGGAAAAAAAACTTCATGTTTTGGTACCAGCAACAACTGTCTCTATTTACCCCATGGATGACATCTGCAATCCCACCTGAGCCCTTATTTTCTCTCATGACTAACATCCCCCAAGTGACCTTCCCTATCTCTCTAAAAAGCGACTCCCTAACAGGGGAGTCAGTGAGAAATCTAGACGACTCACAATGTAGGGTGACCGTCACTGTTGAAACTGATGGGAAAAACCGGGACAGGCCCTGCAGCTGGGAGACCAGCCGACGCCACTCCGGGCCAGCACGCTCCTGGCCCGGTCCGGGGCGCTTCCCGGATCCCGAGCGGGCTGGCGAGGCTGCGGGAGCTCTGGCGGGGGTTGTGGAGGGGGGTGGCTTGAGCGGGGAGGATGTCTCGGTGCCCCCCCACCCCCCGCCCCCCACCATCCCTTTCACTGCTCAGGGTCACGTGGCTCCGGACGAGCGGGGCGTCGGCCCGGGGCCGCGTTCCCCGGAGACTCCTGCGGGCTTAGGGGCAGCCCAGCCTGGGCCCCAGGCGCCCATCCTGCCGGCTGTGCAAACCCCCTGGTGTGCCTCAACCCCGCCCTGTCCCCAAACCGAGGCCCGCCCTGCCCCCACGCCATGGGCCCAGCACAGGACCTTCCTGAGAGAGCGGACGAGCGACAGCCAGGCACACGGACAGGCACTCGCACGCACCCACGCCAGGTGAGACAGAGGCAGAAAGAGTCGAGGGTTCAGAGAGAGACTGGAAGACAGCGTGTGGGCAGGGGGGGCCTCGGGCAGGGTGCCGGGCATGTTCAGAGACCACCCGGCCCTGAGCAGCCAAAGCGATGGGGGCGGGGGGAGGCCACTGAGCAGCGGCGGGCCTGGAGAGGCCCAGGGTGGGAGGACACCTGAGATATCTGCGCTCCGCGCCCCGCCCCCCTCCCCCCAACCGCCTGCACGCATGCCACGCCGGGGCGCTCTGACACTAGCTTCTCTGGAGTTTTGTCACTTGAATTTCTCTCCCTCTGCTCAACTGAGTGATGACAGTGTATTGAACAGCTAGGTCATTTCCAAATAAATTAAGCTTAGTGTTTCACAGGACACGCGGACATGAATGCAGAGACGAGCACGGATGCATAGACACCAACCTTGGTAACTGGACAACCAATGGGAAATTACTGTCTGACTCAGGAGAGAGAAAGAAACCCGAACTGATGGAATGAAATGAACAGAAACACAAGCTTTGCAACTCACACCCTAATTCAATTACCAGAAAATAACAACACTATAACCATTTTAGAAAAACAATAGACCTCTCCATGACCTTTGGTTCGGTGAGGAGTTCAAACACACAGCAAAAAAAGCCAACTTTTCCAAGTCGTGAATATGTTAGTTCACACATTGATTTTTATTTTGAAATGTGTAACAAATAAACTTAAAATCATTGACTCACTACATAAGCATGGAAGTATTTTAAATATAAAATATGTTCTATAGTATTCTGGAAGCACTTGGCACATCTCTAAGTGTATCAGACCCAAAACTGGAACGTAGTGGAAGAGTCAGGATAGTCTAAAAATGAATCCCTAACTAAAAGGAACACACAGGATTACTGTAGATAAAAAAGGTGAAAGAAGAGAAGCTAGAAATCAGTCAATAAATGTCTAAGGGGTTAGCTTAGAGTGACTAGCCTCTGCGTGACACTTTAAATTTTTCATGTTTGCAGCTTCCAAATTTTCCATTTTGAGAATAATACTTTCGCCTCCAAACCAGAGTGACTTGGGGACACAAAGGTAGAAGTCGATAATTTTCTTTGCCTATATCTGAATATTTACAGTCAGAGGTAGAAAAGGAGGAGTCTGTCCCTTGTCTAGATGATGTCAATCCCCAGGTGTGGGATGTCTCCAGCCCTGGTTTAGCCATAAATGTTCAACCAGTAAAGATTTCTCTGAGACCAAATGCTCCCTAGCCCTGGAAAAGACAATATCCCTTAAAACCAGTAGCTCTTGAGGGTCTTAAACAATTAGTTAACAAATACCGAGATACTGGAACTCGAATCAGCTGTGAGTCCCCCTGCAACACACCAATCTTGCCCGTTCAAAAACCCGATGGATCTTACCGATTCGTCCAGGATCTAAGAGCTGTTAATGAAGCTGTGGTTCCCATCCACCCCATAGTCCCAAACCCATATACCCTCCTATCCCAAGTCCCAGGAAATGCCAAGTACTTCTCAGTCTTGGACCTTCAAGGTGCTTTCTTTTGCATGCCTCTCCATCCTGAATCCCAAAAACTCTTTGCTTTTGAGTGGCGGGACTTGGAAACAAGAGAGACCATACAACTCTCGACTGGACTCGACTACCCCAAGGGTTTAGGCACAGCCCTCATATCTTCGGGACTTCCTCGGGGAGAGAACTAAGGGAATTAACTTTAATAAACAGTAGTCTAATACAGTATGTGGATGACTTGCTCATAGCTAGGCCAGATTTTACCAGCTCTCAAATGGACATTTTTTAAAACGCTAAATTTCCTGTATGAAAAGGGTTATCGAGTATCCCCCAAGTAGGCTCAGATTAGCTTAACCCAAGTAAGATACCTTGGATTTATAATTACGGAGAGAAAATGAATGCCTGACCCCGAGGGGAGATCCCTCATCTTAAATACCCCGTACCCCCAAACAAAACAACAGCTTAGGGGATTTTTAGGAAGGACCGGGTTTTGCAGGATCTGGGTTCCTAATTATGGCAATCTGGCCAGACCCCTATATGATAATTTAAGGGGGAAAGACGAAGAGCCACTCGACTGGCATGAGACCTGCAAGGTGGCCTTTAATGTCCTAAAAGAGTCCATCACTACAGCCCCAGCTTTAGGCCTCCCCAACCTGGAGAAGCCTTTTAGACTCTATGTTTCTGGAAGGACAGGAACTGCACTTGGGGTGTTAGAGCAGATGATGGGGCCCGTATTACAGCCTGTGACTTATCTCTCAAAATAACTAGATGAGGTGGCCAGAGGGTGGCCCACTTGCCTCCGGGCAGTAGCAGCCACTGCTCTTATGGTTAAGGAGGCATCTAAGCTGACCCTGGGTCAGCCCACCACAGTGTATACGCCTCACCGGGTGCAAGCAGTCTTGGAAACGAAAGGGGACAGGTGGATGACAAGGGGAAGGATCACCCAATACCAAGCCCTACTCCTTGACACTCCAGAAATAAAGTTGAGGGTCTGACAGACTTTAAATCCAGCAACCATACTGCCAGATCCCCCTACCTCCCCTCTGGATCACCAATGCATACAAATCACAGACGAGTTATACGCTTCTCGCCGGGACCTATCAGAGAAACCTTTATCTGACCCAGAGGAGAACTGGCACACAGATGGCAGCAGTTTTGTAGAAAAGGGAGAGAGGAAAGCAGAATATGCTGTAGTGAGCCTGGAAGAACCTAAGGAAAGTGGGTCTCTTCCCCCAGACACCTCAGCCCAGAAAGCTGAACTTTTTGCCCTGACAAGAGCTTTGGAGTTAGGAGAAGGAAAGAGGATTAATGTGTGTATGGACTCTAAGTATGCTTTCCTCATTCTGCATGCCCATGCAGCAATTTGGAAAGAAAGAGGGATGCTCAGTGCCCGAAGCTCTGCTATTAAACACAAAGAGCTCATTCTCAGGCTCCTGGAGGCAGTCAAACTTCCTGCAAAATTAGCTGTCATCCACTGCAAGTGTCACCAAAAGGGGCAAGAAAAAGAGGCTCAGGGAAATAGGAAAGCTGATCAAGAGGCAGGACGAGCTGCCGGGGAAGCTACCTCTGCCACTGCTATCTGCCCCCTTTTCCCCAAGGAAACCCTGACTCCAGATTTTACCCCAGGGGGACATTCCCGATATGCTGAGCGGGGCTGGGAGATTGGGTCACATGGGTGGTTTCAGCCTGATCAGGCCCAAATAATACTCCCTGATTCTCAGGTTTAAAACATTACTAACTCCTTACATAAGAGCGCCCATTTTGGAAAAGATAATCTAGAAATCTTGCTTAAGCCTATTCTCTCCCATCCCCAGTTAGCTAAGGTTGTTAAACAAGCCACACAAAAGTGTGACACCTGTCTAAAAAATAACCCAAAAACCAGACCTCCTCTAATTACACCTGTCCAACATCGGGGATCATACCCAGGAGCGGACTGGCAAGTAGAATTTACAGCCATGCCCAAGACCCAAGCGTTTTCTTACTTGCTAGTCTTTATTGACACATTCACAGGATGGATCGAAGCGTTCCCTACTGAGACTGAGAGAGCTACAGAAGTCTGTAAAGCTCTGCTGAAGGAGATAGTGCCTAGGTTTGGGCTGCCTCGGTCACTTCAGAGTGACAACGGGCCCTGACTTACAGCCACGATACCCCAGAACCTAACCGCATGCTTAGGCATAAAATACCGACTCCGCTCATCCTGGAGGCCTCAAGCTTCAGGAAAGGTAGAGAGAGCCAACCAGACTCTTAAAAGGGCTCTGGCTAAGCTATGTCAGAAACACATAATAAGTGGACACATATGCTGCCCATAGCCCTCATGAGGCTACGGACATCCCCCAAACGGCCACTATTGTTAAGTCCTTATGAAATGATGTATGGACGACCATTCTTAACTTCTGATTTGGTTCTTGACGAGGATGCCAATACACTCTTAAAACATATAATTGACCTGGGAATGTTTCCGCAAGAACTCCAACGGTATGGAGAACAAACCACAGGAAGACTTGAAAAATCCCCAGGTAAAGCCAGGGGATCAAGTATCAGTAAAGACCTGGCAAGAAAAAGGGAGTCCAAACCAGCTGTCCGAGAAATGGACAGGGCCATATCACGTTGTTCTAGTGACTTCAACTGCTGTAAAAGTGAAGGGTCTATCTGCCTGGATCCACAATTCTAGAATAAAACCCTATGGCCTACAGGAGGGGGAGACAGAAACTGAGACTCCAAAGCCAGAGGACAGCTATTCCTGTGAACCTGTTGAAGATCTCAGGCTCTTGTTCAAGCAGAACCCCATCAATCCTGCCTCAGATAAGTAAAATGCATCATATGATGTTCTTCCTCTTTCTAATCATATCTCCCTGTATGGCTATTGATCTCTCCCTAAACGAGGCATGTTCACTTGCAAACCACACTGCTTCTCAACTCAACCTAAGCAGCCCGGGCTGCATCTGCATTAATGACAAAGGTTGGGAGTATGTCCAACCCATCCCAGGGTATCAATATCAAAGGCCCACCCTTCCAGCCGAGCTATGGGCTGTTACTCAGCGCCCCCATGTGGTCGTAATATGGCCTTTTGGGAAAAGGGGGGAAAAAAACTTCATGTCTTGGTACCAGCAACAACTGTCTCTATTTACCCCCTGGATGACATCTGCAATCCCACCTGAGCCCTTATTTTCTCTCATGACTAACATCCCCCAAGTGACCTTCCCTATCTCTCTAAAAAGCCACTCCCTAACAGGGGTGTCAGTGAGAAATCTAGACGACTCACAAAGTGGGGTGACCGTCACTGTTGAAACTGATGGGAAAAACCGGGACAGGCCCTGGAGCTGGGAGACCAGCCGACGCCACCCCCGGCCAGCACGCGCCTGGCCCGGCCCGGGGCGCTTCCCGGACACCTAGCGGCCTGGCGAGGCTGCGGGAGCTCTGGCGGGGGTTGGGGATGGGGGTGGCTTGAGCGGGGAGGACGTCTCGTTACCCCCCCACCCCCCGCCCCCCACCATCCCGTTCGCTGCTCAGGGTCACGTGGCTCCGGATGAGCGGGGCGTCGGCCCGGGGCCGCGGTCCCCGGAGTCTCCTGCGGGCTTAGGGGCAGCGCAGCCGGAGCCCCAGGCGCACATCCTGCCGGCTGTGCAAACCCCTGGAGTGCCTCAGCCCCGCCCTGTCCCCAAACCAAGGCCGGCCCTGCCCCCACGCCACAGGCCCAGCACAGGACCTTCCTGAGAGAGCGGACGAGCGACAGCCAGGCACACGGACAGGCACTCGCACGCACCCACGTCAGGTGAGACAGAGGCAGAAAGAGATGAGGGTTCAGAGAGAAATCGGAAGAGAGCGTGTGGGCAAGGGGGGCTTCGGGCAGGATGCCGGGCAGCTTCAGAGACCACCCGGCCCTGAGCAGCAAACGCGATGGGGGCGGGGGGAGGCTGCCGAGCAGAGGCAGGCCTGCAGAGGCCCAGGTTGGGAGGGCACCTGAGATATCCGCGGTCCGCGCCCCTCCCACCCCAACCCCCTGAACGCACGCCCCTCTCCGACGAAAGCTTCTCCGGAGTTTGATCACCTGAATTTCTATCCTTGTGCTCAACTGAGTGATGACAGTATATTGCACAGCTAGGTCATTTCCAAATAAATTAAGCTTAGTGTTTCACAGGACACCCGGACATGAATGCAGAGACCAGCACGGATGCATGGACACCAACCTTGGTAACTGGACAACCAATGTGAAATTACTGTCTGACTCAGGAGAGAGAAAGAAACCCGAACAGATGGAAAAATTGAACAGAAACACAAACTTTGCAACTCACACCCCAAATCAATTACTGAAAAAAACAACAACACTATAACCATTTTAGAAAAACAATAGACCTCTCCATGACCTTGGTCCGGTGAGGAATTCTTACACACAACAAAAAAAGCCACCTTTTCCAAATCTAGAATATGTTAGTTCACACATTGATTTTACATTGAAATGTGTAACAAATAAACTTAAAATCATTGACTCACTACATACGCATGGAAGTATTTTAAACATAAAATATGTTCTATAGTATTCAGGAAGCACTTGGCACATCTGTAAGTGTATCAGACCCCAAACTGGAACTTAATGGAAGAGTCAGGATAGTCTAAAAATGAATCCCTAACTAAAAGGAATACACAGGATTACGTAGATCAAAAATGTTAAAGAAGAGAAACTAGAAATCAGTCAATAAATGTTTTAGGGATTAGCCTAGAGTGACTAGCCTCTGCGTTACTTTTTAAATTTTTCATGTTTGCATCTTTTCAATTTTCCATGCTGAGAATAATACTTTCATATCAGTTTCGAGATCAGTCTCACACTAAAGACAGTAAGAGTGGAATAAGAAATAAGAAATGCTTGGGGGGGGGGGGGAAGAAATGCTTAACTAAAGGTGGTACTGATGAAATTATTTGCAGGGCAGCCAAGGAGTCACAGATGTAGAGAACAGACTTATGGACACGGGCAGGGCGGAGGAAGGAGAGGGTGAGATGAATGCAGAGAAACATGGAAACATAGTACCATACGTTAAAAGAGATGCCAATGAAATTTGCTGTATGACTCAGGGGACTCAAAGAGGGGTTCTGCAACAAGCTAGAGTGGTGGAATGGGGAGGAGGAGACGGGAGAGAGGTTCAGGAGGGAGGAGACCTATGTAAACCTGTGGCTCATTCACGTTGATGTTTGGCAAAAAAATTCTGTAAAGCAACTATCCTTCAATTGAAAGAAAAAGTCATGTTTGGACTTACCAAACAAGGTCTTGTGTACTTCTAGCATGGCCTTCTGTTTCGTGCTGCCATCCTTAATTCATTCTTCCATATCATTAAACAGACTAGTCAAGTTTTTCCCAAAAACATCTTGAGCTCCTGCATCATGCTGATCAACTGCCTTCTCTCGATCCAGTATAGAATGGAGACCAAAGAAACCTTTTGTCGTTTCTTCAAGTGATTGAAGCCACTCTATGTGATTTTAAAAAATAAATGTGGATAAGACGGATATGACCAAAGCAATCTAATGACAATATCTGTGCTTCATTAAAGACTTCTGCAGAGAACTAGTAAATTTTTTGTATAGTATCAGAAGAATTTTTTAAATCCACACCAACATTTCTTTCGCCTCCGCTAGCCATCTAGACAAGGAAAACTGATTTTACCAATCAATGTCCCTAGTTCTGCTCCCTCACCGATTTTTACGCAATATGTGTTACTCAGGCAGGAGACCCTGGTTCAATTCCTGGATCAGGAAGATCCGCTGGAGAAGGGATAGGCTACCCACTCCAGGATTAGTGGGCTTCCCTTGTGGCTCAGTTGATAAAGAATCATTCCTCTGTTCCAAGAGTAGCTCAACTCCTCTCAAATCAATTACAGGACGGTAGTCACTATGCAGGACAAAGATGATTCTGTACATTTATACTACTCGCTCATGAGCTTGACAGAGGTTCTAGATCTGTTACCACATTTTTTCTTTTTAAGTGATATCCGCATGTGCAGGTGAAAGTGGCTCAGTTCGTGCCTGACTCTTTGCGGCCCCAAGGACTACACAGTCCATGGAATTCTCTAGGCCAGAATACTGGAGTGGGTAGCCTATCCCTTCTCCAGGGGATCTTCCCGACCCAGGACTCAAAGCGGGGTCTCCTGAGTTGCAGGCAGATTCTTTAGCAACTGAGCTAGTAGGGCTTCCCTGGTGGCTCAGTTGCTAAAGAATATCTGCATAACAGTCTATCGGTTTGGAATTAGCAATCTGTCTGTGAGCAGGGCCGGTCATAAGCAGCTTCTGTGAGAAAACAGAAGCATGTCTGCCTGACTTGCTTCTCTGGGGAGCTTTCACTGTTCTTGCGCTAGTGCACATGGCAAGTTTCTAAGTGAGAAAGTAATGGCTATTATCACAGCTGGCCACTGATGTACTTAATGGCAGAGGCAATCCCAGCTCTGCCAAGCAGTAGCCATCACGAAATCAGCTATTGTCATTGTAGCCAAGTTCCGTGAATTTGTGGTGTTATTTGTTGTGTTCTTCAAGAAGATGCCTTCGCCCTGCCAGTAAGACATATTTCCATAACACACAGCCATGCACTCAATCGATGTGCATCCTCCAGTAAAGCCCAGCCACGATGTCTTAGAGGAGCCTCTCTGCCCATTGTCATAAGCCAGTCTAATTTTGTGTGAGACCGTGAAAACTCAGTGTCTTTATTACGCTTGTGCTTCTGACGGGATGTCTGAGAAGGCATTTCTGAAGGTTTATTCCTACCAGTCCTTGTCATATTTATCGAGTCTTTATTTTATATTTTTTCTTATTTTTTACTTCTACAGGTTTCTTGCTACCAACCCGTCTCCCTCCACCCTCGTGCACACACGGTCAGTCATGGAATCCCGTGGACTTCAGCCCACCAGACTCCTCTGCCCATGGATTTTTCCAGGCAAGATTACTGGAGTTGGTTGCCATTTCCTTCTCCATGTGTGGAGTCTTTAAAGATTCCATCACTGAGGTGTTGCTTCTCTACTTGTACATGCCCTTCCTCCCTAAGTGCAGTAGAAGTCATCCCCACTTCCCAACATGTCTGTCTTTGGTCCTCTGGCGTATATATTGCTTGAGCTCACCACAGCGTCAGGATATTCTAGAAACCCTTCTGATTGCAGTCTCTTCGGGAGGTTACAAGTGCTTCAAACCTCAGAATTTTACAAAGCACTTTTTAGACCTCAGCTGAAAGGGAAGTCAACACTCAGTGACAGTCACAGGCTTCCATGGCCTGGACTTGATTATGGGCTGTGCTTTCATAATCATCGTGTTTCCGATACCAACTAAGATGTTACTGAGAAATTTTTTTCTTTCTCATCATTGTATCTTTCATGTTTATTTAGATATATTATGGGTTTTCCTATATATCTTCCCTTAGGGATGAGGGTCTGAAGTCAGTAGAACTTACTAAAACTGATTTCCAGTTAGCTGTGTTAGGACAGGAAAAAGAATGACCAGCTGTAGGATTCTTAAGATTATGTATGAAAATATGATTCGCTTTACTGTGTGAAGTCATCCATTTCTAACTTTCTGAAGTAGGCATTCAGAAAAATCAAAAAAAATCGCCTAACTACTAGGCGGTCTCCCATCCAAGTACTGACCAGGCCCGACCCTGCTCAGTTTCCCAAATCACAGGAGAGAGGGCACGTTCAGGGTGGTATGGCCTTAGACCGAGGCTGCTGCCAGGCACCCCAGGAGCCCCGCGTTGCGCCTCCCTTGCGGTCTGACCTGCTGGTCGGGCTTGGGGCTGCAGGTCTCCAGCGGGCGCGCGCTGCACTTGAGCCTCACGACCCGCGACTGGACTCCGGCCGGCCAGAGCCTGCAGCTCGGCGGCCAGCGGAGGGCGCCCCCGCTCCGCACACCGCGAGCCCAGGCCAGCACCCGTCTGGCACGGCCTGCCGGGGCCTGGCGTGCCTGCGGAACCTGGGGTGGGGGGAGGGGGGATGGGCAGAGCAGCGAGGACATCTCGGTGCACCCTCACCCCATGTCACCCACCATCCCGTTCGCTGCTCAGGGTCAGGTGGCTCAGGACGAGCAGGGCGTCGGCCCGGGGCCGCGGTCCCCAGAGCCTCCTGCGGGCTTAGGGGCAGCCCAGCCGGGGCCCCAGGCGCCCATCTTGCCGGCTGCGCAAACCCCCTGGAGTGCCTCAGCCCCGCCCTGTCCCCAAACCGAGGCCCGCCCTGCCCCCACGCCACGGGCCCAGCACAGGACCTTCCTGAGAGAGCGGACGAGCGACAGCCAGGCACACGGACAGGCACTCGCACGCACCCACGCCAGGTGAGACAGAGGCAGAAAGATTCGAGGGTTCAGAGAGAGACTGGAAGACAGCGTGTGGGCAGGGGGGACATCGGGCAGGATGCTGGGCAGCTGCAGAGACCACCCGGCCCTGAGCAGCCAAAGCGATGGGGGCGGGGGGAGGCCACTGAGCATCGGCGGGCCTGGAGAGGCCCAGGGTGGGAGGACACCTGAGATCTCCGAGGTCCGCGCCCCGCCCCCCTCCCCCCAACCCCCTGCACACATGCCACGCCGGGGCGCTCTGACACTAGCTTCTCTGGAGTTTTGTCACTTGAATTTCTCTCCCTCTGCTCAACTGAGTGATGACAGTGTATTGAACAGCTAGGTCATTTCCAAATAAATTAAGCTTAGTGTTTCACAGGACACCCGGACATGTATGGAGAGACCAGCACGGATGCATGGACACCAACCGTGGTAACTGGACAACCAATGGGAAATTACTGTCTGACTCAGGAGAGAGAAAGAAACCCGAACAGATGGAATGAAATGAACAGAAACACAAGCTTTGCAATTCACACCCTAATTCAATTACCAGAAAATAAACAACACTATAACCATTTGAGAAAAACAATAGACCTCTCCATGACCTTTGGTCGGATGAGGAGTTCAAACACACAGCAAAAAAAAGCCAACTTTTCCAAGTCGTGAATATGTTAGTTCACACATTGATTTTTAAATTGAAATGTGTAACAAATAAACTTAAAATCATTGACTCACTACATAAGCATGGAAGTATTTTAAATATAAAATATGTTCTATAGTATTCAGGAAGCACTTGGCACATCTCTAAGTGTATCAGACCCAAAACTGGAACGTAGTGGAAGAGTCAGGATAGTCTAAAAATGAATCCCTAACTAAAAGTAACACACAGGATTACTGTAGTTAAAAAAGGTTAAAGAAGAGAAGCTAGAAATCAGTCATTAAATGTCTTAGGGGTTAGCTTAGAGTGACTAGCCTCTGTGTGACTCTTTAAATTATTCTTGTTTGCACCTTCCAAATTTTCCATGGTTAGAATATTACTTTCGACTCCAAACCAGAGTGACTTGTGGACACAAAGGTAGAAGTCGAAAATTTTCTTTGCCTATGTCTGAATATTTACAGTCAGAGGTAGAAAAGGAGGAGTCTGGCCTTGTCTAGATGATGTCAATCCCCAGGTGTGGGATGTCTCCAGCCCTGGTTTAGCCATAAATCTTCCACCAGTAAAGATTTCCCTGAGACCAAATGCTCCCTAGCCCTGGAAAAGACAATATCCCTTAAAACCAGTAGCTCTTGAGAGTCTTAGACCATTAGTTAACAAATACCGAGATACTGGAACTCGAATCAGCTGTGAGTCCCCCTGCAACACCCCAATCTTGCCCGTTCAAAAACCAGATGGATCTTACCAATTCGTCCAGGATCTAAGAGCTGTTAATGAAGCTGTGGTTCTCATCCACCCCATAGTCCCAAACCCATATACCCTCCTATCCCAAGTCCAGGAAATGCCAAGTACTTCTCAGTCTTGGACCTTCAAGGTGCTTTCTTTTGCATTCCTCTCCATCCTGAATCCCAAAAACTCTTTGCTTTTGAGTGGCGGGACTTGGAAACAAGAGAGACCATACAACTCTCGACTGGACTCGACTACCCCAAGGGTTTAGGGACAGCCCTCATATCTTCGGGACTTCCTCGGGGAGAGAACTAAGGGAATTAACTTTAACAAACAGTAGTCTAATACAGTATGTGGATGACTTGCTCATAGCTAGGCCAGATTTTACCAGCTCTCAAATGGAAACTATTTAAAACGCTAACTTTCCTGTATGAAAAGGGTTATCGAGTATCCCCCAAGTAGGCTCAGATTAGCTTAACCCAAGTAAAATACCATGGATTTATAATTACGGAGAGAAAAAGAATGCCTGACCCCGAGGGGAGATCCCTCATCTTAAATACCCCGTACCCCCAAACAAAACAACAGCTTAGGGGATTTTTAGGAAGGACCGGGTTTTGCAGGATCTGGGTTCCTAATTATGGCACTTTGGCCAGACCCCTATATGAGAATTTAAGGGGGAAAGAGGAAGAGCCACTCGACTGGCATGAGACCTGCAAGGTGGCCTTTAATGTCCTAAAAGAGTCCATCACTACAGCCCCAGCTTTAGGCCTCCCCAACCTGGAGAAGCCTTTTAGACTCTATGTTTCTGGAAGGACAAGAAATGCTCTTGGGGTGTTAGAGCAGATGATGGGGCCCGTATTACAACCTGTGGCTGATCTCTCAAAATAACTAGATGAGGTGGCCAGAGGGTGGCCCACTTGCCTCCGGGCAGTAGCAGCCACCGCTCTTATGGTTAAGGAGGCATCTAAGCTGACCCTGGGTCAGCCCACCACAGTTTATATGCCTCACCAGGTGCAAGCAGTCTTGGAAACGAAAGGGGACAGGTGGATGACAGGAGGAAGGATCACCCAATACCGAGCCCTCCTCCTTGACACTCCAGAAATAAAGTTGAGGGTCTGCCAGACTTTAAATCCAGCAACCTTACTGCCAGATCCCCCTACCTCCCCTCTGGATCACCAATGCATACAAATCACAGACGAGTTATACTCTTCTCGCCGGGACCTATCAGAGACACCTTTATCTGACCCAGAGGAAAACTGGCACACAGATGGCAGCAGTTTTGTAGAAAAGGGAGAGAGGAAAGCAGGATATGCTGTAGCGAGCCTGGAAGAAACTAAGGAAAGTGGGTCTCTTCCCCCAGACACCTCAGCCCAGAAAGCTGAACTCTTTGCCCTGACAAGAGCTTTGGAGTTAGGAGAAAGAAAGAGGATTAATGTGTGTATGGACTCTAAGTATGCTTTCCTCATTCTGCATGCCCGTGCAGCAATTTGGAAATAAAGATGGATGCTCAGTGCCCGAAGCTCTGCTATTAAACACAAAGAGCTCATTCTCAGGCTCCTGCAGGCAGTCAAACTTCCTGCAAAATTAGCTGTCATCCACTGCAAGAGTCACCAAAAGGGGCAAGATAAAGAGGCTCAGGGAAATAGGAAAGCTGATCAAGAGGCAGGACGAGCTGACGGGGAAGCTACCTCTGCCACTGCTATCTGCCCCCTTTTCCCCAAGGAAACCCTGACTCCAGATTTCACCCCAGGGGGACATTCCCGATATGCTGCGCGGGGCTGGGAGATTGGGTCACATGGGTGGTTTCAGCCTGATCAGGCCCAAATAATACTCCGTGATTCTCAGGTTTAAAACATTACTAACTCCTTACATAAGAGCGCCCATTTTGGAAAAGATAATCTAGAAATCTTGCTTAAGCCTATTCTCTCCCATCCCCAGTTAGCTAAGGTTGTTAAACAAGTCACACAAAATTGTGACATCTGTCTAAAAAATAACCCCAAAACCAGATCTCCTCTAATTACACCTGTCCAACATCGGGGATCATACCCAGGAGCAGAATGGCAATGCCGCTCCGCATTTAGAATTTATAGCCATGCCCAAGACCCAAGGGATTTCTTCCTTGCTAGTCTTTATTGACACATTTACAGGATGGATCGAAGCGTTCCCTACTGAGACAGAGAGAGCTACAGAAGTCTGTAAAGCTCTGCTGAAGGAGATAGTGCCTAGGTTTGGGCTGCCTCGGTCACTTCAGAGTGACAACGGGCCCTCACTTACAGCCACGATACCCCAGAACCTAGCCGCATGCTTAGGCATAAAATACCAGCTCCGCTCATCCTGGAGGCCTCAAGCTTCAGGAAAGGTAGAGAGAGCCAACCAGACTCTTAAAAGGGCTCTGGCTAAGCTATGTCAAGAAAGACATAATAAGTGGACACATATGCTGCCCATAGCCCTCATGAGGCTACGGATATCCCCCAAACGGCCACTATTGTTAAGTCCTTATGAAATGATGTATGGACGACCATTCTTAACTTCAGATTTGTTTCTTGACGAGGATGCCAGTACACTCTTAAAACATATAATTGACCTGGGAAGGTTTCCGCAAGAACTCCAACGGTATGGAGAACAAACCACAGGAAGACTTGAAAAATCCCCAGGTAAAGCCAGGGGATCAAGTATCTGTAAAAACCTGGCAAGAAAAAGGGAGTCCAAACCAGCTGTCCGAGAAATGGACAGGGCCATTTCAGGTTGTTCTAGTGACTTCAACTGCTGTAAAAGTGAAGGGTCTATCTGCCTGGGTCCACAATTCTAGAATAAAACCCTATGGCCTACAGGAGGGGGAGACAGAAACTGAGACTCCAAAGCCAGAGGACAGCTATTCCTGTGAACCTGTTGAAGATCTCAGGCTCTTGTTCAAGCAGAACCCCATCAATCCTGCCTCAGATAAGTAAAATGCATCATATGATGTTCTTCCTCTTTCTAATCATATCTCCCTGTATGGCTATTGATCTCTCCCTAAATGAGGCATGTTCACTTGCAAACCACACTGCTTCTCAACTCAACCTAAGCAGCCCAGGCTGCATCTGCATTAATGACAAAGGTTGGGGGTATGTCCAACCCATCCCAGGGTATCACTATCAAAGGCCCACCCTTCCAGCCGAGCTATGGGCTGTTACTCAGCGCCCCCATGTGGTCGTAATATGGCCTTTTGGGGAAAGGAGGAAAAGAAATTTCATGTCTTGGTAACAGCAACAACTGTCTCTATTTACCCCCTGGATGACATCTGCAATCCCACCTGAGCCCTTATTTTCTCTCATGACTAACATCCCCCAAGTGACCTTCCCTAACTTACTAAAAAGCCACTCCCTAACAGGGGTGTCAGTGAGAAATCTAGACAACTCACAATGTGGGGTGACCATCACTGTTGAAACTGATGGGAAAAACCAGGACAGGCCCTGCATTTGGGAGACCAGCAGACGCCACCCCCGGCCTGCACGCGCCTGGCCCGGCCCGGGGCGCTTCCCAGACTCCGAGCGGCCTGGCGAGGCTGCGGGAGCTCTGGCGGGGTTTGGGGATGGGGGTGGCTTGAGCGGGGAGGACGTCTCGGTGCCCCCCCACCCCCCGCCCCCCACCATCCCGTTCGCTGCTCAGGGTCACGTGGCTCCGGACGAGCGGGGCGTCGGCCCGGGGCCGCGGTCCCCGGAGCCTCCTGCGGGCTTAGGGGCAGCCCAGCCGGGGCCCCAGGCGCCCATCCTGCCGGCTGTGCAAACCACCTGGAGTGCCTCAGCCCCGCCCTGTCCCCAAAGCAAGGCCGGCACTGCCCCCACGCCACAGGCCCAGCACAGGACATTCCTGAGAGAGCGGACGAGCGACAGCCAGGCACACGGACAGACACTCGCATGCACCCACGTCAGGTGAGACAGAGGCAGAAAGAGATGAGTGTTCAGAGAGAAACCGGAAGACAGCGTGTGGGCAGGGGGGGTTTCGGGCAGGATGCCGGGCAGCTTCAGAGACCACCCGGCCCTGAGCTTCAAACGCGATGGATGCGGGTGGAGGCTGCCGAGCAGAGGCAGGCCTGCAGAGGCCCAGGTTGGGAGGGCACCTGAGATATCCGCGGTCCGCGCCCCTCCCACCCCAACCCCCTGAACGCACGCCTCTCTCTGACGAAAGCTTCTCCGGAGTTTGATCACCTGAATTTCTATCCTTGTACTCAACTGAGTGATGACAGTATATTGCACAGCTAGGTCATTTCCAAATAAATTAAGCTTAGTGTTTCACAGGACACCCGGACATGAATGCAGAGACCAGCACGGATGCATGGACACCAACCTTGGTAACTGGACAACCAATGGGAAAGTACTGTCTGACTCAGGAGAGAGAAAGAAACCCGAACAGATGGAAAAATTGAACAGAAACACAAACTTTGCAACTCACACACCAATTCAATTACCGAAAAAAAAACAACACTATAACCATTTTAGAAAAACAATAGACCTCTCCATGACCTTTGGTCGGGTGAGAAATTCTTACACACAACAAAAAAAGCCAACTTTTCCAAATCGAGAATATGTTAGTTCACACATTGATTTTACATCGAAATGTGTAACAAATAAACTTAAAATCATTGACTCACTACATAAGCATGGAAGTATTTTAAATATAAAATATGTTCTATAGTATTCAGGAAGCACTTGGCACATCTGTAAGTGTATCAGACCCCAAGCTGGAACTTAATGGAAGAGTCAGGATAGTATAAAAATGAATCCCTAACTAAAAGGAATACACAGGATTACGTAGATCAAAAAGGTTAAAGAAGAGAAACAAGAAATCAGTCAATAAATGTTTTAGGGTTTAGCCTAGAGTGACTAGCCTCTGCGTTACTTTTTAAATTTTTCATGTTTGCATCTTCCCAATTTTCCATGCTGAGAATAATACTTTCATATCAGTTTCGAGATCAGTCTCACACTAAAGACAGTAAGAGTGGAATAAGAAATAAGACATGCTTGGGGGGGGGGGGGGAAGAAATGCTTGAACTAAAGGTGGTACTGATGAAATTATTTGCAGGGCAGCCAAGGAGTCACAGATGTAGAGAACAGACTTATGGACACGGGCAGGGGGGAGGAAGGAGAGGGTGAGATGAATGCAGAGGAACATGGAAACTTAGTACCATACGTTAAAAGAGATGCCAATGCAATTTGCTGTATGACTCAGGGGACTCAAACAGGGGCTCTGCAATGAGCTAGAGGGGTGGAACGGGGAGGAGGAGACGGGAGAGAGGTTGAGGAGGGAGGAGACCTATGTAAACCTGTGGCTCATTCACGTTGATGTTTGGCAACAAAATTCTGTAAAGCAACTATCCTTCAATTGAAAGAAAAAGTCATGTTTGGACTTACCAAACAAGGTCTTGTGTACTTCTAGCATGGCCTTCTGTTTCGTGCTGCCATCCTTAATTCATTCTTCCATATCATTAAACAGACTAGTCAAGTTTTTCCCAAAAACATCTTGAGCTCCTGCATCATGCTGATCAACTGCCTTCTCTCGATCCAGTATAGAATGAAAGAAACCTTTTGTCATTTCTTCAAGTGATTGAAGCCACTCGATGTGATTTTAAAAAATAAATGTGGATAAGACGGATATGACCAAAGCAATCTAATGACAATATCTGTGCTTCATTAAAGACTTCTGCAGAGAACTAGTAAATTTTTTGTATAGTATCAGAAGAATTTTTTAAATCCACACCAACATTTCTTTCACCTCCGCTAGCCATCTAGACAAGGAAAACTGATTTTACCAATCAATGTCCCTAGTTCTGCTCTCTCACCGATTTTTATGCAATATGTGTTACTCAGGAAGGAGACCCTGGTTCAATTCCTGGGTCAGGAAGATCCGCTGGAGAAGGGATAGTCTACCCACTCCAGGATTAGTGGGCTTCCCTTGTGGCTCAGTTGGTAAAGAATCATTCCTCTGTACCAAGAGTAGCTCAACTCCTCTCAAAGCAAATACAGGACGGTAGTCACTATGCAGGACAAAGATGATTCTGTACATTTATACTACTCGCTCATGAGCTTGACAGAGGTTCTAGATCTGTTACCACATTTTTTTTTTTTTAAGTGATATCCACATGTGCAGGTGAAAGTGGCTCAGTTCGTGCCTGACTCTTTGCGGCACCAAGGACTACACAGTCCATGGAATTCTCTAGGCCGGAATACTGGAGTGGGTAGCCTATCCCTTCTCCAGGGGATCTTCCCGACCCAGGACTCAAAGCGGGGTCTCCTGCGTTGCAGGCAGATTCTTTAGCAACTGAGCTAGTAGGGCTTCCCTGGTGGCTCAGTTGCTAAAGAATATCTGCATAACTGTCTATCGATTTGGAATTAGCAATCTGTCTGTGAGCAGGGCCGGTCATAAGCAGCTTCTGTGAGAAAACAGAAGCATGTCTGCCTGACTTGCTTCTCTGGGGAGCTTTCACTGTTCTTGCGCTAGTGCACATGGCAAGTTTCTAAGTGAGAAAGTAATGGCTATTATCACAGCTGGCCACTGAGGTATTTAATGGCAGAGGCAATCCCAGCTCTGCCAAGCAGTAGCCACCACGAAATCAGCTATTGTCATTGTAGCCAAGTTCCGTGAATTTGTGGTGTTATTTGTTGTGTTCTTCAAGAAGATGTCTTCGCCCTGCCAGTAAGACATATTTCCATAACACACAGCCATGCACTCAATCGATGTGCATCCTCCAGTAAAGCCCAGCCACGATGTCTTAGAGGAGCCTCTCTGCCCATTGTCATAAACCAGTCTAATTTTGTGTGAGACCGTGAAAACTCAGTGTCTTTATTACGCTTGTGCTTCTGACGGGAGGTCTGAGAAGGCACTTCTGAAGGTTTATTCCTACCAGTCGTTGTCATATTTATCGAGTCTTTATTTTATATTTTTTTCTCATTTTTTACTTCTACCAGTTTCTTGCTACCAGCCCGTCTCCCTCCACCCTCGTGCACACACGGTCAGTCATGGAATCCCATGGACTTCAGCCCACCATACTCCTCTGCCCATGGATTTTTCCAGGCAAGAATACTGGAGTGGGTTGCCATTTCCTTCTCCATGTATGGAGTCTTTAAAAATTCCATCACTGAGTTGTTGCTTCTCCACTTGTACATGCCCTTCCTCCCTAAGTGCAGTAGAAGTCATCCCCACTTCCCAACATGTCTGTCTTCCGTCCTCTGGAGTATTTATTGCTTGAGCTCACCACAGCGTCAGGATATTCTAGAAACCCTTCTGATTGCAGTCTCTTTGGGAGGTTACTAGTGCTTCAAACCTCAGAATTTTACAAAGCACTTTTTACGACCTCAGCTGAAAGGGAAGTCAACATTCAGTGACAGTCACAGGCTTCCATGGCCTGGACTTGTTATGGGCTGTGCTTTCATAATCATCGTGTTTCAGATACCAACTAAGATGTCACTGAGAAATTTTTTTCTTTCTCATCATTGTATCTTTCATGTTTATTTAGATATATTATGGGTTTTCCTATATATCTTCCCTTAGGGATGAGGGTCTTAAGTCAGTAGAACTTACTACAACTGATTACCAGTTAGCTGTGTTAGGACAGGAAAAAGAATGACCAGCTGCTGGATTCTTAAGATTATGTATGAAAATATGATTCGTTTTACTGTGTGAAGTCATCCGATTCTAACTTTCTGAAGTAGGCATTCAGAAAAATAAAAAAAAATCGCCTAACTACTAGGCGGTCTCCCATCCAAGTACTGACCAGGCCCGACCCTGCTCAGTTTCCCAGATCACAGGAGAGAGGGCACGTTCATGGTGGTATGGCCTTAAACCGAGGCGGCTGCCAGGCGCCCCAGGAGCCCCACGTTGCGCCTCCCTTGCGGTCTGACCTGCCGGTCGGGCCTGGGGCTGCAGTTCTCCATCGCGCACGCGCTGCACTTGAGCCGCACGACACGCGACTGGATTCCGGTCGGCCTGAGCCTGCAGCTCGGTGGCCAGCGGAGGGCGTCCCTGCTCCGCACACCGCGAGCCCAGGCCAGCACCCGTCTGGCCTGGCCGGCCGGGGCCTGGCGTGCCTGCGGAACCTGGGGTGGGGGGAGGGGGGTTGGGCAGAGCAGCGAGGACATCTCGGTGCCCCCTCACCCCCTGTCACCCACCATCCCGTTCGCTGCTCAGGGTCAGGTGGCTCAGGACTAGCGGGGCTTCGGCCCGGGTCCGCGGTCCCCGGAGCCTCCTGGGGCTTAGGGGCAGCCAAGCCGGGGCCCCAGGCGCCCGTCCTGCCGGCTGCGCAAACCCCCTGGAGCGCCTCAGCCCCGTCTTTTCAGCCTATCGAGGCCCGCCCTGCCCCCACGCCGCGGGCCCAGCACAGGACCTTCCTGGGAGAGCAGACGAGCGACAGCAAGGGACACGGACAGGCACTCGCACAGGTGAGACAGAGGCAGGAAGAGTCGAGGGTTCAGAGAGAGACTGGAAGACAGCGTGTGGGCAGGGGGGGCCTCGGGCAGGATGCCGGGCAACTGCAGAGACCACCCGGCCCTGAGCAGCCAAAGCGATGGGGGCGGGGGGAGGCCACTCAGCAGCGGCGGACCTGGAGAGGCCCATGGTGGGAGGACACCTGAGACCTCTGCGCTCCGCGCACCGCCCCTCCCCCCAACCCCCTGCACGCATGCCACGCCGGGGCGCTCTGACACTAGCTTCTCTGGAGTTTTGTCACTTGAATTTCTCTCCCTCTGCTCAACTGAGTGATGACAGTGTATTGAACAGCTAGGTCATTTCCAAATAAATTAAGCTTAGTGTTTCACAGGACACCCGGACATGTATGGAGAGACCAGCACGGATGCATGGACACCAACCTTGGTAACTGGACAACCAATGGGAAATTACTGTCTGACTCAGGAGAGAGAAAGAAACCCGAACAGATGGAATGAAATGAACAGAAACACAAGCTTTGCAACTCACACCCTAATTCAATTACCAGAAAATAAACAACACTATAACCATTTTAGAAAAACAATAGACCTCTCCATGACCTTTGGTCGGTTGAGGAATTCAAACACATACCAAAAAAATGCCAACTTTTCCAAGTCGTGAATATGTTAGTTCACACATTGACTTTTACATGGAAATGTGTAACAAATAAACTTAAAATCATTGACTCACTACATAAACATGGAAGTATTTAAAACATAAAATATGTTCTATAGTATTCAGGAAGCACTTGGCACATCTGTAAGTGTATCAGACCCAAAACTGGAACGAAGTGGAAGAGTCAGGATAGTCTAAAAATGAATCCCTAACTAAAAGGAACACACAGGATTACTGTAGATAAAAAAGGTTAAAGAAGAGAAGCTAGAAATCAGTCAGTAAATGTCTTTGGGGTTAGCTTAGAGTGACTAGCCTCTGCGTGACTCTTTAAATTTTTCATGTTTGCAGCTTCCAAATTTTCCATTTTGAGAATAATACTTTCGCCTCCAAACCAGAGTGACTTGGGGACACAAAGGTAGAAGTCGATAATTTTCTTTGCCTATGTCTGAATATTTACAGTCAGAGGTAGAAAAGGAGGAGTCTGTCCCTTGTCTAGATGATGTCAATCCCCAGGTGTGGGATGTCTCCAGCCCTGGTTTAGCCATAAATATTCCACCAGTAAAGATTTTTCTGAGACCAAATGCTCCCTAGCCCTGGAAAAGACAATATCCCTTAAAACCAGAAGCTCTTGAGGGTCTTAGACCATTAGTTAACAAATACCGAGATACTGGAACTCGAATCAGCTGTGAGTCCCCCTGCAACACCCCAATCTTGCCCGTTCAAAAACCAGATGGATCTTACCGATTCATCAAGGATCTAAGAGCTGTTAATGAAGCTGTGGTTCCCATCCACCCCATAGTCCCAAACCCATATACCCTCCTATCCCAAGTCCCAGGAAATGCCAAGTACTTCTCAGTCTTGGACCTTCAAGGTGCTTTCTTTTGCATTCCTCTCCATCCTGAATCCCAAAAACTCTTTGCTTTTGAGTGGCGGGACTTGGAAACAAGGGAGACCTTACAACTCTCGACTGGACTCGACTACCCCAAGGGTTTAGGGACAGCCCTCATATCTTCGGGAATTCCTCGGGGAGAGAACTAAGGGAATTAACTTTAACAAACAGTAGTCTAATACAGTATGTGGATGACTTGCTCATAGATAGGCCAGATTTTACCAGTTCTCAAATGGACACTATTTAAAACGCTAATTTTCCTGTATGAAAAGGGTTATCGAGTATCCCCCAAGTAGGCTCAGATTAGCTTAACCCAAGTAAAATACCTTGGATTAATCACTATGGAGAGGAAAAGAATGCCTGACCCCGAGGGGAGATCCCTCATCTTAAATAGCCCGTACCCCCAAACAAAACAACAGCTTAGGGGATTTTTAGGAAGGACCGGGTTTTGCAGGATGTGGATTCCTAATTATGGCAATCTGGCCAGATCCCTATATGAAAATTTAAGGGGGAAAGAGGAAGAGCCACTCGACTGGCATGAGACCTGCAAGGTGGCCTTTAATGTCCTAAAAGAGTCCATCACTACAGCCCCAGCTTTAGGCCTCCCCAACCTGGAGAAGCCTTTTAGACTCTATGTTTCTGGAAGGACAAGAAATGCTCTTGGGGTGTTAGAGCAGATGATGGGGCCCGTATTACAACCTGTGGCTGATCTCTCAAAATAACTAGATGAGGTGGCCAGAGGGTGGCCCACTTGCCTCCGGGCAGTAGCAGCCATCGCTCTTAGGCATAAGGAGGCATCTAAGCTGACCCTGGGTCAGCCCACCACAGTGTATACGCCTCACCGGGTGCAAGCAGTCTTGGAAACGAAAGGGGACAGGTGGATGACAGGGGTAAGGATCACCCAATACCAAGCCCTCCTCCTTGACACTCCAGAAATAAAGTTGAGGGTCTGCCAGACTTTAAATCCAGCAACCTTACTGCCAGATCCCCCTACCTCCCCTCTGGATCACCAATGCATACAAATCACAGACGAGTTATACTCTTCTCGCCGGGACCTATCAGAGACACCTTTATCTGACCCAGAGGAAAACTGGCACACAGATGGCAGCAGTTTTGTAGAAAAGGGAGAGAGGAAAGCAGGATATGCTGTAGTGAGCCTGGAAGAAACTAAGGAAAGTGGGTCTCTTCCCCCAGACACCTCAGCCCAGAAAGCTGAACTTTTTGCCCTGACAAGAGCTTTGGAGTTAGGAGAAGGAAAGAGGATTAATGTGTGTATGGACTCTAAGTATGCTTTCCTCATTCTGCATGCCCGTACAGCAATTTGGAAAGAAAGAGGGATGCTCAGTGCCCGAAGATCTGCTATAAAACACAAAGAGCTCATTCTCAGGCTCCTGGAGGCAGTCAAACTTCCTGCAAAATTAGCTGTCATCCACTGCAAGAGTCACCAAAAGGGGCAAGAAAAAGAGGCTCAGGGAAATAGGAAAGCTGATCAAGAGGCAGGACGAGCTGACGGGGAAGCTACCTCTGCCACTGCTATCTGCCCCCTTTTCCCCAAGGAATCCCTGACTCCAGATTTTATCCCAGGGGGACATTCCCGATATGCTGAGCGGGGCTGGGAGATTGGGTCACATGGGTGGTTTCAGCCTGATCAGGCCCAAATAATACTCCCTGATTCTCAGGTTTAAAACATTACTAATTCCTTACATAAGAGCACCCATTTTGGAGAAGATAATCTAGAAATCTTGCTTAAGCCTATTCTCTCCCATCCCCAGTTAGCTAAGGTTGTTAAACAGGTCACACAAAATTGTGACACCTGTCTAAAATATAACCCAAAAACCAGACCTCCTCTAATTACACCTGTCCAACATCGGGGATCATACCCAGGAGCGGACTGGCAAGTAGAATTTACAGCCATGCCCAAGACCCAAGGGTTTTCTTACTTGCTAGTCTTTATTGACACATTCACAGGATGGATCGAAGCGTTCCCTACTGAGACAGAGAGAGCTACAGAAGTCTGTAAAACTCTGCTGAAGGAGATAATGCCTAGGTTTGGGCTGCCTCGGTCACTTCAGAGTGACAACGGTCCCTCACTTACAGCCACGATACCCCAGAACCTAGCCGCATGCTTAGGCATAAAATACCAGCTCCGCTCATCCTGAAGGCCTCCAGCTTCAGGAAAGGTAGAGAGAGCCAACCAGACTCTTAAAAGGGCTCTGGCTAAGCTATGTCAAGAAAGACATAATAAGTGGAAACATATGCTGCCCATAGCCCTCATGAGGCTACGGACATCCCCCAAACGGCCACTATTGTTAAGTCCTTATGAAATGATGTATGGACGTCCATTCTTAACTTTTGATTTGTTTTTTGACGAGGATGCCAATACACTCTTAAAACATATAATTGACCTGGGAAGGTTTCCGCAAGAACTCCAACGGTATGGAGAACAAACCACAGGAAGACTTGAAAAATCCCCAGGCAAAGCCAGGGGATCAAGTATCAGTAAAGACCTGGCAAGAAATAGAGAGTCCAAACCAGCTGTCCGAGAAATGGACAGGGCCATATCAGGTTGTTCTAGTGACTTCAACTGCTGTAAAAGTGAAGGGTCTATCTGCCTGGGTCCACAATTCTAGAATAAAACCCTATGGCCTACAGGAGGGGGAGACAGAAACTGAGACTCCAAAGCCAGAGGACAGCTATTCTTGTGAACCTGTTGAAGATCTCAGGCTCTTGTTCAAGCAGAACCCCATCAATCCTGCCTCAGATAAGTAAAATGCATCATATGATGTTCTTCCTCTTTCTAATCATATCTCCCTGTATGGCTATTGATCTCTCCCTAAACGAGGCATATTCACTTGCAAACCACACTGCTTCTCAACGCAACCTAAGCAGCCCGGGCTGCATCTGCATTAATGACAAAGGTTGGGGGTATGTCCAACCCATCCCAGGGTATCACTATCAAAGGCCCACCCTTCCAGCCGAGCTATGGGCTGTTACTCAGCGCCCCCATGTGGTCGTAATATGGCCTTTGGGAAAAGGGGGAAAAAAAACTTCATGTCTTGGTACCAGCAACAACTGTCTCTATTTACCCCCTGGATGACATCTGCAATCCCACCTGAGCCCTTATTTTCTCTCATGACTAACATCCCCCAAGTGACCTTCCCTATCTCTCTAAAAAGCCACTCCCTAACAGGGGTGTCAGTGAGAAATCGAGAGGACTCACAATGTGGGGTGACCGTCACTGTTGAAACTGATGGGAAAAACCGGGACAGGCCCTGCAGCTGGGAGACCAGCCGACGCCACCCCCGGCCAGCACCCGCCTGGCCCGGCCCGGGGCGCTTCCCGGACCCCGAGGGCCTGGCGAGGCTGCGGGAACTCTGGCAGGGGTTGGGGAGGGGGTGGCTTGAGCGGGGAGGACGTCTCGGTGCCCCCCCACCCCCCGCCCCCCACCATCCCGTTCGCTGCTCAGGGTCACATGACTCCGGACGAGCGGGGCATCGGCCCGGGGCCGCGGTCCCCGGAGCCTCCTGCGGGCTTAGGGGCAGCCCAGCCGGGGCCCCAGGCGCCCATCCTGCCAGCTGTCAAACCCCCTGGACTGCCTCAGCCCCACCCTGTCCCCAAACCGAGACCGGCCCTGCCCCCACGCCACGGACCCAGCACAGGACCTTCCTGAGAGAGCAGAAGAGCGACAGCCAGGCACACGGACAGGCACTCGCACGCACCCACGCCAGGTGAGACAGAGGCAGAAAGAGACGAGTGTTCAGAGAGACACCGGAAGACAGCGTGTGGGCGGGGGGGCCTCGGGCAGGATGCCGGGCAGCTGCAGAGACCACCCGGCCCTGAGCAGCAAACGCGATGCGGGCGGGGGGAGGCTGCCGAGCAGAAGCAGGCCTGGAGAGGCCCAGGTTGGGAGGGCACCTGAGATATCCGCGGTCCGCGCCCCTCCCACCCCAACCCCATGAACGCACGTCCCACTCCGACAAAAGTTTCTCCGGAGTTTGATCACCTGAATTTCTATCCTTGTGCTCAAGTGAGTGATGACAGTATATTGCACAGCTAGGTCATTTCCAAATAAATTAAGCTTAGTGTTTCACAGGACACCCGGACATGAATGCAGAGACCAGCACGGATGCATGGACACCAACCTTGGTAACTGGACAACCAATGGGATATTACTGTCTGACTCAGGAGAGAGAAAGAAAGCCCAACAGATGGAAAAAATGAACAGAAACACAAACTTTGCAACTCACACCCCAATTCAATTACCGAAAAAAACAACAACACTATAACCATTTTAGAAAAACAATAGACCTCTCCATGACCTTTGGTCCGGTGAGGAATTCTTACACACAACAAAAAAAGCCACCTTTTCCAAATCGAGAGTATCTTAGTTCACACATTGATTTTACAATGAAATGTGTAACAAATAAACTTAAAATCATTGACTCACTACATACGCATGGAAGTATTTTAAACATAAAATATGTTCTATAGTATTCAGGAAGCACTTGGCACATCTGTAAGTGTATCAGACCCCAAACTGGAACTTAATGGAAGAGTCAGGATAGTCTAAAAATGAATCTCTAACTAAAAGGAATACACAGGATTACGTAGATCAAAAAGGTTAAAGAAGAGAAACTAGAAATCAGTCAATAAATGTTTTAGGGGTTAGCCTAGAGTGACTAGCCTCTGCGTTACATTTTAAATTTTTCATGTTTGCATCTTCCCAATTTTCCATGCTGAGAATAATACTTTCATATCAGTTTCGAGATCAGTCTCACACTAAAGACAGTAAGAGTGGAATAAGAAATAAGAAATGCTTGGGGGGGGGGGGAAGAAATGCTTGAACTAAAGGTGGTACTGATGAAATTATTTGCAGGGCAGCCAAGGAGTCACAGATGTAGAGAACAGACTTATGGACACGGGCAGGGTGGAGGAAGCAGAGGGTGAGATGAATGCAGAGGAACATGGAAACATAGTACCATACGTTAAAAGAGATGCCAATGCAATTTGCTGTATGACTCAGGGAACTCAAACAGGGGCTCTGCAACAAGCTAGAGGGGTGGAACTGGGAGGAGGAGATGGGAGAGACGTTCAGGAGGGAGGAGACATATGTACACATGTGGCTCATTCACGTTGATGTTTGGCAACAAAATTCTGTAAAGCAACTATCCTTCAATTGAAAGAAAAAGTCATGTTTGGACTTACCAAACAAGGTCTTGTGTACTTTAAGCATGGCCTTCTGTTTCGTGCTGCCATCCTTAATTCATTCCTCCATATCATTAAACAGGCTAGTCAAGTTTGTCCCAAAAACATCTTGAGCTCCTGCATCATGCTGATCAACTGCCTTCTCTCGATCCAGTATAGAATGGAGACCAAAGAAACCTTTTGTCGTTTCTTCAAGTGATTGAAGCCACTCTATGTGATTTTAAAAAATAAATGTGGATAAGACGGATATGACCAAAGCAATCTAATGACAATATCTGTGCTTCATTAAAGACTTCTGCAGAGAACTAGTAAAATTTTGTATAGTATCAGAAGAATTTTTTAAATCCACACCAACATTTCTTTCGCCTCCGCTAGCCATCTAGACAAGGAAAACTGATTTTACCAATCAATGTCCCTAGTTCTGCTCCCTCACCGATTTTTACCCAATATGTGTTACTCAGGCAGGAGACCCTGGTTTAATTCCTGGGTCAGGAAGATCCGCTGGAGAATGGATAGGCTACCCACTCCAGTATTAGTGGGCTTCCCTTGTGGCTCAGTTGGTAAAGAATCATTCCTCTGTACCAAGAGTAGCTCAACTCCTCTCAAAGCAAATACAGGATGGTAGTAACTATGCAGGACAAAGCTGATTCTGTACATTTATACTACTCGCTCATGAGCTTGACAGAGGTTCTAGATCTGTTACCACATTTTTTTTTTTTTTAAGTGATATCCGCATGTGCAGGTGAAAGTGGCTCAGTTCGTGCCTGACTCTTTGCGGCACCAAGGACTACACAGTCCATGGAATTCTCTAGGCCAGAATACTGGAGTGGGTAGCCTATCCCTTCTCCAGGGGATCTTCCCGACCCAGGACTCAAAGCGGGGTCTCCTGCGTTGCAGGCAGATTCTTTAGCAACTGAGCTAGTAGGGCTTCCCTGGTGGCTCAGTTGCTAAAGAATATCTGCATAACTGTCTATCCACTTGGCATTAGCAATCTGTCTGTGAGCAGGGCCGGTCATAAGCAGCTTCTGTGAGAAAACAGAAGCATGTCTGCCTGACTTGCGTCTCTGGGGAGCTTTCACTCTTCTTGCGCTAGTGCATATGGCAAGTTTCTAAGTGAGATAGTAATGGCTAATATCACAGCTGGACAATGAGGTACTTAATGGCAGAGGCAATCCCAGCTCTGCCAATCAGTAGCCATCACGAAATCAGCTATTGTCATTGTAGCCAAGTTCCGTGAATTTGTGGTGTTATTTGCTGTGTTCTTCAAGAAGATGCCTTCGCCCTGCCAGTAAGACATAATTCCATAACACACAGCCATGCACTCAATCGATGTGCATCCTCCAGTAAATCCCAGCCCCGATGTCCTAGAGGAGCCTCTCTGCCCATTGTCATAAACCAGTCTAATTTTGTGTGAGACCGTGAAAACTCAGTGTCTTTATTACGCTTGTGCTTCTGACGGGAGGTCTGAGAAGGCACTTCTGAAGGTTTATTCCTACCAGTCGTTGTCATATTTATCGAGTCTTTATTTTATATTTTTTCTTATTTTTTACTTCTACAAGTTTCTTGCTACCAACCCGTCTCCCTCCACCCTCGTGCACACACGGTCAGTCATGGAATCCCGTGGACTTCAGCCCGCCAGACTCCTCTGCCCATGGATTTTTCCAGGGAAGAATACTGGAGTGGATTGCCATTTCCTTCTCCATGTATGGAATCTTTAATGATTCCATCACTGAGGTGTTGCTTCTCCACTTGTACATGCCCTTCCTCCCTAAGTGCATTAGAAGTCATCCCCACGTCCCAACATGTCTGTCTTCCGTCCTCTGGAGTATATATTGCTTGAGCTCACCACAGCGTCAGGATATTCTAGAAACCCTTCTGATTGCAGTCTCTTCGGGAGGTTACAAGTGCTTCAAACCTCAGAATTTTACAAAGCACTTTTTACGACCTCAGCTGAAAGGGAAGTCAACACTCAGTGACAGTCACAGGCTTCCATGGCCTGGACTTGATTATGGGCTGTACTTTCATAATCATCGTGTTTCCGATACCAACTAAGATGTCACTGAGAAATTTTTTTCTTTCTCATCATTGTATCTTTCATGTTTATTTAGATATATTATGGGTATTACTACATATCTTCCCTTAGGGATGAGGGTCTTAAGTCAGTAGAACTTACTACAACTGATTTCCAGTTAGCTGTGTTAGGACAGGAAAAAGAATGACCAGCTGCTGGATTCTTTAGATTATGTATGAAAATATGATTCGTTTTACTGTGTGAAGTCATCCAATTCTAACTTTCTGAAGTAGGAACTCAGAAAAATCAAAAAAAATAGCCTAACTACTAGGCGGTCTCCCATCCAAGTACTGACCAGGCCCGACCCTGCTCAGTTTCCCAGATCACAGGAGAGAGGGCACGTTCAGGGTGGTATGGCCTTAGACCGAGGCGGCTGCCAGGCGCCCCAGGAGCCCCGCGTTGCGCCTCCCTTGCGGTCTGACCTGCCGGTCGGGCCTGGGGCTGCAGTTCTCCAGCGCGCGCGCGCTGCACTTGAGCCGCATGACCCGCGACTGGACTCCGGCCGACCAGAGCCTGCAGCTCGGCGGCCAGCGGAGGGCGCCCACGCTCCGCACACCGCGAGCCCAGGCCAGCACCCGTCTGACACGGCCGGCCGGGGCCTGGCGTGCCTGCGTAACATGGGGTGGGGGGAGGGGGGGTGGGCAGAGCAGCGAGGACATCTCGGTGCCCCCTCACCCCCTGTCACCCACCATCCCGTTCGCTGCTCAGGGTCAGGTGGCTCCGGACGAGCGGGGCTTCGGCCCGGGTCCGCGGTCCCCGGAGCCTCCTGGGGCTTAGGGGCAGCCCAGCCGGGTCCCCAGGCGCCCGTCCTGCCGGCTCCGCAAACCCCCTGGAGCGCCTCAGCCCCGTCTTTTGGCCCTACCGAGGCCCGCCCTGCCCCCACGCTGCGGGCCCAGCACAGGACCATCCTGGGAGAGCAGGCGAGCCACAGCCAGGCACACGGACAGGCACTCGCACGCACCCACACCAGGTGAGACAGAGGCAGAAAGAGTCGAGGGTTCAGAGAGAGACTGGAAGACAACGTGTGGGCAGGGGGGGCCTCGGGCAGGATGCCGGGCAGCTGCAGAGACCACCCGGCCCTGAGCAGCCAAAGCGATGGGGGCGGGGGGAGACCACTGAGCAGCGGCTGACCTGGAGAGGCCCAGGGTGGGAGGACACCTGAGACCTCCGCGCTCCGCGCACTGCCCCCTCCCCCCAACCCCCTGCACGCATGCCACGCCGGGGCGCTCTGACACTAGCTTCTCTGGAGTTTTGTCACTTGAATTTCTCTCCCTCTGCTCAACTGAGTGATGACAGTGTATTGAACAGCTAGGTCATTTCCAAATAAATTAAGCTTAGTGTTTCACAGGACACCCGGACATGTATGGAGAGACCAGCACGGATGCATGGACACCAACCTTGGTAACTGGACAACCAATGGGAAATTACTGTCTGACTCAGGAGAGAGAAAGAAACCCGAAGGGATGGAATGAAATGAACAGAAAAACAAGCTTTGCAACTCACACCCTAATTCAATTACCAGAAAATAAACAACACTATAACCATTTTAGAAAAACTATAGACCTCTCCATGACCTTTGGTAGGGTGAGGAGTTCAAACACACAGCAAAAAAAAGCCAAATTTTCCAAGTCGTGAATATGTTAGTTCACACATTGACTTTTACATTGAAATGTGTAACAAATAAACTTAAAATCATTGACTCACTACATAAGCATTGAAGTATTTTAAACATAAAATATGTTCTATAGTGTTCAGGAAGCACTTGGCACATCTCTAAGTGTATCAGACCCAAAACTGGAACGTAGTGGAAGAGTCAGGATAGTCTAAAAATGAATCGCTAACTAAAAGGAACACACAGGATTACTGTAGATAAAAAAAGTTAAAGAAGAGAAGCTAGAAATCAGTCAATAAATGTCTTAGGGGTTAGCTTAGAGTGACTAGGCTCTGCGTGACTCTTTAAATTTTTCATGTTTGCAGCTTCCAAATTTTCCATTTTGAGAATAATACTTTCGCCTCCAAACCAGAGTGACTTGGGGACACAAAGGTAGAAGTCGATAATTTTCTTTGCCTATGTCTGAATATTTACAGTCAGAGGTAGAAAAGGAGGAGTCTGTCCCTTGTCTAGATGATGTCAATCCCCAGGTGTGGGATGTCTCCAGCCCTGGTTTAGCCATAAATCTTCCACCAGTAAAGATTTCTCTGAGACCAAATGCTCCCTAGCCCTGGAAAAGACAATATCCCTTAAAACCAGAAGCTCTTGAGGGTCTTAGACCATTAGTTAACAAATACCGAGATACTGGAACTCGAATCAGCTGTGAGTCCCCCTGCAACACCCCAATCTTGCCCGTTCAAAAACCAGATGGATCTTACCGATTCGTCCAGGATCTAAGAGCTGTTAATGAAGCTGTGGTTCTCATCCACCCCATAGTCCCAAACCCATATACCCTCCTATCCCAAGTCCCAGGAAATGCCAAGTACTTCTCAGTCTTGGACCTTCAAGGTGCTTTCTTTTGCATTCCTCTCCATCCTGAATCCCAAAAACTCTTTGCTTTTGAGTGGCGGGACTTGGAAACAAGAGAGACCATACAACTCTCGACTGGACTCGACTACCCCAAGGGTTTAGGGACAGCCCTCATATCTTCGGGACTTCCTCGGGGAGAGAACTAAGGGAATTAAATTTAACAAACAGTAGTCTAATACAGTATGTGGATGACTTGCTCATAGCTAGGCCAGATTTTACCAGCTCTCAAATGGACACTATTTAAAACGTTAACTTTCCTGTAGGAAAAGGGTTATCGAGTATCCCCCAAGTAGGCTCAGATTAGCTTAACCCAAGTAAAATACCTTGGATTTATAATTACGGAGAGAAAAAGAATGCCTGACCCCGAGGGGAGATCCCTCATCTTAAATACACCGTACCCCCAAACAAAACAACAGCTTAGGGGATTTTTAGGAAGGACCGGGTTTTGTAGGATCTGGATTCCTAATTATGGCAATCTGGCCAGACCCCTATATGAGAATTTAAGGGGGAAAGAGGAAGAGCCACTCGACTGGCATGAGACCTGCAAGGTAGCATTTAATGCCCTAAAAGAGTCCATCACTACAGCCCCAGCTTTAGGCCTCCCCAACCTGGAGAAGCCTTTTAGACTCTATGTTTCTGGAAGGACAGGAACTGCTCTTGGGGTGTTAGGGCAGATGATGGGGCCCGTATTACAACCTGTGGCTTATCTCTCAAAATAACTAGATGAGGTGGCCAGAGGGTGGCCCATTTGCCTCCGGGCAGTAGCAGCCACCGCTCTTATGGTTAAGGAGGCATCTAAGCTGACCCTGGGTCAGCCCACCACAGTGTATATGCCTCACCGGGTGCAAGCAGTCTTGGAAAACAAAGGGGACAGGTGGATGACAGGGGGAAGGATCACCCAATACCAAGCCCTCCTCCTTGACACTCCAGATATAAAGTTGACCGTCTGCCAGACTTTCAATCCAGCAACCTTACTGCCAGATCCCCCTACCTCCCCTCTGGATCACCAATGGATACAAATCACAGACGAGTTATACTCTTCTCACCGGGACATATCAGAGACACCTTTATCTGACCCAGAGCAAAACTGGTTCACATATGGCAGCAGTTTTGTAGAAAAGGGAGAGAGGAAAGCAGGATATGCTGTAGCGAGCCTGGAAGAAACTAAGGAAAGTGGGTCTCTTCCCCCAGACACCTCAGCCCAGAAAGCTGAACTTTTTCCCTGACAAGAGCTTTGCAGTTAGGCGAAGGAAAGAAGATTAATGTGTATGTGGACTCTAAGTATGCTTTCCTCATTCTGCATGCCCATGCAGCAATTTGGAAAGAAAGAGAGATGCTCAGTGCCGGAAGGTCTCCTATTGAACACAAAGAGCTCATTCTCAGGCTCCTGGATGCAGTCAAACTTCTGCAAAGTTATCTGTCTTCCACTGCAAGAGTCTCCAAAAGGGGCAAGAAAAAGAAGCTCAAGGAAATAGGAAAGCTGATCAAGAGGCAGGACGAGCTGCTGGGGAAGCTACCTCTGCCACTGCTATCTGCCCCCTTTTCCCAAAGGAAACCCTGACTCCAGATTTTACCCCAGGGGGACATTCCCGATATGCTGAGCAGAGCTGGGAGATTGGGTCACATGAGTGGTTTCAGCCTGATCAGGCCCAAATAATACTCCCTGATTCTCAGGTTTAAAAAATTAATAACACCTTACATAAGAGCACCCATTTTGAAAGAGATAATCTAGAAATCTTGCTTAAGTCTATTCTCTACCATCCCCAGTTAGCTAAGGTTGTTAAACAGGTCCCACAAAATTGTGACACCTGTCTAAAAAATAACCCAAAAACCAGACCTCCTCTAATTACACCTGTCCAACATCGGGCATCATACCCAGGAGCGGACTGGCAAGTAGAATTTACAGCCATGCCAAAGACCCAAGGGTTTTCTTATTTGCTAGTTTTTATTGACACATTCACAGGATGGATCGAAGCATTCCCTACTGAGACAGAGAGAGCTACAGAAGTCTGTAAAGCTCTGCTGAAGGAGATAGTACCTAGGTGTGTGCTGCCTCGGTCACTTCAGAGTGACAATGCGCCCTCATTTACAGCCACGATATCCCAGAACCTAGCCGCATGCTTAGGCATACAATACCGGCTCCGCTCATCCTGGAGGCCTCAAGCTTCAGGAAATGTAGAGAGAGCCAACCAGACTCTTAAAAGGGCTCTGGCTAAGCTATGTCAGAAACACATAATAAGTGGACACATAGACTACCCATAGCCCTCATGAGGCTACGGATATTCCCCAAACGGCCACTATTGTTAATTCCTTATGAAATGATGTATGGAGGTCCATTCTTAACTTCTGATTTGTTTTTTGACGAGGATGCCAATACACTCTTAAAACATATAATTGACCTGGGAAGGTTTCAACAAGAACTCCAACGGTATGGAGAACAGGTCCTCCCTAAACCACAGGAAGACTTGAAAAATCCCCAGGTAAAGCCAGGGGATCAAGTATCAGTAAAGACCTGGCAAGAAAAAGGGAGTCCAAACCACCTGTCTGAGAAATGGACAGGGCCATATCAGGTTGTTCTAGTGACTTCAACTGCTGTAAAAGTGAAGGGTCTATCTGCCTGGGTCCACAATTCTAGAATAAAACCCTATGGCCTACAGGAGGGGGAGACAGAAACTGAGACTTCAAAGCCAGAGGACAGCTATTCCTGTGAACCTGTTGAAGATCTCAGGCTCTTGTTCAAGCAGAACCCCATCAATCCTGCCTCAGATAAGTAAAATGCATCATATGATGTTCTTCTTCTTTCTAATCATATCTCCCTGTATGGCTATTGATCTCTCCCTAAACGAGGCATGTTCACTTGCAAACCACACTGCTTCTCAACTCAACCTAACCAGCCCGTGCTGGATTTGCATTAATAGCAAAGGTTGGGGGTATGGCTTCTTCCCTCAAGCCTCATGAATCAGTCTCTGCTACCTTCAAACTCTTCTGCAGCTTCCTCACCTCTCTCAGCCTTCAGAGAACTGAAGAGACTTACGAGAGTTTTAAGGCTCCCCTTGTAGCTCAGTCGGTAAATCTGCCCTCAATGCGGGAGACCCGGTTTCAATCCCTGTGTCATGCAGATCCACTGGAGAAGGAAATGCCAACCACTCCCAGTACTCTTGTCCGGAGAATCCCACAGACATAGGAGCCTGGCAGGCCACTGTCCATGGGGTTGCAGAGAGTCAGATGCGACTTAATGACTAAATCATCATCAGGGTTTGCTCAAGATTTGGCTTTGGCTTAAGGGTCATTCAAACTTTTTCCGCATCATCAATAAGGTTGTTTCACTTTCTTATTATTCCTGTGTTCACGAAATAGCCCTTTTACTTTCAAGAACTTTTCTTTTGCACTCACAACTTGACTAACCAGCACAGAGTTCTAGTTGTCAGCCTATCTTGGCTGTCAACACACTTTCCTCACTAAGCTCATAATCATTTCTAGCTTTTGGTTTCAAGTAAGAGATACGCAACTCTTCCTTTCACTTGAACACCTGGTGCCTCAGATGGTAAAGAATCTGACCCAATGCAGTAGGCTGGGGTTTGATCCCTTGGTCAGGAGGATCCCCCAGAGAGGGAAATGGCAACCCACTCCAGTATTCTTACCTGCAGAACTCCATGGACAGAGAAGCCTGGCGAGCTACAATCCAGGGGTCACAAAGAGTTGGATAGAACTGAGTGACAAACACACATACACTCAGAGGCCACTGCAGGGTTATTAACTGCCCTAATTTCAATACTGCTGAGTCTCAGGGAATAGGGAGACCTGAGGAGAAGGAGAGAGATAGGGAATGGCTGGCTGGTGGGGCAGTCAGAACATACATATTTTACTAAGATCACTGCACTATCTCCTGTGGGCACGGTTCATGGTTACAATTAATTACAAACTCCGAAACAATGACAACAGTATTATCAAAAGTCACCGATCACAGCTCACTCTAAGAAATAACAATGAAAAAGTGTGAAATACTGCGAGAATCACCAAACTGACACAGAGACCCAGAGTGTGCAAATGCTACTGGAAAGATGACGGACACCCTCAGTGCAGGGCTGCCGCAGAACTTCAGTTTCCAAAAACTGAATTTGCAGGTACAATAAAACACGGTCTACTTGTATGCTAAAGTATCGACAATGGGCATTTTGTCAAACAGTTTAAGAAAAGAGAAGTTCTTTGTACTGCAATTGTAATTTTTCTCCAAGTCTGAGATTGTTTCAAAACAAAAGTAAACAAAAATACAAACAGAGACACACAAACATACATATATACAGGGAGTCTTCACTTTTGCAACTAGTGTTAACTGAAATTTGCGTACATCAGAATCCTGACTTCATAAGTGCACAACTCCAGAACAGGCATGGCAGTTTGCTACAGTGTGGAAATTGAGAGTTTTTTAAAAATATAAAAAATTTTAACAAGATTTTGTACACTTAATTTCTACACTGAAGTATTTTCTACCTAATTTTATACAGAAATGTCACACACATAAAACTGTTAATAAAATCAGAGGTTTCAAAAACGAAGAAAAATGTTCTATTTCTTAAACTAGAGTAATGTTTTATTATTATTCTTCAGAATTTAGTTAAAAAGTAGTCTTTTCAAACCATTCAAAATTTTATAAATGACAATTAAAATTAACCTTAAAACCTTGCACTGGCTCTGGAAAAGACACTTCCATTTGGGAATGATATCTCTGTCCAAAGATTCCTTTTCCCTTTTAACTACTATTTCCATCATTAATGGCAAGATCATACAATTCTTCCTTCAGTGTTTGGAAGAAATGATCATGAAGATACTAAATGAAAACTGCAAGGTCCAAATCAGAGTATGTTGTGTCTATAAAAGGAGAAGCCAAAAGAATATATATATAATCATTTGTGAAGACACAGAAGTTATCCAAAAGAATACATTTAGAAACTAAGGAAGGGACATGGATGGCTGGCAGACAGAGACTGGACGGACACTTTTACTGTTATCCTTCTGTTCTTCTACACTGTCCTGTGGGACTTTCCTAGTGGTCCAGTGGTCCAGAATATGCCACCCAGTAGGGGATACAGGTTCAATCCCTGGTCTGGGGAGGTTCCACAGGGCAGCTAAGCCTATGTGCCAGAACTAACGAAGCCCTCGAGCCCATGCTCTGCAACAAGAGGAGCCGCCGCAGAGAGGGGCCCGCGTCCCACAGCTGAAGAGCAGCCCCAGATAGTAATCCCCACTTGCTGCAACTGGAGAAAGCCTGTACATGGTGAAGACCTCATACTGCCGTATATACATAAGTAAATTCTTAAATGTGTTAAGTAGGTAAGTAAATAAATTATACTTTGTGAAGAAAATCTGCTCAGAAAAAAAAAGGTCCGATTTAAAAAAAAAAAAAAAAAAAACAACACTTCAGACTAAGCAGATAGAACAAACTAAGCAAACTCACGCCATTGACTAGTAACTTTTTCAAATGAAATAATAATAAAAAATCAATTTTTACACTAAGGCTGTCAAAAACTACATATATTTCAAATAATTTCATGTGATAAGGCCAACTTAAAGGCAAATTTTATCGAAAATAGAACTGGAATCTTCATTTAACTTCAAAAGCTAAGAAAGAAACTTTCAGATTTTTCCTAATTTATGTCTTAACATTTCAAAGACAGCATCCTTGAAGTTTAATACATGTTCTTGCCAATGTACACTCAGAAATATAACCAATCACATTTTCACGACATCTGTGTCTTTACACAGATGACGTGATTTAGAAAAATTAAAATTGTCAGAGAGAGATTATTGGAGTTGTTCAAGTTATCAAACTAGACACTTAACAAGTCTCTGTCTGGAATCTGGGGCCCACTGATCAATCCCCATACCACGCTTTCCCCAATCCATGCATGAGGTAGTTTAAAAACATCAGAAACAAGCTTACAGAACACTTACTGACACTAAACCCAACCCTTCAAATCCAGCAGTGTGCAAGGCTTCACTCTCTGCATGTACTATGGATTAAGATAAAATGCCAGATATTAAATATGCAGGTTGGTTACCCAACTCCTTAGTTTTCATTGTTTCTAATCCACTATTTTTTGAAAGCCAATATATGAACATAGTTAGGCACTAGGTGATACAGAGAAGAAAGTGTCCCTGGCATGACCCAAGTATTGTGATCACAGTCAAACAAAACCATGAGAGAAATGTGTTAAATGTCTACAAAAGGTGTAGCCCTAAGATACAGGAAGAATGTAAAGAGTATTCTGGAAAAGAATGAAAGAAGTCGTCAATAGATCAGCTGAATAAAATCAATTGGTACAGCAATAAAACAGATTCAGGTTCTAGAGACGACCCTGTTGAGAACACTTACAAAGGTTATCTTTTGTTTGGAAAGGCTATGGCCGAGCAATTACGAGTTACAAGGAAAGAAGTTCCCAAGGACTTCAGTGCCCCAACCAAAACCTTATGAATCATTAAAAAAAAAAAAAAAATGCTAGCACAGAACACAACCTCGGAATGTGCAAGAAAGGTTCCAACCAACATTATTTGGAATGACACAACTACAATTCTACTGGGCAAGTACCTTTCAATGCAAGAAAAGAAACTGAAGAAATAAATAAAAGAAATTAACTAATATATAAATATCTTACAGACTCAAATCCTTAGTACCAGTATTTATGATGCTTTACATATTTATATATTTGTAACGTAAAACAATTCTGACTATTAGTGTAAAATATCAGCCCTATAATTTCAATTTAAAACAGAATTAACAGCTAACCTAGACTTGTAATTTTAATTTGAATTTCACTATAAATAGTACTGAAACTTAAGATATTAATATGTACCATGCTTGTAAGTTTATTAAATGTTTTAAGATTTACCATAACATTTGTGAAGGTTTGTCTGAAAACTGAACTACTTACCAAATAGTGAATATATTAAGTTATTTAAACAGTTTTTTAAAGTTTTAAATATGTATGTAAAAGGGATGCAATATAGTTTAAGTCTCCTTTTAAAATGATTCCCTAAACTTACTATATGTATCTAAAAAGATTTGCTAAGTTGAACTTTAAAATTTAAGGGAAATTTGGGGTTTAAAATGTAACTTTGATAAACTACATACTAATTCTTTAAAACCAAAGGAGCTTCCAAATAATTATTTCTGTTTAGAAAAACCCACCTTCAAGGATACAAAATCCTACTTAACTCTTATTAATCCTTCAGTATCTACGTAAAATTCTTCCTTTTCCATGAAGTCTTTCCTCTTTTTCCTTTTACCCTATACTAGGCAAAAAGAAAATAAATGTGTCTCTATCATTCAAACTGCTAATTTATTCTATTCTAGTGGCATAACTTTATGAAAACTCTTCTTTCAGGAATCCACATCGCCTATCCAAGGGTCACACGCACTTTCAGAACAGGGTCTGTGCTTTATACTGCTCTCAACCTCTAGAAACATCTTACACAAGGCAACGCTAGCACACAGTAACTATTGGCGGTGGATGAACTGAATTCTAACAATCTTCCATGCCTTTCCAAATGGACCATTACCTCTGTTATGTCCCAATGGTGTGAAAACTGATCCAAGTCAGTGAGGTAAAGTAGCACGGGAGAAAGCTGCGTCTGGATGACATGGGGCACTCCTCAAAGGCTCTGAAGCCAAGTCAGTTCCTCTTTTGAAAACCCTAATTTGAGTATAAAGAAATCCAATTTAAAATAAATCACAAAGCAAGTAACATTCTTAAGTAATTTTTAAAAAATAGACATGTATCTTCAAGTTAAATTCTTCAAGCTAACAAGCTATTTTCTCTGAATTTCTGTACTTTATGTATTATTTTAAAAAATGAAATGCCAGCGATGTAGTAAAATTCATATAATTATGTACACAAAGATTTGACCTGAATCAAATGTGTAATACATCAAGAAACAATATTATATCCCTTAAACTGAGGGCTTTGCCACCTTTATACTTAAATAAGTGTGAAAGACATAATCATTCTAATTAATGTCAGGTTTAAAAAAGCAAATGAACAAGAAAAACAATATGCTCCTTCATACATATACCAAACTCTGTATTCTTACATAATAGCCTTTCAAGTGTCTTAAAACTATTCCATCCCCCCTAAGTCTATTTCTTCAACAATTACTGTGTACTTCCTTCTACCTATTCCATATAATAAGATTTCTGATTCTCTTACCACCTCTATTACACCTAGTCTGACCTATACAAACAACTTGCCCAAGTCCCTCCTGAAAGACAGCTCTTAGAATGATCAGAATACGAGCACAATGTGGTCTGACCCTAGCTACCTGCTTTGATGTTTTCAGATCACTGTACTTCCATGAACATGCCCTAAAGAGCCATCATCTAGTTGGGAAGCCATATCACACTCCTGGCTGATTCCTAATGAGTTTCCTAAAACCACTAAACCCTTTGACAGGTACTACTAATTAAAACATAAAGCCCTCACATCCATCTCAAACGCATACATCCAAAACTATCAAACAAACATGTACAAGTCTACTTGTTACTTGTTTCTTTTATATAATATTTATCTTGCTACATTCAGCTCCTTATCAGAACTTTTCAAGCTCTTTTTGGATTCTGACAACATATTTCAATAAGTCTCTTAATTTTAAGTCTTCAGAAAATTTCAAACACTGTCATCTTTATCATCCAGTTACAAAACAAAACTACCAAAGACAGTATGATCATTTAAAACAACAGTAATAATACTTACTAATCTAACACATCAAGACTCATTTTACTAATTTTTCTCTGACATCAATGGAAAGCAAAATATGGCTAATTAAAATGTGATGTTTTCCCTAACACACCGAACATGTTAAACATGCTTAAAATGGATATTCTGTTTCCCATCTTATTAAGCTAAGCAGTGAGGTCCAAAACTTAGACCCAAACAGGTAAGACAGTAAATCTCAGGAGAATTTTCATACTAGGTTCTTTTCCTTTCCTTAACTTGGTGGATCAGGGCAGTTACCTGTAAGTGTTGAAAATAAGAAGCTGAAATAGTCCTCATTACTGATGTTTAACTGATCACTTCCATTCCATTCTTTCACTGAAGACTTCCATCCAGAAAATGATGATCTACAATAAACAATGGAGACCTAGTACTAGAAGTGACCAAATTGAAGACTCAGGAATAAAGCACAGAATATATGACTATTCTTTATGGAATACAAGTATAATTTAAGAGCTCAGTCAAAATTCCGTAGCATGTATCATCTTTACATGTAAGGGGGTTCAAGTATCGTAATATGGAAAATATAATTTCTAACATATGTTTTTGTAAATTTTCCTTGAAAAGCATAACCAGCCCACTTATATGGTACAACTGGAAAATTTTTCCACACCACTCAAAACTCAGTTTCAAGGAGCCAAGGTGAAGTTCTGCTTTTCAGTAGTAGGTTCAGCTGCTATGTATTTACTACCTCATCTTCATTAAAAAAAAAAAAAAAAAAAAAGTCTTACCTTGTTTATATGAATGAGCTAAGTTTAAACAAGCTCCTGCTTCCTACCTAAACCAAAGCATCTTAACTAGGTAAAGAATACTTCAATTTAAAGCCACTCTGCAATAACTATGCACTCCTATACTTTGCGAGGCTTTATAACTAGTCTACGTCACAATACTGCAGCTAAAGTATTGGTAGTGGACTTAAGGGAATAGCTAAACATAAAGCAGCTTCTCATTAAATGAAGATTATCTGGTTCCTGCTATGAGATCAGTTTCCAGTGATACCTTTAAAAACTCTCCTCAAGGTAAGACTAAGAAGGAATACAGCAAATGTCAGCCATGAATACAGCAAAAAAACAAAAAGCTGAGAATAATCAGATCCAAAAAGCTATCTTTTTGGATAGCTTTTTGTGACAAATTTTTTTTTTGGGACAAACTTTTATAATAGAAATCTGAATAAATGTCAAGACAAAATAAGGAGTTTCTAATTCAATGAGAAGCACTTTTTTTTTTAACCACTGAAACAACTGTATTTATTAACATTCTTAAAAGTTGGGGAGTTAAAAATAATGGCAACATTTTTCTGAATCACTTCTACTTAAAGGACTTCTCTTTGCTTAAAGGGCTATGGGAGAGAATATCACAAGCTAAGAGGTTATAAAAAGTCAGAGATGCTCAATGGAAATGAGTACAAAATGGGTGATTAGAAAAGAAGCTAATATCCTCTTATACCCAGTGAACACTGTGCTGTCCAGTGGCTAAAAAGAGTAGCAAATCCATTTAAAAATCTAGTTTGGACAAAAGACAAGCAATGTATCACTCTGTCCTTAAAACTACAATGACCACACATACTGGCCACACCAGAACAGTTCTGAGACTAGAAGGGATGCTATATCAATTATGCTTGGACAACAGAAGCAAACCAGACCTGCTCCTGGCAGGCCAGCTCACATATTCACCCTGCTTCAAAACCAGGCTGAATTTCTCAGTAATTTCTCCCTTCTCTGGTATTTTTATCTAACAGCATAGACTACGTTTCCACATGCATGTCTCATGTTCCCCAAACCAGCTGTAAATGAACTAGGGGCAGAGAGGGCAAGAAGAGTAACGGTCAGCAGAACACCACAGGTAGATGGAGAGGAAAAACTCAAAAAACCTCTAAGTGAATAGTGAAAAAGGCAGGAACAGCAATTCTAAGTACAGTTTTTAAGACAAACTAAACACCAACATCTCTAAGGTGATGGGTTTTTCACACACTGAACAAACGGAGATGGTCTGGTGGTGACCTGCTCTCCGATGAACTTCCCCTGCTGGAGACAACAGTGTCAGAACGCTAACACCCAGAGTGAACTAGACCGCAGAGCCCAATTAATATAGCAGATGAGAATCAGAAATTATTGAAGGAATATTTCAGGAAAAGGAGCCTGCCAACAGTCCTTGGCACAGACGGAGCTGAGGAGTGGGATGCCTCAGGTGAACGGTGCAGGTGGGAGACAGTGAGAAAGCTAGCTGGTTTACCGTCACCATCAAGGACGGAGGGGAAAACCAAAGACGTTAAATAACCCAGGTGATGTCTAAGGAATGGTATTCCTTAGAAGAACATCATTCCTTAAGAATAACCGAACATTATTCTTCAATTCTAAATCTAGGAAAAGTGATGCAATGATAATACCACTGGCCTGGGAAAGTTGAAAAGGCCCCATCTTGTTTTAATTTTTAAAGAGATTAGTTTGAATAGGGACAATACATCTACAGAAAGAGAAGTCTACTAAGACTCTGTGCAAATGCTAAAAGGCAAAGTTTAACTTGGTACACTTTTAACTACATGACAACTTGCTTTTGATGATTATAAACTTCTATTACCATTACTTGTAAATTAATATTTTCTCAGTACTCACCACAAACCCACAAAAAAATGTAAAAAAAGACTTGTGAAAAAATCCTTGACCAAAGTTATTGAGCACAAGTCAATCGTAATTAATGCCAAAAAAGATACTAAATACAAGTTCTAAAGAGAATTAATTTTAAGAGGTGTTCAAAAGTCACTTTTAAATGAATGCCAAAACAGATCCTCCACAAGTTCTATCATGGGAAATGAGTGCCCTCTACTGGAAGTTAACAGTCATAAAACCACTTAAGTTAAATTGTATTTCTTAAAGACCTGGCATTTAGTACTGAACTAGACAAAGAGGGGTTTCATATATAGACAACATATTGCAAACAGCTCTCTTTTGCTAAAAGGAAAAAGTAATTATCAGTTATGAAGCACAATTTGGGCGACAACATTCAAACATACGTCTTATCCTGGTACGAAGAGACTGGCAAACAAAGCTAAAGAAAGTCTACTAATAAAGCGAGCCACTCCTGTTTAATTGGGGCAGAGGGTCTGCACAAGAAGCCACAAAGAAGCTAGTTTTTAAATTTTTCAGCTACAGCCCAGATTCAACTCCTGCCTAAAACTGTATCAGACCCTGGCCTTGAGCCACAATCAGTAACAAATGGCTGAATATGAAAGTACTATGCCTGATACAAACATTACATTTTAAAGGATACTTTGAACACTAGCAACATGAAACATTATTAGTTTTAAGACCTTTGAGAGTAAAACACCACAGTCACATTCTGGAAAGTAGCTCCTTGAAAAATTAAACAGAAAATTAACATATGATTCAGCAATTCTACTTCTGGGTATACAGCCAAAAGAATTAAAAGGATTCAAACAGGTGTCTGCACACCAATGTTTATAGCTGCATTATTTGTAACAGCCAAAAGGCAGAACAACCGAGTATCCATTAACAGATGAATATATCAAAATCATGAAGACAAAATAGTGGTAAACAAGGGCTGGGAGAAGGGGAAATAATCAGTACAGAGTTTCAGTCTGCAACGATGACAGTGCTGGAGATGAATAGTGGTAGCAGTCGCACAACAGTGTGAATGTACTTAATGCCCCAAACAATTCTCACTGTATACCTAAAACTGGTTAAAATGGGAAGTTTTAGGTTATGTATATTTTGCCACACACACACACACCCACCCACCCACCCACAGATATTTTAATGATTCCCTGTCTGAGTCCGCAAGCTTTTATTTCACCACCTACATTGAACTGAGCTCCCTTCCAAAAAGAAAGACCTGTATTACAATTTCATAACACCAGAAGTTTTAAAACACAGCACTCTCATCCGTCACTGAATCCTTACTATGGCTACACACTTCTGATAATCTTAACCCTTGTTTCAATGCACCTACACAAATCACTGTATGTTTCTACCTGATGGTTCAGCGGTAAAGAATCCACCTGTGGTGTAGCAGAACAAGAGTTCAATCCCTGGGTCAGGAGGATCCCCTGGAAAAAGAAACAGCAACCCACTCCAGTATCCTTGCCTGGAAAATCCCATGGGCAGAGGCGCCTGGTGGACTACAGCCCATGGACTTAGTGACTGCAACCATGACAATGCAAACCGCCAAGCAAACCACCTGGAACAGTCTTGCCCCAGTGACCTTCCTCTTACCCAGTATCATCAACAGTTTTAACTGCTGTTTTAAGAGCAAATGAAGGGAGGGGCGGCATTTTAAAAAGTCAGTTCATAAACTGCCAGTGACAGGGGAAGGGTGAGGGAGAAGATTATACACTTGAAATACAGCTCACTTTAGCATGCTACCTCATGTGCAGTATCCCGATAAGCATGGCAGCCAAATTTGCACTGAGTCTTCCCATAATACAGCAGCAGCTTAACCGAGAAAGCAAGTCAGCAGGCAGACTGGGTAGAAAATACACAAGCTGGACCAAAAGCTGCTGAGACTCTGCTGACAGAACCACCACTGTGCCTTCTTGTGGATCTAGTGAGGCAGGAAGACAAGTTAAATTTTAAAAGATATACAAACAAGAATTAATAAAGCAGACTGGCCATTTTCACTGTGCTATGTTGAATTCTAACATATCAACTACATGAAAAAAAAATATATATGTATGGCTTAAGGTACTGCCTAGAGTAAGACTAAATACAATCATTATTTAAAGATAACATTTAACACTCGATTTCATAATATTCAAATGTGTTACTTGAAATAATAACTGATGGAGTTAAAGGTATTAGAAACAAAGCAAAACAGTAAAAAAAAAAAAAAAAAAAAAAAAAAAAAAAAAAAAACAAGCACTTTTGCCAAACAGGGACAATTATAATATCAACCTAATCCGGCCCCATCACTTCATGGCTAATAGATGGGGAAACAGTGGAAACAGTGGCTGACTTTATTTTTCTGGGCTCCAAAGTCACTGCAGATGGTGACTGCAGCCATGAAATTAAAAGATGCTTACTCCTTGGAAGGAAAGTTAGGACCAACTCAGATAGCATATTAAAAAGCAGAGACATTACTTTGTCAACAAAGGTCTGTCTAGTCAAGGCTATGGTTTTTCCAGTCGTCATGTATGGATGTGAGAGTTAGACTGTGAAGAAAGCTGAACGCAGAACAATTGATGCTTTTGAACTGTGGTGTTGGAGAAGACTCTTAAGAGTCCCTTGGACTGCAAGGAGATCCAACCTGTCCACCCTAAAGGAGATCAGTCCTGGGTGTTCATTGGAAGGACTGATGCTGAAGCTGAAACTCCAATACTTTGGCCACCTGATGCAAAGAGTTGACTCGTTGGAAAAGATCCCGATGCTGGGAAAGATTGAAGGCAGGAGCAGAAGGGGACAACAGAGGATGAGATGCTTGGATGGCATCACCGACTTCATGGACATGGGTTTAGTTGGGCTCCAGGAGTTGGTGATGGACAGGGAGGTCTGGCATGCTGCAGTTCATGGGGTTGCAAAGAGTTGGACACGACTGAGCAACTAAACTGAACTGAATTTAAAACCAAAGACTTATCTGAGTATACACACACACTCCTATATATAAGCAATACTGAAAAATACAGATTTTTAAATACCACACACAAAAGGTAGACACAAACCAACGTTTGTCATTTAATAAATGGGTAAATATAAAGTGGTGTATATTCAACAGTGGAATGTTACTCAGCATTAAAAAGAAATACAGTACTCGTATATGCTCGTAAATCCTAAGAACAGTATGCCAAGTGACGGAAGCCATACTGAGAAGATCCACATCACACAATGTCATCTGTGAGAAATGATGAAAACAGGCAAATACAGAGAGACAGAAATGGTGAGCAGTGGTTGTCAGGAGCTGAGGTAGGAAGAAATGAGGAAATAGGGATGGACTACTAATGGTAGAGTTTCTTTTTGAGGTGATAAAAATATTCTGGAATAAGATAATAGTGACTATCGCACAATCTTGGGAATATGATAAAAATTAATGAATTGCACAGTGTAAAATGGCCAATTTTATGGTATATAAACTGTGTCCTAATAATAAATACTAATTATACATATGCATATATGTATATTTTTATTGATATTTTTGCTAAAAGAATGAAAAGGTTTCAGGGGTGAGTGAAACGTTAATATATGAAAGCCGTACAAGATCTCAATAACGATTAAATAAGTAAAATTTGCCATCAAAGTTTCAAAAGAATTCTATAAAAATACCTGATCAGTTTTGAATTTGTGAATTTCGTGGCTTAAAAGATAATTTAAGATCTGAAGAGACATCTACAACCTTTAGTTTTCTTAAACTATTGTATTAAGTAATACTATTGAAAATGAATTTACTGTTTGATATTTTATTCATTTTACCATGGTACAATTAATGTATAATTTGAAGGAAAAGTAAAACCTAAAGATCTCCCCTTTGAAACATTGTTCTTAAGTCGGGGTAGACCGATTATTACATACACAGGTAAACAACACTCTTACCATAGATTCGGAGAGCAGTAACTTGTAAACTTTTGAGTAGCTCTTTATTTGCTCGGGCTGCAGCAGTATGGATAATGTCAACAAACTGTGTTGAAAGCTCAGGATTTCGGGAGCCGAGATGTGCAAGCTGCAGTGGTAAACCAGCCAACCAACGTGATAACACTTTACTACGGTATCTAAGGCCATCAAAGAAAAGGGAAATACACCACATTTATTTAAACATTTGAGAGCCTATAAGATGACTGGCATACTATATTCATCTATAGTATTCTCTAAGGTTTTACCCACTGTATTTTAAAAGTTTATGTAGTTTGGGGCACTATGTACATTGTAATTTTATCTTAAAGGACACAGGCTCTACTTAGCTTGTGAACTATTTACACTAATTTGTAATGACCGTTTTACTATATTAAGTCATTTATGCATTCAGTATAGGGTGCCCCCACATTAAGTGGCTTCAAACTTGGGTTCTTTCCATTCTTGCACATACTTGCTCACTCTCTAATGTCTCATCTTGGACACGGCAATCACTTTTGCTGTCCCCCAAGAGTTCAGTGATTTACACACAACCTTTGGAGTCTACCAGACTTGAACTTAAGTCTCAGTCTGGCTGCCCTTTAACAGCATGACACTCACCAACTTATTTAACCTAAGCTTCCTTCTATAAGGCAGAAACCAACAGTACCTACATAAAAGTATGAGAATTACTGAAAAATTAAGAAAAGCACCTGACTCACAGTAAAGACTTGAATATGTTCTAACAACTACCTATGTATGCTGAGGTACCACAAATCCCGTTATCTTTCACCCAAACATCTCTTCCAGACTATCCCAAGTAAACCTCAAACTCACCACATCTAAGACTGATTCCTGAGTTCTACTCTTCGTGTTGTCTGCATCACCAGACAGCACCAAACCAAGCTGGACACTTTTGCTCTTTAAGATACCGCCATTTAAAAATTTATTGAAACATTTTTGACACCCAGTATTATGTTAGTTTCAGGTATGTATCACATAATAGTCTGACATCTGTACACATTGCAAATGGTCACCATACGTCTAGTAACCACCTGTCCTAATAAAAGTTACTGGTCATATTCTTTATGCTGTATATTATAATCCCCATGACTTATTTACTTTATAACTCAGTTTGCACCTTTTAATCTCTTTCACCTATTGTACACCCCTCCTCTTCTACTGCCCTCATTCTTATACCATGTGTCCCAATATGTCACTAAGGGCCGGAGGTTAAACCTCCATAATTTTTATGGGAAGCAAAACAAAATTCTGAGGCTGCTACAGGTGGTTCCAATAATTGTCCTTTAGCTGTTAAGCAGACAAGTGGAAATATATGCTCAAAGAGACTTTTACCTTCTCAGTTATGTGTATAAAGGTTACTGAAACTATTATGTATGCCTTTTTATTTAAAAAAAAATAATAATAAAACCAAAAAGGATAAAAAGAAGATTTTCTCCAAAGATTTAATCACCCTATCATCTTATTCATACAGATTACAAAGTAACCTGGTAAGAAAAAGAAAAGCAAAATAACAAAGGAACTGTACCGGATTCTGTAAGATCTCAGTTCTTCTTTTTGATAGCTTTTACTGAAAAACTTCAGTAACAAAGTCGGAACTGGAAGGAGAAGGCCTCTCTGCTGATACAATGTATAAACTGCCTTTATGAGAGACTCTGTAGCCTCTAAGAAACAAGAGAAAACAGCTGCATGTGAGTCAAAATGTTTCTTCACCAGCACCATAATTCTTCTAAAAAGCACAGAAGCACCTTGTTCCTATGAGGAAGCAGATTTTAGCCACAAACTGATGACTACCATCAAAATCCTACATCAATGGCCTAATAAAAAAGTCAAACCAATCGGAGATTACAGTACAAATTTTCCTAAGAGACAACAAACCTAGGAAAGGACAACAAATACCACAATACTAGAAAGGTGGATAAGCCAGGAACCAAACAGCAAAGTTCTGCTTGAATGAAAAGAATTAGTAAGTCACACTAAAAACTGACCTAATGCAACATAACTTCAAGTTACAAGAAAGGTAAAGAGATAAGGATCCACCAATTTCTAGTCAAACTAGATCAGAAAAGTATTTCTTTATCCTTAGGCTCAATGTCATTTCCTATTAATAAAACTTACCTTCTTTCACTCCAACTATGTAATCTAGTAGAAAACCTACCCATCAGCTTCAGAGTGGACCTACCCACCGAAAAGGGGGTGTTCTCAGCCATCAGGGTTCAAGCAGACATTCCTTCATGATTATGCTGGCTACCTTTTATGGCTCGAACGTAAATGACTATGAAATGTTTGACAGGTATGAACTCAAAATTAGATGCTCAACATTAACAGTATGCGTAAGAGCCCCTCTCTTAAGTAAGGACAGAGCATTGACACCCACCTCTGTCTGACTGCATCTGCATTAACCTCCAGGAGACACCAAGCAATCTGTTCAGCTGCTTACTGTTTAGCCTAGACCCATCTTCAAGGGCTTCTGTTACAAATTTCCTTATCCTTTCTATCCAACTGGAATCCTTCTGCAAAGTTGAGGCATTTGCCAGGGAGACCATGATATCAGACAGTGTTAAATTCAGTAAAAGGTGATCTACATTATTCGAGAGAATCGTGCAATGCTTGATGCTAAAAACAAAGACACACATAACTGTTAAGTGTTGTATCTACCATGCCTGTTTCACTTAAACACTTAACTATTCCTCCCAGAATGAACTGTCAAGAAGGTAAGTATATTAAAGCGACTGTAAGCAAACCATTCATTACAGAATCAGAGTTGTTAAGGCATAAATTAAGAATGCATACTGCTCAGTTCATTACCCAAGTTGCTATTCACACAAGAACTACAGGCCCTTGAAACATGGTGTGGTAATCCTAGATGTACTACAGGGATAAGAACACTTGAAAACTTCAACACACTTGAAGATTTTCGTTAAGCAGATATTTATATTAGGATGAAACTCACGACAGACCTTGATTCTGCTTCTAACTAATTTTGACTTGACAGAATCACTAATTTCTCCTGGCCACAATTTCCTTATATGTGAAACAGGAGACTGGTCTAGATAAGCCCAATTCTGAAACAATTTAATTTTATGACTCACATATTACAATCACTTTTTCTAACAGATTATCTTAAGAAAAACAAAATTTGCAACTTAGGATAAAAACCACTAGATATATAAACACTATATCAACACAGTGTAGATTTCAGGCTACACTGCATTCAACAGCAGAGCCTATTTATTCTCATGTTCAGAAACATGTAAAGTTGATTAAACTAAAAAAATACCTGAAACTAATTTATTTTAAAAGAAAGTTAACCCTGGATTAGGCATGAGAAAGGACACAGTCGTAAGGAACCACAAATACAAGGGGAGGGAAATTTTTAATATTTGGTGTTATTAGGGTATCAAATGTAGGGTTAGGAATGACAAATGGGACCAGATCACAAAGAGTTGAAAACTAAGGACACTAAAATCAATTCTGCAAGCACAGGAGTAACATAGTTGAAAAGTTCTTTCATTTCTGCTGATGAAAAAGAAAATATCAGTTACAAGACTCTAAACAAAGAAGTAGTTGTATGTCTACTTGAGCAATACAGGCAAGACGTGACAAGCTCAAGAAACAATGCTGGTACAGACTAGGAGAAAGGGGGATGTATAGCAAGAATAAAAATTAGCTGGATTTGAAGTCTGCTTAAATGCATACATGTATGTGAGCTTTTAGCTGAGCTGGTAAAGAATCCGCCTGCAATGCTGGAGACCCCAGTTCGATTCCTGGGTTGGAAAGATCCTCTGGAGAAGGGGTAGGCCACCCACTTCAGTATTCTTGGGTTTCCCTGGTGCCTCAGTTGGTAAAGAATATGGCCGCATTGTGAGAGCCCTGGGTTCCATCCCTGGGTTGGGAAGATCCCCTGGAGAAGGGCATGGCAACTCACTCCAGTATTCTTGCCTGGAGAATCCCCATAGACAGAGGAGCCTGGTGGCCTACAGTCATGGTGTCGCAGAGAGTCGGGACCTGGCTGAGTGAGTGAGTAAGCACAGCACAGCCCAGCAAAAAACTGGGAATTCTATCACGGAGAGAGAATGAATGAAAACTGGGACAGATGAGTAGCAATCTATACTACAAACCCAAAACTACTGGTAGGTTCTTTGCCCAACTGTTCAGTGCCCAAAACCAAGGCACATTTTATACTAACCAGACCACACAAAAACTCAACTGCATCATTTATTCACCACAGCTAGAGCTTTTGAAGATCTACTTACCTATTACTGTCTGGAAGGTGTCAACAGACATTCAAAAGTTGGGAGAATTCATCCCGCTCCTCCAAGAATTTACACAAAATTTTAAAGTCTAAATACACTGACCACCAATTCTATGAAGGAGACAGGAAACTGGGGAAACTCATTTTCAGCAATGATAGAGGAGGAAATTAGAACTGATTCCCGTCCTGAAAATAACTTTAAAAGCTGGATGAAATAGTTTTTAACAACTCAAAAGCATTCAAGAGGTAACAAGGTGATGAACAATTGCTGGGTCCCCAAAATAAAGCAAGATCACAGTACTCAGGTTCCAAGGGCTGTGGAACCAAATACCCAATTCCAACGAAAAGCCTGGAAAACGGAACTAACCTTTCAGAGGCCTCACAGGGAAAAGTCAAACTCCAGAGCCAGACAAACATGGGGACTCTGGTATATTATCCCTACTTCAAGCTGAACCTGTAAGGGCTCCCTGCCAGAGTAACGGTGAACTGGAAGTAAAAAGAGCTCTTACATAAAACAATCCCAGTTATACATCATCTCAGTAGTTAACGCAACAATTTTTCCCAACTAGATCTATAGATTCAACACAATTCCAATCAAAACCCCAGCCAGTTACTTTATAGTTATCAACAAAATGATTTCTGAAGTTTACACACAAAGGCAAGCACTAGACTACCCAACACAAGACCAAAGCGGAACAATGTTGGAGGACTCACACCACTCGATTTCAAGGCTTACTGTACTACAGTAATCAAGACAGCACAGAACTGGTGAACGAACAGACAAACATAGGTCAGTGGAAGAGCCCCAAGACAGGCCTACAAGTACTGATGATTTCAGACAAAGGAGCCGAAGCAATCCAAAAGAGAAACAAGAGTCTTTTTCTGCAAACAGTGCTGGAATAACTGGACAGAAACTCTAGAACTGAAAAATAAAAATAAAACAAATTCAACAAATGTATGTTTGAATGAGACAAAGAGAAACAAAAAATTCAGTAAGTGGGTCTTATATACAATCAATTAGTCTTTAAAGGGAAGGAGAAAAATGGCATTAATATTTTAAAGATGAGAATTTTTCAGATGTGTTTAGACACTTCACTCAAGATCTCAGATTTAAGAAGCTCACTGAATTCCAAGGAAAATCAATAAAAAAGAAAACCACACCTGGATACATCATTGTCAAACAGCAGAAAATAAAAGACAAGGAGCAAAGTCTTATGGGGGAGGTAGGGGGGGTGGGGAGGGAAGTAACTTTTATAAAGTAGCAACAGTTCAGACTCATAGCTGACTTCCTAACAGCAGTGGGAACCAACAGAGCGAAGCGTTGCAGTCAGTATGGTCAGTACGCTCAAACAAGAAAACTGCCAAGCTCAAGCACTGTGCTCTGTTAAAACAGTCCTTGGAAATAAAGGAGAATACATATATTCTCCTTCATTTTATATTATATATATATATATATATATATATATATATATATATATATATATATATATATATAATGTATGTATTTGTGTGTGTGTGTGTAAATCCTCTAGCAGCTTCTAAATAAGCCTAATGAAGAGAGATGAAAAAAATGAAGAGCAAAAAAATAGAATATACAGATAAAACTCAGATGGTGGATACAAGTTCTCCAAAAATATTAATTTTTGCTTGAAAGTTCAAATTTTATCTCTAGCACAGACACTATTTTCCTGAAACTGATAGGCTTATTTTTTTCATTTCTGAGAAAATATCTACAAATACCCAAGTCTGAATAAGCATAGTTAGTCATTTAAATTAAAATCATGTCCATTGCAGAAAATACAAACAGAATGACAAGTGCATTTCCTCGAGACAACCATCATTCTTTGGCATTGCAGCCAAAATACTTCAGGCACACTTTCCATTTCACCACACAGAATATTAAAATTATGTGTTTTCAAGGATTGTGACTTAATAAGATTAGTAATTTTTTACTTAATTAAGAACAATTTTAAGTGAAACTGGCATGTTCTTTTAAACTGTGAATGCATAGTGGTGAAGAATACTGTTAACCCTCCATACCGTTCTGCCTCCACATATTCAACCAACTGCAGATGGTGTATCATGTGTATGGATTGTGGCTTTCTGAATCCATAGATGCAGAATGTGTATTTGGAGGGCAACTTGCTTCTGGATCAGTGAAAATACCACGTATGACACTATGTCTTTACACAAAACTCAGACTGTACAACAAGAAGAGTGACCCCTCACATAAACCAAGGACTCCAGTGTAAATGATGTATCACTGAGGTTTGTATTTTACAACAGATACACAACTCTGGTGTGGGACGCTGACGTGAGGGAGGCTGTGCATCCATGGGGGTAGGAGTAGTGTATGAGGACTCCGTACTTTCTGTTCAATTTTAATACGAATCTAAAATTGCTCTAAAAAATGAACTCCATTTAAAAAAAAAAAAAAAGGAATGAAATGCTAGTAGTGCCACAACATGAATAAACCTTAAAGATATCATGCTAAGTGAAGTTAAGCCAGACATAAAACAGTGTTTTCAGTTTCTACTGATACATGGTACCAGAACAGTCAAATTAATAAAGGGGAAAAATGCAATAGCGGTTCCCAGTACCTGGAGGGAGAAGAGCATAGGAAGCTGTTATTTAATGTGTACCGAGTTTCAGACTGGTAACATGAAAAATGTGAAATGTACTTAATGCCACCAATCAGTACACTTTAAAAATGGTTAAAATGCTAATTTTTATGCTATGGACATCTTACCACAATGAAAATAATATCTTTTGTAACTCCACAGTTCAACCCAAGATTAAAAAAAATCTAGACATCAGGTCAAAATTGAAGACCACCAGCTTAGGCCACATTGGCTCCTCTAACTTGAATCTGTGAATTTAATAGATAGCCTCCAAAGGCTATCTGAGAAATATTCAACAAGCTTCCTTATGGAAGTTCAAGAGCAGCCTGCGGACCCTCAAAACAAATCACTAGGGAAATTTATGGTAATACTGTCAATCCACTTTTGTTAAAAATGCCACAATTTCACCACCTCAGTGTCTTCATCGTTAACTCCTTTTTCATCTTCTATATCTTAGCACAAATCACTACCTAGGCAGGCAGCCCTCCCTAGGACCTATGCCCCCCATGAAAGAGCAGGACCAGCTCCCTACTATACTGATATACTTTTATTACCCTACATTCTTTTTCCTAAGTGCCTTCAACATATTAAGTGCCCAATAAAGTGAATAATGACAGTACACCCATATGCTCTTGAGTAGTTTACTTACATTTAATGGTCTACCAAATTCCAAACATCCTTTTATTTAATCTCATTTTGATGAAAATTACACCTGAAACCTCTTCCTTGACAACATAAAAATCACATGTCATTATATTCACGCATTGAAGGATATTCTCAACCTTATCCATGGACCTGATTAAAAACTTCTGTGTTAATAAGAAAACTGTATTTGGAGCAAGTAACAACTTACTTGCTCAAGAAAGTATCTCCATATTTGATTCTCTGTCACCTCCAACTCCAGAAACTCTAAATTAATGGTCCTAAAACATGGTTTTGATCCAACCAATAATAGTCTTCAATGCCTAAAGGATCAAGGATGAAAGAGAAATGAGAGTCAGAGACAAAAAATGACTTTCAGCATTAAAGTTAGTCATCAGTAGAAACCAATTTGATCCAGGTCTGTCCCATGTCCTCCATTATGCAATTTTATAGCTTTCTCATACCCTATAATATCTCCTTCCATTACTGCAATCATCCCTCACTTCACTTCTGCCTGCTAAAATCACATTCACATTAAAACACTACTCTCCAACACTGCCTTGTCTGTTTATCCTAACAAGGATCTGTCTTCTCCTATTAATTCCTATAGCATTTCTTGACTATAAAGTTCTAATGACACTTAAATATGCCTTGTGTGAAAGATGTAGATTCATTTTTCTTCCTGCAAGTTATTGAGCTTTTGTTTCTCAGCCTTAAAACTACCCTTCCACGCTCTTACTTTGTGATCCTGGGGGTGAGTCACATTTTCTCCTTTACAGTTTGCTTCTTGTTAGGCTCTGCCAATAAAGTGCTTGTTTTTGTTTAGTCACTAAGCTGTGTCAGACTCTTCAGCAACCCCGTGGACTACAGCCCGCCAGGCTCCTCTTTCCATGGGATATTCTAGGCAAGAATACTGGAATGGGTAGTCATTTCCTTCTCCAGCAGATCTTACCAACCCAGGGATTGAAATCTGTCCCTGCACTGGCAGGAGGGCTCTCCACCACTGAGCCACCTGGAAGTCAAGGGGTACTTGAGACCAGAAAGCTGGAGGAGGAAAATGCGGCACTTTCTGTTTGCTTCCTAGTCCTATTTTTTGCTTCCTTTTGCCACCAGTGCAACCCAACCACTCTTCAGGCCAGCAGCAGTTCATTCTAGCAGCCAGAGTTGGTTCCAGTCTGTATCTTCCTGACACAGAACCAGTATCACCGTGCCCCTAGAACACCAGCGCCAGCCAGCAGAACCCTCTTCGCTGAGCCCTGTACCCTTACCCCACTGGGCCCCTCTCCTGATCCCAAAGACATTAGTCCCAGCTGAGTGCAAACCCCTTCCTCGAGGCCTGAGTTTGGGCTGCAGCCTTTCTTTCCAGCCACTTGCCCTCTTCTCTTTGCTCTCCGGTCAGGAGGCAGTGGTGGCTTCCGACAAGACCTTGCTGTTCCCTTTTGTCTTTCCACTATTAAGTGGAAATGCCTAGTTAACAACCGGTTGTATTAAATTCTCTGTGAAAATCACTGGTATGATTTCCATCTCATGACTAGAGTCTGACACACATTTTTATCAATTTTAAGATTTTGTATTGATTTTTGCAATTTATGAATCACTTAAGAGATCAAAGAATATACCTTAGGGCATCTAATTATCTGTCATAATACTTTACTTACAGTGAGAGACCAAAAAACTTCAGTGAATGAAGTTTCTCTGCCTACAACATACTTATCACTTCTGAGCATATCCTCTGAACTCTGCCCAAAGAGCCTCACTGATTCTCCAAGTAGTTTCTTCCTTTTGATAAGTTTAAGAACCTTCTGACAAAGACTTTAAAATCTGTTCAAGCGTTTGCTCATTTGGGGAATTGCACCTTGAGTATCTGTATCTGCTTGTCAAGTTTTATTTGGTAATTTGTTTTTACGTTTATCTGCTCTTACTTCAGGTAAACATTTCAAAGAACTTCCAGGCTTACACTTTTCCAGTGAAACTTCATCCATAATTTGTTCTTTTCACTTATTTTAAAAAAGAGAACTGCTTTTCTTCAATTATCCCTCTTCCATCAGGATACTGATAACAGTTACATTACGCTTCCTTGTGTATATAAATGAGAGCAGAAACTAGTGATGTTATGCTCTCAAAGATTCAGTAATTACACAGTGCCTCTCACAAACAAACTATCCACTCTAAGCAAATTTTTATTAAATTCTTATCTATACAATTTGATAACTGACACTCATTTAGCACAAAACATTCACTTCACAGATTAAAAATAAAAATAAAAACTAAGTAAAATTGGAAGTCCAGGGCTTAAAGTGACTTGTTTAAGATCAGATACTACAGCTTTTATCTTTACGTCACAGTCTAGATAACAACTACTTGCAGTGTACAAAGTTCAGTGTGAGACTGTTTTCTGAAAATGTCAGGTTAAACAGTGGATGAGAATGGCAATATCTTTTATTTGTCCCTTTCCTTTTTTTGCTTGGTTATTTCTTTTAAGGCATATGGAAAATTACTCCTAAAATGGTGTTTGAAATCAGTAAGGTAATTCTTTCAAAGCCATGACTCCTAGTAAAATAAGCACAGATTAGAAAATCTGTAAGAAACAATAACTTAAAATAGCAAATAAGACTTTAAGCAGAAACTTAACAACTTGTCAATATTCACTTACAAATTTACCCTTATATCACACATTTTGCTAATGATATAATATGTAAATAAATCTTAAAATCTGAATAAACTGTTAGGCCATCCAACTTTCACCCACAGTTCTTTTTGGTGCTTTCATTTTTACATGCATTTCATCTACTGAAAATGAGAAAAAAAGGGAGAAAGTAAAATTTAATAAAATTCTGATTTTGAACTACTAATGCAATATTTATAAAGTATACAAGAAAATCTTCTACTTAGTGTTCCATTTAAGAGTAACTATATTCTCTAGAAATTCTATTGCTCATTAAAGACATTTAATACCTTCACAAATCAATGTGTTTGTCTAAATTCTTCAGCAGTATTCTTCAATGTATCATGTTCTCCTACCTGAAACACTGATTCCCTACTATCCAGAGGACCAATCATTCCAGTCTGCCAGTGGCTGAGGGGTTGCTTGGGATATGGGACATGAGACACTACAATAGCTAGCTCCAGCTCTAGCAAACCTGGAGGCCAAACTCAGACCATAAATCAACAGCTAGCTATTGCAGCATATCTCCTTAGTTACCTTCACTGGGTTTTCCTCTTTTTCTTAACCTAAAAATGTGTCCTTGACAACCTCTGGACTTCTACTAGGTATCTTAAACTTAACATGAATAAACTGAACTCTCCTATGGGCAGTCACATCATCATCTGGACCACAGTACAGGCATCACCCCTGCTCCTCTTTCCTTAACTACATACACCAGCATTCCTGCTGGTTTCACCAGAATCTGGCTGCTTCTCATCACTTCAACCACCACCTGCCGTTCGACTCCAAGCCACCATCACCTCTCACTTAAGACTGCTGTCTCAGGCTCCCAAAGGCCCTCATGCTTTTCCTCTTGCCCCCCTAAACTTAACTCTCTACACGGCAGCCAGGGTGATCTTTTAAAACACAAATCCTACTTCACAATATTACAGGGAAGGATAAAGGAGATAATATATATAAAGGAAGGACAGGTCATCCATGGGATCAATGATCTCAGTTGGGCCCATTTTGCTAGAGTTGGAGAATGAGGGCATGGGGGTTTTTAACTGTTTTATTTGTAAATCTGTCATATTAAAGTTAAATAAACATAATTTAGATCATGCCACTCCTCTGCTCAAAACCCTCCAATGTCTTTTCACCACACTCAGGTTAAAATTCTAAGTCTTTACCACAGACCACAAGGTACCACATGATGTGGCTACTGTCCGTCATGTCGCCCCTCATCACGCACCATTCTCCCCGGACCTCACTTGCACATGCCTTGCTGCCATTCCTCAAGTATGTCCAATCTGTTCTCACTTCAGGGTTTTGCACTTGCTGTTCCCTGTGCCTAGAAGGGTCTTCCTACAGGTCTTCACAAGACTTGCTCCTTCTCTTCATTCACTGACATGCAAATATTAAGAAGGCATTTCCTGACCACCTAGTTAACAGGTACCTCCCCGCACACTGTTTCATTACATCTTCTCTCTTACCCACTTTCATCTTTCTTCCTAATGATGACATGATGGACATCAGCTATTTGTTTGCCATCTCTCAACCCCACCAGGAGCTAAGTGTTTGCCTTGTCAGTCATGTTTATCTCTGTATTCCCAGAGTCTAGACAGAACCTAACTCACTGCAAAGCAGCACTATTCAAAAGACCTTTCTGCAGTGACAGAGCCATTTTGTTCTTGTATTTGTGCTGTCCAATACAGTAGCCACTGCCACCTGAAGCTACTAAGCATCTAAAATGTGACTACTGTTTACTGAGGAACTGAATTTTAATTAAACAGCCAAATTTATAGGTGCTCAATTAACCTTTGCATCTAACTCTTTCTCACAAATTCTGATCTTCATGGTAAAAACAAAACAATAAGGAAACATTTACACTGAACGCAGCAAGCATTAAAATACAAAGCTAGGACACAACAAAATCTCCATAGTGTATAAAATTATACTACTGACCTAAAGTTAATAATACAGGACTCCAAAAACTGAAGTTAATTAAAAAGTTAACATTACATTGTATTTTAAAACACTGTGTGTTTTAAAAATATTAAATACAGTATACTTTAAATTAAGGATCCTAAGGATACAAAGAGTGTATTACAAATAAACCACCTCAGTCAGGATCTGAGTACTCAACCACTGAAAATAAGATTTAATATTAACTTGAGATTTCTTTCCAAAGATGAAAGATTTCAAATTCCTAAAAAGCTTTACAATAAAAAATACTTGGGCAAAAATGAAACTTCTCAATTATGCAGCAAATACAAACACACTATATGCGTTTAACAAAACTTAAAAAGTAAGCAGTCAGTTACCCTAAGGTTGCACCCTAATACAGATGCCAATTTATCAACAGAAAACCTACACATTTTGAGAGAAAAGAGCTACAATTCAGCCTGTGGTGCATAATTAGAATTTAAGACCAAGAAATGCCATTTCATTCCTCCTAAAGTTTGAACTTTGACCACTCAATACTTTAAGTACTAAGCTATAACTAAGGTGAATGAGAAAGTGGAACTGACAGCAGGAATGGTAATGAAAAATAAACTAACAGACATTTTAATGTAATCTGGTGTAACATACATATTTATACTTTGTCTGCAAAGTAATAGATTTACCTTATTCAGTTATTATAGTTCAAATCTGCCGTGATAAATTAGAGAACTCTGCCAATGGATGCTTTTAAATACTATTTCAGTTTGAATTTGCACCATACCTGCAACTGCAGCTTACCTACAGTAAAGGTTAACTTTAAGAAATATTTTCCGATTTATATCCTTTATCAAGAAAATAGAGAGAGACTGAGTAACTCTCTTAGTAAATGTCACATTGCACTTGAAAAGATGTGGGTTATTTTCAAATATCTTTTTATGTTGGTTTCTAACGTAATTCCACTGTGATAAGAGAACAGACCCTGTGTGATTTCAATACCTTTAAGACCATGAAATTTTTGCACGTTGTTTTATGTCCTTTGATAAGTTCCAGAGTCTCCCAATTTACAGTCTATGGGAACTTGAATAGAATTTGTGTCCTACTGTTGTGTAAAAATTGTATAAATCTTAATTATATTGAATTGGTTCATAGTGTTTTTCAGGTCTAGTATATCATTCTATTTCTCTACATATTCATTCTATTAATTTTTGAGAGTTTGATACTAAAACTCCAACTAAAAATCTTAATTTATCTCCTTAAAAAATAATTGTAATATACAGTGTATTTTCCAAGTCTCCTGTAAATGTGTTATCATACTTTCAGAATTTAAAAAATTGAAATTAAAAAGCTACTATGTATGAAGTAAATAAACCCCAAGGATGTATTGTATAGCACAGAAAAAATAGTCATTATTTCATAATAAAATGGAGTATAATCTGTAAAAATACTGATTCACTGTATTGTATAACTGAACCAAATGTAACATTATAAATCAGCTATGTGCTCATGCATACTCAGTCTCTTCCATCGCGTCTGACTCTTTGCCACCCTATGGACTACAGAACACCAGCTCTTCTTTCCATGGGACTCTCCAGGCAAGAATACTGGAGTGGGTTGCCCTGCCCTCCTCCAGGGGATCTTCCCGACCCAGGAATTGAACCCAAGCCTCCCGTGTCTTCTGCATTGTAGGCGGATTCTTTACTGCTGAACCACCAGGGGAGTAAATCAACTATATTTCAATATAAATACCCTCCTCAAAAGAGAGACTGAGTAGGAAGATAAAGATCAGAGAATCTTAAGTGATACATCAGCCAAGAACCCTGATTTAAACAAAGAAGCTCAATTATATATTATGGCAATCAAGGAAATATGAACACTAGATCTTTGATAATATTAAGGAATCGTGGATAATGATAAAGGAATTTAAATTATTTTTTTAAAAGACTCACTGCCTTTTAAGAAAACATGCTGAAACCTTTATGGATGAAATGATGGTATAAGATGATTTGCTTTGCTTTGGTTTAGGATTTGCTTCAACCATCTGTATGAAGGGTTGGGGGGTGAGGTGGGTCGAGCAGAAATAGAAAAAGCTTGTCCTTGAGCTGAAAACTTGGAGCTGGAGGATAAAAGAATATGGAGATTTGTGTTCTATTTTTTGTGTGTGAAATTTTCTACACTATAATCTTTAAAAAAAGAAAAAAAAGAAAAAACTAGTAGAGCCATTTTTTTTTATATGCAAGTAGGTCATAAGAGAGTAAGAAGATTTCCAATAATGAATAAACAACCTGCAAATAGCTATATATTATGGTTATCCTACTGGAAATTTTAATATAAATAAATTCACTTATTTGGGAAAGTTTCTTTCAGGTTATATGTTGTATTTGGAAAATATAACAGCCATACCCAGGGGCAAGTGATAAGACTCATCTGCACACCTGGGTCTTCACTGCCAGTGCCTGTGACACTTGACTATTTTACCATTTCCACGTTACCATTCTCAGAATATAAGGCAAATCTTGCCTGAATCACTGTCACTGACCCGAGAGGGTCCTAGCCCAGAGTCTTAAGGAAGGTCTTCCTCCAGAAATTAGACACGGTCCTTGTGTAGTTCTGTCCTCTAGAATCTTTCTCCCAAGTAACATAAGAACAAGAGGAGAAAGGCAGAGATGATCTGGATTTCTTGAGCCATCTGGGTGGATCAAGTTCTTTATTTCTTTCCTCTGCACAAAGTCCCTCACCTGTGACAAGCTTCAGCATTAGGTCCTGGTGACACAGTCCCCTGCGGGGGGAGAAGGAGAAGTAAGGAGACAGGTAGTAGTAAGTAGCTTCTTAATCTGACTAAGATCAATTTAATTTGAAAGAGGAAGTAGCTTTACAGCAATCCTTTTTCTCATCATTGCCAGATTACCTCATTGCTTTAAAAGAAAATGAATTCCTCCATCTCAAGTGTTTGGCAAACAATAGTCAGCAGATTTGTGTAAAAAAAAAGTATACTTAGTCAATTAGGGGTCGATTACAAATTTCTATTTGGGGAGTCTCCAAATTGGGAACCTGAGAGTAGAGTAGAAAAAAGATTTTTCCCTTTGAATACTTCATGCTTTTAAAATTTTGAGCCATGTGAATGTATTGCTTTATGTAATTAATTAGTTAACTTATTAAAAATAAAGATTAAATAAATAAATAAAAATAAAGATAAAAATGGAGATCATAATGCCTAAAAAGAGATTAAGATCACAGGGCCATTTGCTTCTAATGTAAAAACTAATACAAATCACTCTGTTAAGAATCAAAAGGCTATTATAATTAAATGACACATAATATCAGATTTTCTTTTGCAAAATAGGCCCTTATGGGCAAAGTTGGTGAATTCTGAATAAAATCTCTAAGTTAGATAACAGTATTGTATCAATATTAATTTCCTGACTTTAATAATAGTACTGTGGTCATATAAAAGTTTTTTTAAGAAACACACTTCAAAACATTAGGGGTAAAGTGGTGTCATATCTGCAACTTTCTCTGAAAGAGTGGGGATGAGATATATAGAGAAAGACAGAGAGAAAATAATAATAATAAAGTAGACTCGATAAAATGTTGATATTTACTGGCAAAGAGGGGGAGCGCCTGGAACTCTCATACACTAATGGCAGAAGTAAAAAAATTATGACTATTTTTGAAACCAGGCAATGCTTTAATAATGTTAAACATAGACTTATCATATGGCCTAGCAATTACAGTCCTAGGTATTTACCCTAGAGAAATTAAAACATAGAGATCCAAAACATGTGTCTAAGAATGTTCATATCAACTTTATTCATAATAGCCCAAAGTGCAAACAATCTCCATGTTCATCAATAGGAGAGTGAATCACATTCATCAATAGGAGATGAATAAACAAATATTTATCAACAGGAGAGTGAATAAACAAATGTATTCTCACACAAATGTTTGACAAACATTATTTTCACAAACAAATGTATCCACCTGCAAAGTGGGAGACCTGGGTTCCATCTGATCCCTGGGTTGGGAAGATTCCCTCGAGAAGGGGAAGGCTACTCACTCCAGCATTCTGGCCTGAAGAATTCCACGGGCTGTATACACATGAGGTGACAAAGGGTCAGATATGACTGAGTAAGTTTCACTTCACTTCATTCACACACCAGACACTGGGACATGATTCCCATGGATCCCTTGTGTTTCCACATGTCTTATGAATAGAGGTGCTGACAGTTTTGCTCCAGACAATCTTCTTTAAAAAAAAAAAAAAAACACTTGCACAGTAGATACCCTTGGAAAATATAATTTCTCCATCTGGAGCAGAAGGCAAATTTTTTGGAGTCCAGTATGATGAAGATAATGTCTCCTTCCAGGAACAAAGGTTGGGCAGATTTTCTTGAAGTCTCTTATTAAAGATTGAGGTTTTCTAAGCTTAGGGTTCCTCAGCTATGACTCAAGATTTACTATGTGTGGACATTTAGGTTGTTTTTACCTGTATAAGTTTATTGAGGCATAACTTACATGCAAAAAAATCATATTTGATCTGGTACAAGCATGAATCCGAGGCAGCCTAACTTTTTAGCTTGCAAACAGGATAAAATCTCAGATTCTTCACAGTCCTTGACAGTGGAATGCTGCCCAGCAACAAAAAGGAAAGAATCACTGAGACACACAGCAGTACAGATGAGTCTTGCAAACATTATGCTGCATGAAAAAGCTGAGCCCGAATCAAGTATGATACTGTCTAATTTTATTTACTGAAAATTCTCCATCGAGCAGAATAAATCTGTATTAATAGAAATCACAATGGCAGTTGCCTGAGCCAGGGAGTTTGGGGCATGTTGACAGAGGTAAAGGATGAAGGATTTTCCCAAGAGTCCAGTGGTTAAGAATTATCCTTGCAGTGCATGGGACACGGGTTCCGGGAACCAAGGTTCTGCGTGCTGCAGCACAGCTAAGGCCACGCGCTGCGGATACTAGGTGAGGAGGAGCCCCACAATGCGACTAAGGCCCGGTGCAGGCAAATAACCAAGTCTTTAAAAGGAGGTGAGGGGGAAGCTTTCTAGCGTGGTGGGAGTGGTGGAACTATTTTGTATCTTTGTTGTGTTTGCATGGATATATACATCTTTCAAAGTGCATCAAACAGTGTGCCCTAAAATGTATAATTTTGTTATATGTGAATTACGCCTCAGTAAAATTACATAGAAATAGTCTAAATATTTATCAACATGTGAACAGATATGCAAAATATGGTATATACATAAAATGGAATATTATTCAGCCTTGAAAAGGAATGAAATTCTGAAACATGCTAGAACATGGGTGTTCCTTGAAATCATTACACTACGTGAGAGAAGTCAGACATGAGAAGACAGTTACTGTGTGATTCCACTTCTTTGAGCTGCCTGGAATAGACAAATTCATAGACAGAAAGTAGAGCAGTGGTTATCCAGGGCTGTGGAGTTGTGGTCTAGTGGGTACAAGGTTTCAGTTTGGAAGGATGAAATAATTCTGGAGATGGAGGTGATGGTGTTGTACAACAGTGTGAACACACTTAATGCCACTTAACTGGACACTCAAAATGTTTAAAATGATAAATGTTATATCTAGTACATTTATATGTATTACAGTAGTGGTGTGAAAAAAAATAATCTCTCTCTCCAGTGGTGTGCTGCAAAATGTATAACAACCAGCTATGAGAGGGAAGCATATTGGTAGTATTCACTTTGATAGAAACACTCCCACAGTGATCCAGTTCAAGCAACAGTGTGATATCACTGAATGTAGAGTTTGGAAAAGATACAAACAACTGACTTTACAAAGTCAATAGGAGTTGGCTCAAAGACACTACTGTCTCTATCCAACCAACCGATTGTTAGTACACAGCAAATCCAGTAAAGAAAACACAACATAAAAGTTATAAAGAAAAAGGGAAAAAAAATCACCCCACCACTACTTATAGGCAGTTGTCTGTATGCCAGCCAGGGAGGTCGATGGTTATTTGTGGGCTGATAACATACAGGAACAACAAAGTGCCAGTTCACTGATCCTGCAGGCTGGAAGGCATCAATTCTGGTTGGTTGGTACCCATTGCCACATCAGTTATTAAATCTTGTGGCTCTTATTCCTGGTGGTGACATCCAGAAAAGGAAAACTGTGGGACCTTCTTGAATCATGTAAGTTTAGCTTTAAAATTTTTATCGATCTTTACTGTCATCATATTCCCTTTGTTTTGGCACAAAATGGCTGCAAAAGTACAGGAGATACAAAATTTTGAAGCCATTTCCAGAAGATTTAGGCTGATTCTCGGTGCCAGTGACTCTCAGATAGGGTGTGCATGTAATTACTTGGAGTAATCTTCATTTTGAAAGAACTACAGGTGATTCTAATGCAGTTGGTTCACAGAACACATTTGGCAACATGGTTCGATGAGGTAGCTCTTTCCCTTCTCCCCTTTCATAATTTCACACCACAACCACATTGCTCTAAGATGCAAATTAGGGTAACTGATGTTATAAAACATGTCCCAATGTGTGTATAACAATGTCTGAAATGATTTTAAGAATATTCAGTATAGAAAAGGTGACATAAAATTGTGCTAATTCATTTTACTGTCATTGGTGAAACAAGTGTTATTCAAGCCTTTTGATGTGGCAGAAATATTTTAAGACAACCCCTTCTATTCTTTGAGCAGGAAATAAAATCTAGCAAACTGTGTAGCCAGTAACCTTAGGGATGGTACTTGAGGCTTGATCTCTAAAAGATGTTGAGTCCAAAAGTTGAACCTAAATGTGCCTGTATTGTTCTGCCTTGAGTGAATCTTTCATGCAGGCTGTGATCAGTGCATTTAAAAGAGCAGAGATCTGAATTTTATTGAGATTTACCTTATGTTTTATTATTGTGGGCTTGCCAGGTGGCACTAGTGGTAAAGAACCCACCTGCCAATGCAGGTGATGTAAGAGGTGCTGATTGGATTTCTGGGTCAGGAAGATCGAGGAGGGTGTGGCAACCCACTCCAGTATTCTTGCCTGGAGAATCCTATAAACAGATGAACCTGGTGGGCTACAGTCCGTAGAGTCGCAAAGAGTCGGGCACAACTGAAGCAACTTAGCATGCATGCATGTTTTATTAATAATGAATTTCTGTTTAGTAAATGTTTCATAGTTATGTGCCAGACTTGCTTTCCTTATAACATGGTGGCAAGGTTAAGAAGGCATCGTTAGTCTTCATCCAATCTAATTAATAAATGCTACATGAATCTACCAAAAAGAACCTTATGACTGTGCTTGAAAAGTTGGCTTAGGGTAGCTCTTTATAGGGTGTTTGGGGGAACACTAAACCCCAAGATGCTCATTTGAAGATAGAAGACCTGCAAAAAAAAAAAAAAAAAAGAGAGAGAGAGAGAGAGAGAGAAGAGAAAGAAGACTTGCATGATTAAATAAACATAGGAAATGCTGCATAGGCGAATATTTTATTTTTTTAATTTAGTCCACCATTTACCAAAGTTATTGATTAAAGATTTTAAAATTTCATAAGAATAACATTTTGTGGAATATATATTTAGCAAAGAATTCTCCAGTGCTCTGGTGAAAATTTTAGCTGTGAAGGGGAACACAGGGATAGAGAGGCAAATTAATTTGTCATTCTTGACTTCAAACTTACATTAACCACATTTGTTTCCACTATTAAATGTAAAGAATTTGATGGATTTAACAACAGTCATCAAGGATAGTCAAAAGGTAACTTCCTCAGTGGTCTGGTGCAGCCAAAAATCAACTGGAGAATATACCTCAGGTGCCCGCTGCAACTCGAGAAAAACCATGAGGCTTCCCCCTCGCTACGAGATGAACCCCAATTCCCCAGCATTGCGTGAAGACCAATTCCATGTTCCCCATCAAACAAGAAAGGAGCCTTGACTTCCTTGATGGAACTCCAGGGAGGCCCCAAGAACACTGTCGCAAGTCTAGAGGGACCTGAGGTCACCGCAATCACACAAAAGAGCTCCATGTACCACAAATCAACTCGAGATGAGGCCTGATTCCCCTGCAATGCCTCCAGAGCTAGCAGGCATTCCCCTGCAAACACAGCAAGTGGCTTGCCTTCCTTTAGGCAACTCCAGAGATTCCGCGAGAACACCATCCCAAGTCTAGAGGAACACGAGTTCAGCACAGCAACTAGAGAGAAACTCCGTGTACAGCAAGTCATCTCGAGATGAGAGCTGATTCTCTGGCTTTGACTCAAGAGGAATGCCAACTTTCCACAAGCACCTCAAGAGGAGGCTTCTCTCAGCTCTAGGTATGTGAGAGGGACCCTGAGTTTGCTGCCTCAAGTGGAATGGACACCGAGATGCCGTGACTCGAGATAAGGCCGGATTTCCCTGCAGTGACCTGAATGCAAGCTCGTCTTTCATCTCACGAGATGAAGGGATGTCTGAATCCCCTGTGGAGACCCTAGAGAAAGCCCTAGTTCCACGTATCATCCCAACAGGAGGCCTCACACTCCTTTCAAAACTCGAGAGTCACGCGGAGGTCAATGCCTCAAAAGGAGACGATTCCTGACTCCTCTTGAAAATTGATAGGAATCCCAATATCCCTGTGGCAACTGGACAGGAACCCTGGGTCTCTCGCCTCACCTTGAGAGGGGTCCCTATTGCCCTATCAAGCCTCGATGAGAATACCGAGGTGTCCCTAACATCTAGGCAGGAGTCCTGACGTCACTGAACAACATGAGTTTTGAAGGGTCATTCCCGCCGTAACTCGAGAAGATACCCCAGGTCCCCACCACAACTCAAGAAAACCCAGGAGAATTCACCCTCGCCGTGAGATGAGGCCCAATTCCACTGCATCGCATGTAAAGCAATTCCGTGTTCCCCATAAAACAGGATATGAGCCTTGACTTCCGTGATGGAACTCCAGAGAGTCCCCAAGAACACTGTCGCAAGTGTAGAGGGACACTGAGGTCCCCGCAGCAACACGAAAGTGCTCCGAGTACCCAGATCAACTCGAGATGAGACCCGATTCCCCTGCACTGGCTCCAGAGCAATCCCGCTTTCCTCATCAAACTAGACAAGTGGCTTGACTTCCCTTAGGCAACTCCAGAGATTCCCCGAGAGCACCGTCCCAAGTCTAGAGGAACACCAAGTTCAGCACAGCAACTCGAGAAAAGCTCCGTGTACCCCAATACATTCGAGATGAGAGCTGATTCCCTGGCTTCGACTCAAGAGGAATGCCAACTTTCCACAAGCAGCTCAAGCGGAGGCTTTTCTCAGCTCTAGGTATGTGAGAGGGACCCTGAGTTTGCTGCCTCAAGTGGAATGGACACCGAGATGCCCTGACTCGAAATAAGGCTGGATTTCCCTGCAGTGACTTGAATGCAGGCTCGTCTTTCATCTCACAAGATGAAGAGATGCCTGAATCCCCTGTGGAGACCCTAAAGAAAGCCCTAGTTCCCCACCTCATCTCGACAGGAGGCCTTACATCCCTTTGACAACTCGAGAGGAACACGGAGTTCAATGCTTCAAAAGGAGACGATGCCTAACACCTCTTGAAAATTGATAGGAATAGCAATATCCCTGTGGCAACTGCAAAGGGAAGCTGGGTCAACACCTCACCTCGAGAGGCATCCCTATTGCCCTGCCAAGCCTCGAGGAGAATCCTGAGGTGTCCTTCAAAACTAGACAGGAGTCCTGTCGCCGCTCAACCAACACGGGTTTTGAAGGGCCATCCTCGCCGTAACCCAAGAACATACCCTAGGTCCCAGCCTCAACTCAACATAAACCATGAGACTTCCCCCTGGCCGCGAGGTGAGGCCCGATTCCCCTGCACTGAGTGCAGAGCAAATCCGTGTTCCCCATCAAACATGAAAGGAGGCTTCACTTCCTAGATGAAACTCCACATAGTCCCCAAGAACACTGCCAGAGGTCGAGAGGGACCCTGAGGTCACTGCAGCAAAACAAAAGAATTCGTGTAAATGAAATCAACTCGAGATGAGGCGCGATTGCCCTGCATTGGCTCCAGAGCCATCTCGCATTCCCCATCAAACATGACAAGTGGCTTGACTTCCTTTAGGCAACTCCAGAGATTCACCAAGAGTACCGTCCAATATCTAAAGGAACACAAAGTTCAGCACTGCAACTCGAGAAAAGCTCCCTGTACCCCCAAATCATCTCGAGTTGAGAGCTGCTTCCCTGGATTCAACTCAAGAGGAATGCCAACTGCCCACAAGTACCTCAAGAGGAGGCTTCTCTCAGTTATATGTATGTGAGATGGGCCCTGAGTTTGTGGCCTCAAGTGAAATGGACACTGAGATGTCCTGACTCGAAATAAGGCTGGATTTCCCTGCAGTGACTTGAATGCAGGCTCGTCTTTCATCTCACGAGATGAAGGGATGTCTGAATCCCCTGTGGTGACCCTAGAGAAAGCCCTAGTTCCTGGCCTCATCCCAACATGAGACCTCACATCCCTGTGAAAACTCGAGAGGCACACGGAGTTAAATGCTTCAAAAGGAGACGATGGCTGACTCTTCTTGAAAAATGATAGGAATCCCAAAATTCCTGTGGCCACTGCAAATGGAACCTGGGTTTCCCCTCTCACCTTGAGAGGCGTCCCTATTGCCCTCCCAAGCCCCGAGGAGAATCCCGAGGTGTCCCTCGCAACTAGACAGGAGTCCTGACATCACTGATCCAACCCGAGTTTTGAAGGGCCATCCTCGTCATAACACGAGAACATAATCCAGGTTCCCACCGCAACTCGAGAAAAACAATGACACTTTCCCCTCGCCACGAGATGAGGCCCGATTCCCCTGCACTGCATGCAGAGCAAGTCCGTGTTCCCCATCAAACAGGAAAGGAGCCTTGACTTCCTTGATGGCACTCCAGAGAGTCCCCAGGAACACTTTCACAAGTCTAGAGGGACCCTGAGGTCCCCGAAACAACATGAAAGCGCTCCATGTACTCCAAATCAACTCGAGATGAGGCCTGATTCCCCTGCACTGCATGCAGAGCAAGTCCATGTTCCCCATCAAACACGAAAAGAGCCTTGACTTCATAGATGAAACTCCACATAGTCCCCAAGAACACTGTCACAGTTCTGCAGGGACCCTGAAGTGACAGCAGCAGCACGAAAGAACTCGTTTAACTCAAATCAACTCTAGATGAGACCCGATTCCCCTGCATTGACTCCAGAGACATCCCTCATTCCCCATTAAACAGGGCAAATAGCCTGACTTCCTTTAGGCAACCCCAGAGATTCACCGAGAGCACCGTCCCATATCTAGAGGAACACCAAGTTCAGCACAGCAACTTGACAAAAGCTCCGTGTACCCCAAAACTTTTCGAGATGAGAGTTATGACACAGGAGGAATGGAAACTTTCCACAAGCACCTCAAGAGGAGGCTACTCTGAGCTATAGGTATGTGAGAGGGATCCTGAGTTTGCTGCCTCGTGTGGAATGGACACCGAAATGCCTTAACTCGAAATAAGGCCGGATTTCCCTGCAGTGACTTGAATGCAGTCTCGTCTATCATCTCACAAGAAGAAGGGATGTCTAAATCCCCTGTGGCTACCCTAGAGAAAGCCCAAGTTCCCTGCCTCATCTCGACAGGAGGCCTCACATCACTTTGAAACTTTGAGAGGCACGTGGAGTTCAATGCCTCAAAAGTAGATGATGCCTGCCTCCTCTTGAAAATTGATAGGAATCTCAATATCTCTGTGGCAACTGGAAAGGGACCCTGGGTCTCCACTTTACCTCGAGAGACTTCCCTATTGCCCTCCCAAGCCCCGAGGAGAATCCCGAGGTGTCCCTCGCAACTAGACAGGTGTCCTGACGTCGCTGACCCAACACAAGTTTTGAAGGTCCATCCCCACCGCAACTCAAGAACATACCCCAGGTTCCCACCGCAACTCGAGCAAAACCATGAGACATCCCCCTCGCCGTGAGATGAGGTCTGATTCCCCTGCATTGCATGCAGAGCATGTGTGTGTTCCCCATCATACTTGAAAAGAGTTTTGACTTCCTTGATGGAACTCCAGAGAGTCCCCAAGAACACTGTTACAAAGCTAGAGGGACCCTGCGGACTCCACAGCAACATGAAAGAGCTCGTGTACCCCAAATCAACTCGAGATGAGGCCCAATTCACCTGAATTGGGTCCAGAGCCATCACACGTTCCCCATCAAATAGAACATGCGGCTTGACCTCCTTTACGCAACTCCAGAGATTCCACGAGAACATCATTCCAAGTCCAGAGGAACACCAAGTTCTGCAGAGCAACTCGAGAAAAGCTCCATGTACCCCAAATCATCTCGAGATGAGAGCTGATTCGCTGAACTCGACTCAAAGGGAATTCCAACTTTCCACAAGCACCTCAAGAGGAGGCTTCTCTCAGCTATAAGTATCATAGTGGGACCCTGAGCTTGCTGCCTCAAGTGGAATGTACAATGAGATTCCCAGACTCGAAAAAAGGCCGGATTTCCCTGCAGTGACGTGAATGCAGGCTCGTCTTTCATCTCACAAGATGAAGGGATATCTGAATCCCCCGTGGAGACCCTAAAGAAAGCCCTTGTTCCCCGGCTCATCTCGACAGGAGGACTCACAGTCTTTAGAAACCTCCAGAGGCACATGGATTTAAATGCTTCAAAAGGAGAGCATGGCTGCCTCCTCTTGAAAATTGATAGGAATCCCCAAATTACTGTGGCAACTGGAATGGACCCTGGGTCTCCCCCCTCACCTCGAGAGGCATCCTTATTGCCCTACCAAGCCTCGAATAGAATCCCGAGTTGTCACTTGCAGCTAGACAGGAGTCCTAATGTCACTGAATCAACACGAGTTTGAAGGGCCATCCCAACCATAACTTGAGAACATAACTCAGGTTCCCGCCACAGCTCAAGAAAACCGTGAGAATTCCCCCTTGCCATGAGATGAGGCCCGATTCCCCTGCATTGCATGCAGAGCAAGTCCATGTTCCCCATCAAAAACGAAAGGAGCCTTGACTTCCTAGATGAAACTCCACATAGTCCCCAAGAACTGTGTCAGAAGTCTAGAGGGACCCTGAGGTCAGTGCAACAATAGGAAAGAGCACCGTGTACCACAAATCAACTCGAGATGAGGCCCGATTCCCCTGCACTGGCTCCAGAGCAATCCTGCATTCCTCATCAAAGAGCACAAGTGGCTTGACTTCTTTTGGGCAACTCCAAGATTCCCCGAGAACAGCATCCCAAGTCTAGAGCAACACCAAGTTCAGCACAGCAACTCGAGAGAAGCTCCGTGTAGCCCAAATCATTTCGAGATGAGAGCAGATTCCCTGGCTTTGAAACAAGAGCAATGCCAACTTTCCACAAGCAGCTCAAGTGGAGGCTTTTCTCAGCTCTTGGTATGTGAGAGGCACCCTGAGTTTGCTGCTTCAAGTGGAATGGACATCGAGATGCCCTGACTCGAAATAAGGCCGGAATTCCCTGCAGTGACTTGAATGCCGGCTCATCCTTCATCTCAAAAGATGAAGGGATATCTGAATCCCCTATGAAGACCCTAGAGAAAGCCCTAGTTCCCCGCCTCATCTCGACAGGAGGCCTCACATCCCTTTGACAACACGAGTAGAACACGGAGTTCAGTGCTTCACAAGTAGACAATGATTGAGTCCTCTTGAAAATTGACAGAAGTCCCAGTATCCGTGTGGCAACTTGAAAGGACACTGGGTCTCCCGCCTCACCTCGAGAGGCATCCCTATTGCCCTGCCAAGACTCGAGGACAATCCCGAGTTGTCCATCGCAACTAGACAGGAGTACTGACGTAGCTGAAAAAACACGAGTTTTGATGGGCCATCCCCATCGTCACTTGAGAATATAACCCAGGTTCCCTCCACAACTCGAGAAAATCCATGAGACTTCCTGCTCGATGAGAGATGAGATCAGATTCCCCTGCACTGAGTGAAGAGCAATTCCGTGTTCCCCATCAAACATGAAAGGAGCCTTGACTTCCTTGATGGAACTCCAGAGAGTCCCCAAGAACACTGATAAATGTCTAGAGGAACCCTGAGGTCACCGCAGCAACATGAAATAGTTCGGTGTACCCCAAATCAACTCGAGATGAGTCCAGATTCCCCTTCATTGGCTCCAGAGCCATCCAGCGTTCCCCATCAAACATGACAAGTGACTTGACTTCCTTTAAGCAACTCCAGAGATTCCCCGAGAACAACGTCCTGAGCATAGAGGAACACCACGTTCAGCACAGCAACTAGAAAACAGCTCCGTGTACCTCAAATCATCTCGAGATGAGACTTGATTCCCTGGCTTTGACTCAAGAGGAATGCCAGCTTTAAACAACACCTAAAGAGGAGGCTTCTCTCAGCTATAAGTACGTGAGTGGGACCCTGAGTTTGCTGCCTCAAGTGGAATGGACACCGAGATGCCCTGACTTGAAATAAGGCCGGATGTCCCTGCAGTGATTTGAATGCAGGATTGTCTTTCATCTCACAGATGAAGGGATGTTTGAATCCCCTGTGGAGACCCTAGAGAATACGCTAGTTCCCAGCCTCATCTCGACAGGAGGCCTCACATCCCTTTGACAACATGAGAGGCAAGCGGAGTTCAATGCTTCAAAAGGAGACGAAGCCTGACTCCTCTTGAAAACTGACAGGAGTCACAGTATGGCTCTGGCAACTGCAAAGGGAAACCTGGTGTCCCGCCTCATTTCGAGAGGCATCCCAATTGTCCTGCCAAGCCTCGAGAAGAATCCCAAGGTGTCCCTCGGAACTAGACAGGAGTCCTGACGTCGCTGAACAAACACGAGTTTTGAAGGGCCAACTCTGCCGTAACTCGAGAATATAACCCAGGTTCCACACCACAGCTCCAGAAAAACAATGAGACTTTCCCCTCACCGTGAGATGAGGCCCGATTCCCCTGCATTGCATGCAGAGCAAGTCCGTGTTCCCCATCAAACACGAAAGGAGCCTTGACTTCCTAGATGAAACTCTCCATAGTCCCCAAGAACTCTGTCAGAAGTCTAGAGGGACCCTGAGATCAATGCAGCAACACGACAGAGCCCCGTGTACCACAAATCAACTCGAGATGAAGCCTGATTTCCCTGCATTGGCTCCAGAACAATCCTGCATTCCTCGTCAAAGAGCACAAGTCGCTTGACTTCTTTTAGGCAACTCCAGAGACTCTATGAGAATACCGCCACCAGTCTAGAGGAACACCAAGTTCAGCACAGCAACTCGAGAAAAGCTCCGTGTACCCCAAAACATTTCGAGATGAGAGCTGATTCCCTGGCTTCGAATCAAGAGGAATGCCAACTTTCCACAAGCAGCTCAAGCGGATGCTTTTCTCAACTATAGGTATGTGAGAGGGACCCTGAATTTGCTGCCACAAGTGGAATGGACACCGAGATTCCCTGACTCGACATAAGGCTGGATTTCCCTGCAGTGACTTGAATGCAGGCTTGTCTTTCATCTCAAAAGATGAAGTGATGTCTGAATCCCCTGTGGAGACCCTAGACAAAGCCCTATTTCCCCACCTCATCTCGACAGGTGACCTTACATCCCTTTGACAACACGAGTCGAATGCGGAATTCAATGCTTCATAAGGAGACGATGACTGAGTCCTCTTGAAAATTGACAGGAATCCCAGTATGTCTGTTGCAACTTGAAAGGACACTGGGTCTCCCCCGTCACCTCGAGAGGCGTCACTATTGTCCTGCCAAGCCTTGAGGAGAATCTCAAGGTGTCCCTCGCAACTAGACAGGAGTTCACACATCGCTGAACAAACATGAGTTTTGAAGGGCCATCCCCGCCGTAACTCTAGAACATAACCAGGTTCCCTCCACAACTCCAGAAAAACAATGAGACTTTCTCCTCACCGCGAGATGAGGCCCAGTTCCCATGCAATGTATGCAGGTTAAGTCCGTGTTCCCAATCAAAAGGAAAGGAGACTTGACTTCTTTGAAGGACCTCCAGAGAGACCCCAAGAACACTGTCAGAAGTCTACAGGGACCCTGAGGTCCCCGCAGCAACATGAAAGGGCTCCGTGTACTCCAAATCAACTCAAGATGAGGCCCGATTCCCCTGGACTGCATTCAGAGCAAGTCCGTGTTCCCCATCAAACACGAAAGGAGCCTTGACTTCCTTGATGGAACTCCAGAGAGTCCCCAGGAACACTGTCACAAGTCTAGAGAGACCCTGAAGTCCCCTGAAGCAACATGAAAGTGCACCGTGTACTTCAAATCAACTCGAGATGAGACCCGATTCCCCTGCATTGTCTCCAGAGACATCACTCGTTCCCCATCAGACACAGAAAGTGACTTGATTTCCGTTAGGCTACTCCAGAGATTACCCGAGACTACCATCTCAAGACTAGAGGAACACCAAGTTCAGCACAGAAACTCGAGAAAAGCTCTGTGTACCCCCAAATCATCTCGAGATGAGAGCTGATTCCCTGGCTTTGACTCAAGAGGGATGTCAACTTTACACAAGCACCTGACGAGGAGGCTTCTGTCAGGTATATGTATGTGAGAGGGACCCTGAGTTTGCTGCCTCAAGTGGAATGAACACCGAGATGCCCTGACTCATAATAAGGCCGGAATTCCCTGGAGTGACTTGAATCCAGGCTCGTCTTTCATCAAACAAGATGAAGGGATGTCTGAATCCCCTGTGGAGACCCTAGAGACAGCCCTAGTTCCCCGGCTCATCTCAACAGGAGGCCTCACATCCTTTTGAAACTCGAGAGGCACGTGGATTTAAATGCTTCAAAAGGGGAGTATCGCTCCCTCCTCTTGAAAATTGATAGGAATCCCAAAATTCCTGTGGCAACTGGAAAGGACCTTGGGTTGCCCCTCTCACATTGAGAGGCGTCCCTATTGCCCTGCCAAGCTTCGAGGAGAATCTCGATGTGTCCCTCACAACTAGACAGGAGTCCTGATATCACTGAACCAACACAAGTTTTGAAGGGCCATCCCAGCTGTAACTCGAGAATATAACCCAGTTTCCCGCCACAACTCGAGAAAACCATGAGAATTCCCCCTCGCCATGAGACGAGGCCTGATTCCCCTGCATTGCATGCAAAGCAAGTCGGTGTTCCCCATCAACACAAAAGGAGCCTTGACTTCCTAGATGAAACTCCACATAGTCCCCAGTAACTCTGTCACATGTCTAGTGGGACCCTGAGGTCAACGCAGCAACATGAAATATCCCCGTTTACCTCAAATCAACTTGAGGTGAGGCCTGATTTCCCTGCATTGGCTCTCGAACAATCCAGCATTCCTCATCAAGCAGGACAAGTGGCTTGACTTCTTTTAGGCAACTCCAGAGATTCCCTGAGAACACCGTCCCAAGTATAGAAGAACACCAAGTTCAGCACAGCAACTCGAGAAAAGCTCCGTGTACCCCAAATCATTTCGAGATGAGAGCTGATTTCCTGGCTTCGAATCAAGAGGAATGCCCACTTTCCACAGCAGCTCAAGCGGAGGCTTTTCTCAGCTCTAGGTATGTGAGAGGGACCCTCAGTTTGCTGCCTCAAGTGAAATGGACACCGAGATGCCCTGACTCGAAATAAGGCCGGAATTCCCTGCAGTGACTTGAGTGCAGGCTCGTCTTTCATCTCATCAGATGAAGGGATTACTGAATCCCCTTGAAGACCCTATAGAAAGCCCTATTTCCCCACCTCATCTTGACATGTGGCCTCACATCCCTTTGACAACACGAATGGAAAGCGGATTTCAATGCTTCAAAAGTAGACGATGACTGAGTCCTCTTGAAAATTGACAGGAATCCCAGTATCCCTGTGGCAACTTGAAAGGACACTGGGTCTCCCACCTCACCTCGAGAGGTGTCCTCCTTATGGACTTGCCAAGTCTCGAAGTGAATCTCGAGTTGTCCCTCGCAACTAGACTGGAGGCCTGATGTCGCTGAACAAACACGCGTTATGAGGGGCCATCCCCTTCATCACTCGAGAATATAACCCAGGTTCCTTCCGCAACACGAGAAAGTCCATGAGACTTTCCACTCGAAGAGAGATGAGATCAAATTCCCCTGCATTGCGTGCAGAGCAATTCCATGTGCACCATCAAACATGAAAGGAGCCTTGACTTCCTTGATGGAACTCCAGAGAGTCCCCAAGAACACTGATACAAGTCTAGAGTGACCCTGAGGTCACCGCAGCAACACGAAAGTGCTCAGTGTACTGCAAATCAACATGAGATGAGGCCAGATTACACTACATTGGCTCCAGAGCCATCCGGCGTTCCCCATCAAACACGACAAGTGGCTTGAGTTCCTTTAGGCAACTCCAGAGATTCCCTGAAAACACTGTCCTAAGTATAGAGGAACACCACGTTCAGCACAGCAATTAGAAAACAGCTCCGTGTACCTCAAATCATCTCGAGATGAGAGTTGATTCCCTGGCTTCGAATCAAGAGGAATGCCAACTTTCCAGAACCCCCTCACGGGGAAGCTTCTCTCAGCTATAGGTACGTGAGAGGGACCCTGAGTTTGCTGCCTCAAGTGGAATGGACACTGAGATGCCGTGACTCGACATAAGGCTGGATTTCCCTGCAGTGACATGAATGCAGGCTTGTCTTTCATCTCAAAAGATGAAGGGATGTCTGAATCCCCTGTGGAGACCCTAGAGAAAGCCCTAGTTCCCCACCTCATTTCCACAGGAGGTCTCACATCCCTTTGACAACTCGAGAGGAACACGGAGTTCAATGCTTCAAAAGTAGACGATGACTGACTCCTCTTGAAAATTGACAGGAATCCCAGTATTCCTGTAACAACTTGAAAGTGACAGTGGGTTTCCCTACTCATCTCGAGAGGCATCCCTATTGTCCAACCAAGTTTCGAGGAGAATCCCGAGGTGACCCTCACAACTAGACAGGCGTCCTGACATCATTGAACAAACAGGAGTTTTAAGAGTCCATCCCTGTCGTCACTCGAGAATATACCCCAGGTTCCCTCCGCAACTCGAGAAAAACCATGAGACTTCCCACTCGATGAGAGATGAGATCAGATTCCCCTGCATTGAGTGCAGAGCAAGTCCGTGTTCCCCATCAAACATGAAAGGAGCCTTGACGTCCTTGATGGAACTCTAGAGAGTCCCCAAGAACACTGATACAAGTCTAGAGGGACCCTGAGGTCCCCGCAGCAACATGAAAGCACTCCTTGTACTCCAAATCAACTCAAGATGAGGCCAGATTCCCCTTCATTGGCTCCAGAGCCATCTGGCGTTCCCCATCAAACAAGACATGTGGCTTGACTTCCTTTAGGCAACTCCAGAGATTCCCCGAAAACACTGTCCTAAGTATAGAGGAACACCCTGTTCAGCACAGCAACTAGAAAACAGCTCCGTGTACCTCAAATCATCTCGAGATGAGACCTGATTTCCTGGCTTTGTCTCAAGAGGAATGCCAGGTTTAAACAACACCTAAAGAGGAGGCTTCTCTCAGCTATAGATATGTGAGAGGGACCCTGAGTTTGCTGCCTCACGTGGAATGGACACCAAGATGCCCTGGTTTGAAATAAGGCCGGATTTCCCTGCAGTGACTTGAATGCAGGTTCGTCTTTCATCTCATAAGAGGAAGGGACGTCTGAATCCCCTGTGGAGACCCTAGAGAATGCCCTAGTTCCCCGCCTCATTTTGACAGGAGGCCTCACATCCCTTTGACAACACGAGAGGCATGTGGAGTTCAATGCTTCAAAAGGAGATGAAACCTGTCTCCTCTTGAAAACTGACAGGAGTCACAGTATTGCTCTGGCAACTGCAAAGGCAAACTTGGTCTCCCCCCTCACCTTGAGAGGCGTCCGTATTGCATTGCAACATCTCGAGGAGAATCCTGATGTGTCTCTCCCAACAAGACAAGAGTCCTGACGTCACTGAACCTCACCCCAGACCCTGCACCTGGGGTCACTCCTCCAGTTTCCAAGGTGACTCCACCTGAAATATCCTGTGTCTGTAATCACATGTGCACATCTCCAGGATGACGCCACTTCCCAGACCCAGTACCTGTGGTCACGCTTCCACAATCTCCAGGGTGATCACAACACACTGGACCATGCACCTGGGGTCACATGTCCACAGTCTGCAGGGTGACATTCTCCCAAACCCTATATCTAGGATCACATATCTACAGTCCCCTGGGTGATCCCTCCCAGACACTGTATCTGGAGTCACACATCCACAGTCTCCACGGTGACCCCTTCCCAAGCCTTGCAACTGGGCTCACAATTCCACAGTCTCCAGGGTGAATTCCTTCTGACCATTCCCCTGGGGTCACATATCCACATTCTTCAGGGTGACCAACCCAGTCCCTGTCCATGGGGTCACATATCAACAGTCTCCAGGGTGACACTCCTCCCCTGAATGCACATTTCAAGGGGAGCACAAAAAGCACACCCAAAATATGCACATTTGACAAAAGGGTTATTTTGGACTGATTAATTAAAAAAAACAAAACAAAACAAAAGAAAAAAACAAACAGCCGCCCCAGGAGGATCTTTGAAAACCAAGTCGAAATTCCATTTTATGAAGTAGATTTACATTTGTTAAGGATATCTCCATCTTTAAGGACGTGTCCCTGTCTGGACCAGGAAATAGAGGATGGCTAAATATCAAGAATGGACTAAGTATCAAGACTGACTTGATATCACTAAATGACTTGACTAAATATCAAGAAGGTCTATGGAATGGACCTGGAAGTTAATCTGCATACCACCATGTCTTTGTTTACTGTGCTTCACCTAATAATCTCCCTTAAATAGCTTCTTCCATTCCTTAACCTCCTTCTTTCATTCTCAGCTGATGATAGCATTTAAGGTAAAGTCTTGGACCATTTCAGAAAGTGACAGTTTTCCCAGGTATCTTTCAACTATATAGGAGGTATGCATGTCATATATTAAACTTCTGATTGTTTTTCTCCAATCCATCTTCCTTTCATTATGAACATCTCAGTGAAGAACATTGAGGCTAGGGGGAAAATTATCTTTCCTCTCATCTAATGCAATAAAATAGCATTCAGAGATATAGAGGAATGAACCACAGACCAATTTAAAATAAAAATAAAGGAAAGCATGAATCTAACACTTACATTACTGAGTGAGGGAATCCAGCCTCAAGTGCTACACACTGTATGATCGTATAAGACATTCTAGCAAAGGTAAAACAGACATGATAAAGAGTTTATGGAATATATGGTTGAAATATTTCACATGGTACTTTAGTGAAGAATACCTGCCACTATGCATTTGTCTAAGCACATAGATTTCTGTTTTCAGAACACAAGTAATTTATTACCTATTCACATTTATTTATTTATGGTATGGAGTGCTAAAGACTGGAATGCAGAATTTAACAAAGAATATAACAGATTGAGAAATAAATGAAAAGCTTCAGACTTCCCTAGGGGCCCAGTGGTTAAGACTCCACGTTGCCAGTGCAGGAAATATGGGTTCAATTCCTGGTCAGGGACCTAAAACCCCACATGACGCGGCACAGCCAAAAGATTTAAAAGGAAGAAGAAAAATTTTAAAAGGCCACTCTCACTCTTAGGACAAAATTATCTGACCTAAGTTCACTGTGTAAATGAATGGAATCTGCAGGCCAAAGGCAAATGTACCATACATAAACAATGGGCTCTGTAAGTTCTTTCCACGGGGGTTTGTAGCTAACAGGACTGAAACTACCATATCAGTTATTGAAGGAGCAAGCCCTGAATTTGATAAGTGATGAGTAGTGGAAGCCAGGTTTCTTACCATTGGAGTGGGAAGTTACAGGCAGACAAAAGGAGAAGGTTATAATACCTGTGTCATAAGAGATCAGGTTGGAGACATCATTATAAACTATCTTTAGCCTAATGCAGAAACATATAACTCCATGTGAAAATCTTCATAACCGTCTGTATGCATAGTCTGGATACATGCATGTGTATTTCCATGCATTGTCTGCTGAGATTATTAAGTTCCCACATACAAGTTTTTATTAATATGCTCTAACAAAAAGGGACAAGGACTCTTTAAATATGTGTCTGATACTAGGACTGAGACAATAAATATGTAAAGCAGCATAATCTTAAAATGTGAGAAAGAAGGACCAAAAAGCCCCATAAAAGCTGAATTATGTAAAATAAAAGCAGGAGAGTATGGAAAAAGCTCTCAATAGCCAAAGCTAGAATGAACTAAGCAGTCTAATTGGCTGGATTATAGCCAAAAGAAAGTGAAAGTGAAGTTGCTCAGTCGTGTCTGACTCTTTGCAACCCCATGGACTGTAAGCTATGAGGCGCCTCCATTCATGAAATTTTCCAGGCAAGAGTACTGGAGTGGGTTGCCATTTCCTTCTCCAGGGGATCTTCCCCACCCAGGGATTGAACCCAGGTATCCTGCATTGCAAGCATATGCTTTTACAGGCTGAGCCACCAGGGAAGCTCCCAAAAGTTTAAAATAATTTTCAGGTGTCCAAACTGGTAAAAAGTAAAAATTAGGTTTTATGAGTAATGTTGAATAAAAATCTCACACAGAAAGATTCTAAATAATTGATACAGACTCAGCTGTCCATCAAGTATATGAAGCTAACTCTCCTCTCCTCAAATGTGGGTCCTGCATTATGACTTCCTCCTTAATAAGGCACTCAGGATGGACGTGAGGAAAATCAACAATAAAGACAAATAACAAATGTTGGCGAAAATGTACGAAATTGAAACTCAAAACTTTACTTGTGGAGAGGTAAAATGGTGCAATCAATGTGTCCAAAACAAGCATTTTCTCGAAAACATAAAAATGTAATTATATCACTCAGTAGTGGCCACAGGACTGGAAAAGGTCAGTTTTCATTCCAATCCCAAAGAAAGGCAAAGCCAAAGAATGTTCCAACTGCCACACAGTTGCACTCATCTCACATGTTAACAAAGTAATGATCAAATTTCTCCAAGCCAGGCTTCAACAGTAAGTGAACCATGAATTTCTAGATGTTCAAGCTGGATTTAGAAAAGACAGAGGGACCAGAGATCAAATTGCCAACACCCGTTGGATCACTGAAAGAGCAAGAGAGAAAAACATCCAGAAAAATATTTACTTCTGCTTTGTTAACAATGCCAAAGCCTTTGACTCTGCAGATCACCACAAACTGTGGAAAATTCTGAAAGGTATGGGAATACCAGACTGCCTTACCTGCCTCCTGAGAAATCTGTATGCAGGTGAAGAAGCAACAATTAGAACTAGACATGGAACAATGGACTGGTTCCAAATCAGGAAAGGAGTACAGCACCCTGCTTATTTAACTTATATGCAGAGTATATCATGTGAAATCCCGGGTCTGGATGAGGCACAAACTGGAATCAAAATTGCCAGGAGAAATATCAATAATTTCAGATACACAGAGGACACCACTCTTATGGCAGAAAGCAAAGAAGAACTAAAGAGTCTCTTGATGAAAGTGAAAGAGGAGAGTGAAAAAGTTGGCTTAAAAATCAGTATTCATAAAACTAAGATCATGGCATCTGGCCCCATCACTTCATGGCAAATAGATAGGAAAACAATGGAAATGGTGACAGAATTTATTGTGGGGGGGGGGGGCTCAAAAATCACTGAAGATGGTGACTGCAGCCATGAAATTAAAAGACACCTGCTCCTCGGAATAAAAGTTATGACCAACCTAGACAGCATATTAAAAAGCAGAGACATTACCAACAAAGGTCCATGTACTCAAAGCTATGGTTGTTCCAATAGTCATGTATAGACGTTACAGCTGGACTACAAAGAAAACTGAGCACCGAAGAAGTGATGCTTTGGAACTGTGGTGTTGGAGAAGACTCTTGAGCATCACTTGGACTGCAAGGAGATCCAACAAGTCAATCCTAAGGGAAATCAACCCTGACTATTCATTGGAAGGACTGATGCTGAAGCTGAAACTGCAATACTTTGGCCACCTAATGTGAAGAACTGACTCATTGGAAAAGACCCTGATGCTGGGAAAGATTGAAGGCAGGAGCAGAAGGGGATAACAGAGGATGAGATGGTTGATGGCATCACCAACTCGATAGACATGAGTTTGAGCAAGCTCTGGGAGTTGGTGATGGATAGGGGAGCCTGGTGTGCTGCAGTCCACGGGGTCACAAAGAGTCGGACATGAGTGAGTGACTGAACTGAAATATCATATGTTTTTGTAACTCCACTCCTAGATATACATCCAAAGAATTTAAAAGAGGTGCTCAAATATATACTTGTACACCAATATTTACAGCAGCAGTGTTCTTGATAATCCAAGTTAAAAACAATGAAAATGTCCACCAACAAGTGAATGGAAGAGCAAATAGGGCAGTTCCATCCATGAGATGCATTACTCTGCCATATAAAGGAATATAGTAAAATAATGCCACAGCTTCAGAAAATAGTAGGGGGCTTTACAAAAACTTAAACACAGAGTTAACATAGAATCCATCAATTCCGGTCCAGGTTATACACTCAAGATATTTAAAACCAAATACTGAAACAGATATTCAAACCCCATATTCATAGCAGCATTATTCATAGTAACCAAAAGGTGGCAGCAGCACAAGTGTTCAACAGATGACTGGATAAGCACGATGTAGTATATACACAGTGGGATCTGATTCAACCTTTAAAAACAAGATAACTCATACATGCTATAATGTAGATGAAACTTCAAGTCATTAGGTGAAGTGAAACAAGCCTGACACAAAAGGAAAAATGTTCTATGATTCCACTAGTATGAGATATCCATATAAGACAAATTCCAAGTAGAGTAAGATCGCCAGGGATTGGGGGTTATGAGTATTTAATGGTTACAGTGTCACTTCAGGAAAAGGGAAAGATTCTGGAGATGAATGGTGGGGAAATTTTTACAATGAGAGTGCAGTTAATGCTATAGAAGTTCATACTTAAAATGACTCAAATAATAAATGTTGTTATATGTTTGTAAGCACAGTGAAAAAAATGACACATGGCACAACATGGAAAAGCACTAAAAACATTCTCAGTGAAAGAAACCACACTGAAAAGCCACCCAGATCATAGTCATCTTGTCACTTTAAATCCATGAAGGTTTTTAACATGAGGGAAAGCCCCAGTGATGGCTCCAGAAAAAGAAAACTGCATTAGAATGAAGAAAGACAGTTGCACAAAGCTTGGGCAGCTGATGAAAGTTGAACTGGTCCTATGGATAGGATTGTAATGTGGAAACCATAATTATCCCCCATTTTGGGGTTGTGGGCTGGTTCCCTTTGAAAGTGACCATGTTTTGGGTAAAACACATTGCAGTATTTGGTGTGAATGTAGAAAACTTTGTACCACTATTTAAAGTAGACATGTTTGAAATTTTACTAGAAAGTAAGTTACTTTTCAATACAGCCATGTAAGTCACATGCCAGAAAATCAGAGATGACATCGAACATTGCAATAGAGGCCAAGAGTTAACCTAACTAAATTCAGCTAAAGTAGTTTGATGCTAATTGCCTTGTACTAGTCCACATGGTATTAAAAGGCACCATAGGAAGAGTATATTAGTAGACACCATGCCCTGGGTGCTGTGGATGACCAGATGGAACTGAAACTATTAGATGTCTTAATTCTAGTTTTCCACATAACACTACACCAAATCAACTGTCAGAACTAAAAAGCGAATTCACAGACTTGCCTGGCAGTCCAGTAGTTAAGACTGCACTTCCACTGCAGGGGGTACAGGTTTGATCCTCGGTCAGAGAACTAAGATCCAACATGTCGAGCTGTGGGGCCAAAAAAAAAGAAAAAAGAAAGTCAGCAGAACTGCAAGATCATTTGTGATTCTCTACACTAATAATGAACTATCAGAAAGAGAAATTAAGAAAATAATTCCTTTTACAATTGCATCCCCTCCCCCACATAACTAGAAATCTAACCAAGGACTTGAAAGACCTGAAAGCTAAAAACTACAAGACAATGATCAAAGAAACTAAATGGATACAAGTAAAAAGATATCCCATGCTTATGGGTGAAAATACCATTAAAATATCCATTCTAAACAAAGCAACGTACACATTCATGCAATCACTGCCAACATTTCAATGACATTTTTCACAGAAACAAAAGCAATCTTTACATCTGTGTGGAGCCACAAAGGAACCAGAAGAGCCAAAGGGATCCTGAGAAAGCAGAACAGGCTGGTGGCATGTCTATCCCTGACTTCAATCTAGAGTATGTACCTAAAGTCACCAGAAGACGTGTGGAATTGGCACAGAAATAGTCAAGAGAGCTCAGAAGTAAACCTACAGGTGCATGGTAATTAATTTACAAGAAAGGAACTAAAAATATATACGCGGGAAAGGACAGTCCCCCCCACCCCCCTCAATAAACCGTGCTGGGAAAAATGGAAACCACACACCAAGGAACAATATAGGACACCATCTTATACTACAGACAAAAACTGACTAAAATCCCACAACTTTCCACATCAAGCCCTAACAGTCTTGGGTCCTCTTAAGACAGACTTTCAGCAACAGCCACACACAGAAGCTTCTTCCCAATTTTCCTCACTTTTTCTTTCAGCAGCACATCGTTGCAGGAATCTTGAGGAAACCAGACTCCCGTCAGACTCAACTGAACCCCACAATGTCCCAAAGCTGAAGCACCAATGGGTTCTGAGGAGATCATGGGTCCTGAGGAAACAAGATTCCATCAGCCAAAACTAAACCCCATAATGCCCCAAAGCCAAAATACAATGGATCCTGTGGTGACCCATCTCCTGTCAGCCTGAACTGAACCCCACAATGTCACAAAGCTGAACCCCCATAAGGTCCTGAGGAGATCAAATTCTATCAGCCTGAATTGAACCCCACAATGCCCCAAAGCTGAAACCACATGGGTCTTGTGGTGACCCATCTCCTGTCAGCCTGAACTGAACCCCACAATGTCCCAAAGCTGAACACCCAGCAGGTCCTGAGGAGACCAGATTCCATCAACCTGAACTAAACCCCACAATGCCCCCAAACTGAAGCCCCAGTGGGTTCTGAGAAGACCAGATTCCATCTGCCTGACCTGAACCTCAGAGTATCCTGAAGCTGGGTCCTGAGGAGACCAGAGTGCTGTCAGTGGCCACCAACAGCCAGGTGCTCCAGCAGAGTGGGGAGTTCCCCCTGGGGTGAGGAGAGTGTCAGGGGGGCGGGCTCTTCATTATCATGAATAGGCATGATCAAGAAGGTTTGCAGGGACCAGGGCAAGGACAAGGGAGATAAGCTCCAGCTCCGAGTATTCTAAGTCCCCACTTTCTGAGATTGCGTGACCTACATGATCCAGACTTTGCAAGGAGCAAGCTGAGTTACAGAGGCAGAAGGAGCAGGAGGTGATGTAAAATTTTAACGTTTCCTCTTCAGGTTCAGAAAGATGAAGCCCTCCCAGGTTCCCAGGTCCTTGTGCCCCAGTGACTGTGAGCTCTTCCTTCTGGGTGTATGACCAACCCCCACACTAAGTCCCCTCTATACCCATGGCCCTGGCCCAAGCCTAACCTCCCCCTCAGGCCCTGATGAAGCTCCCCGCCCCCATTGTGCATCTCACATCCCACCCCAACGTGGTCTTTTTGAAGCCTAAACAAGACCATCCTCCTCTCCTCCCTGTGATTCCCCTCACCTGATGAAGCCAGGTCTTCATCCCTTCCAGGTGACTCCAAGGGCCTCATTCTCTCCATGTGTGTGGCCGCTCTCTGTGCCCGTCTTTATGGGCATGTGGTGATCTCCTAAAATGAGGGTTATTTGACAGAGAGAGAATGGGGTAAATGGTGGCCACCAAAGATGTGTCCCCCCAGAACAGGGCCGTATCTGGGAAAAGAGTCTTTGTAGATGTAGTTAAGGATAGCCAGGTAAGGTCATCTAGGGTTAGGGTGACCTTCAATCCAACTGACAGACTCCTTCAAAGAGACTAAAGAGGACACAAAGGGGAAGCCTCTTAAAGGCAGAGGCAGAGATGGGAGGGAGGGGGCCACAAGCCCAGGGACCCCTGGAGCCCCTGAAGTTGGAAAAGGCAGGAATGATCCTGTCCTGGAGCCTCTGGAGGGACCTCAGCCCTGTGCCACCTTGATTTCCGGTGTCTGGTCTCCAGGACTGAGAGAGGATGAACTCCTGTTGTTTTAAACCACCCAGCATGTGATCATGTTAGAGAAGCCACAGAGCAGCCACACAGACCCTGCTCTGTAGGATCCTAGAAATGTGGGTCTCATTAAAGCAGATGAAGGGTGGATTACAGAACCCTTAAAATCAGCTCTGGACCCTCAGAAATGCTAAAGCAGTGGCTGGGCTCCAGAATGTTGAGGGGTCAAGTCTGAAGCCTGTGCCTAGGGGTACTGGGTGCACACGCCTCCCCGGGTTCTTACACCAGTACATGTGGTGTAACATCTCAGTCTTGATGGAGGACATTTAACATCAATGGCCACATTGCTAATTAAGAAGCCACCAGTTGCACAGGTGAAAGCCCAATTAGGGCACTTGCTTCAGGGATGAGCAATTCTGAAGATGGTCAGGGATGGGGACTTACTCATGTGTAGCCAGCCAGCAGCCCTTGCACATACCCCACCCCCTCCCCTCCCAAGGAGGGACCTCAGTGGGAAGCTGGGAGACTACACGGAGTCATCTCTAAGTAAATGCTGGCTGACCCCCAGGCTAGCCATTCCTGAACCTCATCCACCCTTCATAGATAAAACACTTGAATATGTGCAAAGACCTCACAGGCTGGAGAAAAGTGGAGCCACTCCAGCGACAGCATGCTTACTGACGTGGCTCCTGTAGGTCAGGCAGAATGGTCCTGGCCTGGGTGATCTGGAAGCTTTGCACTTTCCTACCTGAGTTACTCCTCCTGTGCTGCTCCCATTGCCTGTTTTCTTGCTTCCTCATTTCTGCCTGAGAAGATTTCCAACAGCAGGAACAGGTGACACAGCCCATCCTTAGGAAGTGACAGCTTAGCACCTCCTGCAGAAGGTCCAGCAGAGCCCAACACAGACCCAATCCCCCGAAACACTATGGGCCCTCACTCTCTCTTATCAAGCCAACCCTGCAAGATCTAAGCAGAAAGACAGCATCAGGTACAGCTGCAGGCACTTGAGGGGGTTTATATAGACCTCAACCCAGGCACACATCCAAAGGGCAGGCCAGTCAGGTCAGCCAATCTGCCCACCTGGGCTTGTGGTTTCAGAAAATGGGCCTCGTTGTCCTGGCCAGGGTTCCAGGAACAGGTGTGGGTCCTTTGGGTCAGGATGGATATGGGGCTGCTGCTCTGACTTGTTTTCTCATCTTCTTATCTGACCTATAAGTGGGAGAGGATTTCAGGAAGGCCTTCTTCTAATGAGAGGGACCCAGGGGTCAGGGAGAGGATGGGTGGTGGGTGGAGACAGACTCAGTGCCCAGGTGCTATGGGACCCTCTGGAAAACCTGCTGGAAGGAGGCTGCAACCAGTGAAGCCCAAGGTCACAAAACTATCCTGAAGCTGCTGTATGTTACCTCAGGTCCTCCTCTGAGGGTCTCAAGGTCAGATCTGTCCAACAGAGGAGCTGGGGGCTCTTTGCAGTGAGGGCTCTGTGAACAGCTCCTGGGTGCTGAGCCCTGCAGGATACCTGCCCAGGTGAGCCCCATATCCTGGGAGGCACCTGCCCATAAGAACCATGTATCCTGGGAGGGGCGAGTGAACAAGTATTCTCTCTGTGCAGTTATCACAGATTAGCTTAGTGACTCTCACGTGGGCAGTGCTGGAATTAGATGAGAACAAGGACATGTTGGGGGATGTTCCCTGAAACACCCCCAGGCCCATCCAGAGTGAAGAGTTCAGTAGGTGGGTACTGGTTGCTGTGCTGGGGTGGGAGGTTTCATGGGTGCCTCTTGTTTCTTCACCTGACACCACAGAGGCCTCTGCAGGACACAGAAGACAGCCTGCCCAGGGACGGTGTGAGCCCCTGGCGACCAGACACGGGAAGTGAGAGGGAAGGACCAGGCTGAGGGGGCCTTTCTGCTCTGAGTTGGGAGTGGACAAGCAAGTGGTGAGTGTGATCTAGGAAAGTGGCTCTAGTGATGGGAGGCTTGTTGAGGCCGTCTGAGTACGAGTTGGAAAAGAATGTTCAGACATAGAGCATTTCAGAAGGGAGTGAGTTTGTATTAAGAACAAAGAGCAGAGATAAAGTGGGCACTGTGGGCTCAGGGGGCCAACCACCTGACAGACTAGGGAAAGTTGACTGATTTCCTGGGTTAAGAGCCAATTTTTACAGTTTCAAGGCAAAGAAAATTCCTACTGGAAGGTTGATATTAGGTGATTGGGTGGGGTACCATAGGGTGTTTACTGGAGTGGGCATCCTTGCCTGGTAGGGAGTCAGGAAGCTCATTAGCGATGATCAGGTGCTTTTGGCAACAGTTGCAAAGGGGGCCCAGTCCGATTCACAGGTGACCTTGGTTCTGGGGCCCACTTCTATGGCCTTGGTGTGAGGACTCCCAGTTGTGGCCTTGGGGAAGGAGTCACCTCAACAAGACTGACCCTGCTTCAGAGTAAAAGTTCCATCAAGTTTTCTCTACAGGAGAGATCTAGTGATCCTAGATCTGTTTGGAAAAGTCTTGGACACTGCAGGGACACATACTGAGTGTGAAACTGGATATTGAACCTTGTTGGCAAAACTCACCTTTTCTCTCTGTTGGCATTAAAAGGGTGTGGGCTGACAGCTACCTGAGAATCCATCCAATTGACAGTTTCCTATTTACAACATAAATGAGTTTGGTCAAATTATTTCTATTTCTATGCAAACAGGCAGCTTGCAACACCTTGTGGCAGGATCATTTCCAATAGATTGTCAACTAATCAAGGTAACAACATTATGACACTCAACACATTTAGATATAATTTCCTAAGCCTTTTTCTTGAGGGACAGACCCAATATGAGCTAGGAATGTGTTCAAAAGGCTCAGAAAGTGCAGGAAAATACACTGGCTATGACTGGAAATTAGGGTCTCTGTGCAAACCTGGAGTTCTGACATCTTACAATCTAGACAGTTCCTGATAGACAGATGCATGAAAAACACTCTACTTTTATGTTTTTCTTTCATCAAAGGAACATGGAGTTCCTAGCATTCTGTGTGCTGAGAGTAACTCACTGCTCTAAAATGCTTGCTTGGACTTCATTTTTCAGTAAGATCTTCCCCTGACTGTGTTACAGTCAGGACGGTCCCACACTCACAGGGAAAAAGCAAACTAGCATCCAAACGTTTGTTCCATCAGGTTTTCTCTGTAGGAGAGATCCAGTGATCCTAGGTCTGTCTGGAAAATGCTTGGGTAGTGCATGGACACATACTGAGTGTGAAGCTGGATCCTGGACCTTGTTGGCTAAATCAGCATTTTCTTTCAGGTGGTCCTAAAATGGTGCAGAGTAGCAACTGCCTGAAGATCCATCCAATTGCTGTTTTCTTACTTGTGACAGCAATATCTTTGGTCAGACCTCTTGGATTTCTGCAGCAAACATGGGACTTTCAATTCCTTGCCACTGGATCATTTCCAATGGCAGGTAAACTCATTAGGTAACCAGACTCGATGGCATTCAGCACTCTCAGACACACTCCTACAGCCTGTTTCTTCATAGACAGTCCCAGGATGACCTAGGAATGGGTTCGCTAGTATCAGAAATGTGAGCAAACATACTGGCTGTGACTCTGAAAATTAGGTGCTCTGTGCAAATCTGGAGTTTTAACATTTTAGAATCTAGACAGTTTCTGATAGATGTCTGAAATACACTCCTTTTTATTTTTTGCCTTTCATTCCTCAAAGAAACACAGATTTCACAGCATTATGTTTGCTGAGAGTGACAGACTGCTTGGAAATTCTTGCCTGGAAGTCATTTTGAAGTAACAATTTCCCCTCCCCTGTGTTACCATGGGAAATGCCCCCACACTGACAGAGAAAAGTAAACAAATGTCAAAACATCTGTTCCGTGAAGTCCCCTGTAGGAGGGATCCAGTGATCCTAAGTCTGTCTGGAAAATTCTTGGATAGTGCTTGGACACATGCTCAGTGTGAACCTGGATTCTGGACCTTGTTGGCAAATTAGAATTTTCTCTGTGTTGGCCACAGTAGGCTGGGGTTTAGCAACTCCTTGAAAATCAGTACACTTGCTCTTTTCCCACTAACGACAGCAATAGCTTTGGTCAAAACACTGGAATTGCTGAAGCAAGCAGGCAGCGTGCAACTCCTTGTGGCAAGATCATTTCCATTGGAATGCCAATTAAACTACTTAGAAACAGTATGGCACTCAGCTGTGTCAGACACACTCCTCCAGACTCTCTCCTCATGGTGTGTCCCAGTAAGATAGAGTACTGTGCTCATGAACCATGGAAAGTTCAGGGAAACTTACTGGCTGTGTCTCTGGAATTGAGGGCATCTGTGGAAGCGTGGTCTTCTCACATCTTAGAATCCAGACAGCAGTCATGGATAGAGAGATGCCTGAAAAGCACCCTATTCATTGCCGCTCATTCCACGAGTGAACACAGGTGTCCCAGCATTCTGTTTGCTGAGAGTAACCCGCTAAGTGGAAACCCTTGCCTGGAAGTCATTTTTAAGTAAAAATTTCCCCTCACGTGTGTTACACTAGGGAAGGCTCCCACACTCACAGGGAAAAGCAAGCAAACATCAAAATGTCTCTTCCATCAATTTTTCTCTGTCAGAAGGATCCAATGGCCCCAGGTCTCTCTGGAAATTTCTTGGATACTGCAAGGGAAACATACTGACTGTGAACCTGAATATTTGACCTTCTTGGCAAAATTAGCATTGTCTCTCTTTTGGCACTAACAGGATGTGCGCTGGCAGCTGCCTGAAAATCCATCCAATTGATATTTTCCTACTTCTGACATCAATAGGTTTGGTCAAATCTTTCAGGTTTCTGACACAAGCAGGTGGCTTGCAACCCCATCGAGCTGGATCATTTCCATTAAAATGTCAAATAATCTAGGTAACAACAGTATGGCTCTCAGCAATCTTAGATAATTTCACAGCCAGTTTCCTCTGAATCAGACCCAATAGGAGCCAGGAATGTGTTCATAAGGCTCTGAAAGTGCAATGAAATATACTGGCTATGACTTTGGAAATTAGGCCCTGTGTGCAAACCTGGAGTTCTCACATCTTAGACTTTAGATAGTTCCTGACAGATAGATGCCTGAAAACACCCACTTTTATGTCTTTCATGCATTTAAGTAACTTAGTTATCCCAGATTTCTGTGTGATGAGAGTAACACACTGGTTGAAAATCCTTGCTTGAAGGTGATTTTTCAGTAACAATTTCCCATGACTGTGTTACTGTAGGGAAGACCCCCAAACTCACAGGAAAAAGAAAACAACCAACCAAATGTCTATTCTATAAAGTTTTCTCTTTAGGAGAGATCCAATGATTCTCTGCCTGTCTGGAAAATTCTTGGATACTACAGGGACACATACTGAGTGTGAATCTGCATCCTTGAATCTGTTGGCAAAATTAGCAAATTTTGTCGGTTGGATCTAAAAGAGTGCGGCCTTAGCAACTGCCTGAAGATTCATCCAATTGGTCTCTTCCTAATAATGACAGTGATAACATTGGTCAAACCTTTGAGGTTTCTAAAGCAAGCAGGCGGCTCACTACTCCTATCTGCTGGCCCATTTCCAGTGTAATGTCACCTCATCTAGTTAAGCACTGTATGGCACCCAGCCCTCTCAGACATACTCCTGCATCCTGTTTCCTCATGGGCAGGCCCAGTTTGAATAAGGAATGTGTTTAAAGCCTTGGAAGGTACAGGGAAACACAGTACCCTAACTCTGGAAGTTAGGACCCTGGGAAAGCCTTGAAGTCTCATGCCTTGAGTTCTAGACAGTTCCTGATAGATAGAGGCCTAAAAATACACTCCGTATGGATGCCTTTCCGTCCTCGAAGAAACATAGCTTTCCCAACTTTCTGTGTGCTGAGAGTCACACGGTGCTTGAAAACACTTGCTTGTAGGCCATTGGTCAGTAGAAAATTCCCCTGAAAGTGCAATGGTAGGGAAGGCTCCCACACTCACTGGGAAAGGCAAACCAACATCCAAACGTGTACTCCATAACATTTTGTCTTTAGGTGCGATCAAGTGAGCCTAGGTCTGTCTGGAGAATTCGTGGGTATTGTGGGGACACATCATGAGTGTGAACTTGTATATATGAACTTGGTGGCAAAATTCTCATTTTCATCTCCCACACTCATTTTGGGACCACATTGGTTCTAAAATGGTGCAGTGTAGCAAATCCTTGAAAATCCATCCAATTGCTGTTTTCTTACTTTTGACAGTGATAGATTTGTCCACCCTTTGGAATTTCTGAAGCAAGCAGGTTGCTCACCACTCCAGCCACTAACTGATTTCCATTGTACTGGCACCTCATGCAGGTAAGCACAGTATGCTGCCCAACACACTCGGATACACTCGTGCAGCCTGTTTCTTCAGGAGCAGTCCCAGTATATACTTGGAAAGTGTTTACAAGGCTTGAAAAGTTCATGGAAACACACTGCCCTGACTCTGGGTGTTAGGATCCCTAGGAAAGACTGAAGGTCTCACGACTTAGAATGTAGACAGCTCCTGATAGATAGAGGGCTGAAAGCACTCTCTGTTGATGCATTTCTTTTCTTGAAGGAACATAACTTTCCAAACATTTTGTGTGCAGAGAGACACACACGGCTTGAATATGCTGGCATGGAGGTCATTTTTCAGTAGCACTTTCCCCTGATGGTGTGACCATGGGGATGCCACACTCTCCATTTTTAGAGAAAGACAAATTAGCATTCAAACGTCTGTTCCATCACATTTTCTCAGTAGGATCGATCCACTGAGACTAGTTCTGTCTGGAAACTTTGTGGATACTGCATGGAGACATCCTGAGTCTGGACATGGATACCGGATTTTTGGGGCAAAAATAATATTTTTTCTCTTGATTTGGGAAAATGCTACGGCCTTGCAACTGCTTGGAAATCCATCCAATTGCTGTTTTCTTCCTTCTGACAATGATAGCTTTGGTCCATCCTTTGGGATTTCTGAATCAAGCAGGCGACTCACCACTCCTACCCTCTGGCCCATTCCCAGAGGAATGTCATCTCATCTAGGTAAGCACAGTATTGGTACCATACAATCTCAGACACTCTCCTACAGTCTGTTTCCTCATGGGCCATCCCTATATGAGCTAGGATGTCTTTGGGAGGCTTGGAAGGTGTAGAAAAAATAGTGCCTTGACTCTGGTAGTTAGGTCCCCTGGACAAGCCTGGAGGTCAATGTTAGATTCTAGACAGTTCCTAATAGATATAGGCCTAATAACACACTCTCTGTTGATGCCTTTTCTTCCTTGAAGAAACATACTTTTCCCTGCATTCTCTGTGCTGGGGATCACACACTGCTTGAGAACGCTCTTTGGAGGTCATTTTTCAGGAGAAACTTCCTCTGAAAGTGTAACCTTAGGGAAGGCCCCCACACTCACTGGAAAAGGCAAACCAACATCCAAACTTCTGTTGCATCACATTTTGCCTCTAGGAGTGATCCAGAGAGCCTAGGTCTGTCTGGAAAATCGTGTATACTGCAGGACCACATCCTAAGTGTGAACCTGGATACTGGAACTGGTGGCACAATTCACATTTCTCTTTCGGTTTGTCCTAAAACTGTGTGGCCTGGCACCTGCTTGAAAATCCATCTAATTGCTGTTTTCTTACTTTGAAGAGCAATAACTTTGGTTCACCCTTTGGGATTTCTGAAGCAAGCAAGGAGATCACCACTCCTAGTCATGGGCCTATTTCCAGTGGAATGTCACCTTATCTAAGTAAGCACATAATGGCCCCTCTGTATACTCAGACACACGCCCACAGTCTGTGTCCTCATGGACAGTCCCAGTGTGACCTAGGAATATGTTTACAAAGCATTAAAAGGGCAAGGAAGACACTGCCCTGACTCTGGAAGTTCCGTTCTCTGGGAAGGCTGGAGGGCTCTTGTTAGAATCAAGACAGTTCTTCATAGATAGAGCCCTGAAAACACACTCTCTGTTGATACCCTTCCTTCCTCGAAGAAACAGTACTTTCCCAGTATTCTGTGAACTGAGAGTCACACATTGCTTGAAACCGTTTGCTTGCAGGTCATTTTTCAGTAGCAATTTCTTGTGATGTTGTGACAGTAAGGATGTCCTCTACACTCACAGGGTAAGGCAATCCAAGATCCAAACATCTGTTCCATCACATTCTCTCTATCAGAGCAGCCAGTGAGCCTAGGTCTTTGTGAAATATGGGTAGATACAGCAGAGACACCTCCTGAGTCTGACAGTGGATACCGGAACTTGATGGTCAAATTTGCAACTGCTAGAAAATCCATACAATTGCTTTTTTTTTTTTTTTAATTTCTAACAGTGGTCACTTTTGACCCACCTTTGGGATTTCAGAAGCAAGAAGGCAGCTCGCAAGTGCTGCTGATGGCCTATTTGCAATGGAATGTCACCTCACCTGGGTAACAACAGCATGGCACCCTGCAGTCTGAACACATTCCTGCAGCCTGTTTCCTCATGGGCAGTTCTGGGATGATGTAGGAAGGTGGTTAAAAGCCTGGGTTAGTGCAGGGAAACACACTGCCCTGACTCTGCAAGTTAGGTCCTCAGGGTAAGACTGGAGGTCTCACATCTTAGAAATCTAGACAATTCTTGATAGATAAAGGACTGAAAATTCATTCTCTGCTGATGCCTGTCTTTCCTTGAAGGAACATTGTTTTCCCAACATTCTGCTTCCTGAGTGTCACACACTTGCTTGGAGGTCATTTATCACTAAGAATTTCCCCTGAAGATGTGACTGGAGGGAAAGCCCCACAAACACAGTAAAAGGGAACCACATTCAAATGTTTGTTCCATCACGTTTGCTCTGTAGGTGAGATATAGTGAGCCTAGTCCTATCTGGAAAATTCTTGGATACTGCAGGGACACATCATGAATGTGAATCTTGATAGCAGATCTTGGTGGCAAAATTTGCATTATCCTCTCCATTGGGCTTAAAACGTTATGGCCTAACAACTGCTTGAAAGTTCATTTAATATCTGTTTTCTTACTTCTGACAATGATAGCTTTGTTCCAGCTTTCTGGATTTCTGAAGCAACAGGCGGTTCATAACTCCTAGTCCCTGGCCCATTTCCAGTGGAATGTCAGTTCATTTGGTAAGGGCAGAATGACACACAGCACACACGGACACTCTTCCATCGCCTGTTTCATCATGGACATTCCTGAGTGATCTTGGAATGTGCTTACAAGGCTCAAAATTTGCAGGGAAACACTGCCCAGACTCTGGAAGATGGGTCCTCTGGACAAGCCTGGAGATCTCACATCTTAGAATATAGACAGATCCTGATAGACAGAGGCCTGAAAACACACTCTCTATTGATGCCTTTCCTTCCTCAAATGAACGTAGCTTTCCCAGCATTCTGTGTGCTGAGAGTCACATACTGCTTGAAAATGCTTGCCTGGAAGTTGTTTTTCAGTAGCAATTTCCCTTGATGGTTTGACCATAGGGAAGCCCACCACACTCACAGGAAAAGGCAAAACATCATCCAAACGTCTGTTCCATCATGTTTCTCTGTAGGAGAGATCCTAGGGTTAGGGTTAGGGTTAGGGTTAGCCTAGGTCTGTCTTGAAAATTCTTCAGTGCTGTGGGGACACATCCTGCGTGTGAACCTGGGTAATGGACCTTGGTGGCAAATTTCGCATTTTCCTCTAGGTTGGCCCTAAAATGTTGGGAAAGCAATGGCCCTTTGAGTAAGGAAAGGCGTCACCAGAGAGTGTGTTTCCAGGCCTCTATCTATTAGGAACTGTCTAGATTGTAAGACGTGAGACCTCCAGTCTTGCCCAGATGACCTAACATCCCGAGTCAGGGGATATGTTTCCATACAATCTCTGAGCCTTGTAAATACATTCCTAGGTCATACCAGGACTGCCAAGGAGGAAACAGGCTGTCAGAGTGTGTCTGAGAGAGCTGGGTGCCATGTGGTGCTACCTATATTATGTGACATTTCACAGGAAAGGGACCACCAGATAGAAGTGGCAAGCAGACTGCTTGCTTCAGAAATTACATGGGTGAACCATATCTGTCACTGTCAGAAATAAGAAAACAAGTACTGGATGGATATTTAAGCAGTGGCTATGCCAAACCATTTTAGTGCCAACTGAGAGGAAAAGGTGAATTTTGTCCTGTATTCAGGTTCACACTCAGGATGTGACCCCACAGGATCCAAACTTTTCCAGATAGACCTGGGTTCACTGGACCTCTCTAACAGAGAAAACGTGATGGAACAGGTATTTGGATGCTTGCTTGTCTTGTGATTGTGGGCGCTTCCCTACTGTCACAGTCTCAGGGGAAATTGCCACTGAAAAATGAACTCCAAGCAAATGTTTTCAAGCAGTGTGTGACTCTCAGCACACAGTACATTGGGAAAGTTATGTTCCTTCAATGAAGGAAAGGCATCAACAGAGAGTGTGTTTTTTATAGCAGGAACTGTTCAGCTTCTAAGATGTGAGAGCTCAGGCCTGATTAAAGGACCTAAGTTCCAGAGTCAGGACAGTGTGTCTTGCTGCACTTTCTGAGACTTCTAAATGCATTCCTAGGGCATACCAGGTCTGCTCCTAAGGAAGGATGCTGAGGGAGTGTATCAGACTGTGCTGGGTGAAATACTGTGGTCACATAGATGAGGTGTCATTCCACTGGAAATGGGCCTGCAGCTAGGAGTTGCAAGTCATTCACATGCTTCAAAAATCCCAAAGGGTGAACCAAAGCTAGCATTGTCAGAAGGAAGAAAAGAACATTCAGATGGAATTTCAAGCAGTTACTGGGCGGCACTCTTTTAGGGCCAAGTGAGAGAAAAATGCATATTTTAACACCAACGTCTGGTATCCAGATTCAAACATAGGTGTTTCCCCGCAGTGTCCACGGATTTTCTAAATAGACTTACATTGATGAATGGCCCCACCAAGAAAACGTGATTGAACAGATGTTTGGAAGTGCTTTTGAACTTACCTGTGAGTGTGGCGCCTTCCCTACAGTCACACCTCCAGGGGAAATTGCTAATGAAAAATGACCTCCAACAAGCGTTTTCAAGGAGTGTGTGACACTCAGCACACAGAATGTTGAGAAAGCTATATTCCTTTGAGGAAGGAAAGGCATCTCGAGAGAATATGTTATCAGGCCTCTACCTGTCATGAACTGTCTAGATTCAAACATGTGAGTCCTCCAAGTTTCCCAGAGGACCTAAATACCAGAGTCAGGGCAGTGTGTTTCCCACCACTTTCTGAGATTTGTAAACACATTCCTAGGTCAAACCAGATCTGACCATAAAATTCATGCTGCAAGAGTGTGTCTCAGCGTGCTGGGTGACATATTGTGCTAACCTAGATGAGATGACATCTCCCTGGAAAGGGGCCAGTGGCTTGGAGTGGAGAGCCTCCTGCTTGATTCATAAATCCCAAAAGGTGCACCAACACTATCACTGTCAGAAGTAAGAAAACAGCAATTAGATGCATTTTCAGGCAGTAACTAGGTTTAACCGTTTTAGGGCCAACTGAGAAAACAATGGAAATTTTGCTGCCAAGGTCCAGTATCCAGGTTCAAACATAGGGTGTGTAGGAACAGTATCCATGAGCATTCTAGACAGTTAGGTTGAATGGATTGCTCCTATCAAGAAAACGTGATTGAGCAGACGTCTGGATGATCCTTTGCCTTTTCCTGTGTGTGTGGCGGTCTTCCCTAAGGTCACAACATCAGGGGAAGTTGCTACTGAAAAATTACTTCTAACAAGCCTTTTCAAGCAGTTTGTGACTCTGAGCACACAAAAAGCTGGGAAAATTATGTTCCATCCAGGAAGGTAAGGCATCAACAGAGAGTGTTTTATCAGGCCTCTGTGTATCACAAACTGTATAGACTCAAAGATGTGAGACTTCCAGGTTTGCCCTGAGGACCCAAATTCCAGAGTCAGAGCATTGTATTTCCCTACACTTTCTGAGATTGCATCCAAGTACCATATTTTGGACTCGATTGTTGACCATGATGGCTACTCCATTTCTTTTAAGCGGTTCCTGCCCACAGTAGTAGATATAATGGTCATCTGAGTTAAATTCACCCATTCCTGTCCATTATAATTTGCTGATTCCTAGAATGTCAACATTCACTCTTGCCACATCCTGTTTGACCACTTCCAATTTGCCTTGATTCAAGGACCTAACATTCCAGGTTCCTATGCGATATTGCTCTTTACAGCATTGGACCTTGCTTCTATCACCAGTCACATCCACAACTGGGTACTGTTTTTGCTTTGGCTCCATCCCTTCATTCTTTCTGGAGTTATTTCTCCACTGAACTCCAGTAGGATATTGGACACCTACCGACCTGGGGAGTTCCTCTTTCAGTATCCTATCATTTTGCCTTTTCATACTGTTCATGGGGTCCTCAAGGCAAGAATACTGAAGTGGTTTGCCATTCCCTTCTCCAGTGGACTACATTCTGTCAGACCTGTCCACCATGACCCGTCCGTCTTGGGTGGCTCCACACGTCATGGCTTAGTTTCATTGAGTTAGACAAGGTTATGGTCTATGTGATCAGATTGGCTAGTTTTCTGTGATTATGATTTCAGTGTCTGCCCTTTGATGCCCTCTCACAACACCTACCATCTTATTTGCGTTTCTCTTACCTTGGACGTGGGGTATCTCTTTACAGCTGCTCCAGCAAAGCACAGCCACTCCTCCTTACCTTGGACAATGGGTATCTCCTCAGGCCGCCCCTCCTGACCTTGAATGTGGAGTAGCTCCTCTCGGTCCTCCTGCACCCGTGCAGCTGCTGCTCTGTGGACGTGGGATTGCTCCTCTTGGCCACAGCCCCTGACCTTGGGCATGGGGTAGCTCATCTCAGCCACCTCCCCTGACCTCAGGCATGAGGTAGCTCCTCTCGGCCGCTGCCCCTGGTCTCGGACATGGGGTGGCTCCCCTCAGCCACTACCTCTGACCTTGGGCGAGAGATAGCTCCTCATGGCCATGCTTCTGCATGGTCCGTCACAGCCTGCACCATTTGAATGCCGAGTTCCAAAGAATAGCAAGGAGAGATAAGAAAGCCTTACTCTGATCAATGCAAAGAAATGGAGAATAACAACAGAATGGGAAAGACTAGAGATCTCTTCAAGAAAATTAGAGATACCAAAGGAACATTCCATGCGAAGATTGGGTTCAATAAAGGACAGAAATGCTATGCATCTAACAGAAGCAGAAGCTGTTAAGAAGAGGTGGCAAGAATACACAGAACAACTGTACAAAAAAAGATCTTCATGACCCAGATAATTATGATGGCGTGATCAGTCACCTAGAGCCAGACATCCTGGAATGTGAGGTCAAGTGGGCCTTAGAAAGCATCACTACAAACAAAACTAGTGGAGGTGATGGAATTCCAGTTAAGCTATTTCAAATCCTAAAAGATGATGCTGTGAAAGTGCTGTACTCAATAGGTCAGCAAATTTGGAAAACTCAGCAGTGGCCACATGACTGGAAAAGATCAGTTTTCATTCCAATTCCAAAGAAAGGCAATAACAAAGAATGCTCAAACTACTGCACAATTGCACTCATCTCACACGCTAGTAAAGTAATGCTCAAAATTCTCCAAGCCAGGCTTCAGCAATACATGAGCCGTGAACTTCCAGATGTTCAAGCTGGTTTTAGAAAAGGCAGAGGAACCAGAGATCAAACTGCCAACATCTGCTGGATCATTGAAAAAGCAAGAGAGTCCCATAAAACATATATTTCTGCTATATTGACTACGCCAAAGCCTTTGATTGTGTGTATCACAATAAACTGTGGAAAATTCTGAAAGAGATGGGACTACCAGACCACCTGATCTGTCTCTTGAGAAACCTATGTGCAAGTCAGGAAGCAACAGTTAGAACTGGACATGGAACAACAGATTGGTTCCAAATAGGAAAAGGAGTATGTCAAGGCTGTATATTGTCTCCCTGCTTATTTAACTTATATGCCGAGTACATCATGAGAAACACTGGGTTGGAAGAAGCACAAGCTGGAATCAAGACTGCCAGGAAAAACATCAGTAACCTCAGATATGCATATGATACCACCCTTATGGCAGAAAGTGAAGAGGAACTAAAAAACCTCTTGATGAAAGTGAAAGAGGAGAGTGAAAAAGTTGGCTTACAGCTCAATATTCAGAAAACTAAGATCATGGCATCTGGTCCCATCACTTCATGAGAAAGAGATTGGGAAACAGTAGAAACAGTGTCATACTTTATTTTGGGGGGCTCCAAAATCACTGCAGATGGTGATTGCAGCCATGAAATTAGAAGATGCTTACTTCTTGGAAGGGTTAAGACCAACCTAGATAGCATATTAAAAAGTGGAAACATTTCTTTGCCAACAAAGCTCCATCTGGTCAAGGCTATGGTTTATCCAGTGGTCATGTATGGATGTACGAGTTGGACTGTGAAGAAAGCTGAGCACTGAAGAATTGATGCTTTTGAACTGTGGTGTTGGAGAAGACTCTTGAGAGTCCCTTGGACTGCAAGGACATCCAACCAGTCCATCCTAAAGGAGATCAGTCCTGGGTGTTCATTGGAAAGACTGATGCTGAAACTGAAACTCCAGTACTTTGGCCACCTGATGTGAAGAGTTGACTCATTGGAAAAGACCCTGATGCTGGGAGGGCTTGGGGGCAGGAGGAGAAGAGGATGACAGAGGATGAGATGGCTGGATGTCATCACCAACTCGATGGTCATGAGTTTGTGTAAGCTCCGGGAGTTGGTGATGGACAGGGAGGCCTGGTGTGCTTCGATTCATGGGGTCCCAAAGAGTCGAATACAGCTGAGCATCTGAACGGAACTGAACTCTTTCTGAGCATTGTAAACACATTCCTAGGTCATACCAGAAGTGCCCTTAAGAAAAAACAGGCTGCAGGAAGATTTCTGAGATTGCTGGGTGCCATGCTGCACTTACCAAGATGATGTAGCATTCCACTGTAATTGGGCGAGCGGCTACGAGTTGCTAGCTGCTTACTTGCTTCAGAAATCCCAAAGGGTGTACCAAGTGATCACTGCCAGAAGTAAGAAACCAGCAGCTAAATGCATTTCCAGGTAGTTGTTATGCTCTACTGTTTTTGGCCAACTGAGAGAGAAAGGTGAATTTTGCCACCAAGGTCCACTGTCCATGTTCATACCTAGGATGTGTCCACTCAGGATCCAAGAATTTCCCAGACAGACCTAGGCACACTGAATCTCCACTACAGAGAAAACATGATGGAACTGACCTTGGTTGTTGCTTTTCCTTTTCCTGTGAGTTTGGTGGCCTTCCCTATGGTCACACTATCAGGAGCAATTGCTAATGAAAAAGGACTTCCAACAAGTGTTTTCAAGCAGTATGTGACTCTATGGACATGGAATACTGGAAACCTACGTTCCATTGAGGAAGGAAATGTATTTATAGACAGTGTGTTTTCAAGGATCTCTCTATTAGGAACTGTCTAGCTTCAAAGATGTGAATTCTCCATATTTGCCCAGAGGACCTCAATTCCAAAGTCAGGGCAATGTGTTTTCCTGCACTTTTTGAGCTTTGTAAATACATTTCTTGGTCATACCAGGAATGCCCATGAGGAAACAGGCTCTCTATATGAGGAACTGTCTAGATACTAAGATATGAGACCTCTAGGTTGGTACAGAGGACCTAAATTTCAGAGCAAGGGCAGTGTGTTTTTGAGCATTTTCTGAGCTTTGTAAACACATTTCTGAGTAACGCCAGGTCTGCTCATGAGAAAACAGGCTTCAGGTGTGTGTCTGAGGGTGCTGAGTACCATACTGTGCTTACCTAGATGAGGTAACTTTCCATGGCAAATCGGCACGTGACCAGGAGTTGTGAGCCATCAACTTGCTTCAGAAATCTTGAATGGTGGACTAAAGTTTGCACTGTCAGAAGTAAGAAAAAAGTCATTGGGTGGATTTTCAAGCAATTGCTAGCCACACCTCTTTATGGCTCCAGAGAGATAAATACAAATTGTGCACCCTAGGCCCTTTATTCAGGTTCACACACGGGATGTGTTCCCTCGTGATTCAAGAAATTTCCAGACAGACCTTTGCTCCCCAGAGTTCTTCTACAGAGAAAACTGGTTGGAACAGCCATTTGGATGTTGCGTTGCCTTTCCCTGTGAGTGTGGGGCCGCTACTTATGGTCACAGCCTCAAGGAGATATTGCCACTGAAAATAGACTCGCAAGCAAGCACTTTTCAAGCAGAGTGTGACTCTCAGGTCGCAGAATGTGAAGAAAGCTATCTTCCTTTGAGGAAGGAAAAACTTCCACAGAGAGTGTGTTTTCAAACCTCTATCTTGCAGGAAATTTTGAGCTTCTAAAACATGAGACCAGCAGGTCTGCTGAGAGGACCTATATTCCTGAGTCAGGGCCATGTGTCTCCCTGTAATTTCCGAGTCTGACAAACACATTCCTAGATCATAACGGTACTGACCATGAGAAAGCTGGCAGCAGGAGTGTGTCTGAAAGGGCTGAGTGCCTTACTGTGGTCAACTGTGTGAGGTGACATTCCAGTGACAGGCTCAAAGCTCCAAGGTGTGAGCCACCCGCTTGCTTCAGAAACCCCAAAAGGTAGAGCAAAGCTAGCTCTGTCAGAGGTAAGAAAAGAGCAATTGGACGGATTTTCAAGCTGTTGCTAGGCCGAACCACTTTAGGGCCCCCTGAGAGAAAAATGTGAATTGTGCCCTGTAGGTCAGGTATCCAGGTTCAAACACAGGGTGTGTCCCAGCAGGATCCAAGAATTTTCCACAGAACTAGGCTCACTAGACCTCTCCTGCTGGGAAAATGGGATGGAACAGACATTGGAAGTTGGTTTGCCCCTCCCTATTGTCACAGACTCAAGGAGAAAGTGCCCCTGAAAGATGACCTCCAAGCAAGCACTTTTCAAGCAGTGTGTGACTCTCAGTTCACAGAATGCAGGGAAAGATATCTTCCCTCAAGGAAAGAAAGGCATCAAAAGAGAGTGTATTCTCAACCCTCTGTCTTGCAGGAACTGTTTAGCTTCCCAGATGGGAGGCCTCCAGTAGTGCTCAGAGGAACTAAATTCCAGAGTCAAGGCCATGTTTCTCCCTGCACTTTCCAAGCCTTGCAAAGCCATTCCTAGGTTATACCAGTACTGCACATGAGGAAGCAGTCTGCGAGAGTGTGTCCAAGAGGACTAGGTTCCTCACTATACTCACTTCAGCGAGGTGGCATTCCACTGTAAAAAGGCCCACAGCTGGGAGTTGAAATTCACCCACTTGCTTCAGAAATCAAAAAGGAAGGAGCAAATCTAGCTCTCTCAGAATCAAGAAAAGAGCAAGTGGATGGATTTTCAAGCTGTTGCTAGGCTACATTGCTTTAAGGTCCACAGAGAGAAACACAAATTGTGCCCCCTCATTCTGGTATCCTGGTTCACAAACAGGGTGTGTCCCCAAAGGATCCAAGAATTTTCCAGACAGACTTACGTTCACTAGAGTTCTCCTACAGAGAAAACGGGATGGAACAGACATTTAGATATTGCCTTGTCTTTCCCAGTGAGTGTGGAACCCCTCTGTTTGACTACAGCCCCAAGTGGAAATTACCATTGAAAACTCATGTCTAAGCGAGCACTTTTCAAGCACTGTGTGACTCTCAGTTCGCAGGATACTGGCAAACCTATATTTCTTCAAGGAAGGAAAGGCACCCACAGAGAGTGTGTTTTCAAACCTGTCCCTTGCAGGAACTCTTTAGCTCCTAAGACATGAACCCTCTAGTTCTGCTCAGAGGACCTAAATTCGAGAGCCTGTGCCCTGTGTCTTGGTGCATTTTCCCACCTTTCAAACACATATCTAGGTGATACTGGTACTGCCCTTGAGGAAGCAGACTGTGGGAATATGTCTTAGAGTGCTGGGTCCCTTACTGTGGTCACCTCTGTAAGGTGACACTCCAGTGTAAATAGGCCCAAAGATAGGAGTTGCGAGCCGCCCATGTGCTTCAGAAACCCCAGGGGTGGAACAAAGTTAGCTCTGTCGAAAGTAAGAAAATGGCAATTGGACGGATTTTCAAGATGTGGATAGGTTACACCACTTTAGGGCCACCCGAGAAAAATATGCAAGTTTGAACCTGGGTGTCCAGATTAACGCACAGGGTGTTTCCCCACATGATCCAAGAATTTTTCAGACAGACCTAGGTTCACTGGAGCTCTCCTGCAGAGGAAACATACATCCAGAGTCTCCAGTGTGAACCCTCCAAAATCTATACCTGGTGTCACGAATCCACAGTCTCCAGGATGACCCTACCCTCAAGATCCTGTACCTGGGGTCACAAGTCCACTATTTCCATGTCGAGTCCACCTCCAAGAACTTGAACTTGTGGTCACATGTCCAGAGTCTTCAGGGTGACCCCACCTCCCCGAAGCTACTGGTGTGAAGCATCCACAGTTTTAAGGATGGACCCAATTCCCAGAACCTGTAGCTGGGGTCACACTTCCAAATTCTAAGGGTTACCCCACCTCCCACACATTGAACCTGGTTTCCCATGTCCCTGTTAGCCAAGGTAACCCTCTCCATGACCCTGTAATGGGGATCACATGTCCACAGTCTGCTGTGTGTCGTCACTTCCCAGACCCTTCCCCTAGAGTCACAATCACAGTTTCCAGGTTACTCCTTTGCAGACCCTGCACCTGGAGTCACTTATCCACAGTCTCCAGGGTGACTCATTCAAAACCCCACACTGGGGCTCACATGACCACAGTCTCCAGGGTGACCCAAGCACCCAGATCCTGCACCCAGGGTCACATATCCACAGGCTCCAGGGTGTACCTCTTGCAGACCCTGCACCTGGGGTCACATATCTACAGCCTCCAGTGTGATCCCCATCCCCAGACCTGATTTGGGTGAGAAATATCCATAGTCTTCAGACTCACACCTTGGATCACATATCCACAGTCTCCAGAGTCACACCTTGGGTCACATAGCCATAGTCAGCAGGGTGAACTCACCTCCCAGAGCCTGTACATGGTGTCAAATGTGCACATTCTCCAGGGTTACGACCCTTCCAACATGCTGTACCTGGGTCAAAAGCCCACACTCTCAAGGGTGACCCCCTCTCAGACCCTGTTCCTGGGGTCACATGTCCAGAATCTCCAGAATGATCTACCTCCAAGATGAAGCACCTGATGTCACATGTCAACAGTCTCCAAGGTGACCCCGTCCTCAGAATCTGCACCTGTGGTTACATTTCTCCAGTCTGCAGGATGACCCCCAATCTCAGTATTTGTATTATGTGTCACATGTACATAGTCACCAGGGTAACCACTGCAGGCCCTTTTTCTGACATAACATTTCCACAGACTCCTGAAGAACTCCCTTTCCAGACTCTGAACCTGGGATCCTACCTCCAGGGTCTCGAGGGTGATGCCCTTCCCTGTCCCTTCACCTGGTGTCAAACATCCACAGTCTCCATGGTAACATCCACACCAAAGTCTGATATTGGGGACACAGATCCATAGTCTTCTGGGTCGCAACCCCTCCCAGATCATGCACCTGGTCTCACATGTCCTCAGTCTCCAGGTTGACACCCCTCCCAGACACTGCAGCTGGGGTTACACATCCACAGTCTCCAAGGTGAACCCACCTCACTGACTATTGTACCTCTGGCCACATGGCCTCAGTCTCCAGGGTGACCCTATATCTCAGACACTGTACTTGAGGTTACATATCAACGGTGTCCAGGATGACACCTCTCCCCAGACCCTGTACCTGGGGTCGCATTTGCACAGTCTCCAGGGCGATGCTATATTCCCAACCCTGTACCTGGGGTCACAGGTCGCAGTCACCAGGCTTTCCCCACCCTCAAGAGCCTTTACCTGGGGTCATACGTCCACAGACTCCAGGGTGACTCCCTCCCAGACCCTTCACCTGGCATCCTATGTCCACAGTCTCCTGTGTGATATCACTTCCCAGACCCTATACCTGTGGTCACAGATCCACAGTCTCCATGGTGATCCCCTTCCCAGACCCTGTAATTTGGATCCCATGTCCTCAGTCTCCAGTGTGACACCACCTCTCATACCTTGTACTTTGGTGACTTGTCCACAGTTTCCAGGATGACCCAAACGGTGCATGTGGAGTCACATGTCCACATTCTGCAAAGTGACCCCAGTCCCTAACCCTGAACCTTAGTCACACAGCCACAGTTTCCAGAATGACCTCACTCCAGACCCTGCACATAGGGTCACACCTCCACCTTCTCCATATTGACCCCCTCCTTGAACTTCTATCAGGTTTCACACATGCACCATCTCCACAGTGACCACCACCAGATCCTGTACCTGTGCTCAGGGTCCACAGTCTGCAGGGTGAGACCATTTTGTACCTTAAACCTTGGTTCACCTAGCCAGTCTCCAGGGTCATCCCTGCCAAACCTGCACCTGGGGTCACATGTCCATACTCTCCATGGTGACATCCCCCAGGCCCTGTACTGCTGCTGCTGTTGCTGCTGCTGCTAAGTCATGCCAGTCGTGTCCAACTCTGCGACCCCATAGATGGCAGCCCACCAGGCTCCCCCATCCCTGAGATTCTCCAGGCAAGAACACTGGAGTGGGTTGCCATTTCCTTCTCCAAAGCATGAGAGTGAAAAGGGAAAATGAAGTCACTCAGTCATGTCTGACTCTTAGGGACCCCATAGACTGCAGCCTACCAGGCTCCTCCATCCATGGGATTTTCCAAGCAAGAGTACTGGAGTGGGTTGCCCACTCCAGTACCTAGTGTCATATATCTGCGCAGACCCTATACGTAGTGTCATATATCCACAGTTTCCCGGGTTACCCCACTTCCCATATCATGCACCTGGGATCACATGCTCAGTCTGCAAGGTGACCCCGATCCCATTCCTGTACCTTGTGTCACAAGTCCACAGCCACCAGGATGGCCCCACCCTCAAGATCCCATACCTGGGGTCACACTCCTGTCTCCAGTGTGATCTCACCTCCCAGAAACTTTACCTGGGGATAAACGTCTACTGTTTTCAGGATGGTCCCAACTCCCTGAAACGGTACCTGGAGTCACTCTTCCATAGACATTGAGGCTGTTCCATGCCCCTGGTCCACAGGGTTACACCCTCCAAGACCCTGTAATGTGGTTTACATGTCCACAGTCTCCTGTATGTCATCACTTCCCAGAACCTTCACCTGCAGGCACACAAACAGAGGTTCCAGGATGACTCCCTCATAGACCCTGCACTTGGAGCCACATATCCACAGTCTCACAGGTGACTCATCCAAATCACTGTACCAGGGCTCACATAACCACAGTCTTCCAGATGCTGGACTATTGACCCCAGCACCCAGTGTCACATGTCCACAGATTCTAGCATGGCCTCACACTCCAGACACTGTACCTTGGGACACATACCCACAGTCTCTAGGGTGAACACCCTCCTAGACACTGTACATGGTGTCACATGGGCACATTCACCAACTCCCAAACCCTGTACCTAGGGTCACACGTAGATAGTCTCAGGGTGACCCCACTTGCCAGAACTTGCACCTGGGTTCATATGTCCGCAGCGCCCAGGGTAACACCACCTGTCAAACAATTGTACTCGGTTCAAACACCCACTGGTTCTAGGGTGACACCAATTCCAAGCCCGTGAACCTAGCTAGGGTCACACATCCATGGTCTCCTGGGTGGCAACCCCTCCCAGATCATGCACCAGGTCTCACACCTCCGCAGTCTCCAGGGTGACTACACCTCACAGAATATTGTAATTCTGGTCACATTGCCCCAGTCTCCAGGGTGACCCCGTATCTCTAACCCTCTACCTGGGGTTACATGTACATGTTGGCCAGGAATACACGCCTCCCCAGACTCTGTACACGTGATTACATTGGCACAGTCGCCAGGGTGACTCCAACTTCCCCACCCTATACCTGGGGTCACATGTCCAGAGTCTCCTGGATTTACCCACATTCAAGGGCTAGTAACTGGGATCACATGTCCACAGTCTCGAGGCTTTCCCCACCCACAAGTGCCTGTACCCAGGGTCACACGTCAACTGACTCCAGGGTGACTCCCTCCCAGACCGTTCACCTGGCATCCCATGTCCCTAGACTTTTGTGTGATGTCATTTCCCAGACTCTGCACATGTACTAACAGATTCACAGGCTCCGTGGTGACCCCCTTCCTGGTCTCTGTAACTTGGGTCACATGTTCTCAGTATCCGGTGTGACCCGACCTCTCATGCCCTATACCTTTGGTGACTTGGCCAGAGATTCCAGGGTAACCCTCCCCTGCCAGGCCCTGTGCTTATTTACACACATCCACAATCTCCAGGATGTTCGCCCTCCCATACCCTGCACCTGGAGTCACATGTCAACAGTTTCCAGCGTGAACCCCACTTTTCCCACTGCACCTGGGCTCACATATCCACATCATGCAGGGTGACACCCCTTCCAGACCATTTCCCTGCCATTAAATGCCTGCAGTCCCCAGAGTGACCCCGTACCTCCCAGACACTGTACCTGAGGTCACATATACAGAGTTTCCTGGATCACCCCCATCCTAGACCCTGTACCTGGGTTCAGATATCCTAGTGTCTTGGGGGACCGAGGTCAGACCTTGCATCTAGGGTCGAATGCCCACTATCCAGGATGACTTGCCTCCCCAATCAGTGCATCTGGGGTCATATGTCCACAATCTTCAAAGTGACCCCATCCCCTAACCCTGCACCTTACTCACACATCCACAGTCTCCAGAGTGATGTCCACTGTCTCACGGGTGACCTCTTCCCTGAACTTGTTCCAGATTTCACACGATCACCATTGCCACAGTGACCACCAGCAGATCCTGAACTTGTGGTCACAGTTCAACAGTCTGCCTGATGAGACCCATTTTGTACCCTGAACCTTGTGAACCTGCACCTGGGATCACAAGTCCATATTCTCCATGGTGTCATCCCCCAGACCCTGTACCTAGTGTCATATATACAGTCTCCTGGACTTCCCCACTTCCAATACCATGCACCTGTGATCACACATCCACAGTATCCAGGGTGATCCCCCTCCTAAACCTGTACCTGGTGTCACAAGTCGACAGACTCCAGGATGACTCTACCGTTAAGACCCTGTACCTCGGGTCACAAGTCCACTGTTTCCAGGGTGAGACCCCTCCCAGACTCTGCACTTGGGGTCACTTGTCGAGAGTCTCCAGGGTGACCCCACCTCCCAGAAACTGTACCTAGGGTGAAACATCCACAGTCACTCAGGTTGGCCCCAATTCCCAGAACCTGTACCTGGGGTCCCACTTCCATAGTCTCGGTTACCACACGCCAAGACATTTAACATGGTGTCCCATGATCTTGGATGCCAGGGTTACCCCCTCCAAGACCCTGTAATGGGGTCACATGTTCACAGTCTCCAGAGTGTCGTCACTTCCCAGACCCTCCACCTGGAGTCACACAAACACAGGTTCCAAGGTGACTCCCTCACAGGCCCTGCACCTGGAGTCACATATTCACAATCTCTCCTTGGGGAATCCCATTCAGACCCTGGATCTACGGTCACGTATCCAGTCTCCAAGATGATTTGCCTCCCAAATGGTGCATTTGAGGTCACATGACCACAATCTTCAAAGTAAACGCGTCCCCTAACCCTGCATCTAAGTCACACGGCAAATAGTTTCCAGAGTGACCTCAACCCAGACCCTGAAACGAGGGTCACATGTACACAGTCTTGGAGGGTGACCCCCTCCGTGAACTTGTACTAGGTTTCATACGTCCATCATCGCCACAGTGACTACCACCAGATCCTGTACCTGTGGTCATAGATCCACAGTCTACAGGGTGAAACCCTTTTCCTACCCTGAACTTTGGGTCACACGACCACAGTCTCCAGGGTGACCCCACCCAAACCTGCACCTGGGGTCACATGTCCACACTTTCCATGGGGACATACCTGAGACCCTGTACCTACTGTCGTATATCCACAATCTCCTAGGTTACCAAACTTCCCATACCATACACCTGTGATCACATGTCCACAGTCTCAAAGGTGGCCCCCTGTATAACCTGTACTTGGTGTCACAAGTCCACAGCCTCCAGGTGACCCCACCCTCAAGATCCTGTATCTGGGGTCAAAAGTCCACTTTTTCCATGGTGAGTCTACCTCCCAGACCCTGCATTTGGGGTCACATGTCCAGAGTCTTCAGGGTGACCCCACCTCCCAGAAACCATACCTCGGGTGAAATGTCCACCATTTTCAGGATGGCACCAACTCCCAGAACCTGTACCTGGGGTCACACTTCCATACTCTCAGGGTATCCCCACCTCCCAGACATATAACCTTGCATCCCATGACCCTGGCCACAAAGGTTCCCCCCTCCAAGACCCTGTAATAGGGGTCACATGTCCACAGTCTCCTGTTTGTCAAAACTTTGTAGACCTCACCTGGAGTCACACAAACACAGGTTCCATGGTGACTCCCTTGCAGACTCTGCACCTGGAATCACATATTCACAGGCTCCAGGGTGACCCCCTCGGAAATCCTGTACCTGAGATCACATATCTACAGTCTCCAGGGTGAATCCCATCCCCACACACTGTCTGAGCGGAATCATCCAGTCTCCCATGAGACCCCAATGTCAAGAACTCATCCCTTGTGCTAGAAGTCTACATTCACCAGGCTGACATTATTTCCCACACCCTGCACCTTGGGTAGCATATTCACAGTCTCCAAGGTGACCTTACCTCCCAGACCCTTTACCTGGGGTCACATGTGCAAATTATCCAGGATTCCCGCCACTCCAACACCCTGCACCTGGGTCAAAAGCCCACAGTCTCAAGGGTGACCTCCTATCTGACCATGTTCCTGAGGTACATGGCCAGAATCTCCAGGATGATCTTGAAAGGTATTGCTGAACCACGCAAAGACACTGGAATTCTTGGCCTCCAGAGGAGATGAATTCAATTCAGGTCCAGAGACGAGGCTTGATTGCTTAGAGCTTTTGTGTAATAAAGTTGTATTAAAGTATAAAGGAGATAGAGAAATCTTCTGACATAGGCATCAGAAGAGGGCAGAAGGAGTAGCCCCTTGCACGTGTTAGCAATGGAATTATATGGCTCAAATGGTAAAGCATCTGTCTGCAATGCTGGAGACCCAGGTTAGATCCCTGGGTCAGGAAGATCTCCTGGAGAAGGAAATGGCCACCCACTCCAGTACATTTGCCTGGAAAACCCCATGGACAGAGGAGCCTGGTAGGCTACAGTCCATGGGGCCACAAAGAGTTGGACATGACTGAGCAACTTTACTTTACTTTTAATTAGTTATTCATATCAGTTCAGTTCCGTTCAGTCGCTCAGTCATGTCTGACTCTTTGGGACCCCATGAATCACAGCACGCCAAGCCTCCCTGTCAGTCACCAACTCCCGGAGATTTCTCGAACTCATGTACATCGAGTCGGTGATGCCATGCAGCCATCTCATCCTCTGTCATCCCCTTTTCCTCCTGTCCCCAATCCCTTACAGCATCAGGGTATTTTCCAATGAGTCAGCTCTTCGCACCAGGTGGCCAAATTATGGGAGTTTCAGCTTCAGAATCAGTCGTTCCAATGAACACCCTGGACTGATCTCCTTTAGGATGTACTAGTTGGATGCCCTTGCAGTTCAAGGAACTCTCAAGAGTCCTCTCCAACACCACAGTTCAAAAGCATAAACTCTTCGGTGCTCAACTTTCTTCACAGTCCAATTCTCACATCTGTACATGACCACTGGAAAAACCATAGCCTTGAACAGAGGGACCTTTGTTGGCAAAGTAGTGTCTCTGCTTTTTATTATGCTATCTAGGTTGGTCATAACTTTCCTTCCAAGGAGTAATTTTCTTTTAATTTCATGGCTGCAATCACCATCTGCAGTGCTTTTGGAGCCCAAAAAGATAAAATCTTACACTGCTTCCACTGTTTCCCCATCGATTTCCCATGGAGTGATGGGACCTGTTGCCATGATCTTAGTTTTCTGAATGTTGAGCTGTAAGCCAACTTTTTCACTCTCCTCTTTCACTTTCATCAAGAGGCTTTTTAGTTCTTCTTCACTTTCTGCCATAAGGGTGGTGTCATCTGCATGTCTGAGATTATTGATATTTCTCTTGGCAATCTTAATTCCAGCTTGTGCTTCTTCCAGCCCAGCATTTCTCATGATGTACTCGGCATATAAGTTAAATAAGCAGGGTGACAACGTACAGTCTTGACGTACTCCTTTTCCTATTTGGAACCAGTCTGTTGTTCCATGTCCAGTTCTAACTGTTGCTTCCTGACCTGCATACAGGTTTCTCAAGAGGCAGGTCAGGTGGTCTGGTAGTCCCATCTCTTTCAGAATTTTCCACAGTTAATTGTGATCCACACAGTCAAAGGCTTTGGTGTAGTCAATAAATCAGAAATAGATTTTTTTTTCTGGGACTCTCTTGCTTTTTCAATGATCCAGCAGATGTTGGCAGTTTGATCTCTGGTTCCTCTGCCTTTTCTAAAGCCAGCTTGAACATCTGGAAGTTCACAGTTCACGTATTGCTGAAGCCTGGCTTGGAGAATTTTGAGCATTACTTTACTAGCGTGTGAGATGAGCATAATTGTGTGGTATTTTGAGCATTCTTTGGGATTACCTTTCTTTCTATTTGGAATGAAAACTGACCTTTTCCAGTCCTGTGGCCACTGCTGAGATTTCCAAATTTGCAGGCATTATGAGTGCAGCACTTTCACAGCATCATCTTTCAGTATTTGAAATACTTCAACTGGAATTCGATCAACTCCACTAGCTTTGTTCTTACGATGCTTTCTAATTGCCACTTGACTTCACACTCCAGGATGTCTCGCTCTAGGTGAGTGATCACACCATTGTGATTATCTGGGTCATGAAGATATTTTCTACAGTACTTCTGTGTATTCTTGCCACATCTTCTTAATAGCTTATGCTTCTGCTATGTCCATAGCATTTCTATCTTTTATCAAACCCAGTTTTGCATGAAGTGTTCCCTTGGTATCTCTAATTTTCTTGAAGAGATCTCTAGTCTATCCCATTCAGTTCTTTTCCTGATTCACACGTGATGCACACAAGGTGCACATGAGGTGCACACGTGATGCCCACGTGATGAACACGTGATGCACACGTGATGCTCATGTGATGAACATGTGGTGCACAAGTGAGGCACACGTGATGAACACGTGATTCACACGTGATGCACATGTAATGAACAGGTGATGCACACGTGATTCACACGTGATACACATGTGATGAACACGTGATGCACACATAACACACACGTGATGAATACGTGATGAACAAGTGATTCACAGGTGACGCACACGTGGCGCACACGTGACGAACACGTGTTGCACAAGTGATGCACATGTGATGGACATATGATTCACACGTGAAGAACACGTGACTCACATGTGATGAACACATGCCTCACACATGATGAACACGTGATGCACACGTGATGAAAACATGATGCACACGTCACACAGACGTTGTGAACAAGTGAACAACACGTGAGGCACATGTGATGAACACGTGATGCACACGTGATGCACACGTGATGCACACGTGATTCACGCGTGATACACATGTGACTCACACTGATGAACACGTGATGCACACATAACATAACCCATATGTGATGAATACGTGATGCACACATGACACACACGTGACGCACACGTGACGAACACGTGATGCACACAAGATGCACACGTGACGCACATGTGATGCACACATGATGGACACGTGATCAACACGTGAGACACACGTGATGACACATGATTCACACATGACGCAAACTTGATGCACACGTGATGCGCACGTGACGAACACGTGACACACGCGTGTCGCACATGTGATGCACATGTGATGCACACGTAACACATATGTGATGAATACGTGATGCAGACGTGACACACACGTGACGAACACGTGACGCACACATGACGAACATGTGATGCACACGAGACGCACATGTAACTCACACGTGATGTACACATGATGGACACGTGATGAACACGTGACACACACGTGATTCACACGTGATTCACACGTGACGCAAACTTGATGCACACGTGATGCACACGTGATGAACACGTGACGAACACATGTCGCACACATGATGAACTCGTGACGCACACATAACGCACAAGTGATGGACACGTGATGCACCAGTGACGCACACGTGATGGACACGTGATTCCCACGTGCACACACGTGACGCACACGTGATTCCCACGTGCACACACGTGATGCACACGTGACACACAAGTGACACACATGTGATGAACACGTGATTCACCGTCATGGACACGTGACACACACCTGATGAACACGTGACTCACACGTGATGGACATGTCACACACACGTGATGCACACGTGATGCACACGTGACACACACATGATGGACACGTGATTCACACTTGATGCACACGTGATTCACACGTGATTCACTCATTTCAACTCGAGATGAGGCCCGATTCCCCTTCATTGGCTCCAGAGCCATCCCACTTTCCCCATCAAACACGACAAGGCGCTTGACTTCCTTTAGGCAACTCCAGGGAATCCCCGAGAACACTGTCATAAGTCTAGAGGAACACCAAGCGTAACACAGCAACTCGAGGAAAGCGCCATGTACCCCAAATCGTCTCGAGATTAGAGTTGATTTCCTGGCTTCAACTCAAGAGGTATGCCAACTTTCCACAAGCACCTCTAGAGGAGGCTTCTCTCAGCAATAGGTATGTAAGTTGGACCCTGAGTTTGCTGCCTGAAGTGGAATGGGCCCCGAGATGCCCTGACTCAAAAGAAGGCCCGATTTCTCTGCAGTGGCTTTAATGCAGGCTCGTCTTTCATCTCACCAGATGAAAGGATGTCTGAATCCCCTGTGGAGACCCTAGAGAAAGCCCTAGTTCCCCATCTCATCTCGACAGGAGGCCTCACATGACTTTGATACCTAGAGAGGCACCAAGAGTTCATTGCTTCAAGAGGTGACGATGCCTGACTCCTCTTGAAAAGTGATAGGAATCCCAATATCCATGTCACAAGTGGAAAGGGATTTTGGGTCTCCCGCCTCATCTCCAAAAGCGTCCCTATTGCCTGCCAAGCCTCGAAGAGATTCCCGAGGTGTCCCTCTTAACTAGACAGGAGTCCTGACATAGCTGAACAAATCCGAGTTTTGAAGGGCCATCCCCACCGTAACTCGAGAATATACCCCAGGATCCCACCGCAACTCGAGAAAAACCATGATACTTCTCCCTGGCCACGAGATGAGCCCCGGTTCCTCTGCATTGCATGCAGAGCAATTCTGTGTTCCCCATCAAACATGTAAGGAGCCTTGACTTGCTTGATGGGACACCAGAGAGTACCCAAGAACACTGTAACAAGTCTAGAGTGACCGTGAGGTTAGTGCAGAAACAGGAAATAGATCCGTCTACCCCAAATCAACTCGAGATGCTGCCCCATTCCCCTGCATTGGCTCCAGAGTCATTCTGCGTTCCCCATCAAACACAAGTGGCATGACTTCATTAAGCAACTCCAGAGATTCCCCGAGAACACTGTCCCAAGTGTAGAGGAACACCAGGTGCAACACAGCAACTCGAGGAAAGCCCCATGTACCCCAAATCGTCTTGAGATTTAGAGCTGATTTCCCTGCTTCGACTCAAGAGGTATGCCAACTTTCTGCAAGCACCTCAAGAGGAGGCTTCTCTCAGCAATATGTATGTGAGTTGGACCCTGAGTTTGCTTCCTGAAGTGGAATGAACACCAAGATGACCTGACTCAAAAGAAGGCCAGATTTCCCTGCAGTGGCTTTAATGTAGGCTCGTCTTTCATCTCACAAGATGAAGGGATGTCTGAATCCCCTGTGGAGGACCTAGAGGAAACCCTATGTCCCTGCCTCATCTCGACAGGAGGCCTCACATCCCTTTGACATCTCGAGAGGCACGCGGAGTTCAATGCTTAGAAGGTGACGATGCCTGACTCCTCTTGAAATGTGATAGGGATCCCAATATCACTGTGGCAACTGGAATTGGACCCAGGGTCTCCCGCCTCACTTCAAGAAGCGTCCCTATTGCCCTGCCAAGCCTCAAAGAGATTCCTGAGGTGTCTCTCATAACTAGACAAGAGTCCTGATGTCGCTTAACAAACAGGAGTTTTGAAAGTCTATCCCCACCTTAACTCGAGAATATGCCCCACGTTCCCACCGCAACTTGAGATAAACCATGAGACTTCCCCCTGGCCGCAAGATGAGGCCTGATTGCTCTGCATTGCAGAGCAATTCCGTGTTCCCCATCAAACACGTAAGGAATCTTGACTTGCTTGATGGCATTCCAGAGAGTCCCCAAGAACACTGTCACAAGTCTAGAGGGACCCTTGTGTCACCGCAGCAATGCGAAATAGCTCCATACTGCAAATCAACTCGAGCCGAGGCCCAATTCCCCTGCATTTGCTCCAGAGCCATCCCGTGTTCCCCATCAAACAGGAGTAGTGGCTTTACTTCCTTTAGGCAACTCCAGAGATTCCCCGAGAACACCGTCCCAAGTCTGGAGGAACACCAGTTGCAACACAGCACCTCGAAGAAAGCCCCATGTACCCCAAATCGTCTCGAGATTAGAGCTGATTCCCTGGCTTTGACTCAAGTGGTATGCCAACTTTCCACAAGCACCTCTAGAGGAGGCTTCTCTCAGCAATAGGTATGTGAGTTGGACCCTGAGTTTGCTGCGTCAAATGGAATGGACACCGAGATGCCCTGACTCAAAAGAAGGCCTGATTTCCCTGCAGTGGCTTGAATGGAGGCTTGTCTTTCATCTCACCAGACAATGGGATGTCTGAATCCCTTGTGGAGACCCTAGAGAAAGCCCTAGTTCCCCTCCTCCTCTCGACAGGAGGCCTCACATGCCTTTGACACCTAGAGAGGCACCAAGAGTTCATTGCTTCAAGAGGTGACGATGCCTGACTCCTCTTGAAAAGTGATAGGAATCCCAGTATCCCTGTGGCAACTGGAAAGGGACCCTGGGTCTCCCGCCTCACCTCTAGCAGCGTCCCTATTGATGTGTCAACCCTCGAAGAGATTCCTGAGGTGTCCCTCATAACTAGACAGGAGTCCTGACGTCGCTGAACAAACACGACTTTTGAAGGGCCATCCCCGCTGTAACTCGAGAATATACTCCAGGTTCCCAGCGCAACTCGCGAAAAAGCATGAGACATCCCCTCGCCACTATATGAGGCCAGATTCCTCTGCATTGCATGCAAAGCAATTCCGTTTTCCCCATGAAATGCGTAGGAGCCTTGACTTGCTTGATGGAACTCCAGAGAGTCCCCAAGAACACACTCACAAGCCTAGAGGGACTCTGAGGTCACTGCAGCAATGCGAAATAATTACGTGTACACCAAATCAACTGGAGATGAGGCCCGATTCTGCCACATTAGGTCCAGAGAAATTCCGCTTTCCCCATCAAGCAAGACAAGTTGCTTCACTTTCTTTAGGCAACTCCAGAGACTCCCCGAAAACACCGTCCCATGTCTCGAGGAACACCAGGTTCAGCACAGCAACTTGAGGAAAGCTCTATGTACCCCAAATCATTTCGAGATGAGAGCAGATTCCCAGGATTCAACTTAAGAGCTATGCCAACTTTCCACAAGCACCCCAAGAGGAGGCTTCTCTCATCAATAGATATGGGGGAGGGACCCTGAGTTTGCTGCCTCAAGTGGAATGGAGTCCGAATGCCCTGACAAGAAAGAAGGCCGGATTTCCCTGCAGTGGCTTGAATGCAGGTTCGTCTTTCATTGCACAAGATGAAGGGATGTCTGAATCCAATACGGAGACCCTAGAGAAAGCCTTAAGTCCTGGCCTCATCACGCCAGGAGGTCTCACATCCCTTTGACATGGAGGTAGGCGGAATTCAATGTTTCAAAAGGTGATGACGCCTGACTCCTCTTGAAAATTGATAGGAATCCCAGTCTCACTGTGGCAACTGGAAAGGAACCCTGGGTCTCCCGCCTCACATTGAGAAGCGTCCCTATTGCCCTGCCAAGCCTCGAAGAGATTCCTGAGGTGTCCCTCGTAACTAGACAGGAGTCCTGACGTCGCTGAACAAACATGAGTTTTGAAGGGCCATCCCCGCCGTACCTGGAGAATATACCCCAGGTTCGCGCCGCAACTCGAGAGAAACCATGAGACTGCCTTCTCGCCGCGAGATGAGGCTTGATTCCCCTGCATTGCATGCAGAGCAATTCCGTGTTCCCCATCAAATACGTAAGGAGCCATTACTTGCTTGATGGAATTCCAGAGAGTCCCCAAGAACACTGTCTCAAGTCCAGAGGGACCCTGATGTCACTGCAGCAATGGGAAATAGCTTCGTGTATCCCAAATCAACTCGAGATGAGTCCCGATTCCACTGCATTGGCTTCAGAGCCATCCCGTGTTCCGCATCAAACACGACAAGTGGGTTGGCTTCCTTTAGGCAACTGCAGAGATTCCCCGAGAACACTGTCCCAAGTCTAGAAGAACACCAAGTTCAGCACAGCAACTCGAGGAAAGCTCCATGTACCCCAAATCATCTTGAAATGAGAGCTGATTCCCTGGCTTCCACTCAAGAGGTATGCCACCATTCCACAAGCACAACCAGAGGAGGTGTCTCTCAGCAGTAAGTATGTGGGAGGGACCCTGAGTTTGCTGCCTCAAGTGGAATTGACCCTGAGACGCCCTGACTCGAAAGAAGGTCCGATTTCCCTACAGTGGCTTGAATGCAGGCTCATCTTTCATCTCACAGGATGAAGGGATGTGTGAATCCCCTATGGAGAGCATAGAGAAAGTCCTAGGTCCCCGCCTCTTATCGACAGGAGGCCTCACATCCCGTTGACACCTCGAGAGGCATGCAGAATTCAATGATTCAAAAGGTGATGATGCCTGACTCCTCTTGAAAATTGGTAGGAATCCCAATATCCCTATGGCAACTGGAAAGGGACCCTGGGTCTCCCTCCTCACCTCGAGAAGTGTGCTGATTGCCCTGCCAAGCCTCAAGGAGATTCCTGTGTCCCTCATAACTAGACAGGAGTCCTCAAATTGTCCAAGAACACTAGAGCAAACAAGCCCATTCATAACTGGTAAAGATTGAAATAGACACCTGGCCACGGAGCGTATACTGATAGTAAACTCTCCTACAGAAACATACTCAAGATACTGGTGGGATGCATGCACAGCCCCCTTTGGAAGACAGTCTGACAGTTGTTTCAGTAACCACATGGGACAAGCACTGAATTCCATACATGACAAGTGGTGGAAGCCAGGTATCTTACCATTGGAATGCTAAGTTATGGATAAACAAAAAGGAAAGGTTACAAGATTCATGGAGACATCATCACAAATTACCTTCAACTGAATATATAAGCTGGAATACATGTATATATTTCCAAATATTGTCAGCTGAGCATATTTAGCTCCTACATGTATGTTTTAAATATCACTCTATAATGAAAAAGAACAGGAAATGTCCCTGGTGGCCCAGTGGTAAAGGATCTGCCTACCAATGCAGGGAACACTGGTTCAACCCCTGGTCCTAGAGGATTCCACATGCCCAGGGGCAACTAAGCCCCCGTACAACTATTGAAGTATTTGCGTGCTCCAGAGCCCAAGTTCTGCAACCAGAGAAAGCACTGCAATGAGAAGCCATGGCAAGTCAACTAGAGGGTAGCCTCTGCTCACTACAACTAGGCATCTAGCTACAAAGACCCAGCATTGTCAAAAATAATTCAGTGTTTAAAAAAAAGGACAGAAATTCTTTGAATAAACGATTGAGACTAGGGGCGAGACAGTAAATATATAAGCTAGGATAATCTTAAAGTATGAGGAAGTAAAGAAAGTAAAGACAACTATCAAGCTGTCCAAGCTGATAAAAATGAATGATTACACAGTTTTATCTGTATACACTAGCAAATAATAATCTGAAAAGGAATTAAAAAAAACAATTTCCTTTTGATAGTGTCAACATTAATAAAATATTTTGCCATGGGTGTAATGAGGATGACAAGACTGGCACATTGGAAATTATACACGATTGCTGAAAAATATCCTGAATACATGCACAGATATTCCATAGCGATGGAAAGACTTAAGATGGCAATACCATGGAATGCATCTTCAATCTGAAATGAAGATTCAATATGAATTACAAAAGACTGAAAGGTCATTGCTGAACCACAAAAGGCGCCAGGATTTTTGGCCTCCAGAGGAGAAGAATTCAATCCAGGGCCAGTTGACAAAGCTTGATCGCTCAGAGCTTTTGTGTCATAAAGTTTTATTAAAGTATAAAAGAGATAGAGAAAGCTGCTGACGTAGACATCAGACGGGGGCAGTAAGAGTACCCCCTGCTAGTCTTTAGGCAGATGTTATACAGCCACTAGCAGTCTGCTAATGAAAGAAAGGCAATGTCTCAGAGAATGACACCAGGTCCCTCACCTACAACATGCATTGAGATAATATTGGCAGCAGGTGAGTCATCCCGGGCCATAGAATGATTGACATGAATTTTGAAGAAAGGCAGATTTCCAAGCAAATATATCATTTCATTAACATAGATTAGGAGAACAGGTATGAGTAAAACATATTGGTTTGTCAAGTCGGTTCTGAGCCTTTAGGGGGAACCGACCTGAAGACAGAGTCTAGCAGAAATACGTAGTATATTAACATAGCTTAAGACAAACCTTTCCTTAAGACAAAATGCATTGCTTAGCTGAAGGTTTGAGAAAAGTTAAGTTCAGGTGGAGCCAGGAGTCGTCATAGCAACACAAAATTTTAAGAGAAACCTCTTAAATTTGTATTGAGAAGGGGAAAAAATGTAGCACTCGTTTCGTTCCTCCAGCTGCTTGAGAGATGAAAAAACGTCTGACACTTGCAGCCTATTCCCTCTGTCTGGAGACCCCTGGCCTTCCTGCCTATTACCCTCTCCAGGCCTTTAGGAAGCAATATACAAGCTGACCCTAACATACACGTGGAATAACAAGGGACTCCAAAGAATCCAAACAATCACATGAGTCTGCAGTTCAAAGGTCCTATGGTATGCTGTGCTAAGTCGCTTCAATCACGTCTGACTGTCAGAGCCCACCAGGCTCCTCTGTCCATGGGAATTTTCCAGGCAAGAATACTGGAGTGGGCTGGGTGCCCTCCTCCAGGGGATCTTCCCAACCCAGGGATAGGATTCCTGCATTGGCAGGTAGGTTCTTTACCACTAGCACCACCTGGGGAAAAATTGCCTAAAGGAGATCATGGAAACCCATTTAGGAAAAGGGACTCAGAGGAAAGACAGTGAGGGAAGGAAACTCTTAATCACACTCAGAGAAGCCCAGCAGGTAGTTCTGCAGGTGGAAGAGGAGGAGGAAGCATGCTGGAGCTGTGTAGAAGATGAAAGAGGGAACTAAAGCAGGGGCCCCAACCTCTAGGATCTAATGCCTGATGATCTGAGGTGGAGCTGGTGAAATAATAATAGAAATAAGAGTTTGATCACTCAGCCATGTCCAGCCCTTGGTAGCCCACCAGGCTCCTCAGTCCATTGAATTCTTCAGGCAAGAATACTGGGGTGGGCTGTCATTTCCTTCTCCAGGGGATTTCCCTGACCCAGGGATTAAACCCGGGTCTCCCTCATTGCAGGCAGACTCTTTACCAACTGAGCCTCCAGGGAACAGAAACAGAAATAGAGTGCACAATAAATGGACTGCACTTGAAACATCCCAAAACCTTGCCCCACCCCTGTCTGTCAAAAAATTGTCTTCCAAAAAAACTCCCAAGGTCAAGGAAGGAACTTCAAGTGTACTCAGCTGTCCTAGATTGCTGGTTTAGGGAGATGCTGAAGTGGGGATGTCCCAAGAGGTAGACCCTCCCTTGTGTGGAGTCTGCAATAGACCTCTGATAGCCTTGGTGATGATCAGAGAGATTTGTTTCATTTTTTAAAAATATCCTTGTGGGTACCAACTGGGACCATCACTGTTCTAATATACCTCATAGTGTTGCTGACACTACAGATACAATTGTGTGACATTGAACTTATTCAATAAAAATGATGAAGCATCTGCCCTGTGCACAGCACTTTCCAAGGGCTGGGAAGTACAATGAAAATACTCCATAAGATGCACAGCTGGTAGGCACATTCTTTCAAAAAGCCTTTTTCATTTCCACCAATAGTTTATTCTCAATGTCAACCCTTGCCACTTAATGACCATGCTGGGTAGGAAGCTCATTAAAAACCCAGGAGCCAGTGTTCCTGGAAGGATATCCCATTCTCCCTTGGACAGTCCTCCGCCCTCTCCGACTCTCAGTTTCCTCATCTGCGAAATCATGGACAACTGACTATAATTCATCACCGGAACCCAAGCCTATTGAGGGGGAGGGGAAATATTACTCCAAGGCCTGGATGATAGACCAGATTGAAAGAAAAATATGCCATTTCTGGTTTTCAGTCAAACAGACAAATACAATGAAGAAAGGAGTCCCTGGCCCTGTGGGATTTGCCTAGGGGTCTAGTCTGGGAAATTCTTACACATCAGGAGATGGCTCTGAGCTGGATTTCCACAAACAAGAACATCCATGCAAAGGACAAGCCTGCAGAGCTCTGTGCCCATTGGTCACAAGAGACTGCCTCCCGATGGCCAGCAGCATTTACAAGTGACCTCCTAAGACCTTCACCAAACTCCTGGGGCACCTCTGGCTTCTCTGTTTCCCTCACTTTTCTGACCCTTTTCCTTAAAAAACGCACATTTCTTCATAGAATGCCACAGTGGAAGGAAAATAGGCCTTCAAGTTTGAGGCCTCAATTTGCAGAAAACTTGGAGCTGCTTGTTTTTTTTTTTGTTTTTTTTTTTAATTAAAGCACCACATAAATTAAAAATTTTACACGTTCTAATTATTCAGTTCCAAAACACCAAACTTATTGCACAAGGTCCCCATGGAAAGGCCCCCTCTCAGCAGGACAGCCACAGATTCCCCCATGAAAGGGCAGCAAGGTGCCCTCCTCGCTTCTCTCCTGCCTGGGTGGCCACCAGGTTTTTTTTTTTTAGTTTTTTATTTATTTATTTATTATTTATTTTTTAATATTATTTTATTAGTTGGAGGCCAATCACTTCACAACATTTCAGTGGGCCTTGTCATACATTGACACGAACCAGCCATATAGCTACACGTATTCTCCATCCTGATCCCCCCTTCCACCTCCCTCCCCACCCGACTCCTCAGGGTCACCATGGAATATTACTCAGCCGTTAAAAAAAATTCATTTGAATCAGTTCTAATGAGATGGATGAAACTGGAGCCCATTATACAGAGTGAAGTAAGCCAGAAAGATAAAGAACATTACAGTATACTAACGCATATATACGGAATTTAGATAGATGGTGGCGATAACCCTATATGCAAAACAGAAAAAGAGACACAGAAGTACACACCAGGTTTTTAAATACATGCACCCTACTAAGTTTCTAGGATGCAATTCGTGGACCCTTCCCTTTCCTGTCCCAGCAGGTGGTCAAGGGCCTGCTGGCCTGCAAAGTGCTGGAAGCAGGGCTGGGTCAGCCGGCCAGACTAAGGGTTGTGGAGTCCCAGCTGGTGAAATTACCAGGCAGGATAAATCCCTTGGACTTCCAGCAGGCACTACGCTGCATGGGAAAATAGATAGATATAACCGGCCTGGAGCCTCAGGGTGGGACCTAAAGTTCGATTTTGTTTTCTCCAATGTTAAATGATACAAGCAAGGGCCTTTGAGACTGTTGTTTTCTTTTCTAAGCCCAAAGACTACTTCAGTTACTAATGTAGGTATCCTAGAAACTATGTGACATCCATGAAAATCTGATATGTCCTGGTAAAATGCTGTCAGTTATAATTCTAGTTATCATATTAAAGTGTTTCAAGTCACAGCAGTGACTATTTTGTCACTTTTTTTGTCAATTTTTATTTTGTCAATTTTTATCTAATCAGGTTTTAAACATGCCTTCCATGGTTTCACACTGATGCCTTTGCAAAAATACTGCTACCTCAAGATACATGGAAAAGACTTTCCTGAGCTTACCCATAAACAACGCTTTTTGTTTGTTATCTGGTAAGCTGGTACCAGACTGGAATTCAGTCTACTCTCTAGGTTAAGAGAACACAGCTTTCTTAGAATGCAGCTTTCAATCACAGATGATGAATTTATTTAACTTTCAGTGATTTATATTTGTTTTTATCATCTTTTTTTTTTTTTTTTTTTTTTTTTACTTCCGTAAAATAAATAAGCATTATTTAAGTACGGTACATGTAGGATGGACCAAGATTTCCCCACTCCTGCAAATTCCCTTAAGCCCTCAGATTCTTCTCTTGGGACCAAGGTCTCACTTTCCTCCAGAGGGACAATCCAAGCTTTTTATCAGCTAGCTGATCTGCCCCTGATATCAGAGTCAATTTGAGCATGAGTTGGTCTATAATTTAGGCATGAAACTGTGATTACATAAAAGAAAGATGACTTTTTGATGGAGGATGTCCATGATATTCCTTGAACTTCAGAGAAAATTGGTTAAAATGAAACTTTTTTCCCTTGGAAACTGCAAAGGCAGTTCTTTTAGCATATGCGATTGAAAACATCTAGGTTGTTAGCTCAGTTTTCATTCCAGTCTCAAAGAAAGGCAATGACAAAGAATGTTCAAACTGTCACACAACTGGACTCATCTCACATGCTAGTAAAGTAACACTCAAAATTCTCCAAGCCAGGCTTCAGCAATATGTCAACCGTGAAATTCCAAATGTTCAAGATGGATTTAGAAAAGGCAGAGGAACCAGAGATCAAATTGCCAAAATTCACTGGATAATTGAAAAAGCAAGAGAGTTCCAGAAAAACACTTATTTCTGCTTTGTTGACTATGCCAAAGCCTTTGACTGTGTGTATCACAACAAACTGGGGAAAATTCTGAAAGAGATAAGAATACCAGATCACCTGACCTGCCTCTTGAAAGACCTATATGCAGGTCAGGAAGAAACAGAACTGGACCTGGACCAACAGACTGGTTCTAAATAGGAAAAGGAATATGTCAAGGCTGTATATTGGCACCCTGCTTATTTAACTTATATCTGCTTATATATAGGGCATCGTGAGAAATGCTGCACTGGATGAAGCACAAACTGGAATCAAGATTGCTGGGAGAAATATCAATAACCTCAGATATGCAGATGACACCACCCTGATGGCAGAAAGTGAAGAACTAAAGAGCCTCTTGATGAAAGAGAAAGAGGAGAGTGAAATAGTTAGCTTAATGCTCAGCGTTCAGACAACTAAGATCATTGCATCCAGTCTCATCACTTCTTGGCAAATAGATGAGAAAACAGTGGAAACAGTGGCAGATTTTATTTTTCGGGGCTCGGAAATCATTGCAGACGGTGACTGCAGCCATGAAATTAAAAGATGCTTACGACTTGGAAGGAAAGTGATAACCAAACTAGACAGCATATTAAAAAGCTGAGACATTGCTTTGCCAACAAAGATCCGTCTAGTCAAGGCTAAGATTTTTCCATGTCATGTATGGATGTGAAAGATGGACTATAAAGAAAGTTGACAGCCAAAGATTTGATGCTTTTGCACTGTGGTGCTGAAGAAGATGCTTGAAGTTTGCTTAGACTATAAGAGGACCCAACCACTCCATCCTAAAGGAAATCAGGTCTGAATATACATTGGAAAGACTAATATTGAACCTGAAACTCCAATACTTTGGCCACTAGATGTGAAGAGCTGACTCATTTGGAAGTTGCTTTGATTTGCCTGTGAGTGTGGGCGCCCTACCTGGGCACAGGGCCTCAGGGGCCATTGCCACTGAATCATGACCTCCACGCAAGCACATTTCAGCTGTGTGACACTCAGCATGCAGGAGACTGGGAAAGCTATCTTCCTTGGAGGAAGGAAAGTCATACACAGAGTGTGTTTTCAGGCCTCTATTTGCAGCAAGTGTTTTGCTTCTCAGATGTCAGACCTGCAGGCCTGCCCCAAGGACCTCAATTCCAGAGTCAGGGCCATGTGTCTCCCTGCACATTCCAAGCCTTGCAAACACATTCCTGGGTCAGAGAGGTGCTTCCCATGAGGAAGAAGGCTGCGGGAGTGTGTCTGAGGGGGCCAGGTGGCATGCTGGGGTCACCTGGTTGAGGGCACCTTGCACATCCATTGGGCCCCAGGAGAGCAGTTATGGACTCGCCCCTTGCTTGAGATATCCCAAAGCAAGGAGCAATGCTAGCTGTATCAGAAGGAGGAAAACAGCAATGGGATGGATTTTCAAGCAGTTGCTAGGTCACACTGTGTTAGGGTTCCCCAGGAGACATGTGAGAATTTTGGCCCCTAGGCCCGGTATCTAGGGGTGTGCACAGGGTGTTTTCCCCACAGGATCCAAAATGTTCCAGACAGACCTAGGCTCAATAGCTGTTGCTAGGCTGCACCGCTTTAGGCACACCGAGAGAAGCAGGCACACTGTGGCCCCGAGGTCCGGTATGCAGGTTCACATATGGGGTGTGTCCCCGTAGGAGCCAAGAATTTTCCTGACAATCCTAGGCTCCCTAGAGCACTCAGGTCTGCTCAGAGGACCGAAGTTCCAGAGGCAGGGTCGTGTATCTCCCCTTCCCTTTGTGATCCTTGCAAAGACATTCCAAGCTGATAGTCGTACTACCCATGAAGAAGCAAGCAGTGGGAGTATATTTGACATGACTGGGTGCCTTGATGGGCTCAGCTCCTCAAGGGGGCCTTTCCTCTCAAAGTAGGCCCCATGTCCGCTTGAGGACGGGGTTGGGCCCTCTTCCCTCCACACTGCCAAAGGGTGGAACAAAGCTAGGTGTCAGAGGTAAGAAAGGAGCAATTGGATGGATTTTCAAGCTCTCACTAGGCTGTACTGCTTCAAGGCCCACTCGAGCAAAACAGGCGCCCTGTGGCCCCTAGGTCGGGTATGCAGGTTCACACACAGGGTGTGTTCCCGTCAAAGCCAAGAATTTTCTGACAGACCTAGGCTCACTAGAATTGTCCTACAGAGCAAAGGGGATGGAAGAGATGTGTGGAGGTGGGTCTTCCTTCCCCTGTGAGTGTGGGGCTACTCCCTATGGCCCCAAGTTGAGGGATAACTGCAACTAAGAAAGGAACTCCAAGAAGGAACTCCAAGAAGCGCTTTTCCAGGAGGCTGGGACAGGGAGTCCGCAGGATGCAGGGAAAGGGAGCCTTCTTCAGGGAAGAAGAGGCAGCCACTCGGGGTGTGTTTGCAAGCCTCTTTGGAAGGCACAGTTTCGCTGATACAATTGAATTCCAGTTCTGCTCAGAGGACTGAAATTTCAGAGGCAGGGCCATGTATCTCCCCTTCCCTTTTCAATCCTTGCAAAGACATTCCTAGCTGATAGTGATACTGCCCATGAGGAAGTAAGCAGCTGGAGTGTGTTTGACATGACTGGGTGCCTTCCTGGGCTCAGCTCCTCAAGGGGACTTTCTACTCAAAGTAGGCCCATTGCCTACTTGGGGAGAGGGTATGGAAGGTTTGCTTCCAAATGGCGAAAAGGTGGAGCAAATCTAGCTTTGTCAGAGGTACGTAAAGTGCAATTTAATGGATTTTCAAGCTGTTGCCAGGCAACACCGCTTCAGGGTCCCCTCTCCCAGAAGAAAACAGGCGCCCTGTGGCCCCTAGGTCTGGTATGCAGATTCACACACAGGATGTGTCCCCACAGGAGCCAAGAGTTTTCCTACCAGGCCTAGGCTTACTAGAGCTCTACTATAGAGCAAAGGGGATGGAACAGAAGTGTGGATGTGACTTTGCCTTTACCTTTGACTGTGAGGCCCCTCCATAAGGTCCCAGGCGAAATTGCCCTCGCCCTTGCCCTAACCCTAACCCCAACACGACACCCTAACCCTAACCAACACCGTAACCCTATCCCAGAACCTAACACCAACCCGACCCCCTAACCCTAACCTGACACACTAACCCTAACGCATCATCCCAACCCTAACCTGACACCTTCACCCCTCAGCCCTCACCCTCACCCACACCCCTAACTTCTAACCCCTAAGCCACAATGTAACCCACACCCTAATCCACACCCTTAACCTAACCCACACCCTCCCCCCCACCCTACTCACACCCTCAACCCTAGACTTAACCTGCATCATCTTCAATTTCAGCACTTCTCATGCATCACAAAAGACAAGGGAGTCATATTTCAAACGTGAATCCAAGACCCATTAACCACATAACAGGAATATAAACACTGTGAACACATCATTTAAATCACTTGCACCACCAAATACCTCTCCACCACATATCATATCAATAACAGTGGAACTCATGTATGCCATACATATTGTAACATAGCAATCTAATACCCAACAGTAATCTGGGTAATTATATACACAAGATATATTTAAACAGATTCCAGTTTTTACGATGGTTTTAATCCTCGCAAAAGTAGGATTAACAGCATGTTTTTCCACTAGGATCCAAAGCATTGAGCAAAATTGCCGAGGTCCAGCCCCAGCAGGACCAGGAATACCCAAGGGATGAGTGGCGTCAGCGAGGAAGAAGACAGACAGAAGACACACAGATGTTGCATAGAAGAGGTAGCTTTTTTTTTTTAATTTTTAGGATAGCTCAGTTTTTTTTTTAAATTTTATTTTATTAGTTGGAGGCCAATTACTTCACAACATTTCAGTGGGTTTTGTCATACATTGACACGAATCAGCCATAGAGTTACACGTATTCCCCATCCCGATCCCCCCTCCCACCTCCCTCTCCACCCGACTCCTCTGGGTCCTCCCAGTGCACCAGGCCCGAGCACTCGTCTCATGCATCTCACCTGGGCTAGTGATCTCTTTCACCATAGATAAAATACATGCTGTTCTTTTGAAACATCCCACCCTCACCTTCTCCCACAGAGTCCAAAAGTCTGTTCTGTACTTCTGTGTCTCTTTTTCTGTTTTGCATATAGGGTTATCATTACCATCTTTCTAAATTCCATATATATGTGTTAGTATGCTGTAATGTTCTTTATTTTTCTGGCTTACTTCACTCTGAATAATGGGCTCCAGTTTCATCCATCTCATTAGAACTGATTCAAATGAATTCTTTTTAATGGCTGAGTAATATTCCATGGTGTATATGTACCACAGCTTCCTTATCCATTCATCTGCTGATGGGCATCTAGGCTGCTTCCATGTCCTGGCTATTATAAACAGTGCTGCGATGAACAATGGGGTGCACGTGTCTCTTTCAGATCTGGTTTCCGTGGTGTGTATGCCCAGAAGTGGTATTGCTGGGTCAAATGGCAGTTCTATTTCCAGTTTTTTAAGAAATCTCCACATTGTTTTCCATAGTGGCTGTACTAGTTTGCATTCCCACCAACAGTGTAAGAGGGTTCCCTTTTCTCCACACCCACTCCAGCATTTATTGCTTGTAGACTTTTGGATAGCAGCCATCCTGACTGGCGTGTAATGGTACCTCATTGTGGTTTTGATTTGCATTTCTCTAATAATGAGTGATGTTGAGCATCTTTTCATGTGTTTGTTAGCCATCTGTATGTCTTCTTTGGAGAAATGTCTGTTTAGTTCTTTGGCCCATTTTTTGATTGGGTCATTTATTTTTCTGGAATTGAGCTTCAGGAGTTTCTTGTATATTTTTGAGATTAATCCTTTGTCTGTTTCTTCATTTGCTATTATTTTCTCCCAATCTGAGGGCTGTCTTTTCACCTTACTTATAGTTTCCTTTGTAGTGCAGAAGCTTTTAAGTTTCATTAGGTCCCATTTGTTTATTTTTGCTTTTATTTCCAATATTCTGGGAGGTGGGTCATAGAGGACCCTGCTGTGATTCATGTCGGAGAGTGTTTTGCCTAAGTTCTCCTCTAGGAGTTTTATAGTTTCTGGTCTTACATTTAGATCTTTAATCCATTGAGTTTATTTTTGTGTGTGGTGTTAGAAAGTATTCTAGTTTCATTCTTTTACAGGTGGTTGACCAGTTTTCCCAGCACCACTTGTTAAAGCAGTTGTCTTTTTTCCATTGTATATCCTTGCCTCCTTTGTCAAATATAAGGTGTTCATAGGTTCGTGGATTTATCTCTAGGCTTTCTATTCTGTTCCATTGATCTATATTTCTGTCTTTGTGCCAGTACCATACTGTCTTGATGACTGTGGCTTTGTAGTAGAGACTGAAGTCAGACAGGTTGATTCCTCCAGTTCCATTCTTCTTTCTCAAGATTACTTTGGCTATTCGTGGTTTTCTGTATTTCCATACAAATTGTGAAATTATTTGTTCTAGTTCTGTGAAAAATACCGTTGGTAGTTTGATAGGGATTGCATTGAATCTATAGATTGCTTTGGGTAGAATAGCCATTTTGACAATATTGATTCTTCCAATCCATGAACACGGTATGTTTCTCCATCTGTTTGTGTCCTCTTTGATTTCTTTCATCAGTGTTTTATAGTTTTCTATGTACAGGTCTTTTGTTTCTTTAGGTAGATATACTCCTAAGTATTTTATTCTTTTTGTTGCAATGGAGAATGGTATTGTTTCCTTAATTTCTCTTTCTGTTTTTTCATTGTTAGTATATAGGAATGCAAGGGATTTCTGTGTGTTAATTTTATATCCTGCAACTTTACTATATTCATTGGTTAGCTCTAGTAATTTTCTGGAAGAGTATTTAGGGTTTTCTATGTAGAGGATCATGTCAACTGCAAACAACGAGAGTTTCACTTGTTCTTTTCCTATCTGGATTCCTTTTACTTCTTTTTCTGCTCTGATTGCTGTGGCCAAAACTTCCAAGACTATGTTGAATAATAGTGGTGAGAGTGGGCACCCTTGTCTTGTTCCTGATTTCAGGGGAAATGCTTTCAATTTTTCACCATTGAGGGTGATGCTTGCTGTGGGTTTGTCATATATAGCTTTTATTATGTTGAGGTATGTTCCCTCTATTCCTGCTTTCTGGAGAGTTTTAATCATAAATGAGTGTTGAATTTTGTCAAAGGCTTTCTCTGCATCTATTGAGATAATCATATGGTTTTTATCTTTCAATTTGTTAATGTGGTGTATTACATTGATTGATTTGCAGATATTGAAGAATCCTTGCATTCCTGGGATAAAGCCCACTTGGTCATGGTGTATGATTTTTTTAAGATGTTGTTCGATTCTATTTGCTAGAATTTTGCTAAGGATTTTTGCATCGATGTTCATCAGTGATATTGGCCTGTAGTTTTCTTTTTTTGTGGCATCTTTGTGTGGTTTTGGAATTAGGGTGATGGTGGCCTCATAGAATGAGTTTGGAAGTTTACCTTCTTCTGCAACTTTCTGGAAGAGTTTGAGTAAGATAGGTGTTAGCTCTTCTCTAAATTTTTGGTAGAATTCAGCTGTGAAGCCATCTGGTACTGGGCTTTTGTTTCCTGGAAGATTTTTGATTACAGTTTCGATTTCCTTGCTTGTGATGGGTCTGTTAAGATCTTCTATTTCTTCCTGGTTCAGTTTTGGAAAGTTATACTTTTCTAAAATTTGTCCATTTCATCCAAGTTGTCAATTTTATTGGCATAGAGCTGCTGGTAGTAGTCTCTTATGATCCTTTGTATTTCAGTGTTGTCTGTTGTGATCTCACCCTTTTCATTTCTTATTTTGTTAATTTGGTTCTTCTCTCTTTGTTTCTTAATGAGTCTTGCTAATGGTTTGTCAATTTTGTTTATTTTTTCAAAAAAACAGCTTTTAGCTTTGTTGATTTTTGCTGTGGTCTCTTTAGTTTCTTTTGCATTTATTTCTGCCCTAATTTTTAAGATTTCTTTTCTTCTGCTAACCCTGGAGTTTTTCATTTCTTCCTTCTCTAATTGCTTTAAGTGTAGAGTTAGGTTATTTATTTGGCTTTTTTCTTGTTTCTTGATGTAAGCCTGTAATGCTATGAACCTTCCCCTTAGCACTGCTTTTACAGTGTCCCATAGGTTTTGGGTTGTTGTGTTTTCATTTTCATTCATTTCTATACATATTTTGATTTCTTTTTTGATTTCTTCTATGATTTTTTGGTTATTCAGAAGCGTGTTATTTAGCCTCCATATGTTTGAATTTTTAACAATTTTTTTCCTGTAATTGAGATCTAATCTTACTGCACTGTGGTCAGAAAAGATGACTGGGATGATTTCAATTTTTCTGAATTTTCCAAGACCAGATTTATGGCCCAGGATGTGATCTATTCTGGAGAATGTTCCATGTGGACTTGAGAAAAAGGTGAAATTGATTGTTTTGGGGTGAAATGTCCTATAGATATCAATTAGGTCTAGCTGGTCCATTGTATCATTTAAGGTTTGTGTTTCCTTTTTGATTTTCTGTTTAGTTGATCTATCCATAGTTGTGAGTGGGGTATTAAAGTCTCCCACTATTATTGTGTTACTATTCATTTCCTCTTTCATACTCATTAGCGTTTGCCGTACATATTGCGGTGCTCCTATGTTGGGTGCATATATATTTATAATTGTTATATCTTCTTCTTGGATTGATCCTTTGATCATTATGTAGTGTCCTTCTTTGTCTCTTTTCACATCCTTTATTTGAAAGTCTATTTTATCTGATATGAGTATTGTGACTCCTGCTTTCTTTTGGTCTCCATTTGCGTGAAATACTTTTTTCCAGCCCTTCACTTTTAGTCTGTATGTGTCTCTGGTTTTGAGGTGGGTCTCTTGTAGACAGCATATATAAGGGTCTTGTTTTTGTATCCATTCAGCCAATCTTTGTCTTTTGGTTGGGGCATTCAACCCATTTACATTTAAGGTAATTATTGATAGGTGTGGTCCCGTTGCCATTTACTTTGTTGTTTTGGGTTCATGTTTATACAACATTTCTGCATTTCCTGTCTAGAGAAGGTCCTTTAGCATTTGTTGAAGAGCTGGTTTGGTGGTGCTGAATTCTCTCAGCTTTTGCTTGTCTGTAAAGCTTTAGATTTCTCCTTCATATCTGAATGAGATCCTTGCTGGGTACAGTAATCTAGGTTGTAGATTATTTTCTTTCATTACTTTCATTATGTCCTGCCATTCCCTTCTGGCCTGGAAGGTTTCTATTGGTAGATCAGCTGTTATCCTTATGGGAATTCCTTTGTGTGTTATTTGTTGTTTCTCCCTTGCTGCTTTTAGTATTTGTTCTTTGTGTTTGATCTTTGTTAATTTGATTAATATGTGTCTTGGAGTGTTTCGCCTTGGGTTTATCCTGTTTGGCACTCTCTGGGTTTCTTGGACTTGGGTGGCTATTTCCTTCCCCATTTTAGGGAAGTTTTCAGCTATTATCTCCTCGAGTATTTTCTCATGGCCTTTCTTTTTGTCTTCTTCTTCTGGGACTCCTATGATTCGAATGTTGGGGCGTTTCACATTGTCCCAGAGGTCCCTGAGGTTGTCCTCATTTCTTTTGATCATTTTTTCTTTTTTCCTCTCTGCTTCATTTATTTCCACTATTCTATTGTCTACCTCACTTATCCTATCTTCTGTCTCCGTTATTCTACTCTTGGTTCGCTCCAAAGTGTTTTTGATCTCATTCATTGCATTATTCATTTTTAATTGACTCTCTTTTATTTCTTCTAGGTCTTTGTTAAGCATTTCCTGCATCTTTTCAATCTTTGTCTCCAGGCTATTTATCTGTACCTCCATTTTGTTTTCAAGATTTGGATCATTTTTATCATCATTATTCTAAATTGTTTTTCAGATAGATTCCCTATCTCCTCCTCTTTTGTTTGACTTGGTGGGCACTTGTCATATTCCTTTACCTGTTGGGTATTGCACTGTTCTTGCACTAGTGCACATGTCAAGTATTAGGTTCGGTTTCTAAGTGAGAAACTAATGGTTACATTCACAGCTGGCCACTGAGGTACTTAATGGGAGAGGCGAACCCAGCTCTGCCAAGCAGTAGCCAACATGAAATCAGCTATTGTCATTGTAGCCAAGTTCCTTGAATTTGTAGTGTTATTTGCTGTGTTCTTCAAGAAGATGCCTTCGCCCTGCCAGTAGACATATTTCCATAACACATAGCCATGCACTCAATCGATGTGCATCCTCCAGTAAAGCCCAGCCCCGATGTCTTAGAGGAGCCTCTCTGCCCATTGTCATAAGCCAGTCTAATTTTGTCTGAGACCTTGAAAACTCAATGTCTTTATTACGCTTGTGCTTCAGACGGGAGGTCTGAGAAGTCACTTCTGAAGGTTTATTCCTATCAGTCATTGTCATTTTTATCGAGTCTTTAGTTTTTTTTTGTTGTTGTTGTTGTTTTATTTATTAGTTCTACCAGTTTCTTGCTACCAACCCGTCTCCCTCCACCCTCGTGCACACACGATCAGTCATGGAATCCCGTGGACTTCAGCCCGCCAGACGCCTCTATCCATGTATTTTTCCAGGCAAGAATACTGGAGTGGGTTGCCATTTCCTTCTCCATGTATGGAGTCTTTAAAGATTCCGTCACTGAGGTGTTGCTTCTCCACTTGTACATGCCCTTTCTCCCTAAGTGCAGTAGAAGTCATCCCCACATCCAAACATGTCTGTCTTCCGACCTCTGCAGAATGTTTTGCTTGAGCTGACCACAGCGTCAGGATATTCTAGAAAGCCTTCTGATTGCAGTCTCCTCAGGAGGTTACAAGTGTTTCAAACCTCAGGATTTTACAAAGCACTTTTTACAACCTCAGCTGAAAGGGAAGTCAACACTCAGTGAAAGTCACAGGCTTCCATGGCCTGGACTTGATTATGGGTTGTGCTTTCATAATCATCGTGTTTCATATACCAACTAAGATGTCACTGAGAATTTTTTTTTCTCATCTTTCTATCTTTCATGCTTATTTAGATATATTATGGGTTTTCCTATATACCTTCCGTTAGGGATGAGGGTCTTAAGTCAGTAGAACTTAATGCAAGTGACTTCCAGTTAGCTGTGTTAGGACAGGAAAAAGAATGACCAGCTGCTGGATTCTTAAGATTATGTACGAAAACATTATTCATTTTCCTGTGTGCAGTCATCCAATACTAACTTTGTGAAGTAGGCATTCAGAAAAATCACAAAACCGCCTAACTACTAGGCGCACTCCCATGCAAGTACTGACCAGGCCCGGCCCTACTCAATTTCCCAGATCAGAAGAGATAGAGCACGTTCAGTGTGCTATGTCCTTAGACCGAGGCGGCTGTCAGGTGCCCCAAGAGCTCCGCCTTGCGCCTCCCTTGCGTTCTGACCTGCCCTTCGTGCCTGGGGCCACAGCTCTCGAGCTGCCGCGTGCCGCACTTGAGCCGCACGATCCGCGACTGGACTCCGACCAACCAGGGCCGGCAGCTCGGGGGCCAGCGGAGGGCACCACGGCCCCGCACACTGCCAACCCCGGCCAGCACCCGTCTAGCCCGGCCGGGGCCTGGCGTGCCTGCGGGACCTGGTGTGGGGGGAGGTGGGGTGGGTAGAGCAGCGAGGACGTCTCGGTGCCCCCTCACTCCCTGCCCCCCACCATCCCGTTCGCTGCTCAGGGTGACGTGGCTCCGGACGAGCGGGGCTTCCGCCCGGGGCCGCGGTCCCCGGAGCCTCCTACGGGCTTAGAGGCAGCCCAGCCGGGGCCCCAGGCGCACATCCTGCCCACTGCGAAAACCCCCTGGAGCGCCTCAGCCCCGCCTTTTCGCCCTACCGAGACCCGCCCTGCCCCCACACTGCCGGCCCAGCAAAAGTCTTTCCTGAGAGAGCAGAGGAGCGAAAGCCAGGCACACGGACAGGCACTCGCACGCACCCACGCCAGGTGAGACAGAGGCAGAAAGAGACGAGGTTTCAGAGAGAGACTCGAATACAGTTGGTGGGCAGGGGGGGACTCGGGCAGGATGCCGGGCAGCTGCAGAGGCCACCTGGCCCTGAGCAGCGAATGCGATGGGGGCAGGGGGAAGCCGCTGAGTAGGGGCGGGCCTGGAGAGGCCCAGGGTGCGAGGGCACCTGAGATCTCCTCGCTCCACACCCCGCCCCCGTTCTCCCAACCCCCTGCACGCACGCCACGCCCGGGCGCTCTGACACTAGCTTCTCCGGAGTGTGGTCACCTGAATTTCTATCATTGTGCTCAACTGAGTGATGACAGTGTATTGAACAGCTAGGTCATTTCCAAATAAATTAAGCTTAGTGTTTCACAGGACACCCGGACATGAATGCAGAGACCAGCACGGATGCATGGACACCAACCTTGGTAACTGGACAACCAATGGGAAATTACTGTCTGACTCAGGAGAGAGAAAGAAACCCAAACAGATGGAATGAAATGAACAGAAACACAAACTTTGCAACTCACACCCTAATTCAATTACAAAAAAAAAAAAGAAAGAAAACAACACTATAACCATTTTAGAAAAACAATAGACTTCTCCATGACCTTTGGTCGGGTGAGGAGTTCTAGCACACGACCAAATAAGCCACCTTTTCCAAATCGTGAATATGTTAGTTCACACATTGACTTTTACATTGAAATGTGTAACAAATAAACTTAAAATCATTGACTCACTACATAAGCCTGGAAGTATTTTAAATATAAAATATGTTCTATAGTATTCACGAAGCATTTGGCACATGTCTCTCTGTATGAGACCCAAAACTGGAATTTAGTTGAAGAGTCAGGATAGTCTAAAAATGAATCCCTAACTAAAAGGAATACACAGGATTATTGTAGATAAAAAAGGTAAAAGAATAGAAACTAGAAATCAGTCAATAAATGTTTGAGGGGTTAGCTTATAGTGACTAGCTTCTGCGTGACTTTTTAAATTTTTCATGTTTGCATCTTCCAAATTTTCCATGGTGAGAATAATACTTTGATATCAGCTTGGAAATTAGTCTCACACTAAAGAGAGTAAGACTGGAATAAGAAATAAGAAATGTTTGATGGAAAAAAAAAATGATTGAACTAAAGGTGGTAATGATGAAATTATTTGCAGGGCAGCCAAGGAGTCACAGATATAGAGAACAGACATATGGGCATGGGCAGGGGGGAGGAAGGAGAGGGTGAGATGAATGCAGAGTAACATGAAAATATATTAACATACGTAAAAACAGATGCCAATGAAATTTGCTGTATGACTCAGGGGACTAAAACCGGGGCTCTGCAACAAGCTAGGGGTGGAATGGGGAGGGAAATGGGAGAGAGGTTCAGGAGGGAGGAGACATATTTATACCTGTGGCTCATTCATGCTGATGTTTGGCAACAAAATTCTGTAAAGCATCTATCTTTCAATTGAAAGAAAAAGTCATGTTTGGACTTACCAAACAAGGTCTTGTGTACCTCTAGCATGGCCTTCTGTTTCGTGCTGCCACCCTTAACTCATTCTTCCATATCATTAAACAGACTAGTCAAGTTTTTGCCAAAAATATCTTGAGCTCCTCCATTATGCTGATCCACTGCCTTCTCACGATCCAGTTTAGAATGGAGACCAAAGAAACCTTTTGTCGTGTCTTCAAGTATTTGAGGCCACACTATGTGACTTTTAAAAATAAATGTGGATAAGACGGATATGACCAAAGCATTCTAATGACAATATCTGTGCTTCATTAAAGACTTCTGCAGAGAACTAGTGAATTTTATATATAGTATCAGAAGAATTTTTTAAATGCATGCCAACGATTATTTCTCCTTCGCTAGCCATCTGGACAAGGAAAACTGAGTTTACCAATCAATGTCCATAGTTATGCTCCCTCACCGATTTTTACCCAATATGTGTTACTCAGGCAGGAGACCGTGGTTCAGTTCCTGGGTCAGGAAGATCCGCTGGAGAAGGGATAGGCTACCCACTCCAGTACTAGTGGGCTTTCCTTGTGGCTCAGTTGGTAAAGAATCATTCCTCTTTCACAAGACTAGCTCAACTCCTCTCAAAGCAATTACAGGATGGTAATAACTATGCAGGACAAAGCTGATTCTGTATATTTATAGTACTCATTCATGAGCTTGACAGAGGTACTAGATCTGTTACCACATTTCTTTTTCTAAGTAATATCCGCATGTGCAGGTGAAAGTGGCTCAGTTCGTGCCTGACTCTTTGCGGCCCCATGGACTATAGAGTCCGTGGAATTCTCTAGGCCAGAATACTGGAGTGGGTAGCCTATCCCTTCTCCCGGGGATCTTCCCGACCCAGGACTGAAAGCAGGGTCTCCTGCGTTGCAGGCAGATTCTTTAGCAACTGAGCTAGTAGGGCTTCCCTGGTGGCTCAATTGCTAAAGAATATCTGCATAACTGTCTATCGATTTGGCATTAGCAATCTGTCTGTGAGCAGGGCCGGTCATAAGCAGCTTCTGTGAGAAAACAGAAGCATGTCTGTCTGACTTGCTTCTCCGCGGAACTTTCAATGTTCTTGCGCTAGTGCACATAGCAAGTATTAGGTTCGGTTTCTAAGTGACAAACTAATGGCTACATTCACAGCTGGCCACTGAGGTACTTAATGGGAGAGGCGAACCCAGCTCTGCCAAGCAGTAGCCGACATGAAATCAGCTAATTTCATTGTAGCCAAGTTCCTGAATTTGTAGAGTTATTTGCTGTGTTCTTCAAGAAGACGCCTTCGCCCAGCCAGTAAGACATATTTCCATAACACACAGCCATGCACTCAATCGATGTGCATCCTCCAGTAAAGCCCAGCCCCGATGTCTTAGAGGAGCCTCTCTGCCCATTGTCATAAGCCAGTCTAATTTTGTGTGAGACCGTGAAAACTCAGTGTCTTTATTACGCTTGTGCTTCTGACGGGAGGTCTGAGAAGGCACTTCTGAAGGTTTATTCCTACCAGTCATTGTCACATTTATCGAGTCTTTATTTTATATTTTTCTTATTTTTTACTTCTACCAGTTTCTTGCTACCAACCCGTCTCCCTCCACCCTCGTGCACACACGATCAGTCATGGAATCCCGTGGAGTTCAGCCTGCCAGACTCCTCTGTCCATGGATTTTTCCAGGCAAGAATACTGGAGTGGGTTGCCATTTCCTTCTCCATGTATGGAGTCTTTAAAGATTCCGTCACTGAGGTGTTGCTTCTCCACTTGTACATGCCCTTTCTCCATAAGTGCAGTAGAAGTCATCCCCACTTCCCAACATGTCTGTCTTCCGACCTCTGCAGAATGTATTGCTTGAGCTCACTGCAGCGTCAGGATATTCTAGAAAGCCTTCTGATTGCAGTCTCTTCAGGAGGTTACAAGTGCTTCAAACCTCAGGATTTTACAAAGCACTTTTTACAACCTGAGCTGAAAGGGAAGCCAACACTCAGTGAAAGTCACAGGCTTCCATGGCCTGGACTTGATTATGGGTTGTGCTTTCATAATCATCGTGTTTCATATACCAACTAAGATGTCACTGAGAATTTTTTTTTTCTCATCGTTCTATCTTTCATGTTTATTTAGATATACTATGGGTTTTCCTATATACCTTCCGTTAGGGATGAGGGTCTTAAGTCAGTAGAACTTACTGCAGCTGACTTCCAGTTAGCTGTGTTAGGACAGGAAAAAGAATGACCAGCTGCTGGATTCTTAAGATTATGTACGAAAACTTTTTTCGTTTTCCTGTGTGCAGTCATCCAATTCTAACTTTCTGCAGTAGGCATTCAGAAAAATAAAAAAACCGCCTAACTACTAGGCGGACTCTCATGCAAGTACTGACCAGGCCCGGCCCTACTCAATTTCCCAGATCAGAGGAGATAGGGCACGTTCAGGGTGCTAAGGCCTTAGACCGAGGCGGCTGTCAGGCGCCCCAAGAGCTCCGCTTTGAGCCTACCTTGCGTTCTGACCTGCCCTTCGGGCCTGGGGCCACAGCTCTCGAGCTGGCGCGTGCTGCACTTGAGCCGCACGATCCGCGACTGCACTCCGACCAACCAGAGCCGGCAGCTCATGGGCCAGCGGAGGGCGCCACGGACCCGCACACCACCAGCCCAGGCCAGCTCCCGTCTGGCCCGGCCAGGCCCTGGCGTGCCTGCGGGACCTGGGGTGGGGGGAGGGGGTTGGGTAGAGCAGCGAGGACGTCTCGGTGCCCCCTCACCCCCTGCCCCCCACCATCCCGTTCGCTGCTCAGGGTGACATGGCTCCGGACGAGCGGGTCTTCGGCCCGAGGCCGCGGGCCCTGGACCCTCCTGCGGGCTTAGAGGCAGCCCAGCCGGGGCCCCAGGCACACATCCTACCCGCTGCCCCAACCCCCTGGAGCGCCTCAGCCCGGCCTTTTCTCCCGACCGAGACCCGCCCTGCCCCCACTCTGCCAGCCCAGCACAAGTCTTTCCTGAGAGAGCAGAGGAGCGAAAGCCAGGCACACGGACAGGCACTCGCACGCACCCACGCCAGGTGAGACAGAGGCAGAAAGAGACGAGGGTTAAGAGAGAGACTCGAAGACAGCTTGTGGGCAGCGGGGGACTCGGGCAGCATGCCGGGCAGCTGCAGAGGCCACCCGGCCCTGAGCAGCGAATGCGATGGGGGCAGGGGGAAGCCGCTGAGTAGGGGCGGGCCTGGAGAGGCCCAGGGTGCGAGGGCACCTGAGATCTCCTCGCTCCTCGCCACGCCCCCCTGCTCCAAACCCCCTGCACGCACGCCACGCCTGGGCGCTCTGACACTAGCTTCTCTGGAGTTTGGTCACCTGAATTTCTATCCTTGTGCTCAAATGAGTGATGACAGTGTATTGAACAGCTAGGTCATTTCCAAATAAATTAAGCTTAGTGTTTCACAGGACACCCGGACATGAATGCAGAGACCAGCACGGATGCATGGACACCAACCTTGGTAACTGGACAACCAATGGGAAATTACTGTCTGACTCAAGAGAGAGAAAGCACCCCGAACAGATGGAATGAAATGAACAGAAACACAAACTTTGCAACTCACACCCTAATTCAATTACAAAAAAAAAAACAACAACACTATAACCATTTTAGAAAAACAATAGACCTCTCCATGACCTTTGGTCGGGTGAGGAGTTCTAACACAGGAAAAAATAAGCCACCTTTTCCAAATCGTGAATATGTTAGTTCACACATTAACTTTTACATTGAAATGTGTAACAAATAAATATAAAATCATTGAGTCACTACATAAGCATAGAAGTATTTTAAAAATAAAATATGTTCTATAGTATTCAGGAAGCATTTGGCACATGTCTCACTGTGTGAGACCCAAAACTGGAACTTAGTTGAAGAGTCAGGATAGTCTAAAAATGAATCCCTAACTAAAAGGAATATACAGGATTATTGTAGATAAAAAGGTTAAAGAAGAGAAACTAGAAATCAGTCAATAAATGTTTTAGGGGTTAGCTTATAGTGACTAGCCTCTGCGTTACTTTATAAATTTTTCATGTTTGCATCTTCCAAATTTTCGATGGTGAGAATAGTACTTTCATATCAGTTTCAAAATCAGTCTCACACTAAAGACAGTAAGACTGGAATATGAAATAAGAAATGCTTGGGGGAAAAAAAATGCTTGAACTAAAGGTGGTACTGATGAAATTATTTGCAGGGCAGCCAAGGAGACACAGATGTAGAGAACAGACTTATGGACATGGGCAGGGGGGAGGAAGGAGAGCGTGAGATGAATGCAGAGTAACATGAAAATATATTACCATAGGTAAAGACAGATGCTAATGAAATTTGCTGTATGACCCAGGGGACTCAAACAGGGGCTCTGCAACAAACTAGGGCTGGAATGGGGAGGGAAATGGGATAGAGGTTCAGGAGGGAGGAGACATATGTATACCTGTGGCTTATTCATGCTGATGTTTGGCAACAAAATTCTGTAAAGCAACTTTCCTTCAATTGAAAGAATAAGTCATGTTTGGACTTACCAAACAAGGTCTTGTGTAATTCTAGCATGGCCTTCTGTTTCGTGCTGCCACCCTTAACTCATTCTTCCATATCATTAAACAGACTAGTCAAGTTTTTGCCAAAATTATCTTGAGCTCCTGCATTATGCTGATCCACTGCCTTCTCACGATCCAGTTTAGAATGGAGACCAAAGAAACCTTTTGTCGTGTCTTCAAGTATTTGAGGCCACACTATGTGACTTTTAAAAATAAATGTGGAGAAGACGGATATGACCAAAGCATTCTAATGACAATATCTGTGTTTCATTAAAGACTTCTGCAGAGAACTAGTGAATTTTATATATAGTATCAGAAGAATTTTTTGAATGCATGCCAACGTTTATTTCTCCTCCGCTAGCCATCTGGAAAAGGAAAACTGAGTTTACCAATCAATGTCCATAGTTATGCTCCCTCACCGATTTTTACCCAATATGTGTTAATCAGGCAGGAGACCGTGGTTCAGTTCCTGGGTAAGGAAGAACCGCTGGAGAAGGGATAGGCTACCCACTCCAGTATTAGTGGGCTTTCCTTGTGGCTCAGTTGGTAAAGAATCATCCCTCTTTCACAAGAGTAGCTCAACTCCTCTCAAAGCAAATACAGGATGGAAATAACTATGCAGGACAAAGCTGATTCTGTATATTTATAGTACTCACTCATGAGCTTGACAGAGGTGCTAGATCTGTTACCACATTTCTTTTTCTAAGTAATATCCGCATGTGCAGGTGAAAGTGGCTCAGTTCGTGCCTGACTCTTTGTGGCCCCATGGACTATAGAGTCCGTGGAATTCTCTAGGCCAGAATACTGGAGTGGGTAGCCTATCCCTTCTCAAGGGGATCTTCCCAACCCAGGACTGAAAGCGGGGTCTCCTGCGTTGCAGTCAGATTCTTTACCAACTGAGCTAGTAGGGCTTCCCTGGTCGCTCAGTTGCTAAAGAATATCTGCATAACTGTCTATCGATTTGGCATTAGCAATCTGTCTGTGAGCAGGGCCGGTCATAAGCAGCTTCTGTGAGAAAACAGAAGCATGTCTGTCTGACTTGCTTCTCCGCGGAGCTTTCAGTGTTCTTGCGCTAGTGCACATGGCAAGTATTAGGTTCGGTTTCTAAGTGAGAAACTAATGGCTACATTCACAGCTGGCCACTGAGGTACTTAATGGGAGAGGCGAACCCAGCTCTGCCAAGCAGTAGCCAACATGAAATCAGCTATTGTCATTGTAGCCAAGTTCCGTGAATTTGTAGTGTTATTTGCTGTGTTCTTCAAGAAGATGCATTCACCCTGCCAGTAAGACATATTTCCATAACACATAGCCATGCACTCAATCGATGTGCATCCTCCAGTAAAGCCCAGCCCCGATGTCTTAGAGGCGCCTCTCTGCCCATTGTCATAAGCCAGTCTAATTTTGTGTGAGACCGTGAAAACTCAGTGTCTTTATTACGCTTGTGCTTCTGACGGGAGGTCTGAGAAGGCACTTCTGAAGGTTTATTCCTACCAGTCGTTGTCATATTTATCGAGTCTTTATTTTATATTTTTCTTATTTTTTACTTCTACCAGTTTCTTGCTACCAACCCGTCTCCCTCCACCCTCGTGCACACACGATCAGTCATGGAATCCCGTGGACTTCAGCCTGCCAGACTCCTCTGTCCATGGATTTTTCCAGCCAAGTATACTGGAGTGGGTTGCCATTTCCTTCTCCATGTATGGAGTCTTTAAATATTCCGTCTCTGTGGTGTTGCTTCTCCACTTGTACATGCCCTTTCTCCCTAAGTGCAGTAGAAGTCATCCCCACTTCCCAACATGTCTGTCTTCCGACCTCTGCAGAATGTATTACATGAGCTCACCACAGCGTCAGGATATTCTAGAAAGCCTTCTGATTGCAGTCTCTTCAGGAGGTTACAAGTGCTTCAAACCTCAGGATTTTACAAAGCACTTTTTACAACCTCAGCTGAAAGGGAAGTCAACACTCAGTGAAAGTCACAGGCTTCCATGGCCTGGACTTGATTATGGGCTGTGCTTTCATAATCATCGTGTTTCATGTACCAACTAAGATGTCACTGAGAATTTTTTTTTTTTCTCATCGTTCTATCTTTCATGTTTAATTAGATATACTATGGGTTTTCCTATATACCTTCCGTTAGGGATGAGGGTCTTAAGTCAGTAGAACTTACTGCACCTGACTTCCAGTTAGCTGTGTTAGGACAGGAAAAAGAATGACCAGCTGCTGGATTCTTAAGGTTATGTACAAAAACATTATTCGTTTTCCTGTGTGCAGTCATCCAATTCTAACTTTCTGAAGTAGGCATTCAGAAAAATCACAAAACCGCCTAACTACAAGGCGGTTTCCCATGCAAGTACTGACCAGGCCCGGCCCTACTCAATTTCCCAGATCAGAGGACATAGGGCACGTTCAGGGTGCTATGGCCTTAGACCGAGGCGGCTGTCAGGCCCCACAAGAGCTCCGCGGGGCGCCTCCCATGCATTCTGACATGCCCTTCGGGCCTGGGGCCACAGCTCTCGACCTGGCGCGTGCTGAACTTGAGCCGAACGACCCGCGACTGGACTCCGACCAACCAGGGCTGGCAGCTCGGGGGCCAGCGGAGGGCGCCACGGCCCTGCATACCGCCAGCCCCGGCAAGGACCCGTCTGGCCCGGCTGGGGCCTGGCATGCCTGCGGGACCTGGGGTGGGGGGAGAGGGGGTGGGTAGAGTAGCGAGGACGTCTCGGAGCCCCCTCACACCCTGCCCCCCACCATCCCGTTCGCTGCTCAGGGTCAGGTGGCTCCGGACGAGCGGGGCTTCGGCCCGGGTCCGCGGTCCCCGGAGCCTCCTGGGACTTAGGGGCAGCCCAGCCAGGGCCCCAGGCGCCCGTCCGGCCGGCTGTGCAAACCCCCTGGAGCGCTTCAGCCCCGCCTTATCGCCCTACCGAGGCCCGCCCTGCCCCCACGCCACGGGACCAGCACAGGACCTTCCTGGGAGAGCAGACGAGTGACAGCCAGCGACACGGACATGCACTCGCACGAACCCACGCCAGGTGAGACAGAGGCAGAAAGAGTCGAGGGTTCAGAGAGAGACTGGAAGACAGCGTGTGGGCAGGGGGGGCCTCGGGCAGGATGCCGGGCAGCTGCAGAAACCACCCGGCCCTGAACAGCCAAAGCGATGGGGGCGGGGGGAGGCCACTGAGCAGCGGCGGACCTGGAGAGGCCCAGGGTGTGAGGACACCTGAGACCTCCGCACTCCGCGCACCGCCCCCTCCCCCCAATCCCCTGCACGCATGCCACGCCGGGGCGCTCTGACACTACCTTCTCTGGAGTTTTGTCACTTGAATTTCTCTCCCTCTGCTCAACTGAGTGATGACAGTGTATTGAACAGCTAGGTCATTTCCAAATAAATTAAGCTTAGTGTTTCACAGGACACCCGGACATGTATGGAGAGACCAACACGGATGCATGGACACCAACCTTGGTAACTGGACAACCAATGGGAAATTACTGTCTGACTCAGGAGAGAGAAAGAAACCCGAACAGATGGAATGAAATGAACAGAAACACAGGCTTTGCAACTCACACCCTAATTCAATTACCAGAAAATAAACAACACTATAACCATTTTAGAAAAACAATAGACCTCTCCATGACCTTTGGTCGGGTGAGGAGTTCAAACACACAACAAAAAAAAGCCAATTTTTCCAAGTCGTGAATATGTTAGTTCACACATTGACTTTTACATTGAAATGTGTAACAAATAAACTTAAAATCATTCATTCACTACATAAACATGGAAGTATTTTAAACATAAAATATGTTCTATAGTATTCAGGAAGCACTTGGCACATCTCTAAGTGTATCAGACACAAAACTGGAACGTAGTGGAAGAGTCAGGATAGTTTAAAAAGAATCCCTAACTAAAAGGAACACACAGGATTACTGTAGATAAAAAAGGTTAAAGAAGAGAAGCTAGAAATCAGTCAATAAATGTCTTAGGCGTTAGCTTAGAGTGACTAGACTCTGCGTGACTCTTTAAATTTTTCATGTTTGCAGCTTCCAAATTTTCCATTTTGAGAATAATACTTTCGCCTCCAAACCAGAGTGACTTGGGACACAAAGGTAGAAGTCGATAATTTTCTTTGCCTATGTCTGAATATTTACAGTCAGAGGTAGAAAAGGAGGAGTCTGTCCCTTGTCTAGATGAGGTCAATCCCCAGGTGTGGGATGTCTCCAGCCCTGGTTTAGCCATAAATGTTCCACCAGTAAAGATTTCTCTGAGACCAAATGCTCCCTAGCAATGGAAAAGACAATATCCCTTAAAACCAGAAGCTCTTGGGTCTTAGACCATTAGTTAACAAATACCGAGATACTGGAACTCGAATCAGCTGTGAGTCCCCCTGCAACACCCCAATCTTGCCCGTTCAAAAACCAGATGGATCTTACCGATTCATCCAGGATCTAAGAGCTGTTAATGAAACTGTGGTTCCCATCCACCCCATAGTCCCAAACCCATATACACTCCTATCCCAAGTCCCAGGAAATGCCAAGTACTTCTCAGTCTTGGACCTTCAAGGTGCTTTCTTTTGCATTCCTCAACATCCTGAATCCCAAAAACTCTTTGCTTTTGAGTGGCGGGACTTGGAAACAAGAGAGACCATACAACTCTCGACTGGACTCAACTAACCCAAGGGTTTAGGGACAGCCCTCATAACTTCGGGACTTCCTCGGGGAGAGAACAAAGGGAATTAACTTTAGCAAACAGTAGTCTAATACAGTATGTGGATGACTTGCTCTTAGCTAGGCCAGATTTTACCAGCTCTCAAATGGACACTATTTAAAACGCTAACTTTCCTGTATGAAAATGGTTATCGAGTATCCCCCAAGTAGGCTCAGATTAGCTTAACCCAAGTAAAATACCTTGGATTTATAATAACGGAGAGAAAAAGAATGCCTGACCCCGAGGGGAGATCCCTCATCTTAAATACCCCGTACCCCCAAACAAAACAACAGCTTAGGGGATTTTCAGGAAGGACCGGGTTTTGCAGGATCTGGATTCCTAATTATGGCAATCTGGCCAGACCCCTATGTGAAAATTTAAGGGGGAAAGCGGAAGAGCCACTCGACTGGCATGAGACCGGCAAGGTGGCCTTTAATGCCCTAAAAGAGTCCATCACTACAGCCCCAGCTTTAGGCCTCCCAAACCGGGAGAATCTTTTAGACTCTATGTTTCTGAATGGACAGGAACTGCCCTTGGGGTGTTAGGGCAGATGATGGGGCCCGTATTACAACCTGTGGCTTATCTCTCAAAATAACTAGATGAGGTGGCCAGAGGGTGGCCCACTTGCCTCCGGGCAGTAGCAGCCACCGCTCTTATCGTTAAGGAGGCATCTAAGCTGAACCTGAGTCAGCCCACCACAGTGTATACGCCTCACCGGGTGCAAGCAGTCTTGGAAACGAAAGGGGACAGGAGGATGACAGGGGGAAGGATCACCCAATACCAAGCCCTCCTCCTTGACACTCCAGAAATAAAGTTGAGGGTCTGCCAGACTTTAAATTCAGCAACCTTACTGCCAGATCCCCCTACCTCCCCTCTGGATCACCAATGCATACAAATCACAGACGAGTTATACTCTTCTCGCCGGGACCTATCAGAGACACCTTTATCTGACCCAGAGGAAAACTGGCACACAGATGGCAGCAGTTTTGTAGAAAAGGGAGAGAGGAAAGCAGGATATGCTGTAGCGAGCCTGGAAGAAACTAAGGAAAGTGGGTCTCTTCCCCCAGACACCTCAGCCCAGAAAGCTGAACTTTTTGCCCTGACAAGAGCTTTGGAGTTAGGAGAAGGAAAGAGGATTAATGTGTGTATGGACTCTAAGTATGCTTTCCTCATTCTGCATGCCCGTGCAGCAATTTGGAAAAAAGAGGGATGCTCAGTGCCCGAAGCTCTGCTATTAAACACAAAGAACTCATTCTCAGGCTCCTGGAGGCAGTCAAACTTCCTGCAAAATTAGCTGTCATTCCCTGCAAGAATCACCAAAAGGGGCAAGAAAAAGAGGCTCAGGGAAATAGGAAAGCTGATCAAGAGGCAGGACGAGCTGCCGGGGAAGCTACCTCTGCCACTGCTATCTGCCCCCTTTTCCCCAAGGAAACCCTGACTCCAGATTTTACCCCATGGGACATTCCCGATATGCTGAGCGGGGCTGGGAGATTGGGTCACATGGGTGGTTTCAGCCTGATCAGGCCCAAATAATACTCCCTGATTCTCAGGTTTAAAACATTACTAACTCCTTACATAAGAGCGCCCATTTTGGAAAAGATAATGTAGAAATCTTGCTTAAGCCTATTCTCTCCCATCCGCAGTTAGCTACGGTTGTTAAACAGGTCACACAAAATTGTGACACCTGTCTAAAAAATATCCCAAAAACCAGACCTCCTCTAATTACACCTGTCCAACATCGTGGATCATACCCAGGAGCGGACTGGCAAGTAGAATTTACAGCCATGCCCAAGACCCAAGGGTTTTCTTATTTGCTAGTCTTTATTGACATATTCACAGGATGGATCGAAGCGTTCCCTCCTGAGACAGAGCTACAGAAGTCTGTAAAGCTCTGCTGAAGGAGATAGTGCCTAGGTTAGGGCTGCCTCGGTCACTTCAGAGTGACAACGGGCCCTCACTTACAGCCACAATATCCCAGAACCTAGCCGCATGCTTAGGCATAAAATACCGGCTCCACTCATCCTCGAGGCCTCAAGCTTCAGGAAAGGTAGTGAGAGCCAACCAGACTCTTAAAAGGGCTCTGGCTAAGCTATGTCAGAAACACATAATAAGTGGACACATATGCTGCCCATAGCCTCATGAGGCTACGGATATCCCCCAAACGGCCACTATTGTTAAGTCCTTATGAAATGATGTATGGACGTCCATTCTGAACTTCTGATTTGTTTTTTGACGCGAATGCCAATACACTCTTAAAACATATAACTGACCTGGGAATGTTTCAGCAAGAACTCCAACGGTATGGAGAACAAACCACAGGAAGACTTGAAAAATCCCCAGGTAAAGCCAGGGGATCAAGTATCAGTAAAGACCTAGCAAGAAAAAGGGAGTCCAAACCAGCTGTCCGAGAAATGGACAGGGCCATATCAGGTTGTTCTAGTGACTTCAACTGCTGTAAAAGTGAAGGGTGTATCTGCCTGGGTCCGCAATTCTAGAATAAAACCCAATGGCCTACAGGAGGGGGAGACAGAAACTGAGACTCCAAAGCCAGAGGACAGCTATTCCTGTGAACCTGTTGAAGATCTCAGGCTCTTGTTCAAGCAGAACCCAATCAATCCTGCCTCAGATAAGTAAAATGCATCATATGATGTTCTTCCTCTTTCTAATCATATCTCCCTGTATGGCTATTGATCTCTCCCTAAACGAGGCATGTTCACTTGCAAACCACACTGCTTCTCAACTCAACCTAAGCAGCCCGGGCTGCATCTGCATTAATGACAAAGGTTTGGGGTATGTCCAACCCATCCCAGGGTATCACTATCAAAGGCCCACCCTTCCAGCCGAGCTATGGGCTGTTACTCAGCGCCCTCATGTGGTCGTAATATGGCCTTTTGGGAAAAGGGGGAAAAAAAACTTCATGTCTTGGTACCAGCAACAACTGTCTCTATTTACCCCCTGGATGACATCTGCAATCCCACCTGAGCCCTTATTTTCTCTCATGACTAACATCCCCCAAGTGACCTTCCCTATCTCTCTAAAAAGCCACTCCCTAACAGGGGTGTCAGTGAGAAATCTAGACGACTCACAATGTGGGGTGACCGGCACTGTTGAAACTGATGGGAAAAACCAGGACAGGCCCTGCAGCTGGGAGACCATCCGACGCCACCTCTGGCCAGCACGCGCCTGGCCCGGCCCGGGGCGCTTCCTGGACCCCGAGCGGCCTGGCAAGGCTGCGGGATCTCTGGCGGGGGTTGGGGAGGGGGGTGGCTTGAGCGGGGAGGACGTCTCGGTGGCCCCCCACCCACCGTCCCCCACCATCCCGTTCGCTGCTCAGGGTCACGTGGCTCCGGACGAGCGGGGCGTCGACCCGGGGCCGCGGTCCCCGGAGCCTCCTCCGGGCTTAGGGGCAGCCCAGCCGGGGCCCCAGGCGCCCATCCTGCCGGCTGTGCAAACCCCCTTGATTGCCTCAGCCCCTTCCTGTCTCCAAACCGAGGCCCGCACTGCCCCCACGCCACGGGCCCAGCACAGGACCTTCCTGAGAGAGCGGACGAGCGACAGCCAGGCACACGGACAGGCACTCACACGCACCCAAGCCAGGTGAGACAGAGGCGGAAAGAGTCGAGGGTTCAGAGAGAGACTGGAAGACAGCGTGTGGGCAGGGGGGGCCTCGGGCAGGATGCCGGGCAGCTGCAGAGACCACCCGGCCCTGAGCAGCCAATGCGATGGGGGCGGGGGGAGGCCACTGAGCAGCAGCGTGCCTGGAGAGGCCCAGGGTGGGAGGACACCTGAGATCTCCGAGGTCCGCGCCCCGCCCCCCTCCCCCCAACCCCCTGCACGCATGCCACGCCGGGGCGCTCTGACACTAGCTTCTCTGGAGATTTGTCACTTGAATTTCTCTCCCTCTGCTCAACTGAGTGATGACAGTGTATTGAACAGCTAGGTCATTTCCAAATAAATTAAGCTTAGTGTTTCACAGGACACCCGGACATGTATGGAGAGACCAGCACGGATGCATGGACACCAACTTTGGTAACTGGACAACCAATGGGAAATTACTGTCTGACTCAGGAGAGAGAAAGAAACCCGAACAGATGGAACAAATGAACAGAAACACAAACTTTGCAACTCACACCCAATTCAATTACCGAAAAAAACAACAACACTATAACCATTTTAGAAAACAATAGACCTCTCCATGACCTTTGGTCCAGTGAGGAGTTCTTACACACAACAAAAAAAGCCACCTTTTCCAAATCGAGAATATGTTAGTTCACACATTGACTTTTGCATTGAAATGTGTAACAAATAAACATAAAATCATTGACTCACTACATACGCATGGAAGTATTTTAAATATAAAATATGTTCTATAGTATTCAGGAAGCACTTGGCACATCTGTAAGTGTATCAGACTCCAAACTGGAACTTAACGGAAGAGTCAGGATAGTCTAAAAATGAATCCCTAACTAAAAGGAATACACAGGATTACGTAGATCAAAAAGATTAAAGAAGAGAAACTAGAAATCAGTCAATAAATGTTTTAGGGGTTAGCCTAGAGTGAATAGCCTCTGCGTTACTTTTTAAATTTTTCATGTTTGCATCTTCCAAATTTTCCATGCTGAGAATAATACTTTCATATCAGTTTCGAGATCAGTCTCACACTAAAGACAGTAAGAGTGGAATAAGAAATAAGAAATGCTTGGGGGGGGGGGGAGAAGAAATGCTTGAACTAAAGGTGGTACTGATGAAATTATTTGCAGGGCAGCCAAGGAGTCACAGATGTGGAGAACAGACTTATGGACACGGGCAGGTGTGAGGAAGAAGAGGGTGAGATGAATGCAGAGGAACATGGAAACATAGTACCATACGTTAAAAGAGATGCCAATGCAATTTGCTGTATGACTCAGGGGACTCAAACAGGGTCTCCGCAACAAGCTAGAGGGGTGGAATGGAGAGGAGGAGATGGGAGAGAGGTTCAGGAGGGAAGAGACATATGTACACCTGTGGCTCATTCACGTTGATGTTTGGCAACAAAATTCTGTAAAGCAACTATCCTTCAATTGAAAGAGAAAGTCATGTTTGGACTTACCAAACAAGGTCTTGTGTACTTCTAGCATGGCCTTCTGTTTCGTGCTGCCATCCTTAATTCATTCTTCCATATCATTATACAGACTAGTCAAGTTTTTGCCAAAAACATCTTGAGCTCCTGCATCATGCTGATCAACTGCCTTCTCTCGATCCAGTATAGAATGGAGACCAAAGAAAACTTTTGTCGTTTCTTCAAGTGATTGAAGCCACTCTATGTGATTTTAAAAAATAAATGTGGATAAGACGGATATGACCAAAGCAATCTAATGACAATATCTGTGCTTCATTAAAGATCTGCAGAGAACTAGTAAATTTTTTGTTTCGTATCAGAAGAATTTTTTAAATCCACACCAACATTTCTTTCGCGTCCGCTAGCCAACTAGACAAGGAAAACTGATTTTACCAATCAATGTCCCTAGTTCTGCCCCCTCACCGTTTTTTACCCAATATGTGCTAATCAGGCAGGAGACCCTGGTTCAATTCCTGGGTCAGGAAGATCTGCTGGAGAAGGGATAGGCTACCCACTCCAGTATTAGTGGGCTTCCCTTGTGGCTCAGTTGGTAAAGAATCATTCCTCTGTACCAAGAGTAGCTCAACTCCTCTCAAAGCAAATACAGGATGGTAGTAACTATGCAGGACAAAGCTGATTCTGTATATTTATAGTACTCACTCATGAGCTTGACAGAGGTCCTAGATCTGTTACCACATTTTTTTTTTTAAGTGATATCTGCATGTGCAGGTGAAAGTGGCTCAGTTCGTGCCTGACTCTTTGCAGCCCCAAGGACTATACAGTCCATGGAATTCTCTAGGCCAGAATACTGGAGTGGGTAGCCTATCCTTTCTCCAGCGGATCTTCCCGACCCAGGACTCAAAGCGGGGTCTCCTGCGTTGCAGGCAGATTCTTTAGCAACTGAGCTAGTAGGGCTTCACTGCTGGCTCAGTTGCTAAAGAATATCTGCATAACTTTCTATCGATTTGGAATTAGCAATCTGTCTGTGAGCAGGGCCGGTCATAAGCAGCTTCTGTGAGAAAACAGAAGCATGTCTGCCTGACTTGCTTCTCTGGGGAGCTTTCACTGTTCTTGCGCTAGTGCACATGGCAAGTTTCTAAGTGAGAAAGTAATGGCTACTATCACAGCTGGCCACTGAGGTACTTAATGGCAGAGGCAATCCCAGCTCTGCCAAGCAGTAGACATCACAAAATCAGCTATTGTCATTGTAGCCAAGTTCCGTGAATTTGTGGTGTTATTTGCTGTGTTCTTCAAGAAGATGCCTTCGCCCTGCCAGTAAGACATATTTCCATAACACACAGCCATGCACTCAATCGATGTGCATCCTCCAGTAAAGCCCAGCCCCGATGTCTTAGAGGAGCCTCTCTGCCCATTGTCATAAACCAGTCTAATTTTGTGTGAGACCGTGAAAACTCAGTGTCTTTATTACGCTTGTGCTTCTGACGGGAGGTCTGAGAAGGCACTTCTGAAGGTTTATTCCTACCAGTCGTTGTCATATTTATCGAGTCTTTATTTTATATTTTTTTCTTATTTTTTACTTCTACCAGTTTCTTGCTACCAGCCCGTCTCCCTCCACCCTCGAGCACACACGGTCAGTCATGGAATCCCGTGGACTTCAGCCCGCCAGACTCCTCTGCCCATGGAGTTTTCCAGGCAAGAATACTGGAGTGGGTTGCCATTTCCTTCTCCATGTGTGGAGTCTTTAAAGATTCCATCACTGAGGTGTTGCTTCTCCACTTGTACATGCCCTTCCTCCCTAAGTGCAGTAGAAGTCATCCCCACTTCCCAACATGTCTGTCTTCCGTCCTCTGGAGTATGTATTGCTTGAGCTCACCACAGCGTCAGGATATTCTAGAAACCCTTCTGATTGCAGTCTCTTCGGGAGGTTACAAGTGCTTCAAACCTCAGAATTTTACAAAGCACTTTTTAGACCTCAGCTGAAAGGGAAGTCAACACTCAGTGACAGTCACAGGCTTCCATGGCCTGGACTTGATTATGGGGTGTGCTTTCATAATCATCGTGTTTCGGATACCAACTAAGATGTCACTGAGAAATTTTTTTCTTTCTCATCATTGTATCTTTCATGTTTATTTAGATATACTATGGGTTTTCCTATATATCTTCCCTTAGGGATGAGGGTCTTAAGTCAGTAGAACTTACTACAACTGATTTCCAGGTAGCTGTGTTAGGACAGGAAAAAGAATGACCAGCTGCTGGATTCTTAAGATTATGTATGAAAATATGATTCGTTTTACTGTGTGAAGTCATCCGATTCTAACTTTCTGAAGTAGGAATTCAGAAAAATCAAAAAAAATCGCCTAACTACTAGGCGATCTCCCATCCAAGTACTGACCAGGCCCGACCCTGCTCAGTTTCCCAGATCAGAGGAGAGAGGGCACGTTCAGGGTGGTATGGCCTTAGACCCAGGCGGCTGCCAGGCGCCCCAGGAGCCCCGCGTTGCGCCTCCCTTCGGTCTGACCTGCCGGTCGGGCCTGGGGCTGCAGTTCTCCAGCGGGCGCGCGCTGCACTTGAGCCGCACGACCCGCGACTGGACTCCGGCCGGCCAGAGCCTGCAGCTCGGCGGCCAGCGGAGGGCACCCCCGCTCCGCACACCGCGAGCCCAGGCCAGCACCCGTCTGACACGGCCGGCCGGGGCCTGGCGTGCCTGCGGAACCTGGGGTGGGGGGAGGGGGGGTGGGCAGAGCAGCGAGGACATCTCGGTGCCCCCTCACACCCTGTCACCCACCATCCCGTTCGCTGCTCAGGGTCAGGTGGCTTCGGACGAGCGGGGCTTCGGCCCGGGTCCGCGGTCCCTGGAGCCTCCTGGGGCTTAGGGGCAGCCCAGCCGGGGCCCCAGGCGCCCGTCCTGCCGGCTGCGCAAACCCCCTGGAGCGCCTCAGCCCCGTCTTTTGGCCCTACCGAGGCCCGCCCTGCCCCCACGCCGCGGGCCCAGCACAGGACCTTCCTGGGAGGGCAGACGAGCGACAGCCAGGGACACGGACAGGCACTCGCGCGCACCCACGCCAGGTGAGACAGAGGCAGAAAGAGTCGAGGGTTCAGAGAGAGACTGGAAGACTGCGTGTGGGCAGGGGGGGCCTCGGGCAGGATGCCGGGCAGCTGCGGAGACCACCCGGCCCTGAGCAGCCAAAGCGATGGGGGCGGGGGGAGGCCACTGAGCAGCGGCGGGCCTGGAGAGGCCCATGGTGGGAGGACACCTGAGACCTCCTCGCTCCGCGCACCGCCCCCTCCCCCCAACCCCCTGCACGCATGCCACGCCGGGGCGCTCTGACACTAGCTTCTCTGGAGTTTTGTCACTTCAATTTCTCTCCCTCTGCTCAACTGAGTGATGACAGTGTATTGAACAGCTAGGTCATTTCCAAATAAATTAAGGTTAGTGTTTCACAGGACACCCGGACATGTATGCAGAGACCAGCACGGATGCATGGACACCAACCTTGGTAACTGGACAACCAATGGGAAATTACTGTCTGACTCAGGAGAGAGAAAGAAACCCGAACAGATGGAATGAAATGAACAGAAAAACAAGCTTTGCAACTCACACCCAATTCAATTACCAGAAAATAAACAACACTATAACCATTTTAGAAAAACTATAGACCTCTCCATGACCTTTGGTCGGGTGAGGAGTTCAAACACACAGCAAAAAAAAGCCAACTTTTCCAAGTCGTGAATATGTTAGTTCACACATAGACTTTTACATTGAAATGTGTAACAAATAAACTTAAAATCATTGACTCACTACATACGCATGGAAGTATTTTAAATATAAAATATGTTCTATAGTATTCAGGAAGCACTTGGCACATCTGTAAGTGTATCAGAGCCCAAACTGGAACTTAACGGAAGAGTCAGGATAGTCTAAAAATGAATCCCTAACTAAAAGGAATACACAGGATTACGTAGATCAAAAAGGTTAAAGAAGAGAAACTAGAAATCAGTCAATAAATGTTTTAGGGGTTAGCCTAGAGTGACTAGCCTCTGCGTTACTTTTTAAATTTTTCATGTTTGCATCTTCCAAATTTTCCATGCTGAGAATAATACTTTCATATCAGTTTCGAGATCAGTCTCACACTAAAGACAGTAAGAGTGGAATAAGAAATAAGAAATGCTTGGGGGGGGGAGAAGAAATGCTTGAACTAAAGGTGGTACTGATGAAATTATTTGCAGGGCAGCCAAGGAGTCACAGATATAGAGAACAGACTTATGGACACGGGCAGGTGTGAGGAAGAAGAGGGTGAGATGAATGCAGAGGAACATGGAGACATAGTACCATACGTTAAAAGAGATGCCAATGCAATTTGCTGTATGACTCAGGGGACTCAAACAGGGGCTCCGCAACAAGCTAGAGGGGTGGAACGGAGAGGAGGAGATGGGAGAGAGGTTCAGGAGGGAGGAGACATATGTACACCTGTGGCTCATTCACGTTGATGTTTGGCAACAAAATTCTGTAAAGCAACTATCCTTCAATTGAAAGAAAAAGTCATGTTTGGACTTACCAAACAAGGTCTTGTGTACTTCTAGCATGGCCTTCTGTTTCGTGCTGCCATCCTTAATTCATTCTTCCATATCATTAAACAGACTAGTCAAGTTTTTGCCAAAAACATCTTGAGCTCCTGCATCATGCTGATCAACTGCCTTCTCTCGATCCAGTATAGAATGGAGACCAAAGAAACCTTTTGTCGTTTCTTCAAGTGATTGAAGCCACTCTATGTGATTTTTAAAAATAAATGTGGATAAGACGGATATGACCAAAGCAATCTAATGACAATATCTGTGCTTCATTAAAGATCTGCAGAGAACTAGTAAATTTTTTGTTTCGTATCAGAAGAATTTTTTAAATCCACACCAACATTTATTTCGCGTCCGCTAGCCATCTAGACAAGGAAAACTGCTTTTACCAATCAATGTCCCTAGTTCTGCCCCCTCACCGTTTATTACCCAATATGTGTTACTCAGGCAGAAGACCCTGGTTCAATTCCTGGGTCAGGAAGATCTGCTGGAGAAGGGATAGGCTACCCACTCCAGTATTAGTGGGCTTCCCTTGTGGCTCAGTTGGTAAAGAATCATTCCTCTGTACCAAGAGTAGCTCAACTCCTCTCAAAGCAAATACAGGATGGTAGTAACTATGCAGGACAAAGCTGATTCTGTATATTTATAGTACTCACTCATGAGCTTGACAGAGGTCCTAGGTCTGTTACCACATTTTTTTTTTTAAGTGATATCCGCATGTGAAGGTGAAAGTGGCTCAGTTCGTGCCTGACTCTTTGCAGCCCCAAGGACTATACAGTCCATGGAATTCTCTAGGCCAGAATACTGGAGTGGGTAGCCTATCCTTTCTCCAGCGGATCTTCCCGACCCAGGACTCAAAGCGGGGTCTCCTGCGTTGCAGGCAGATTCTTTAGCAACTGAGCTAGTAGGGCTTCACTGCTGGCTCAGTTGCTAAAGAATATCTGCATAACTTTCTATCGATTTGGAATTAGCAATCTGTCTGTGAGCAGGGCCGGTCATAAGCAGTTTCTGTGAGAAAACAGAAGCATGTCTGCCTGACTTGCTTCTCTGGGGAGCTTTCACTGTTCTTGCGCTAGTGCACATGGCAAGTTTCTAAGTGAGAAAGTAATGGCTACTATCACAGCTGGCCACTGAGGTACTTAATGGCAGAGGCAATCCCAGCTCTGCCAAGCAGTAGACATCACAAAATCAGCTATTGTCATTGTAGCCAAGTTCCGTGAATTTGTGGTGTTATTTGCTGTGTTCTTCAAGAAGATGCCTTCGCCCTGCCAGTAAGACATATTTCCATAACACACAGCCATGCACTCAATCGATGTGCATCCTCCAGTAAAGCCCAGCCCCGATGTCTTAGAGGAGCCTCTCTGCCCATTGTCATAAACCAGTCTAATTTTGTGTGAGACCGTGAAAACTCAGTGTCTTTATTACGCTTGTGCTTCTGACGGGAGGTCTGAGAAGGCACTTCTGAAGGTTTATTCCTACCAGTCGTTGTCATATTTATCGAGTCTTTATTTTATATTTTTTTCTTATTTTTTACTTCTACCAGTTTCTTGCTACCAGCCCGTCTCCCTCCACCCTCGTGCACACACGGTCAGTCATGGAATCCCGTGGACTACAGCCCGCCAGACTCCTCTGCCCATGGAGTTTTCCAGGCAAGAATACTGGAGTGGGTTGCCATTTCCTTCTCCATGTGTGGAGTCTTTAAAGATTCCATCACTGAGGTGTTGCTTCTCCACTTGTACATGCCCTTCCTCCCTAAGTGCAGTAGAAGTCATCCCCACTTCCCAACATGTCTGTCTTCCGTCCTCTGGAGTATGTATTGCTTGAGCTCACCACAGCGTCAGGATATTCTAGAAACCCTTCTGATTGCAGTCTCTTCGGGAGGTTACAAGTGCTTCAAACCTCAGAATTTTACAAAGCACTTTTTAGACCTCAGCTGAAAGGGAAGTCAACACTCAGTGACAGTCACAGGCTTCCATGGCCTGGACTTGATTATGGGGTGTGCTTTCATAATCATCGTGTTTCGGATACCAACTAAGATGTCACTGAGAAATTTTTTTCTTTCTCATCATTGTATCTTTCATGTTTATTTAGATATATTATGGGTTTTCCTATATATCTTCCCTTAGGGATGAGGGTCTTAAGTCAGTAGAACTTACTACAACTGATTTCCAGGTAGCTGTGTTAGGACAGGAAAAAGAATGACCAACTGCAGGATTCTTAAGATTATGTATGAAAATATGATTCGTTTTACTCTGTGAAGTCATCCGATTCTAACTTTCTGAAATAGGAATTCAGAAAAATCAGAAAAAATCGCCTAACTACTAGGCGGTCTCCCTTCCAAGTACTGACCAGGCCCGACCCTGCTCAGTTTCCCAGATCACAGGAGAGAGGGCACGTTCAGGGTGGTATGGCCTTAGACCCAGGCGGCTGCCAGGCGCCCCAGGAGCCCCGCGTTGCGCCTCCCTTGCGGTCTGACCGGCCGGTCGGGCCTGGGGCTGCAGTTCTCCAGCAGGCGCGCGCTGCACTTGAGCCGCACGACCCGCGACTGGACTCCGGCCGGCCAGAGCCTGCAGCTCGGCGGCCAGCGGAAGGCGCCCCCGCTCCGCACACCACGAGCCCAGGCCAGCACCCGTCTGGCACGGCCGGCCGGGGCCTGGCGTGCCTGCGGAACCTGGGGTGGGGGGAGGGGGGGTGGGCAGAGCAGCGAGGACATCTCGGTGCCCCCTCACCCCCTGTCACCCACCATCCCGTTCGCTGCTCAGGGTCAGGTGGCTTCGGACGAGCGGGGCTTCGGCCCGGGTCCGCGGTCCCCGGACCTCCTGGGGCTTAGGGGCAGCCCAGCCGGGGCCCCAGGCGACCGTCCTGCCGGCTGCGCAAACCCCCTGGAGCGCCTCAGCCCCGTCTTTTCGCCCTACCGAGGCCCGCCCTGCCCCCACGCCGCGGGCCCAGCACAGGACCTTCCTGGGAGGGCAGACGAGCGACAGCCAGGGACACGGACAGGCACTCGCACGCACCCACGCCAGGTGAGACAGAGGCAGAAAGAGTTGAGGGTTCAGAGAGAGACTGGAAGACAGCGTGTCGGCAGGGGGGGCCTCGGGCAGGATGCCGGGCAGCTGCAGAGACCACCCGGCCCTGAGCAGCCAAAGCGATGGGGGCGGGGGGAGGCCACTGAGCAGCGGCGGACCTGGAGAGGCCCAGGGTGGGAGGACATCTGAGACCTCCGCGCTCCGCGCACCGCCCCGTCCCCCCAACCCCCTGCACGCATGCCACGCCGGGGCGCTCTGACACTAGCTTCTCTGGAGTTTTGTCACTTGAATTTCTCTCCCTCTGCTCAACTGAGTGATGACAGTGTATTGAACAGCTAGGTCATTTCCAAATAAATTAAGCTTAGTGTTTCACAGGACACTCGGACATGTATGGAGAGACCAGCACGGATGCATGGACACCAACCTTGGTAACTGGACAACCAATGGGAAATTACTGTCTGACTCAGGAGAGAGAAAGAAACCCGAAAAGATGGAATGAAATGAACAGAAAAACAAGCTTTGCAACTCACACCTTAATTCAATTACTAGAAAATAAACAACACTATAACCATTTTAGAAAAACTATAGACCTCTCCATGACCTTTGGTCGGGTGAGGAGTTCAAACACACAGCAAAAAAAAGCCAACTTTTCCAAGTCGTGAATATGTTAGTTCACAAAGTGACTTTTACATTGAAATGTGTAACAAATAAACTTAAAATCATTGACTCACTACATACGCATGGAAGTATTTTAAACATAAAATATATTCTGTAGTATTCTGGAAACAATTTGCACATCTGTAAGTGTATAAGACCCAAAACTGGAACGTAGTGGAAGAGTCAGGATAGTCTAAAAATGAATCCCTAACTAAAAGGAACACACAGGATTACTGTAGTTAAAAAAGGTTAAAGAAGAGAAGCTAGAAATCAGTTAATAAATGTCTTAGGGGTTAGCTTAGAGTGACTAGCCTCTGCGTGACTCTTTAAATTTTTCATGTTAGCAGCTTCCAAATTTTCCACTTTGAGAATAATACTTTCGCCTCCAAACCAGAGTGACTTGGGGACACAAAGGTAGAAGTCGATAATTTTCTTTGCCTATGTCTGAATATTTACAGTCAGAGGTAGAAAAGGAGGAGTCTGTCCCTTGTCTAGATGATGTCAATCCCCAGGTGTGGGATGTCTCCAGCCCTGGTTTAGCCATAAATGTTCCACCAGTAAAGATTTCTCTGAGACCAAATGCTCCCTAGCCCTGGAAAAGACAATATCCCTTAAAACCAGAAGCTCTTGAGGGTCTTAGACCATTAGTTAACAAATACCGAGATACTGGAACTCGAATCAGCTGTGAGTCCCCCTGCAACACCCCAATCTTGCCCGTTCAAAAACCAGATGGATCTTACCGATTCATCAAGGATCTAAGAGCTGTTAATGAAGCTGTGGTTCCCATCCACCCCATAGTCCCAAACCCATATACCCTCCTATCCCAAGTCCCAGGAAATGCCAAGTACTTCTCAGTCTTGGACCTTCAAGGTGCTTTCTTTTGCATTCCTCTCCATCCTGAATCCCAAAAACTCTTTGCTTTTGAGTGGCGGGACTTGGAAACAAGAGAGACCATACAACTCTCGACTGGACTCGACTACACCAAGGGTTTAGGGACAGCCCTCACATCTTCGGGACTTCCTCGGGGAGAGAACTAAGGGAATTAACTTTAACAAACAGTAGTCTAATACAGTATGTGGATGACTTGCTCATAGCTAGGCCAGATTTTACCAGCTCTCAAATGGACACTATTTAAAATGCTAACTTTCCTGTAGGAAAAGGGTTATCGAGTATCCCCCAAGTAGGCTCAGATTAGCTTAACCCAAGTAAAATACCTTGGATTTATAATTACGGAGAGAAAAAGAATGCCTGACCCCGAGGGGAGATCCCTCATCTTAAATACCCCGTACCCCCAAACAAAACAACAGCTTAGGGGTTTTTAGGAAGGACCGGGTTTTGCAGGATCTGGATTCCTAATGATGGCAATCTGGCCAGACCCCTATATGAAAATTTAAGGGGGAAAGAGGAAGAGCCACTCGACTGGCATGAGACCTGCAAGGTGGCCTTTAATGCCCTAAAAGAGTCCATCACTACAGCCCCAGCTTTAGGCCTCCCCAACCTGGAGAAGCCTTTTAGACTCTATGTTTCTGGAAGGACAGGAACTGCTCTTGGGGTTTTAGAGCAGATGATGGGGCCCGTATTACAACCTGTGGCTTATCTCTCAAAATAACTAGATGAGGTGGCCAGAGGGTGGCCCACTTGCCTCCGGGCAGTAGCAGCCACCGCTCTTATGGTTAAGGAGGCATCTAAGCTGACCCTGGGTCAGCCCACCACAGTGTATACGCCTCACCGGGTGCAAGCAGTCTTGGAAACGAAAGGGGACAGGTGGATGACAAGGGGAAGGATCACCCAATACCAAGCCCTCCTCCTTGACACTCCAGAAATAAAGTTGAGGGTCTGCCAGACTTTAAATCCAGCAACCTTACTGCCAGATCCCCTACCTCACCTCTGAATCACCAATGCATACAAATCACAGACGAGTTATACTCTTCTCGCCGGGACCTATCAGAGACACCTTTATCTGACCCAGAGGAAAACTGGCACACAGATGGGAGCAGTTTTCTAGAAAAGGGAGAGAGGAGAGCAGGATGTGCTGTAGTGAGCCTGGAAGAAACTAAGGAAAGTGGGTCTCTGCCCCCAGACACCTCAGCCCAGAAAGCTGAACTTTTTGCCCTGACAAGAGCTTTGGAGTTAGGAGAAGGAAAGAGGATTAATGTGTGTATGGACTCTAAGTATGCTTTCCTCATTCTGCATGCCCGTGCAGCAATTTGGAAAGAAAGAGGGATGCTCAGTGCCCGAAGCTCTGCTATTAAACACAAAGAGCTCATTCTCAGGCTCCTGGAGGCAGTCAAACTTCCTGCAAAATTAGCTGTCATCCACTGCAAGAGTCACCAAAAGGGGCAAGAAAAAGAGGCTCAGGGAAATAGGAAAGCTGATCAAGAGGCAGGACGAGCTGCCGGGGAAGCTACCTCTGCCACTGCTATCTGCCCCCTTTTCCCCAAAGAAAGCCTGACTCCAGATTTTACCCCAGGGTGACATTCCCGATATGCTGAGCGGGGCTGGGAGATTGGGTCACATGGGTGGTTTCAGCCTGATCAGGCCCAAATAATACTCCCTGATTCTCAGGTTTAAAACATTACTAACTCCTTACATAAGAGCACCCATTTTGGAAAAGATAATCTAGAAATCTTGCTTAAGCCTATTCTCTCCCATCCCCAGTTAGCTAAGGTTGTTAAACAAGTCACACAAAATTGTGACACCTGTCTAAAAAATAACCCAAAAACCAGACCTCCTCTAATTACACCTGTCCAACATCGGGGATCGTACCCAGGAGCGGACTGGCAAGTAGAATTTACAGCCATGCCCAAGACCCAAGGGTTTTCTTACTTGCTAGTCTTTATTGAAACATTCACAGGATGGATCGAAGCGTTCCCTACTGAGACAGAGAGAGCTACAGAAGTCTGTAAAGCTCTGCTGAAGGAGATAGTGCCTAGGTTTGGGCTGCCTCGGTCACTTCAGAGTGACAACGGGCCCTCACTTACAGCCACGATACCCCAGAACCTAGCCGCATGCTTAGGCATAAAATACCAGCTCCGCTCATCCTGAAGGCCTCAAGCTTCAGGAAAGGTAGTGAGAGCCAACCAGACTCTTAAAAGGGCTCTGGCTAAGCTATGTCAGAAACACATAATAAGTGGACACGTATGCTGCCCATAGCCCTCATGAGGATACGGATATCCCCCAAACGGCCACTATTGTTAAGTCCTTATGAAATGATGTATGGACGACCATTCTTAACTTCTGATTTGTTTCTTGACGCGGATGCCAATACACTCTTAAACATATAATTGACGTGGGAAGTTTTCCGCAAGAACTCCAATGGTATGGAGAACAAACCACAGGAAGACTTGAAAAATCCCCAGGTAAAGCCAGGGGATCAAGTATCAGTAAAGACCTGGCAAGAAAAAGGGAGTGCAAACCAACTGTCCGAGAAATGGACAAGGTCATATCAGTTTGTTCTAGTGACTTCAACTGCTGTAAAAGTGAAGGGTCTATCTGCCTGGGTCCACAATTCTAGAATAAAACCCTATGGCCTACAGGAGGGGGAGACAGAAACTGAGACTCCAAAGCCAGAGGACAGCTATTCCTGTGAACCTGTTGAAGATCTCAGGCTCTTGTTCAAGCAGAACCCCATCAATCCTGCCTCAGATAAGTAAAATGGATCATATGATGTTCTTCCTCTTTCTAATCATATCTCCCTGTATGGCTATTGATCTCTCCCTAAACGAGGCATGTTCACTTGCAAACCACACTGCTTCTCTACTGAACTTAAGCAGCCCGGGCTGCATCTGCATTAATGACAAAGCTTGTGGGTATGTCCAACCCATCCCAGAGTATCACTATCAAAGGCCCACCCTTCCAGCCGAGCTATGGGCTGTTACTCAGCGCCCCCATGTGGTCGTAATATGGCCTTTTGGGGAAAGGGGGAAAAAAAACTTCATGTCTTGGTACCAGCAACAACTGTCTCTATTTACCCCCTGGATGACATCTGCAATCCCACCTGAGCCCTTATTTTCTCTCATGACTAACATCCCCCAAGTGACCTTCCCTATCTCTCTAAAAAGCCACTCCCTAACAGGGGTGTCACTGAGAAATCTAGATGACTCACAATGTCGGGGGACTGTCACTGTTGAAACTGATGGGAAAAACCGGGACAGGCCCTGCATCTGGGAGACCAGCCAACGCCACCCCAGGCCAGCACGCGCCAGGCCCGGCCCGGGGCGCTTCCTGGACCCCGAGCGGCCTGGCGAGGCTGCGGGAGCTCTGGCGGGGTTTGGGGAGGGGGGTGGCTTGAGCGGGGAGGACGTCTCGGTGCCCCCCCAACCCCGCCCCCCACCATCCCGTTCGCTGCTCAGGGTCACGTGGCTCCGGACGAGCGGGGCGTCGGCCCGGGGCCGCGGTCCACAGAGCCTCCTGCGGGCTTAGGGGCAGCCCAGCCGGGGCCCCAGGCGCCAATCCTGCCGGCTGTGCAAACCCCCTGGAGTGCCTCAGCCCCGCCCTGTCCCCAAACCGAGGCCCGCCCTGCCCCCACGTCACCGGCCCAGCACAGGACCTTCCTGAGAGTGCGGACGAGCGACAGCCAGGCACACGGACAGGCACTCGCACGCACCCACGCCAGGTGAGACAGAGGCAGAAAGAGTCGAGTGTTCAGAGAGAGACTGGAAGACAGCGTGTGGGCAGAGGGGGCCTTGGGCAGGATGCCGGGCAGCTGCAGAGACCACCCGGCCCTGAGCAGCAAACGTGATGGGGGCGGGGGGAGGCTGCCGAGCAGAGGCAGGCCTGGAGAGGTCCAGGTTGGGAGGGCACCTGAGATATCCTCGGTCCTCGCTCCGCCCACCCCAACCACCTGAACGCATGTGCCTCTCCGACAAAAGCTTCTCCGGAGTTTGATCACCTGAATTTCTATCCTTGTGCTCAACTGAGTGATGACAGTATATTGCACAGCTAGGTAATTTCCAAATAAATTAAGCTTAGTGTTTCACAGGACACCCGGACATGAATGCAGAGACCAGCACGGATGCATGGACACCAACCTTGGTAACTGGACACCAATGGGAAATTATTGTCTGACTCAGGAGAGAGAAAGAAACCCGAACAGATGGAAAAAATGAACAGAAACACAAACTTTGCAACTCACACCCCAATTCAATTACCGAAAAAAAGAACAACACTATAACCATTTTAGAAAACAATAGACCTCTCCATGACCTTTGGTCCAGTGAGGAGTTCTTACACACAACAAAAAAGCCACCTTTTCCAAATCGAGAATATGTTAGTTCACACATTGACTTTTACATTGAAATGTGTAACAAATAAACTTAAAATCATTGACTCACTACATACGCATGGAAGTATTTTAAACATAAAATATGTTCTATAGTATTCAGGAAGCACTTGGCACATCTGTAAGTGTATCAGACCCCAAACTGGAACTTAATGGAAGAGTCAGGATAGTCAAAATGAATCCCTAACTAAAAGGAATACACAGGATTACGTAGATCAAAAAGGTTAAAGAAGAGAAACTAGAAATCAGTCAATAAATGTTTTAGGGGTTAGCCTAGAGTGACTAGCCTCTGCGTTACTTTTTAAATTTTTCATTTTTGCATCTTCCAAATTTTCCATGCTGAGAATAATACTTTCATATCAGTTTCGAGATCAGTCTCACACTAAAGACAGTAAGAGTGGAATAAGAAATAAGAAATGCTTGTGGGGGGGGGGGAGAAATGCTTGAACTAAAGGTGGTACTGATGAAATTATTTGCAGGGCAGCCAAGGAGTCACAGATGTAGAGAACAGACTTATGGACACTGGCAGGTGTGAGGAAGAAGAGGGTGAGATGAATGCAGAGGAACATGGAAACATAGTACCATACGTTAAAAGAGATGCCAATGCAATTTGCTGTATGACTCAGGGGACTCAAACAGGGGCTCTGCAACAAGCTAGAGGGGTGGAACGGAGAGGAGGAGATGGGAGAGAGGTTCAGGAGGGAGGAGACATATGTACACCTGTGGCTCATTCACGTTGATGTTTGGCAACAAAATTCTGTAAAGCAACTATCCTTCAATTGAAAGAAAAAGTCATGTTTGGACTTACCAAACAAGGTCTTGTGTACTTCTAGCATGGCCTTCTGTTTCGTGCTGCCATCCTTAATTCATTCTTCCATATCATTAAACAGACTAGTCAAGTTTTTGCCAAAAACATCTTGAGCTCCTGCATCATGCTGATCAACTGCCTTCTCTCGATCCAGTATAGAATGGAGACCAAAGAAAACTTTTGTCGTTTCTTCAAGTGATTGAAACCACTCTATGTGATTTTTAAAAATAAATGTGGATAAGACGGATATGACCAAAGCAATCTAATGACAATATCTGTGCTTCATTAAAGATCTGCAGAGAACTAGTAAATTTTTTGTTTCGTATCAGAAGAATTTTTTAAATCCACACCAACATTTCTTTCGCGTCCGCTAGCCATCTAGACAAGGAAAACTGATTTTACCAATCAATGTCCCTAGTTCTGCCCCCTCACCGTTTTTTACCCAATATGTGTTACTCAGGCAGGAGACCCTGGTTCAATTCCTGGGTCAGGAAGATCTGCTGGAGAAGGGATAGGCTACCCACTCCAGTATTAGTGGGCTTCCCTTGTGGCTCAGTTGGTAAAGAATCATTCCTCTGTACCAAGAGTAGCTCAACTCCTCTCAAAGCAAATACAGGATGGTAGTAACTATGCAGGACAAAGCTGATTCTGTATATTTATAGTACTCACTCATGAGCTTGACAGAGGTCCTAGATCTGTTACCACATTTTTTTTTTAAGTGATATCTGCATGTGCAGGTGAAAGTGGCTCAGTTCGTGCCTGACTCTTTGTAGCCCCAAGGACTACACAGTCCATGGAATTCTCTAGGCCAGAATACTGGAGTGGGTAGCCTATCCTTTCTCCAGCGGATCTTCCCGACCCAGGACTCAAAGCGGGGTCTCCTGCGTTGCAGGCAGATTCTTTAGCAACTGAGCTAGTAGGGCTTCACTGCTGGCTCAGTTGCTAAAGAATATCTGCATAACTTTCTATCGATTTGGAATTAGCAATCTGTCTGTGAGCAGGGCCGGTCATAAGCAGTTTCTGTGAGAAAACAGAAGCATGTCTGCCTGACTTGCTTCTCTGGGGAGCTTTCACTGTTCTTGCGCTAGTGCACATGGCAAGTTTCTAAGTGAGAAAGTAATGGCTACTATCACAGCTGGCCACTGAGGTACTTAATGGCAGAGGCAATCCCAGCTCTGCCAAGCAGTAGACATCACGAAATCAGCTATTGTCATTGTAGCCAAGTTCCGTGAATTTGTGGTGTTATTTGCTGTGTTCTTCAAGAAGATGCCTTCGCCCTGCCAGTAAGACATATTTCCATAACACACAGCCATGCACTCAATCGATGTGCATCCTCCAGTAAAGCCCAGCCCCGATGTCTTAGAGGAGCCTCTCTGCCCATTGTCATAAACCAGTCTAATTTTGTGTGAGACCGTGAAAACTCAGTGTCTTTATTATGCTTGTGCTTCTGACGGGAGGTCTGAGAAGGCACTTCTGAAGGTTTATTCCTACCAGTCGTTGTCATATTTATCGAGTCTTTATTTTATATTTTTTTCTTATTTTTTACTTCTACCAGTTTCTTGCTACCAGCCCGTCTCCCTCCACCCTCGTGCACACACGGTCAGTCATGGAATCCCGTGGAGTTCAGCCCGCCAGACTCCTCTGCCCATGGAGATTTCCAGGCAAGAATATTGGAGTGGGTTGCCATTTCCTTCTCCATGTGTGGAGTCTTTAAAGATTCCATCACTGAGGTGTTGCTTCTCCACTTGTACATGCGCTTCCTCCCTAAGTGCAGTAGAAGTCATCCCCACTTCCCAACATGTCTGTCTTCCGTCCTCTGGAGTATGTATTGCTTGAGCTCACCACAGCGTCAGAATATTCTAGAAACCCTTCTGATTGCAGTCTCTTCGGGAGGTTACAAGTGCTTCAAACCTCAGAATTTTACAAAGCACTTTTTACGACCTCAGCTGAAAGGGAAGTCAACACTCAGTGAAAGTCACAGGCTTCCATAGCCTGGACTTGATTATGGGCTGTGCTTTCATCATCATCGTGTTTCCGATACCAACTAAGATGTCACTGAGAAATTTTTTTCTTTCTCATCATTGTATCTTTCATGTTTATTTAGATATATTATGGGTTTTCCTATATATCTTCCCTTAGGGATGAGGGTCTTAAGTCAGTAGAACTTACTACAACTGATTTCCAGTTAGCTGTGTTAGGATAGGAAAAAGAAAGACCAGCTGCTGGATTCTTAAGATTATGTATAAAAATATGATTCGTTTTACTGTGTGAAGTCATCCGATTCTAACTTTCTGAAGGAGGCATTCAAAAAAATAAAAAAAAAAGTCGCCTAACTACTAGGCGGTCTCCCATCCAAGTACTGACCAGGCCCGACCCTGCTCAGTTTCCCAGATCAGAGGAGAGAGGGCACGTTCAGGGTGGTATGGCCTTAGACCAAGGCGGCTGCCAGGCGCTGCAGGAGCCCCGCGTTGTGCCTCCCTTGCGGTCTGACCTGCCGGTCGGGCCTGGGGCTGCAGTTCTCGAGCGGGCTCGCGCTGCACTTGAGCCGCACAACCCGCGACTGGACTCCGGCCGGCCAGAGCCTGCAGCTCGGCGGCCAGCGGAGGGCGCCCCCGCTCCGCACACCGCGAGCCCAGGCCAGCACTTGTCTGGCCCGGCCGGCCTGGGCCTGGCGTGCTTGCGGAACCTGGGGTGGGGGGAGGGGGGGTGGGTAGAGCAGCGAGGACATCTCGGTGCCCCCTCACCCCCTGTCACCCACCATCCCATTCGCTGCTCAGGGTCAGGTGGCTCCGGACGAGCGGGGCTTCGGCCCGGGTCTGCAGTCCCCGGAGCCTCCTGGAGCTTAGGGGCAGCCCACCGGGGCCCCAGGCTCCCATCCTGCCGGCTGTGCAAAACCCCTGGAGTGCCTCAGCCCCGCCCTGTCCCCAAACCGAGGCCCGCCCTGCCCCCACGCCACGGGCCCAGCACAGGACCTTCCTGAGAGAGCGGACGAGCGACAGCCAGGCACACGGACAGGCACTCGCACGCACCCACGCCAGGTGAGACATAGGCAGAAAGAGTCGAGGGTTCAGAGAGAGACTGGACGACAGCGTGTGGGCAGGGGGGGCCTCGGGCAGGATGCCGGGCAGCTGCAGAGACCACCCGGCCCTGAGCAGCCAAAGCGATGGGGGCGGGGGGAGGCCACTGAGCAGCGGCGGACCTGGAGAGGCCCATGGTGGGAGGACACCTGAGACCTCCGCGCTCCGCGCACCGCCCCCTCCCCCCAACCCCCTGCACGCATGCCACGCCGGGGCGCTCTGACACTAGCTTCTCTGGAGTTTTGTCACTTGAATTTCTCTCCCTCTGCTCAACTGTGTGATGACAGTGTATTGAACAGCTAGGTCACTTCCAAATAAATTAAGCTTAGTGTTTCACAGGACACCCGGGCATGTATGGAGAGACCAGCACGGATGCATGGACACCAACCTTGGTAACTGGACAACCAATGGGAAATTACTGTCTGACTCAGGAGAGAGAAAGAAACCCGAACAGATGGAATGAAATGAACAGAAACACAGGCTTTGCAACTCACACCCTAATTCAATTACCAGAAAATAAACAACACTATAACCATTTTAGAAAAACAATAGACCTCTCTATGACCTGTGGTCGGTGAGGAGTTCAAACACACAGCAAAAAAAAGCCAACTTTTCCAAGTCGTGAATATGTTAGTTCACACATTGACTTTTACATTGAAATGTGTAACAAATAAACTTAAAATCATTGACTCACTACATAAGCATGGAAGAATTTTAAATATAAAATATGTTCTATAGTATTCAGGCAGCACTTGGCACATCTCTAAGTGTATCAGACCAAAACCTGGAACGTAGTGTAAGAGTCAGGATAGTCTAAAAATGAAGCCCTAACTAAAAGGAACACACAGGATTACTGTAGATAAAAAAGGTTAAAGAAGAGAAGCTAGAAATCAGTCAATAAATGTCTTAGGGGTTAGCTTAGAGTGACTAGCCTCTGCGTGACTCTTTAAATTTTTCATGTTTGCAGCTTCCAAATTTTCCACTTTGAGAATAATACTTTCGCCTCCAAACCAGAGTGACTTGGGGACACAAAGGTAGAAGTCGATAATTTTCTTTGCCTATGTCTGAATATTTACAGTCAGAGGTAGAAAAGGAGGAGTCTGTCCCTTGTCTAGATGATGTCAATCCCCAGGTGTGGGATTTCTCCAGCCCTGGTTTAGCCATAAATGTTCCACCAGTAAAGATTTCTCTGAGACCAAATGCTCCCTAGTCCTGGAAAAGACAATATCCCTTAAAACCAGTAGCTCTTGAGGGTCTTAAACCATTAGCTAACAAATACCGAGATACTGGAACTCGAATCAGATGTGAGTCCCCCTGCAACACCCCAATCTTGCCCGTTCAAAAACCAGATGGATCTTACCGATTCGTCCAGGATCTAAGAGCTGTTAATGAAGCTGTGGTTGCCATCCACCCCATAGTCCCAAACCCATATACCCTCCTATCCCAAGTCCCAGGAAATGCCAAGTACTTCTCAGTCTTGGACCTTCAAGGTGCTTTCTTTTGCATTCCTCTCCATCCTGAATCCCGAAAACTCTTTGCTTTTGAGTGGCGGGACTTGGAAACAAGAGAGACCATACAACTCTCGACTGGACTCGACTACCCCAAGGGTTTAGGGACAGCCCTCATATCTTCGGGACTTCCTCGGGGAGAGAACTAAGGGAATTAACTTTAACAAACAGTAGTCTAATACAGTATGTGGATGACATGCTCATAGCTACGCCAGATTTTACCAGCTCTCAAATGGACACTATTTAAAACGCTAACTTTCCTGTATGAAAAGGGTTATCGAGTATCCCCCAAGTAGGCTCTGATTAGCTTAACCCAAGTACAATACCTTGGATTTATAATTACGGAGAGAAAAAGAATGCCTGACCCCGAGGGGAGATCCCTCATCTTAAATACCCCGTACCCCTAAACAAAAAAACAGCTTAGGGGATTTTTAGGAAGGACCGGGTTTTGCAGGATCTGGATTCCTAATTATGGCAATCTGGCCAGACCCCTATATGAAAATTTAAGGGGGAAAGAGGAAGAGCCACTCGACTGGCATGAGACCTGCAAGGTGGCCTTTAATGCCCTAAAAGAGTCCATCACTACAGCCCCAGCTTTAGGCCTCCCCAACCTAGAGAAGCCTTTTAGACTCTATGTTTCTGGAAGGAGAGGAACTGCTCATGGGGTGTTAGAGCAGATGATGGGGCGCGTATTACAACCTGTGGCTTATCTCTCAAAATAACTAGATGAGGTGGCCAGAGGTTGGCCCACTTGCCTCCGGGCAGTAGCAGCCACCGCTCTTATGGTTAAGGAGGCATCTAAGCTGACCCTAGGTCAGCCCACCACAGTGTATACGCCTCACCGGTTGCAAGCAGTCTTGGAAACGAAAGGGGACAGGTGGATGACAGGGGGAAGGATCACCCAATACCAAGCCCTCCTCCTTGACACTCCAGAAATAAAGTTGAGGGTCTGCCAGACTTTAAATCCAGCAACCTTACTGCCAGATCCCCCTATCTCCCCTCTGGATAACCAATGCATACAAATCACAGACGAGTTATACTCTTCTCGCCGGGACCTATCAGAGACACCTTTATCTGACCCAGAGGAAAACTGGCACACAGATGGCAGCAGTTTTGTAGAAAAGGGAGAGAAGAAAGCAGGATATGCTGTAGCGAGCCTGGAAGAAACTAAGGAAAGTGGGTCTCTTCCCCCAGACACCTCAGCCCAGAAAGCTGAACTTTTTGCCCTGACAAGAGCTTTGGAGTTAGGAGAAGGAAAGAGGATTAATGTGTGTATGGATTCTAAGTATGCTTTCCTCATTCTGCATGCCCATGCAGCAATTTGGAAATAAAGAGGGATGCTCAGTGCCCGAAGCTCTGCTATTAAACACAAAGAGCTCATTCTCAGGCTCCTGGAGGCAGTCAAACTTCCTGCAAAATTAGCTGTCATCCACTGCAAGAGTCACCAAAAGGGGCAAGAAAAAGAGGAACAGGGAAATAGGAAAGCTGATCAAGAGGCAGGACGAGCTGCCGGGGAAGCTACCTCTGCCACTGCTATCTGCCCCCTTTTCCCCAAGGAAAGCCTGACTCCAGATTTTACCCCAGGGGGACATTCCCGATATGCTGAGCGGGGCTGGGAGATTGGGTCACATGGGTGGTTTCAGCCTGATCAGGCCCAAATAATACTCCCTGATTCTCAGGTTTAAAACATTACTAACTCCTTACATAAGAGCGCCCATTTTGGAAAATATAATCTAGAAATCTTGCTTAAGCCTATTCTCTCCCATCCCCAGTTAGCTAAGGTTGTTAAATAAGTCACACAAAATTGTGACACCTGTCTAAAAAATAACCCAAAAAACCAGACCTCCTCTAATTACACCTGTCCAACATCGGGGATCATACCCAAGAGCGGACTGACAATGCCCCTCCGCATTTAGAATTTACAGCCATGTCCAAGACCCAAGTGTTTTCTTACTTGCTAGTCTTTATTGACACATTCACAGGATGGATTGAAGCGTTCCCTACTGAGACTGAGAGAGCTACAGAAGTCTGTGAAGCTCTGCTGAAGGAGATAGTGCCTAGGTTTGGGCTGCCTCGGTCACTTCAGAGTGACAACGGGCCCTCACTTACAGCCACGATACCCCAGAACCTAGCCGCATGCTTAGGCATAAAATACCAGCTCCGCTCATCCTGGAGGCCTCAAGCTTCAGGAAAGGTATAGAGAGCCAACCAGACTCTTAAAAGGGCTCTGGCTAAGCTATGTCAGAAACACATAATAAGTGGACACATATGCTGCCCATAGCCCTCATGAGGCTACGGACATCCCCCAAACGGCCACTATTGTTAAGTCCTTATGAAATGATGTATGGACGACCATTCTTAACGTCTGATTTGTTTCTTGACGAGGATGCCAATACACTCTTAAAACATATAATTGACCCGGAAAGTTTCAGCAAGAACTCCAACGGTATGGAGAACAAACCACAGGAAGACTTGAAAAATCCCCAGGTAAAGCCAGGGGATCAAGTATCAGTAAAGACCTGGCAAGAAAAAGGGAGTCCAAACCAGCTGTCCGAGAAATGGACAGGGCCATATCAGGTTGTTCTAATGACTTCAACTGCTGTAAAAGTGAAGGGTCTATCTGTCTGGGTCCACAATTCTAGAATAAAACCCTATGGCCTACAGGAGGGGGAGACAGAAACTGAGACTCCAAAGCCAGAGGACAGCTATTCCTGTGAACCTGTTGAAGATCTCAGGCTCTTGTTCAAGCAGAACCCCATCAATCCTGCCTCAGATAAGTAAAATGCATCATATGATGTTCTTCCTCTTTCTAATCATATCTCCCTGTATGGCTATTGATCTCTCCCTAAACGAGGCATGTTCACTTGCAAACCACACTGCTTCTCAACTCAACCTAAGCAGCCCGGGCTGCATCTGCATTAATGACAAAGGTTGGGAGTATGTCCAACCCATCCCAGGGTATCAATATCAAAGGCCCACCCTTCCAGCCGAGCTATGAGCTGTTACTCAGGCCCCCATGTGGTCGTAATATGGCCTTTTGGGGAAAGGGGGAAAAAAAACTTCATGTTGGTACCAGCAACAACTGTCTCTATTTACCCCCTGGATGACATCTGCGATCCCACCTGAGCCCTTATTTTTTCTCATGACTAACATCCCCCAAGTGACCTTCCCTATCTCTCTAAAAAGCCACTCCCTAACAGGGGTGTCAGTGAGAAATCTAGACGACTCACAATGTGGGGTGACCGTCACTGTTGAAACTGATGGGAAAAACCGGGACAGGCCTTGCAGCTGGGAGACCAGCTGACGCCACCCCCGGCCAGCACGCGCCTGGCCCGGCCCGGGGCGCATCCCGAACCCAGAGCGGCCTGGCGAGGCTGCGGGAGCTCTGGCGGGGGTTGGGGAGGGGGGTGGCTTGAGTGGGGGGGACATCTGGGTGCCCCCCCAACCCCCGCCCCCCACCATCCCGTTCGCTGCTCAGGGTCACGTGGCTCCGGACGAGCGGGGCGTCGGCCCGGGGCCGCGGTCCCCGGAGCCTCCTGCGGGCTTAGGAGCAGCCCAGCCCGGGCCCCAGGCGCCCATCCTGCCGGCTGTGCAAACCCCCTGGAGTGCCTCAGCCCCGCCCTGTCCCCAAACCTAGGCCCGCCCTGCCCCCACGCCACGGGCCCAGCACAGGACCTTCCTGAGAGAGCGGACGAGCGACAGCCAGGCACACGGACAGGCACTCGCACGCACCCACGCCAGGTGAGACAGAGGCAGAAAGAGTCGAGGGTTCAGAGAGAGACTGGAAGACAGCGTGTGGGCAGGGGGGGCCTCGGGCAGGATGCCGGGCAGCTGCAGAGACCACCCGACCCTGAGCAGCCAAAGCGATGGGGGCGGGGGGAGGCCACTGAGCAGCGGCGGGCCTGGAGAGGCCCAGGGTGGGAGGACACCTGAGATCTCCACGCTCCGCGCCCCGCCCCCCTCCCCCCAACCCCCTGCACGCATGCCACGCCGGGGCGCTCTGACACTAGCTTCTCTGGAGTTTTGTCACTTCAATTTCTCTCCCTCTGCTCAAATGAGTGATGACAGTGTATTGAACAGCTAGGTCATTTCCAAATAAATTAAGCTTAGTGTTTCACAGGACACCCGGACATGTATGGAGAGACCAGCACGGATGCATGGACACCAACCTTGGTAACTGGACAACCAATGGGAAATTACTGTCTGACTCAGGAGAGAGAAAGAAACCCGAACAGATGGAATGAAATGAACAGAAACACAGGCTTTGCAACTCACACCCTAATTCAATTACCAGAAAATAAACAACACTATAGCCATTTTAGAAAAACAATAGACCTCTCCATGACCTTTGGTCGGGTGAGGAGTTCAAACACACAGCAAAAAAAAGCCAACTTTTCCAAGTCGTGAATATGTTAGTTCACACATTGACTTTTACATTGAAATGTGTAACAAATAAACTTAAAATCATTGACTCACTACATAAGCATGGAAGTATTTTAAATATAAAATATGTTCTATAGTATTCAGGAAGCACTTGGCACATCTCTAAGTGTATCAGACCCAAAACTGGAACGTAGTGGAAGAGTCAGGATAGTCTAAAAATGAATCCCTAACTAAAAGGAACACACAGGATTACTGTAGATAAAAAAGGTTAAAGAAGAGAAGCTAGAAATCAGTCAATAAATGTCTTAGGGGTTAGCTTAGAGTGACTAGCCTCTGCGTGACTCTTTAAATTTTTCATGTTTGCAGCTTCCAAATTTTCCATTTTGAGAATAATACTTTCGCCTCCAAACCAGAGTGACTTGGGGACACAAAGGTAGAAGTCGATAATTTTCTTTGCCTATGTCTGAATATTTACAGTCAGAGGTAGAAAAGGAGGAGTCTTTCCCTTGTCTAGATGATGTCAATCCCCAGGTGTGGGATGTCTCCAGCCCTGGTTTAGCCATAAATGTTCCACCAGTAAAGATTTCCCTGAGACCAAATGCTCCCTAGCCCTGGAAAAGACAATATCCCTTAAAACCAGTAGCTCTTGAGGGTCTTAAACCATTAGTTAACAAATACCGAGATAGTGGAACTCGAATCAGCTGTGAGTCCCCCTGCAACACCCCAATCTTGCCCGTTCAAAAACCCGATGGATCTTACCGATTCGTCCAGGATCTAAGAGCTGTTAATGAAGCTGTGGTTCCCATCCACCCCATAGTCCCAAACCCATATACACTCCTATCCCAAGTCCCAGGAAATGCCAAGTACTTCTCAGTCTTGGACCTTCAAGGTGCTTTCTTTTGCATGCCTCTCCATCCTGAATCCCAAAAACTCTTTGCTTTTGAGTGGTGGGACTTGGAAACAAGAGAGACCATACAACTCTCGACTGGACTCGACTACCCCAAGGGTTTAGGGACAGCCCTCATATCTTCGGGACTTCCTTGGGGAGAGAACTAAGGGAATTAACTTTAACAAACAGTAGTCTAATACAGTATGTGGATGACTTGCTCATAGATAGGCCAGATTTTACCAGCTCTCAAACGGACCCTATTTAAAACGCTAACTTTCCTGTATGAAAAGGGTTATCGAGTATCCCCCAAGTAGGCTCAGATTAGCTTAAACCAAGTAAAATACCTTGGATTTATAATTACGGAGAGAAAAAGAATGCCTGACCCCGAGGGGAGATCCCTCATCTTAAATACCCCGTACCCCCAAACAAAACAACAGCTTAGGGAATTTTTAGGAAGGACCGGGTTTTGCAGGATCTGGATTCCTAATTATGGCAATCTGGGCAGACCCCCATTTGAAAATTTAAGGGGGAAAGTGGAAGAGCCACTCGACTGGCATGAGACCTGCAAGGTGGCCTTTAATGCCCTAAAAGAATCCATCACTACAGCCCCAGCTTTAGGCCTCCCCAACCTGGAGAAGACTTTTAGACTCTATGTTTCTGGAAGGACAGGAACTGCTCTTGGGGTGTTAGAGCAGATGATGGGGCCCGTATTACAACCTGTGGCTTATCTCTCAAAATAACTAGATGAGGTGGCCAGAGGGTGGCCCACTTGCCTCCGGGGAGTAGCAGCCACCACTCGTATGGTTAAGGAGGCATCTAAGCTGACCCTGGGTAAGCCCACCACAGTGTATACGCCACACCGGGTGCAAGCAGTCTTGGAAACGAAAGGGGACAGGTGGATGACAGGGGGAAGGATCACCCAATACCAAGCCCTCCTCCTTGACACTCCAGAAATAAAATTGAGGGTCTGCCAGACTTTAAATCCAGCAACCTTACTGCCAGATCCCCCTACCTCCCCTCTGAATCACCAATGCATACAAATCACAGACGAGTTATACTCTTCTCGCTGGGACCTATCAGAGCCACCTTTATCTGACCCAGAGGAAAACTGGCACACAGATGGCAGCATTTTTGTAGAAAAGGGAGAGAGGAAAGCAGGATATGCTGTAGCGAGCCTCGAAGAAACTAAGGAAAATGGGGCTCTTCCCCCAGACACCTCAGCCCAGAAAGCTGAACTTTTTGCCCTGACAAGAGCTTTGGAGTTAGGAGAAGGAAAGAGGATTAATGTGTGTATGGATTCTAAGTATGCTTTCCTCATTCTGCATGCCCGTGCAGCAATTTGGAAAGAAAGAGGGATGCTCAGTGCCTGAAGCTCTGCTAGTAAACACAAAGAGCTCATTCTCAGGCTCCTGGAGGCAGTCAAACTTCCTGCAAAATTAGCTGTCATCCACTGCAAGAGTCACCAAAAGGGGCAAGAAAAAGAGGCTCAGGGAAATAGGAAATCTGATCAGGAGGCAGGACGAGCTGCCGGGGAAGCTACCTCTGCCACTGCTATCTGCCCCCTTTTCCCCAAGGAAACCCTGACTCCAGATTTTACCCCAGGGGGACATTCCCGATATGCTGAGCGGGGCTGGGTGTTTGGGTCACATGGTTGGTTTCAGCCTGATCAGTCCCAAATAATACTCCCTGATTCTCAGGTTTAAAACATTACTAACTCCTTACAAAAGAGCACCCATTTTGGAAAAGATAATCTAGAAATCTTGCTTAAGCCTATTCTCTCCCATCCCCAGTTAGCTAAGGTTGTTAAACAGGTCACACAAAATTGTGACACCTGTCTAAAAAATAACCCAAAAACCAGACCTCCTCTAATTACACCTGTCCAACATCGGGGATCATACCCAGGAGCGGACTGGCAAGTAGAATTTACAGCCATGCCCAAGACCCAAGGGTTTTCTTACTTGCTAGTCTTTATTGACACATTCACAGGATGGATCGAAGCATTCCGTACTGAGACTGAGAGAGCTACAGAAGTCTGTAAAGCTCTGCTGAAGGAGATAGTGCCTAGGTTTGGGCTGCCTCGGTCACTTCAGAGTGACAACGGGCCCTCAATTACAGCCACGATACCCCAGAACCTAGCCACATGCTTAGGCATAAAATACCACCTCCGCTCATCCTGGAGGCCTCAAGCTTCAGGAAAGGTAGAGAGAGCCAACCAGACTCTTAAAAGGGCTCTGGCTAAGCTATGTCAAGAAACACATAATAAGTGGACACATAGGCTACCCATAGCCCTCATGAAGGTACGGACATCCCCCAAACGTTCACTATTGTAAATTCCTTATGAAATGATGTATGGAGGTCCATTCTTAACTTCTGATTTGTTTTTTGACGAGGATGCCAATACACTCTTAAAACATATAATTGACCTGGGAAGGTTTCAACAAGAACTCCAACGGTATGGAGAACAGATCCTCCCTAAACCACAGGAAGACTTGAAAAATCCCCAGGTAAATCCAGGGGATCAAGTATCAGTAAAGACCTGGCAAGAAAAATGGAGTCCAAACCAGCTGTCTGAGAAATTGTCAGGGCCATATCAGGTTGTTCTAGTGACTTCACCTGCTGTAAAAGTGAAGTGTCTATCTGCCTGGGTCCACAATTCTAGAATAAAACCCTATGGCCTACAGGAGGGGGAGACAGAAACTGAGACTCCAAAGCCAGAGGACAGCTATTCCTGTGAACCTGTTGAAGATCTCAGGCTCTTGTTCAAGCAGAACCCCATCAATCCTGCCTCAGATAAGTAAAATGCATCATATGATGTTCTTCCTCTTTCTAATCATATCTCCCTGTATGGCTATTGATCTCTCCCTAAACGAGGCATGTTCACTTGCAAACCACACTGCTTCTCAACTCAACCTAACCAGCCCGTGCTGGATTTGCATTAATATCAAAGGTTGGGGGTATGGCTTCTTCCCTCAAGCCTCATGAATCAGTCTCTGCTACCTTCAAACTCTTCTGCAGCTTCCTCACCTCTCTCAGCCTTCAGAGAACTGAAGAGTCTTACGAGAGTTTTAAGGCTTCCCTTGTGGCTCAGTCGGTAAATCTGCCCTCAATGCGGGAGACCCGGGTTCAATCCCTGTGTCATGAAGATCCACTGGAGAAGGAAATGCCAACCACTCCCAGTACTCTTGTCCGGAGAATCCCACAGACATAGGAGCCTGGCAGGCCACTGTCCATGGGGTTGCAGAGAGTCAGATGCGACTTAATGACTAAATCATCATCAGGGTTTGCTCAAGATTTGGCTTTGGCTTAAGGGTCATTCAAACTTTTTCCGCATCATCAATAAGGTTGTTTCACTTTCTTATTATTCCTGTGTTCACGAAATAGCCCTTTTACTTTCAAGAACTTTTCTTTTGCACTCACAACTTGACTAACCAGCACAGAGTTCTAGTTGTCAGCCTATCTTGGCTGTCAACACACTTTCCTCACTAAGCTCATAATCATTTCTAGCTTTTGGTTTCAAGTAAGAGATACGCAACTCTTCCTTTCACTTGAACACCTGGTGCCTCAGATGGTAAAGAATCTGACCCAATGCAGTAGGCTGGGGTTTGATCCCTTGGTCAGGAGCATCCCCCAGAGAGGGAAATGGCAACCCACTCCAGTATTCTTACCTGCAGAACTCCATGGACAGAGAAGCCTGGCGAGCTACAATCCAGGGGTCACAAAGAGTTGGATACAACTGAGTGACAAACACACATACACTCAGAGGCCACTGCAGGGTTATTAGCTGCCCTAATTTCAATACTGCTGAGTCTCAGGGAATAGGGAGACCTGAGGAGAAGGAGAGAGATAGGGAATGGCTGGCTGGTGGGGCAGTCAGAACACACATATTTTACTAAGATCACTGCACTATCTCCTGTGGGCACGGTTCATGGTTACAATTAATTACAAACTCCGAAACAATGACAACAGTATTATCAAAAGTCACCGATCACAGCTCACTCTAAGAAATAACAATGAAAAAGTGTGAAATACTGCGAGAATCACCAAACTGACACAGAGACCCAGAGTGTGCAAATGCTACAGGAAAGATGACGGACACCCTCAGTGCAGGGCTGCCGCAGAACTTCAGTTTCCAAAAACTGAATTTGCAGGTACAATTAAACACGGTCTACTTGTATGCTAAAGTATCGACAATGGGCATTTTGTCAAACAGTTTAAGAAAAGAGAAGTTCTTTGTACTGCAATTGTAATTTTTCTCCAAGTCTGAGATTGTTTCAAAACAAAAGTAAACAAAAATACAAACAGAGACACACAAACATACATATATACAGGGAGTCTTCACTTTTGCAACTAGTGTTAACTGAAATTTGCGTACATCAGAATCCTGACTTCATAAGTGCACAACTCCAGAACAGGCATGGCAGTTTGCTACAGTGTGGAAATTGAGAGTTTTTTAAAAATATAAAAAATTTTAACAAGATTTTGTACACTTAATTTCTACACTGAAGTATTTTCTACCTAATTTTATACAGAAATGTCACACACATAAAACTGTTAATAAAATCAGAGGTTTCAAAAACAAAGAAAAATGTTCTATTTCTTAAACTAGAGTAATGTTTTATTATTATTCTTCAGAATTTAGTTAAAAAGTAGTCTTTTCAAACCATTCAAAATTTTATAAATGACAATTAAAATTAACCTTAAAACCTTGCACTGGCTCTGGAAAAGACACTTCCATTTGGGAATGATATCTCTGTCCAAAGATTCCTTTTCCCTTTTAACTACTATTTCCATCATTAATGGCAAGATCATACAATTCTTCCTTCAGTGTTTGGAAGAAATGATCATGAAGATACTAAATGAAAACTGCAAGGTCCAAATCAGAGTATGTTGTGTCTATAAAAGGAGAAGCCAAAAGAATATATATATAATCATTTGTGAAGACACAGAAGTTATCCAAAAGAATACATTTAGAAACTAAGGAAGGGACGTGGATGGCTGGCAGACAGAGACTGGACGGACACTTTTACTGTTATCCTTCTGTTCTTCTACACTGTCCTGTGGGACTTTCCTCGTGGTCCAGTGGTCCAGAATATGCCACCCAGTAGGGGATACAGGTTCAATCCCTGGTCTGGGGAGGTTCCACAGGGCAGCTAAGCCTGTGTGCCAGAACTAACGAAGCCCTCGAGCCCATGCTCTGCAACAAGAGGAGCCGCCGCAGAGAGGGGCCCGCGTCCCACAGCTGAAGAGCAGCCCCAGATAGTAATCCCCACTTGCTGCAACTGGAGAAAGCCTGTACATGGTGAAGACCTCATACTGCCGTATATACATAAGTAAATTCTTAAATGTGTTAAGTAGGTAAGTAAATAAATTATACTTTGTGAAGAAAATCTACTCAGAAAAAAAAAGGTCCGATTTAAAAAAAAAAAAAACAACAACACTTCAGACTAAGCAGATAGAACAAACTAAGCAAACTCACGCCATTGACTAGTAACTTTTTCAAATGAAATAATAATAAAAAATCAATTTTTACACTAAGGCTGTCAAAAACTACATATATTTCAAATAATTTCATGTGATAAGGCCAACTTAAAGGCAAATTTTATCGAAAATAGAACTGGAATCTTCATTTAACTTCAAAAGCTAAGAAAGAAACTTTCAGATTTTTCCTAATTTATGTCTTAACATTTCAAAGACAGCATCCTTGAAGTTTAATACATGTTCTTGCCAATGTACACTCAGAAATATAACCAATCACATTTTCACGACATCTGTGTCTTTACACAGATGACGTGATTCAGAAAAATTAAAATTGTCAGAGAGAGATTATTGGAGTTGTTCAAGTTATCAAACTAGACACTTAACAAGTCTCTGTCTGGAATCTGGGGCCCACTGATCAATCCCCATACCACGCTTTCCCCAATCCATGCATGAGGTAGTTTAAAAACATCAGAAACAAGCTTACAGAACACTTACTGACACTAAACCCAACCCTTCAAATCCAGCAGTGTGCAAGGCTTCACTCTCTGCATGTACTATGGATTAAGATAAAATGCCAGATATTAAATATGCAGGTTGGTTACCCAACTCCTTAGTTTTCATTGTTTCTAATCCACTATTTTTTGAAAGCCAATATATGAACATAGTTAGGCACTAGGTGAAACAGAGAAGAAAGTGTCCCTGGCATGACCCAAGTATTGTGATCACAGTCAAACAAAACCATGAGAGAAATGTGTTAAATGTCTACAAAAGGTGTAGCCCTAAGATACAGGAAGAACGTAAAGAGTATTCTGGAAAAGAATGAAAGAAGTCGTCAATAGATCAGCTGAATAAAATCAATTGGTACAGCAATAAAACAGATTCAGGTTCTAGAGACGACCCTGTTGAGAACACTTACAAAGGTTATCTTTTGTTTGGAAAGGCTATGGCCGAGCAATTACGAGTTACAAGGAAAGAAGTTCCCAAGGACTTCAGTGCCCCAACCAAAACCTTATGAATCATTAAAAAAAAAAAAAAATGCTAGCACAGAACACAACCTCGGAATGTGCAAGAAAGGTTCCAACCAACATTATTTGGAATGACACAACTACAATTCTACTGGGCAAGTACCTTTCAATGCAAGGAAAGAAACTGAAGAAATAAATAAAAGAAATTAACTAATATATAAATATCTTACAGACTCAAATCCTTAGTACCAGTATTTATGATGCTTTACATATTTATATATTTGTAACGTAAAACAATTCTGACTATTAGCGTAAAATATCAGCCCTATAATTTCAATTTAAAACAGAATTAACAGCTAACCTAGACTTGTAATTTTAATTTGAATTTCACTATAAATAGTACTGAAACTTAAGATATTAATATGTACCATGCTTGTAAGTTTATTAAATGTTTTAAGATTTACCATAACATTTGTGAAGGTTTGTCTGAAAACTGAACTACTTACAAAATAGTGAATATATTTTTTTAAGTTATTTAAACAGTTTTTTAAAGTTTTAAATATGTATGTAAAAGGGATGCAATATAGTTTAAGTCTCCTTTTAAAATGATTCCCTAAACTTACTATATGTATCTAAAAAGATTTGTTAAGTTGAACTTTAAAATTTAAGGGAAATTTGGGGTTTAAAATGTAACTTTGATAAACTACATACTAATTCTTTAAAACCAAAGGAGCTTCCAAATAATTATTTCTGTTTAGAAAAACCCACCTTCAAGGATACAAAATCCTACTTAACTCTTATTAATCCTTCAGTATCTACGTAAAATTCTTCCTTTTCCATGAAGTCTTTCCTCTTTTTCCTTTTACCCTATACTAGGCAAAAAGAAAATAAATGTGTCTCTATCATTCAAACTGCTAATTTATTCTATTCTAGTGGCATAACTTTATGAAAACTCTTCTTTCAGGAATCCACATCGCCTATCCAAGGGTCACACGCACTTTCAGAACAGGGACTGTGCTTTATACTGCTCTCAACCTCTAGAAACATCTTACACAAGGCAACGCTAGCACACAGTAACTATTGGCGGTGGATGAACTGAATTCTAACAACCTTCCATGCCTTTCCAAATGGACCATTACCTCTGTTATGTCCCAATGGTGTGAAAACTGATCCAAGTCAGTGAGGTAAAGTAGCACGGGAGAAAGCTGCGTCTGGATGACATGGGGCACTCCTCAAAGGCTCTGAAGCCAAGTCAGTTCCTCTTTTGAAAACCCTAATTTGAGTATAAAGAAATCCAATTTAAAATAAATCACAAAGCAAGTAACATTCTTAAGTAATTTTTAAAAAATAGACATGTATCTTCAAGTTAAATTCTTCAAGCTAACAAGCTATTTTCTCTGAATTTCTGTACTTTATGTATTATTTTAAAAAATGAAATGCCAGCGATGTAGTAAAATTCATATAATTATGTACACAAAGATTTGACCTGAATCAAATGTGTAATACATCAAGAAACAATATTATATCCCTTAAACTGAGGGCCTTGCCACCTTTATACTTAAATAAGTGTGAAAGACATAATCATTCTAATTAATGTCAGGTTTAAAAAAGCAAATGAACAAGAAAAACAATATGCTCCTTCATACATATACCAAACTCTGTATTCTTACATAATAGCCTTTCAAGTGTCTTAAAACTACTCCATCCCCCCTAAGTCTATTTCTTCAACAATTACTGTGTACTTCCTTCTACCTATTCCATATAATAAGATTTCTGATTCTCTTACCACCTCTATTACACCTAGTCTGACCTATACAAACAACTTGCCCAAGTCCCTCCTGAAAGACAGCTCTTAGAATGATCAGAATACGAGCACAATGTGGTCTGACCCTAGCTACCTGCTTTGATGTTTTCAGATCACTGTACTTCCATGAACATGCCCTAAAGAGCCATCATCTAGTTGGGAAGCCATATCACACTCCTGGCTGATTCCTAATGAGTTTCCTAAAACCACTAAACCCTTTGACAGGTACTACTAATTAAAACATAAAGCCCTCACATCCATCTCAAACGCATACATCCAAAACTATCAAACAAACATGTACAAGTCTACTTGTTACTTGTTTCTTTTATATAATATTTATCTTGCTACATTCAGCTCCTTATCAGAACTTTTCAAGCTCTTTTTGGATTCTGACAACATATTTCAATAAGTCTCTTAATTTTAAGTCTTCAGAAAATTTCAAACACTGTCATCTTTATCATCCAGTTACAAAACAAAACTACCAAAGACAGTATGATCATTTAAAACAACAGTAATAATACTTACTAATCTAACACATCAAGACTCATTTTACTAATTTTTCTCTGACATCAATGGAAAGCAAAATATGGCTAATTAAAATGTGATGTTTTTCCTAACACACCGAACATGTTAAACATGCTTAAAATGGATATTCTGTTCCCCATCTTATTAAGCTATGCAGTGAGGTCCAAAACTTAGACCCAAACAGGTAAGACAGTAAATCTCAGGAGAATTTTCATACTAGGTTCTTTTCCTTTCCTTAACTTGGTGGATCAGGGCAGTTACCTGTAAGTGTTGAAAATAAGAAGCTGAAATAGTCCTCATTACTGATGTTTAACTGATCACTTCCATTCCATTCTTTCACTGAAGACTTCCATCCAGAAAATGATGATCTACAATAAACAATGGAGACCTAGTACTAGAAGTGACCAAATTGAAGACTCAGGAATAAAGCACAGAATATATGACTATTCTTTATGGAATACAAGTATAATTTAAGAGCTCAGTCAAAAATCCGTAGCATGTATCATCTTTACATGTAAGGGGGTTCAAGTATCGTAATATGGAAAATATAATTTCTAACATATGTTAATGTAAAGTTTCCTTGAAAAGCAAAACCAGCCCACTTATATGGTACATCTGGAAAATTTTTCCACACCACTCAAAACTCAGTTTCAAGGAGCCAAGGTGAAGTTCTGCTTTTCAGTAGTAGGTTCAGCTGCTATGTATTTACTACCTCATCTTCATTAAAAAAAAAAAAAAAAAGTCTTACCTTGTTTATATGAATGAGCTAAGTTTAAACAAGCTCCTGCTTCCTACCTAAACCAAAGCATCTTAACTAGGTAAAGAATACTTCATTTTAAAGCCACTCTGCAATAACTATGCACTCCTATACTTTGCGAGGCTTTATAACTAGTCTACGTCACAATACTGCAGCTAAAGTATTGGTAGTGGACTTAAGGGAATAGCTAAACATAAAGCAGCTTCTCATTAAATGAAGATTATCTGGTTCCTGCTATGAGATCAGTTTCCAGTGATACCTTTAAAAACTCTCCTCAAGGTAAGACTAAGAAGGAATACAGCAAAAAAACAAAAAGCTGAGAATAATCAGATCCAAAAAGCTATCTTTTTGGATAGCTTTTTGTGACAAATTTTTTTTTTGGGACAAACTTTTATAATAGAAATCTGAATAAATGTCAAGACAAAATAAGGAGTTTCTAATTCAATGAGAAGCACTTTTTTTTTTTAAACCACTGAAACAACTGTATTTATTAACATTCTTAAAAGTTGGGGAGTTAAAAATAATGGCAACATTTTTCTGAATCACTTCTACTTAAAGGACTTCTCTTTGCTTAAAGGGCTATGGGAGAGAATATCACAAGCTAAGAGGTTATAAAAAGTTAGAGATGCTCAATGGAAATGAGTACAAAATGGGTGATTAGAAAAGAAGCTAATATCCTCTTATACCCAGTGAACACTGTGCTGTCCAGTGGCTAAAAAGAGTAGCAAATCCATTTAAAAATCTAGTTTGGACAAAAGACAAGCAATGTATCACTCCGTCCTTAAAACTACAATGACCACACATACTGGCCACACCAGAACAGTTCTGAGACTAGAAGGGATGCTATATCAATTATGCTTGGACAACAGAAGCAAACCAGACCTGCTCCTGGCAGGCCAGCTCACATATTCACCCTGCTTCAAAACCAGGCTGAATTTCTCAGTAATTTCTCCCTTCTCTGGTATTTTTATCTAACAGCATAGACTACGTTTCCACATGCATGTCTCATGTTCCCCAAACCAGCTGTAAATGAACTAGGGGCAGAGAGGGCAAGAAGAGTAACGGTCAGCAGAACACCACAGGTAGATGGAGAGGAAAAACTCAAAAAACCTCTAAGTGAATAGTGAAAAAGGCAGGAACAGCAATTCTAAGTACAGATTTTAAGACAAACTAAACACCAAAAACTCTAAGGTGATGGGTTTTTCACACACTGAACAAACGGAGATGGTCTGGTGGTGACCTGCTCTCCGATGAACTTCCTCTGCTGGAGACAACAGTGTCAGAACGCTAACACCCAGAGTGAACTAGACCGCAGAACCCAATTAATATAGCAGATGAGAATCAGAAATTATTGAAGGAATATTTCAGGAAAAGGAGCCTGCCAACAGTCCTTGGCACAGACGGAGCTGAGGAGTGGGATGCCTCAGGTGAACGGTGCAGGTGGGAGACAGTGAGAAAGCTAGCTGGTTTACCGTCACCATCAAGGACGGAGGGGAAAACCAAAGACGTGAAATAACCCAGGTGATGTCTAAGGAACGGTATTCCTTAGAAGAACATCATTCCTTAAGAATAACCGAACATTATTCTTCAATTCTAAATCTAGGAAAAGTGATGCAATGATAATACCACTGGTCTGGGAAAGTTGAAAAGGCCCCATCTTGTTTTAATTTTTAAAGAGATTAGTTTGAATAGGGACAATACATCTACAGAAAGAGAAGTCTACTAAGACTCTGTGCAAATGGTAAAAGGCAAAGTTTAACTTGGTACACTTTTAATTACATGACAACTTGCTTTTGATGATTATAAACTTCTATTACCATTACTTGTAAATTAATATTTTCTCAGTACTCACCACAAACCCACAAAAAAATGTAAAAAAAGACTTGTGAAAAATTCCTTGACCAAAGTTATTGAGCACAAGTCAATCGTAATTAATGCCAAAAAAGATACTAAATACAAGTTCTAAAGAGAATTAATTTTAAGAGGTGTTCAAAAGTCACATTTAAATGAATGCCAAAACAGATCCTCCACAAGTTCTATCATGGGAAATGAGTGCCCTCTACTGGAAGTTAACAGTCATAAAACCACTTAAGTTAAATTGTATTTCTTAAAGACCTGGCATTTAGTACTGAACTAGACAAAGAGGGGTTTCATATATAGACAACATATTGCAAACAGCTCTCTTTTGCTAAAAGGAAAAAGTAATTATCAGTTATGAAGCACAATTTGGGCGACAACATTCAAACATACATCTTATCCTGGTACAAAGAGACTGGCAAACAAAGCTAAAGAAAGTCTACTAATAAAGCGAGCCACTCCTGTTTAATTGGGGCAGAGGGTCTGCACAAGAAGCCACAAAGAAGCTAGTTTTTAAATTTTTCAGCTACAGCCCAGATTCAACTCCTGCCTAAAACTGTATCAGACCCTGGCCTTGAGCCACAATCAGTAACAAATGGCTGAATATGAAAGTACTATGCCTGATACAAACATTACATTTTAAAGGATACTTTGAACACTAGCAACATGAAACATTATTAGTTTTAAGACCTTTGAGAGTAAAACACCACAGTCACATTCTGGAAAGTAGCTCCTTGAAAAATTAAACAGAAAATTAACATATGATTCAGCAATTCTACTTCTGGGTATACAGCCAAAAGAATTAAAAGGATTCAAACAGGTGTCTGCACACCAATGTTTATAGCTGCATTATTTGTAACAGCCAAAAGGCAGAACAACCGAGTATCCATTAACAGATGAATATATCAAAATCATGAAGACAAAATAGTGGTAAACAAGGGCTGGGAGAAGGGGAAATAATCAGTACAGAGTTTCAGTCTGCAACGATGACAGTGCTGGAGATGAATAGTGGTAGCAGTCGCACAACAGTGTGAATGTACTTAATGCCCCAAACAATTCTCACTGTATACCTAAAACTGGTTAAAATGGGAAGTTTTAGGTTATGTATATTTTGCCACACACACACACACACCCACCCACCCACCCACAGATATTTTAATGATTCCCTGTCTGAGTCCGCAAGCTTTTATTTCACCACCTACATTGAACTGAGCTCCCTTCCAAAAAGAAAGACCTGTATTACAATTTCATAACACCAGAAGTTTTAAAACACAGCACTCTCATCCGTCACTGAATCCTTACTATGGCTACACACTTCTGATAATCTTAACCCTTGTTTCAATGCACCTACACAAATCACTGTATGTTTCTACCTGATGGTTCAGCGGTAAAGAATCCACCTGTGGTGTAGCAGAAGAAGATTCAATCCCTGGGTCAGGAGGATCCCCTGGAAAAAGAAACAGCAACCCACTCCAGTATCCTTGCCTGGAAAATCCCATGGGCAGAGGCGCCTGGTGGACTACAGCCCATGGACTTAGTGACTGCAACCATGACAATGCAAACCGCTAAGCAAACCACCTGGAACAGTCTTGCCCCAGTGACCTTCCTCTTACCCAGTATCATCAACAGTTTTAACTGCTGTTTTAAGAGCAAATGAAGGGAGGGGCGGCATTTTAAAAAGTCAGTTCATAAACTGCCAGTGACAGGGGAAGGGTGAGGGAGAAGATTATACACTTGAAATACAGCTCACTTTAGCATGCTACCTCATGTGCAGTATCCTGATAAGCATGGCAGCCAAATTTGCACTGAGTCTTCCCATAATACAGCAGCAGCTTAACCGAGAAAGCAAGTCAGCAGGCAGACTGGGTAGAAAATACACAAGCTGGACCAAAAGCTGCTGAGACTCTGCTGACAGAACCACCACTGTGCCTTCTTGTGGATCTAGTGAGGCAGGAAGACAAGTTAAATTTTAAAAGATATACAAACAAGAATTAATAAAGCAGACTGACCATTTTCACTGTGCTATGTTGAATTCTAACATATCAACTACATGAAAAAAAAAAAATATGTATGGCTTAAGGTACTGCCTAGAGTAAGACTAAATACAATCATTATTTAAAGATAACATTTAACACTCGATTTCATAATATTCAAATGTGTTATTTGAAATAATAACTGATGGAGTTAAAGGTATTAGAAACAAAGCAAAACAGTAAAAAAAAAAAAAAAAAAAAAAAAAAAAACAAGCACTTTTGCCAAACAGGGACAATTATAATATCAACCTAATCCGGCCCCATCACTTCATGGCTAATAGATGGAGAAACAGTGGAAACAGTGGCTGACTTTATTTTTCTGGGCTCCAAAGTCACTGCAGATGGTGACTGCAGCCATGAAATTAAAAGATGCTTACTCCTTGGAAGGAAAGTTAGGACCAACTCAGATAGCATATTAAAAAGCAGAGACATTACTTTGTCAACAAAGGTCTGTCTAGTCAAGGCTATGGTTTTTCCAGTGGTCATGTATGGATGTGAGAGTTAGACTGTGAAGAAAGCTGAACGCAGAACAATTGATGCTTTTGAACTGTGGTGTTGGAGAAGACTCTTAAGAGTCCCTTGGACTGCAAGGAGATCCAACCTGTCCACCCTAAAGGAGATCAGTCCTGGGTGTTCATTGGAAGGACTGATGCTGAAGCTGAAACTCCAATACTTTGGCCACCTGATGCAAAGAGTTGACTCGTTGGAAAAGATCCCGATGCTGGGAAAGATTGAAGGCAGGAGCAGAAGGGGACAACAGAGGATGAGATGCTTGGATGGCATCACCGACTTCATGGACATGGGTTTAGTTGGGCTCCAGGAGTTGGTGATGGACAGGGAGGTCTGGCATGCTGCAGTTCATGTGGTTGCAAAGAGTTGGACACGACTGAGCAACTAAACTGAACTGAATTTAAAACCAAAGACTTATCTGAGTATACACACACACTCCTATATATAAGCAATACTGAAAAATACAGATTTTTAAATACCACACACAAAAGGTAGACACAAACCAACGTTTGTCATTTAATAAATGGGTAAATATAAAGTGGTGTATATTCAACAGTGGAATGTTACTCAGCATTAAAAAGAAATACAGTACTCGTATATGCTCGTAAATCCTAAGAACAGTATGCCAAGTGACGGAAGCCATACTGAGAAGATCCACATCACACAATGTCATCTGTGAGAAATGATGAAAACAGGCAAATACAGAGAGACAGAAATGGTGAGCAGTGGTTGTCAGGAGCTGAGGTAGGAAGAAATGAGGAAATAGGGATGGACTACTAATGGTAGAGTTTCTTTTTGAGGTGATAAAAATATTCTGGAATAAGATAATAGTGACTATCGCACAATCTTGGGAATATGATAAAAATTAATGAATTGCACAGTGTAAAATGGCCAATTTTATGGTATATAAACTGTGTCCTAATAATAAATACTAATTATACATATGCATATATGTATATTTTTATTGATATTTTTGCTAAAAGAATGAAAAGGTTTCAGGGGTGAGTGAAACGTTAATATATGAAAGCCGTACAAGATCTCAATAACGATTAAATAAGTAAAATTTGCCATCAAAGTTTCAAAAGAATTCTATAAAAATACCTGATCAGTTTTGAATTTGTGAATTTCGTGGCTTAAAAGATAATTTAAGATCTGAAGAAACATCTACAACCTTTAGTTTTCTTAAACTATTGTATTAAGTAATACTATTGAAAATGAATTTACTGTTTGATATTTTATTCATTTTACCATGGTACAATTAATGTATAATTTGAAGGAAAAGTAAAACCTAAAGATCTCCCCTTTGAAACATTGTTCTTAAGTCGGGGTAGACCGATTATTACATACACAGGTAAACAACACTCTTACCATAGATTCGGAGAGCAGTAACTTGTAAACTTTTGAGTAGCTCTTTATTTGCTCAGGCTGCAGCAGTATGGATAATGTCAACAAACTGTGTTGAAAGCTCAGGATTTCGGGAGCCGAGATGTGCAAGCTGCAGTGGTAAACCAGCCAACCAACGTGATAACACTTTACTACGGTATCTAAGGCCATCAAAGAAAAGGGAAATACACCACATTTATTTAAACATTTGAGAGCCTATAAGATGACTGGCATACTATATTCATCTATAGTATTCTCTAAGGTTTTACCCACTGTATTTTAAAAGTTTATGTAGTTTGGGGCACTATGTACATTGTAATTTTATCTTAAAGGACACAGGCTCTACTTAGCTTGTGAACTATTTACACTAATTTGTAATGACCGTTTTACTATATTAAGTCATTTATGCATTCAGTATAGGGTGCCCCCACATTAAGTGGCTTCAAACTTGGGTTCTTTCCATTCTTGCACATACTTGCTCACTCTCTAATGTCTCATCTTGGACACGGCAATCACTTTTGCTGTCCCCCAAGAGTTCAGTGATTTACACACAACCTTTGGAGTCTACCAGACTTGAACTTAAGTCTCAGTCTGGCTGCCCTTTAACAGCATGACACTCACCAACTTATTTAACCTAAGCTTCCTTCTATAAGGCAGAAACCAACAGTACCTACATAAAAGTATGAGAATTACTGAAAAATTAAGAAAAGCACCTGACTCACAGTAAAGACTTGAATATGTTCTAACAACTACCTATGTATGCTGAGGTACCACAAATCCCGTTATCTTTCACCCAAACATCTCTTCCAGACTATCCCAAGTAAACCTCAAACTCACCACATCTAAGACTGATTCCTGAGTTCTACTCTTCGTGTTGTCTGCATCACCAGACAGCACCAAACCAAGCTGGACACTTTTGCTCTTTAAGATACCGCCATTTAAAAATTTATTGAAACATTTTTGACACCCAGTATTATGTTAGTTTCAGGTATGTATCACATAATAGTCTGACATCTGTACACATTGCAAATGGTCACCATACGTCTAGTAACCACCTGTCCTAACAAAAGTTACTGGTCATATTCTTTATGCTGTATATTATATCCCCACGACTTATTTACTTTATAACTCAGTTTGCACCTTTTAATCTCTTTCACCTATTGTACACCTCTCCTCTTCTACTGCCCTCATTCTTATACCATGTGTCCCAATATGTCACTAAGGGCCGGAGGTTAAACCTCCATAATTTTTATGGGAAGCAAAACAAAATTCTGAGGCTGCTACAGGTGGTTCCAATAATTGTCCTTTAGCTGTTAAGCAGACAAGTGGAAATATATGCTCAAAGAGACTTTTACCTTCTCAGTTATGTGTATAAAGGTTACTGAAACTATTATGTATGCCTTTTTATTTAAAAAAAAAAATAATAAAACCAAAAAGGATAAAAAGAAGATTTTCTCCAAAGATTTAATCACCCTATCATCTTATTCATACAGATTACAAAGTAACCTGGTAAGAAAAAGAAAAGCAAAATAACAAAGGAACTGTAGCGGATTCTGTAAGATCTCAGTTCTTCTTTTTGATAGCTTTTACTGAAAAACTTCAGTAACAAAGTCGGAACTGGAAGGAGAAGGCCTCTCTGCTGATACAATGTATAAACTGCCTTTATGAGAGACTCTGTAGCCTCTAAGAAACAAGAGAAAACAGCTGCATGTGAGTCAAAATGTTTCTTCACCAGCACCATAATTCTTCTAAAAAGCACAGAAGCACCTTGTTCCTATGAGGAAGCAGATTTTAGCCACAAACTGATGACTACCATCAAAATCCTACATCAATGGCCTAATAAAAGAGTCAAACCAATCGGAGATTACAGTACAAATTTTCCTAAGAGACAACAAACCTAGGAAAGGACAACAAATACCACAATACTAGAAAGGTGGATAAGCCAGGAACCAAACAGCAAAGTTCTGCTTCAATGAAAAGAATTAGTAAGTCACACTAAAAACTGACTTAATGCAACATAACTTCAAGTTACAAGAAAGGTAAAGAGATAAGGATCCACCAATTTCTAGTCAAACTAGATCAGAAAAGTATTTCTTTATCCTTAGGCTCAATGTCATTTCCTATTAATAAAACTTACCTTCTTTCACTCCAACTATGTAATCTAGTAGAAAACCTACCCATCAGCTTCAGAGTGGACCTACCCACCGAAAAGGGGGTGTTCTCAGCCATCAGGGTTCAAGCAGACATTCCTTCATGATTATGCTGGCTACCTTTTATGGCTCGAACGTAAATGACTATGAAATGTTTGACAGGTATGAACTCAAAATTAGATGCTCAACATTAACAGTATGCGTAAGAGCCCCTCTCTTAAGTAAGGACAGAGCATTGACACCCACCTCTGTCTGACTGCATCTGCATTAACCTCCAGGAGACACCAAGCAATCTGTTCAGCTGCTTACTGTTTAGCCTAGACCCATCTTCAAGGGTTTCTGTTACAAATTTCCTTATCCTTTCTATCCAACTGGAATCCTTCTGCAAAGTTGAGGCATTTGCCAGGGAGACCATGATATCAGACAGTGTTAAATTCAGTAAAAGGTGATCTACATTATTCGAGAGAATCGTGCAATGCTTGATGCTAAAAACAAAGACACACATAACTGTTAAGTGTTGTATCTACCATGCCTGTTTCACTTAAACACTTAACTATTCCTCCCAGAATGAACTGTCAAGAAGGTAAGTATATTAAAGCGACTGTAAGCAAACCATTCATTACAGAATCAGAGTTGTTAAGGCATAAATTAAGAATGCATACTGCTCAGTTCATTACCCAAGTTGCTATTCACACAAGAACTACAGGCCCTTGAAACATGGTGTGGTAATCCTAGATGTACTACAGGGATAAGAACACTTGAAAACTTCAACACACTTGAAGATTTTCGTTAAGCAGATATTTATATTAGGATGAAACTCACGACAGACCTTGATTCTGCTTCTAACTAATTTTGACTTGACAGAATCACTAATTTCTCCTGGCCACAATTTCCTTATATGTGAAACAGGAGACTGGTCTAGATAAGCCCAATTCTGAAACAATTTAATTTTATGACTCACATATTACAATCACTTTTTCTAACAGATTATCTTAAGAAAAACAAAATTTGCAACTTAGGATAAAAACCACTAGATATATAAACACTATATCAACACAGTGTAGATTTCAGGCTACACTGCATTCAACAGCAGAGCCTATTTATTCTCATGTTCAGAAACATGTAAAGTTGATTAAACTAAAAAAATACCTGAAACTAATTTATTTTAAAAGAAAGTTAACCCTGGATTAGGCATGAGAAAGGACACAGTCGTAAGGAACCACAAATACAAGGGGAGGGAAATTTTTAATATTTGGTGTTATTAGGGTATCAAATGTAGGGTTAGGAATGACAAATGGGACCAGATCACAAAGAGTTGAAAACTAAGGACACTAAAATCAATTCTGCAAGCACAGGAGTAACATAGTTGAAAAGTTCTTTCATTTCTGCTGATGAAAAAGAAAATATCAGTTACAAGACTCTAAACAAAGAAGTAGTTGTATGTCTACTTGAGCAATACAGGCAAGACGTGACAAGCTCAAGAAACAATGCTGGTACAGACTAGGAGAAAGGGGGATGTATAGCAAGAATAAAAATTAGCTGGATTTGAAGTCTGCTTAAATGCATACATGTATGTGAGCTTTTAGCTGAGCTGGTAAAGAATCCGCCTGCAATGCTGGAGACCCCAGTTCGATTCCTGGGTTGGAAAGATCCTCTGGAGAAGGGGTAGGCCACCCACTTCAGCATTCTTGGGTTTCCCTGGTGCCTCAGTTGGTAAAGAATATGGCCGCATTGTGAGAGCCCTGGGTTCCATCCCTGGGTTGGGAAGATCCCCTGGAGAAGGGCATGGCAACTCACTCCAGTATTCTTGCCTGGAGAATCCCCATAGACAGAGGAGCCTGGTGGCCTACAGTCATGGTGTCGCAGAGAGTCGGGACCTGGCTGAGTGAGTGAGTAAGCACAGCACAGCCCAGCAAAAAACTGGGAATTCTATCACGGAGAGAGAATGAATGAAAACTGGGACAGATGAGTAGCAATCTATACTACAAACCCAAAACTACTGGTAGGTTCTTTGCCCAACTGTTCAGTGCCCAAAACCAAGGCACATTTTATACTAACCAGACCACACAAAAACTCAACTGCATCATTTATTCACCACAGCTAGAGCTTTTGAAGATCTACTTACCTATTACTGTCTGGAAGGTGTCAACAGACATTCAAAAGTTGGGAGAATTCATCCCGCTCCTCCAAGAATTTACACAAAATTTTAAAGTCTAAATACACTGACCACCAATTCTATGAGGGAGACAGGAAACTGGGGAAACTCATTTTCAGCAATGATAGAGGAGGAAATTAGAACTGATTCCCGTCCTGAAAATAACTTTAAAAGCTGGATGAAATAGTTTTTAACAACTCAAAAGCATTCAAGAGGTAACAAGGTGATGAACAATTGCTGGGTCCCCAAAATAAAGCAAGATCACAGTACTCAGGTTCCAAGGGCTGTGGAACCAAATACCCAATTCCAACGAAAAGCCTGGAAAACGGAACTAACCTTTCAGAGGCCTCACAGGGAAAAGTCAAACTCCAGAGCCAGACAAACATGGGGACTCTGGTATATTATCCCTACTTCAAGCTGAACCTGTAAGGGCTCCCTGCCAGAGTAACGGTGAACTGGAAGTAAAAAGAGCTCTTACATAAAACAATCCCAGTTATACATCATCTCAGTAGTTAACGCAACAATTTTTCCCAACTAGATCTATAGATTCAACACAATTCCAATCAAAACCCCAGCCAGTTACTTTATAGTTATCAACAAAATGATTTCTGAAGTTTACACACAAAGGCAAACACTAGACTACCCAACACAAGACCAAAGCGGAACAATGTTGGAGGACTCACACCACTCGATTTCAAGGCTTACTGTACTACAGTAATCAAGACAGCACAGAACTGGTGAACGAACAGACAAACATAGGTCAGTGGAAGAGCCCCAAGACAGGCCTACAAGTACAGTCAACTGATGATTTCAGACAAAGGAGCCGAAGCAATCCAAAAGAGAAACAAGAGTCTTTTTCTGCAAACAGTGCTGGAATAACTGGACAGAAACTCTAGAACTGAAAAATAAAAATAAAACAAATTCAACAAATGTATGTTTGAATGAGACAAAGAGAAACAAAAAATTCAGTAAGTGGGTCTTATATACAATCAATTAGTCTTTAAAGGGAAGGAGAAAAATGGCATTAATATTTTAAAGATGAGAATTTTTCAGATGTGTTTAGACACTTCACTCAAGATCTCAGATTTAAGAAGCTCACTGAATTCCAAGGAAAATCAATAAAAAAGAAAACCACACCTGGATACATCATTGTCAAACAGCAGAAAATAAGGAGCAAAGAAAAAAAGGAGCAAAGTCTTATGGGGGAGGTAGGGGGGGTGGGGAGGGAAGTAACTTTTATAAAGTAGCAACAGTTCAGACTCATAGCTGACTTCCTAACAGCAGTGGGAACCAACAGAGCGAAGCGTTGCAGTCAGTACGGTCAGTACGCTCAAACAAGAAAACTGCCAAGCTCAAGCACTGTGCTCTGTTAAAACAGTCCTTGGAAATAAAGGTGAATACATATATTCTCCTTCATTTTATATTATATATATATATATATATATATATGTATGTATGTATGTATGTATTTGTGTGTGTGTGTGTAAATCCTCTAGCAGCTTCTAAATAAGCCTAATGAAGAGAGATGAAAAAAATGAAGAGCAAAAAAATAGAATATACAGATAAAACTCAGATGGTGGATACAAGTTCTCCAAAAATATTAATTTTTGCTTGAAAGTTCAAATTTTATCTCTAGCACAGACACTATTTTCCTGAAACTGATAGGCTTATTTTTTTCATTTCTGAGAAAATATCTACAAATACCCAAGTCTGAATAAGCATAGTTAGTCATTTAAATTAAAATCATGTCCATTGCAGAAAATACAAACAGAATGACAAGTGCATTTCCTCGAGACAACCATCATTCTTTGGCATGCAGCCAAAATACTTCAGGCACACTTTCCATTTCACCACACAGAATATTAAAATTACGTGTTTTCAAGGATTGTGACTTAATAAGATTAGTAATTTTTTACTTAATTAAGAACAATTTTAAGTGAAACTGGCATGTTCTTTTAAACTGTGAATGCATAGTGGTGAAGAATACTGTTAACCCTCCATACCGTTCTGCCTCCACATATTCAACCAACTGCAGATGGTGTATCATGTGTATGGATTGTGGCTTTCTGAATCCATAGATGCAGAATGTGTATTTGGAGGGCAACTTGCTTCTGGATCAGTGAAAATACCACGTATGACACTATGTCTTTACACAAAACTCAGACTGTACAACAAGAAGAGTGACCCCTCACATAAACCAAGGACTCCAGTGTAAATGATGTATCACTGAGGTTTGTATTTTACAACAGATACACAACTCTGGTGTGGGACGCTGACGTGAGGGAGGCTGTGCATCCATGGGGGTAGGAGTAGTGTATGAGGACTCCGTACTTTCTGTTCAATTTTAATACGAATCTAAAATTGCTCTAAAAAATGAACTCCATTTAAAAAAAAAAAAAAAAAAGGAATGAAATGCTAGTAGTGCCACAACATGAATAAACCTTAAAGATATCATGCTAAGTGAAGTTAAGCCAGACATAAAACAGTGTTTTCAGTTTCTACTGATACATGGTACCAGAACAGTCAAATTAATAAAGGGGAAAAATGCAATAGCGGTTCCCAGTACCTGGAGGGAGAAGAGCATAGGAAGCTGTTATTTAATGTGTACCGAGTTTCAGACTGGTAACATGAAAAATGTGAAATGTACTTAATGCCACCAATCAGTACACTTTAAAAATGGTTAAAATGCTAATTTTTATGCTATGGACATCTTACCACAATGAAAATAATATCTTTTGTAACTCCACAGTTCAACCCAAGATTAAAAATAATCTAGACATCAGGTCAAAATTGAAGACCACCAGCTTAGGCCACATTGGCTCCTCTAACTTGAATCTGTGAATTTAATAGATAGCCTCCAAAGGCTATCTGAGAAATATTCAACACGCTTCCTTATGGAAGTTCAAGAGCAGCCTGCGGACCCTCAAAACAAATCACTAGGGAAATTTATGGTAATACTGTCAATCCACTTTTGTTAAAAATGCCACAATTTCACCACCTCAGTGTCTTCATCGTTAACTCCTTTTTCACCTTCTATATCTTAGCACAAATCACTACCTAGGCAGGCAGCCCTCCCTAGGACCTATGCCCCCCATGAAAGAGCAGGACCAGCTCCCTACTATACTGATATACTTTTATTACCCTACATTCTTTTTCCTAAGTGCCTTCAACATATTAAGTGCCCAATAAAGTGAATAATGACAGTACACCCATATGCTTTGAGTAGTTTACTTACATTTAATGGTCTACCAAATTCCAAACATCCTTTTATTTAATCTCATTTTGATGAAAATTACACCTGAAACCTCTTCCTTGACAACATAAAAATCACATGTAATTATATTCACGCATTGAAGGATATTCTCAACCTTATCCATGGACCTGATTAAAAACTTCTGTGTTAATAAGAAAACTGTATCTGGAGCAAGTAACAACTTACTTGCTCAAGAAAGTATCTCCATATTTGATTCTCTGTCACCTCCAACTCCAGAAACTCTAAATTAATGGTCCTAAAACATGGTTTTGATCCAACCAATAATAGTCTTCAATGCCTAAAGGATCAAGGATGAAAGAGAAATGAGAGTCAGAGACAAAAAATGACTTTCAGCATTAAAGTTAGTCATCAGTAGAAACCAATTTGATCCAGGTCTGTCCCATGTCCTCCATTATGCAATTTTATAGCTTTCTCATACCCTATAATATCTCCTTCCATTACTGCAATCATCCCTCACTTCACTTCTGCCTGCTAAAATCACATTCACATTAAAACACTACTCTCCAACACTGCCTTGTCTGTTTATCCTAACAAGGATCTGTCTTCTCCTATTAATTCCTATAGCATTTCTTGACTATAAAGTTCTAATGACACTTAAATATGCCTTGTGTGAAAGATGTAGATTCATTTTTCTTCCTGCAAGTTATTGAGCTTTTGTTTCTCAGCCTTGAAACTACCCTTCCACGCTCTTACTTTGTGATCCTGGGGGTGAGTCACATTTTCTCCTTTACAGTTTGCTTCTTGTTAGGCTCTGCCAATAAAGTGCTTGTTTTTGTTTAGTCACTAAGCTGTGTCAGACTCTTCAGCAACCCCGTGGACTACAGCCCACCAGGCTCCTCTTTCCATGGGATATTCTAGGCAAGAATACTGGAATGGGTAGTCATTTCCTTCTCCAGCAGATCTTACCAACCCAGGGATTGAAATCTGTCCCTGCACTGGCAGGAGGGCTCTCCACCACTGAGCCACCTGGAAGTCAAGGGGTACTTGAGACCAGAAAGCTGGAGGAGGAAAATGCGGCACTTTCTGTTTGCTTCCTAGTCCTATTTTTTGCTTCCTTTTGCCACCAGTGCAACCCAACCACTCTTCAGGCTAGCAGCAGTTCATTCTAGCAGCCAGAGTTGGTTCCAGTCTGTATCTTCCTGACACAGAACCAGTATCACCGTGCCCCTAGAACACCAGCGCCAGCCAGCAGAACCCTCTTCGCTGAGCCCTGTACCCTTACCCCACTGGGCCCCTCTCCTGATCCCAAAGACATTAGTCCCAGCTGAGTGCAAACCCCTTCCTCGAGGCCTGAGTTTGGGCTGCAGCCTTTCTTTCCAGCCACTTGCCCTCTTCTCTTTGCTCTCCGGTCAGGAGGCAGTGGTGGCTTCCGACAAGACCTTGCTGTTCCCTTTTGTCTTTCCACTATTAAGTGGAAATGCCTAGTTAACAACCGGTTGTATTAAATTCTCTGTGAAAATCACTGGTATGATTTCCATCTCATGACTAGAGTCTGACACACATTTTTATCAATTTTAAGATTTTGTATTGATTTTTGCAATTTATGAATCACTTAAGAGATCAAAGAATATACCTTAGGGCATCTAATTATCTGTCATAATACTTTACTTACAGTGAGAGACCAAAAAACTTCAGTGAATGAAGTTTCTCTGCCTACAACATACTTATCACTTCTGAGCATATCCTCTGAACTCTGCCCAAAGAGCCTCACTGATTCTCCAAGTAGTTTCTTCCTTTTGATAAGTTTAAGAACCTTCTGACAAAGACTTTAAAATCTGTTCAAGCATTTGCTCGTTTGGGGAATTGCACCTTGAGTATCTGTATCTGCTTGTCAAGTTTTATTTGGTAATTTGTTTTTACGTTTATCTGCTCTTACTTCAGGTAAACATTTCAAATAACTTCCAGGCTTACACTTTTCCAGTGAAACTTCATCCATAATTTGTTCTTTTCACTTATTTTAAAAAAGATAACTGCTTTTCTTCAATTATCCCTCTTCCATCAGGATACTGATAACAGTTACATTACGCTTCCTTGTGTATATAAATGAGAGCAGAAACTAGTGATGTTATGCTCTCAAAGATTCAGTAATTACACAGTGCCTCTCACAAACAAACTATCCACTCTAAGCAAATTTTTATTAAATTCTTATCTATACAATTTGATAACTGACACTCATTTAGCACAAAACATTCACTTCACAGATTAAAAATAAAAATAAAAACTAAGTAAAATTGGAAGTCCAGGGCTTAAAGTGACTTGTTTAAGATCAGATACTACAGCTTTTATCTTTACGTCACAGTCTAGATAACAACTACTTGCAGTGTACAAAGTTCAGTGTGAGACTGTTTTCTGAAAATGTCAGGTTAAACAGTGGATGAGAATGGCAATATCTTTTATTTGTCCCTTTCCTTTTTTTGCTTGGTTATTTCTTTTAAGGCATATGGAAAATTACTCCTAAAATGGTGTTTGAAATCAGTAAGGTAATTCTTTCAAAGCCATGACTCCTAGTAAAATAAGCACAGATTAGAAAATCTGTAAGAAACAATAACTTAAAATAGCAAATAAGACTTTAAGCAGAAACTTAACAACTTGTCAATATTCACTTACAAATTTACCCTTATAACACACCTTTTGCTAATGATATAATATGTAAATAAATCTTAAAATCTGAATAAACTGTTAGGCCATCCAACTTTCACCCACAGTTCTTTTTGGTGCTTTCATTTTTACATGCATTTCATCTACTTAAAATGAGAAAAAAAGGGAGAAAGTAAAATTTAATAAAATTCTGATTTTGAACTACTAATGCAATATTTATAAAGTATACAAGAAAATCTTCTACTTAGTGTTCCATTTAAGAGTAACTATATTCTCTAGAAATTCTATTGCTCATTAAAGACATTTAATACCTTCACAAATCAATGTGTTTGTCTAAATTCTTCAGCAGTATTCTTCAATGTATCATGTTCTCCTACCTGAAACACTGATTCCCTACTATCCAGAGGACCAATCATTCCAGTCTGCCAGTGGCTGAGGGGTTGCTTGGGATATGGGACATGAGACACTACAATAGCTAGCTCCAGCTCTAGCAAACCTGGAGGCCAAACTCAGACCATAAATCAACAGCTAGCTATTGCAGCATATCTCCTTAGTTACCTTCACTGGGTTTTCCTCTTTTTCTTAACCTAAAAATGTGTCCTTGACAACCTCTGGACTTCTACTAGGTATCTTAAACTTAACATGAATAAACTGAACTCTCCTATGGGCAGTCACATCATCATCTGGACCACAGTACAGGCATCACCCCTGCTCCTCTTTCCTTAACTACATACACCAGCATTCCTGCTGGTTTCACCAGAATCTGGCTGCTTCTCATCACTTCAACCACCACCTGCCGTTCGACTCCAAGCCACCATCACCTCTCACTTAAGACTGCTGTCTCAGGCTCCCAAAGGCCCTCATGCTTTTCCTCTTGCCCCCCTAAACTTAACTCTCTACACGGCAGCCAGGGTGATCTTTTAAAACACAAATCCTACTTCACAATATTACAGGGAAGGATAAAGGAGATAATATATATAAAGGAAGGACAGGTCATCCATGGGATCAATGATCTCAGTTGGGCCCATTTTGCTAGAGTTGGAGAATGAGGGCATGGGGGTTTTTAACTGTTTTATTTGTAAATCTGTCATATTAAAGTTAAATAAACATAATTTAGATCATGCCACTCCTCTGCTCAAAACCCTCCAATGTCTTTTCACCACACTCAGGTTAAAATTCTAAGTCTTTACCACAGACCACAAGGTACCACATGATGTGGCTACTGTCCGTCATGTCCCCCCTCATCACCCACCATTCTCCCAGGACCTCACTTGCACATGCCTTGCTGCCATTCCTCAAGTATGTCCAATCTGTTCTCACTTCAGGGTTTTGCACTTGCTGTTCCCTGTGCCTAGAAGGGTCTTCCTACAGGTCTTCACAAGACTTGCTCCTTCTCTTCATTCACTGACATGCAAATATTAAGAAGGCATTTCCTGACCACCTAGTTAACAGGTACCTCCCCGCACACTGTTTCATTACATCTTCTCTCTTACCCACTTTCATCTTTCTTCCTAATGATGACATGATGGACATCAGCTATTTGTTTGCCATCTCTCAACCCCACCAGGAGCTAAGTGTTTGCCTTGTCAGTCATGTTTATCTCTGTATTCCCAGAGTCTAGACAGAACCTAACTCACTGCAAAGCAGCACTATTCAAAAGACCTTTCTGCAGTGACAGAGCCATTTTGTTCTTGTATTTGTGCTGTCCAATACAGTAGCCACTGCCACCTGAAGCTACTAAGCATCTAAAATGTGACTACTGTTTACTGAGGAACTGAATTTTAATTAAACAGCCAAATTTATAGGTGCTCAATTAACCTTTGCATCTAACTCTTTCTCACAAATTCTGATCTTCATGGTAAAAACAAAACAATAAGGAAACATTTACACTGAACGCAGCAAGCATTAAAATACAAAGCTAGGACACAACAAAATCTCTATAGTGTATAAAATTATACTACTGACCTAAAGTTAATAATACAGGACTCCAAAAACTGAAGTTAATTAAAAAGTTAACATTACATTGTATTTTAAAACACTGTGTGTTTTAAAAATATTAAATACAGTATACTTTAAATTAAGGATCCTAAGGATACAAAGAGTGTATTACAAATAAACCACCTCAGTCAGGATCTGAGTACTCAACCACTGAAAATAAGATTTAATATTAACTTGAGATTTCTTTCCAAAGATGAAAGATTTCAAATTCCTAAAAAGCTTTACAATAAAAAATACTTGGGCAAAAATGAAACTTCTCAATTATGCAGCAAATACAAACACACTATATGCGTTTAACAAAACTTAAAAAGTAAGCAGTCAGTTACCCTAAGGTTGCACCCTAATACAGATGCCAATTTATCAACAGAAAACCTACACATTTTGAGAGAAAAGAGCTACAATTCAGCCTGTGGTGCATAATTAGAATTTAAGACCAAGAAATGCCATTTCATTCCTCCTAAAGTTTGAACTTTGACCACTCAATACTTTAAGTACTAAGCTATAACTAAGGTGAATGAGAAAGTGGAACTGACAGCAGGAATGGTAATGAAAAATAAACTAACAGACATTTTAATGTAATCTGGTGTAACATACATATTTATACTTTGTCTGCAAAGTAATAGATTTACCTTATTCAGTTATTATAGTTCAAATCTGCCGTGGTAAATTAGAGAACTCTGCCAATGGATGCTTTTAAATACTATTTCAGTTTGAATTTGCACCATACCTGCAACTGCAGCTTACCTACAGTAAAGGTTAACTTTAAGAAATATTTTCCGATTTATATCCTTTATCAAGAAAATAGAGAGAGACTGAGTAACTCTCTTAGGAAATGTCACATTGCACTTGAAAAGATGTGGGTTATTTTCAAATATCTTTTTATGTTGGTTTCTAACGTAATTCCACTGTGAAAAGAGAACAGACCCTGTGTGATTTCAATACCTTTAAGACCATGAAATTTTTGCACGTTGTTTTATGTCCTTGGATAAGTTCCAGAGTCTCCCAATTTACAGTCTATGGGAACTTGAATAGAATTTGTGTCCTACTGTTGTGTAAAAATTGTATAAATCTTAATTATATTGAATTGGTTCATAGTGTTTTTCAGGTCTAGTATATCATTCTATTTCTCTACATATTCATTCTATTAATTTTTGAGAGTTTGATACTAAAACTCCAACTAAAAATCTTAATTTATCTCCTTAAAAAATAATTGTAATATACAGTGTATTTTCCAAGTCTCCTGTAAATGTGTTATCATACTTTCAGAATTTAAAAAATTGAAATTAAAAAACTACTATGTATGAAGTAAATAAACCCCAAGGATGTATTGTACAGCACAGAAAAAATAGTCATTATTTCATAATAAAATGGAGTATAATCTGTAAAAATACTGATTCACTGTATTGTATAACTGAAATAAATGTAACATTATAAATCGGCTATGTGCTCATGCATACTCAGTCTCTTCCATCGCGTCTGACTCTTTGCCACCCTATGGACTACAGAACACCAGCTCTTCTTTCCATGGGACTCTCCAGGCAAGAATACTGGAGTGGGTTGCCCTGCCCTCCTCCAGGGGATCTTCCCGACCCAGGGATTGAACCCAAGCCTCCCGTGTCTCCTGCATTGTAGGCGGATTCTTTACTGCTGAACCACCAGGGGAGTAAATCAACTATATTTCAATATAAATACCCTCCTCAAAAGAGAGACTGAGTAGGAAGATAAAGATCAGAGAATCTTAAGTGATACATCAGCCAAGAACCCTGATTTAAACAAAGAAGCTCAATTATATATTATGGCAATCAAGGAAATATGAACACTAGATCTTTGATAATATTAAGGAATCGTGGATAATGATAAAGGAATTTAAATTATTTTTTTAAAAGACTCACTGCCTTTTAAGAAAACATGCTGAAACATTTATGGATGAAATGATGGTATAAGATGATTTGCTTTGCTTTGGTTTAGGATTTGCTTCAACCATCTGTATGAAGGGTTGGGGGGTGAGGTGGGTCGAGCAGAAATAGAAAAAGCTTGTCCTTGAGCTGAAAACTTGGAGCTGGAGGATAAGAGAATATGGAGATTTGTGTTCTATTTTTTGTGTGTGAAATTTTCTACACTATAATCTTTAAAAAAAGAAAAAACTAGTAGAGCCATTTTTTTTTAAATGCAAGTAGGTCATAAGAGAGTAAGAAGATTTCCAATAATGAATTAACAACCTGCAAATAGCTATATATTATGGTTATCCTACTGGAAATTTTAATATAAATAAATTCACTTATTTGGGAAAGTTTCTTTCAGGTTATATGTTGTATTTGGAAAATATAACAGCCATACCCAGGGGCAAGTGACAAGACTCATCTGCACACCTGGGTCTTCACTGCCAGTGCCTGTGACACTTGACTATTTTACCATTTCCATGTTACCATTCTCAGAATGTAAGGCAAATCTTGCCTGAATCACTGTCACTGACCCGAGAGGGTCCTAGCCCAGAGTCTTAAAGAAGGTCTTCCTCCAGAAATTAGACACGGTCCTTGTGTAGTTCTGTCCTCTAGAATCTTTCTCCCAAGTAACATAAGAACAAGAGGAGAAAGGCAGAGATGATCTGGATTTCTTGAGCCATCTGGGTGGATCAAGTTTTTTATTTCTTTCCTCTGCACAAAGTCCCTCACCTGTGACAAGCTTCAGCATTAGGTCCTGGTGACACAGTCCCCTGCGGGGGGAGATAGAGAAGTAAGGAGACAGGTAGTAGTAAGTAGCTTCTTAATCTGACTAAGATCAATTTAATTTGAAAGAGGAAGTAGCTTTACAGCAATCCTTTTTCTCATCATTGCCAGATTACCTCATTGCGTTAAAAGAAAATGAATTCCTCCATCTCAAGTGTTTGGCAAACAATAGTCAGCAGATTTGTGTAAAAAAAAAAGTATACATAGTCAATTAGGGGTCGATTACAAATTTCTATTTGGGGAGTCTCCAAATTGGGAACCTGAGAGTAGAGTAGAAAAAAGATTTTTCCCTTTGAATACTTCATGCTTTTAAAATTTTGAGCCATGTGAATGTATTGCTTTATGTAATTAATTAGTTAACTTATTAAAAATAAAGATTAAATAAATAAATAAAAATAAAGATAAAAATGGAGATCATAATGCCTAAAAAGAGATTAAGATCACAGGGCCATTTGCTTCTAATGTAAAAACTAATACAAATCACTCTGTTAAGAATCAAAAGGCTATTATAATTAAATGACACATAATATCAGATTTTCTTTTGCAAAATAGGCCCTTATGGGCAAAGTTGGTGAATTCTGAATAAAATCTCTAAGTTAGATAACAGTATTGTATCAATATTAATTTCCTGACTTTAATAATAGTACTGTGGTCATATAAAAGTTTTTTTAAGAAACACACTTCAAAACATTAGGGGTAAAGTGGTGTCATATCTGCAACTTTCTCTGAAAGAGTGGGGATGAGATATATAGAGAAAGACAGAGAGAAAATAATAATAATAAAGTAGACTCGATAAAATGTTGATATTTACTGGCAAAGAGGGGGAGCGCCTGGAACTCTCATACACTAATGGCAGAAGTAAAAAAATTATGACTATTTTTGAAACCAGGCAATGCTTTAATAATGTTAAACATAGACTTATCATATGGCCTAGCAATTACAGTCCTAGGTATTTACCCTAGAGAAATTAAAACATAGAGATCCAAAACATGTGTCTAAGAATGTTCATATCAACTTTATTCATAATAGCCCAAAGTGCAAACAATCTCCATGTTCATCAATAGGAGAGTGAATCACATTCATCAATAGGAGATGAATAAACAAATATTTATCAACAGGAGAGTGAATAAACAAATGTATTCTCACACAAATGTTTGACAAACATTATTTTCACAAACAAATGTATCCACCTGCAAAGTGGGAGACCTGGGTTCCATCTGATCCCTGGGTTGGGAAGATTCCCTCGAGAAGGGGAAGGCTACTCACTCCAGCATTCTGGCCTGAAGAATTCCACGGGCTGTATACACATGAGGTGACAAAGGGTCAGATATGACTGAGTAAGTTTCACTTCACTTCATTCACACACCAGACACTGGGACATGATTCCCATGGGTCCCTTGTGTTTCCACATGTCTTATGAATAGAGGTGCTGACAGTTTTGCTCCAGACAATCTTCTTTAAAAAAAAAAAAACACTTGCACAGTAGATACCCTTGGAAAATATAATTTCTCCATCTGGAGCAGAAGGCAAATTTTTTGGAGTCCAGTATGATGAAGATAATGTCTCCTTCCAGGAACAAAGGTTGGGCAGATTTTCTTGAAGTCTCTTATTAAAGATTGAGGTTTTCTAAGCTTAGGGTTCCTCAGCTATGACTCAAGATTTACTATGTGTGGACATTTAGGTTGTTTTTACCTGTATAAGTTTATTGAGGCATAACTTACATGCAAAAAAATCATATTTGATCTGGTACAAGCATGAATCCGAGGCAGCCTAACTTTTTAGCTTGCAAACAGGATAAAATCTCAGATTCTTCACAGTCCTTGCCAGTGGAATGCTGCCCAGCAACAAAAAGGAAAGAATCACTGAGACACACAGCAGTACAGATGAGTCTTGCAAACATTATGCTGCGTGAAAAAGCTGAGCCCGAATCAAGTATGATACTGTCTAATTTTATTTACTGAAAATTCTCCATCGAGCAGAATAAATCTGTATTAATAGAAATCACAATGGCAGTTGCCTGAGCCAGGGAGTTTGGGGCATGTTGACAGAGGTAAAGGATGAAGGATTTTCCCAAGAGTCCAGTGGTTAAGAATTATCCTTGCAGTGCATGGGACACGGGTTCCGGGAACCAAGGTTCTGCGTGCTGCAGCACAGCTAAGGCCACGCGCTGCGGATACTAGGTGAGGAGGAGCCCCACAATGCGACTAAGGCCCGGTGCAGGCAAATAACCAAGTCTTTAAAAGGAGGTGAGGGGGAAGCTTTCTAGCGTGGTGGGAGTGGTGGAACTATTTTGTATCTTTGTTGTGTTTGCATGGATATATACATCTTTCAAAGTGCATCAAACAGTGTGCCCTAAAATGTATAATTTTGTTATATGTGAATTACGCCTCAGTAAAATTACATAGAAATAGTCTAAATATTTATCAACATGTGAACAGATATGCAAAATATGGTATATACATAAAATGGAATATTATTCAGCCTTGAAAAGGAATGAAATTCTGAAACATGCTAGAACATGGGTGTTCCTTGAAATCATTACACTACGTGAGAGAAGTCAGACATGAGAAGACAGTTACTGTGTGATTCCACTTCTTTGAGCTGCCTGGAATAGACAAATTCATAGACAGAAAGTAGAGCAGTGGTTATCCAGGGCTGTGGAGTTGTGGTCTAGTGGGTACAAGGTTTCAGTTTGGAAGGATGAAATAATTCTGGAGATGGAGGTGATGGTGTTGTACAACAGTGTGAACACACTTAATGCCACTTAACTGGACACTCAAAATGTTTAAAATGATAAATGTTATATCTAGTACATTTATATGTATTACAGTAGTGGTGTGAAAAAAAATAATCTCTCTCTCCAGTGGTGTGCTGCAAAATGTATAACAACCAGCTATGAGAGGGAAGCATATTGGTAGTATTCACTTTGATAGAAACACTCCCACAGTGATCCAGTTCAAGCAACAGTGTGATATCACTGAATGTAGAGTTTGGAAAAGATACAAACAACTGACTTTACAAAGTCAATAGGAGTTGGCTCAAAGACACTACTGTCTCTATCCAACCAACCGATTGTTAGTACACAGCAAATCCAGTAAAGAAAACACAACATAAAAGTTATAAAGAAGAAGGGAAAAAAATCACCCCACCACTACTTATAGGCAGTTGTCTGTATGCCAGCCAGGGAGGTCGATGGTTATTTGTGGGCTGATAACATACAGGAACAACAAAGTGCCAGTTCACTGATCCTGCAGGCTGGAAGGCATCAATTCTGGTTGGTTGGTACCCATTGCCACATCAGTTATTAAATCTTGTGGCTCTTATTCCTGGTGGTGACATCCAGAAAAGGAAAACTGTGGGACCTTCTTGAATCATGTAAGTTTAGCTTTAAAATTTTTATCGATCTTTACTGTCATCATATTCCCTTTGTTTTGGCACAAAATGGCTGCAAAAGTACAGGAGATACAAAATTTTGAAGCCATTTCCAGAAGATTTAGGCTGATTCTCGGTGCCAGTGACTCTCAGATAGGGTGTGCATGTAATTACTTGGAGTAATCTTCATTTTGAAAGAACTACAGGTGATTCTAATGCAGTTGGTTCACAGAACACATTTGGCAACATGGTTCGATGAGGTAGCTCTTTCCCTTCTCCCCTTTCATAATTTCACACCACAACCACATTGCTCTAAGATGCAAATTAGGGTAACTGATGTTATAAAACATGTCCCAATGTGTGTATAACAATGTCTGAAATGATTTTAAGAATATTCAGTATAGAAAAGGTGACATAAAATTGTGCTAATTCATTTTACTGTCATTGGTGAAACAAGTGTTATTCAAGCCTTTTGATGTGGCAGAAATATTTTAAGACAACCCCTTCTATTCTTTGAGCAGGAAATAAAATCTAGCAAACTGTGTAGCCAGTAACCTTAGGGATGGTACTTGAGGCTTGATCTCTAAAAGATGTTGAGTCCAAAAGTTGAACCTAAATGTGCCTGTATTGTTCTGCCTTGAGTGAATCTTTCATGCAGGCTGTGATCAGTGCATTTAAAAGAGCAGAGATCTGAATTTTATTGAGATTTACCTTATGTTTTATTATTGTGGGCTTGCCAGGTGGCACTAGTGGTAAAGAACCCACCTGCCAATGCAGGTGATGTAAGAGGTGCTGATTGGATTTCTGGGTCAGGAAGATCGAGGAGGGTGTGGCAACCCACTCCAGTATTCTTGCCTGGAGAATCCTATAAACAGATGAACCTGGTGGGCTACAATCCGTAGTTGCAAAGAGTCGGACACAACTGAAGCAACTTAGCATGCATGCATGTTTTATTAATAATGAATTTCTGTTTAGTAAATGTTTCATAGTTATGTGCCAGACTTGCTTTCCTTATAACATGGTGGCAAGGTTAAGGAGGCATCGTTAGTCTTCATCCACTCTAATTAATAAATGCTACATGAATCTACCAAAAAGAACCTTATAACTGTGCTTGAAAAGTTGGCTTAGGGTAGCTCTTTATAGGGTGTTTGGGGGAACACTAAACCCCAAGATGTTCATTTGAAGATAGAAGACCTGCAAAAAAAAAAAAAAAAAAAGAGAGAGAGAGAGAGAGAAGAGAAAGAAGACTTGCATGATTAAATAAACATAGGAAATGCTGCATAGGCGAATATTTTATTTTTTTTAATTTAGTCCACCATTTACCAAAGTTATTGATTAAAGATTTTAAAATTTCATAAGAATAACATTTTGTGGAATATATATTTAGCAAAGAATTCTCCAGTGCTCTGGTGAAAATTTTAGCTGTGAAGGGGAACACAGGGATAGAGAGGCAAATTAATTTGGCATTCTTGACTTCAAACTTACATTAACCACATTTGTTTCCACTATTAAATGTAAAGAATTTGATGGATTTAACAACAGTCATCAAGGATAGTCAAAAGGTAACTTCCTCAGTGGTCTGGTGCAGCCAAAAATCAACTGGAGAATATACCTCAGGTGCCCGCTGCAACTCGAGAAAAACCATGAGGCTTCCCCCTCGCTACGAGATGAACCCCAATTTCCCAGCATTGCGTGAAGACCAATTCCGTGTTCCCCATCAAACAAGAAAGGAGCCTTGACTTCCTTGATGGAAATCCAGGGAGGCCCCAAGAACACTGTCGCAAGTCTAGAGGGACCTGAGGTCACCGCAATCACACAAAAGAGCTCCATGTACCACAAATCAACTCGAGATGAGGCCTGATTCCCCTGCAATGGCTCCAGAGCTAGCAGGCGTTCCCCTGCAAACACAGCAAGTGGCTTGCCTTCCTTTAGGCAACACCAGAGATTCCGCGAGAACACCATCCCAAGTCTAGAGGAACACGAGTTCAGCACAGCAACTAGAGAGAAGCTCCGTGTACAGCAAATCATCTCGAGATGAGAGCTGATTCTCTGGCTTTGACTCAAGAGGAATGCCAACTTTCCACAAGCACCTCAAGAGGAGGCTTCTCTCAGCTCTAGGTATGTGAGAGGGACCCTGAGTTTGCTGCCTCAAGTGGAATGGACACCGAGATGCCGTGACTCGAGATAAGGCCGGATTTCCCTGCAGTGACCTGAATGCAAGCTCGTCTTTCATCTCACGAGATGAAGGGATGTCTGAATCCCCTGTGGAGACCCTAGAGAAAGCCCTAGTTCCACGTATCATCTCAACAGGAGGCCTCACACTCCTTTCAAAACTCGAGAGTCACGCGGAGGTCAATGCCTCAAAAGGAGACGATTCCTGACTCCTCTTGAAAATTGATAGGAATCCCAATATCCCTGTGGCAACTGGACAGGAACCCTGGGTCTCTCGCCTCACCTTGAGAGGGGTCCCTATTGCCCTATCAAGCCTCGATGAGAATACCGAGGTGTCCCTAACATCTAGGCAGGAGTCCTGACGTCACTGAACAACATGAGTTTTGAAGGGTCATTCCCGCCGTAACTCGAGAAGATACCCCAGGTCCCCACCACAACTCAAGAAAACCCAGGAGAATTCACCCTCGCCGTGAGATGAGGCCCAATTCCACTGCATCGCATGTAAAGCAATTCCGTGTTCCCCATAAAACAGGATATGAGCCTTGACTTCCGTGATGGAACTCCAGAGAGTCCCCAAGAACACTGTCGCAAGTGTAGAGGGACACTGAGGTCCCCGCAGCAACACGAAAGTGCTCCGAGTACCCAGATCAACTCGAGATGAGACCCGATTCCCCTGCACTGGCTCCAGAGCAATCCCGCTTTCCTCATCAAACTAGACAAGTGGCTTGACTTCCCTTAGGCAACTCCAGAGATTCCCCGAGAGCACCGTCCCAAGTCTAGAGGAACACCAAGTTCAGCACAGCAACTCGAGAAAAGCTCCGTGTACCCCAATACATTCGAGATGAGAGCTGATTCCCTGGCTTCGACTCAAGAGGAATGCCAACTTTCCACAAGCAGCTCAAGCGGAGGCTTTTCTCAGCTCTAGGTATGTGAGAGGGACCCTGAGTTTGCTGCCTCAAGTGGAATGGACACCGAGATGCCCTGACTCGAAATAAGGCTGGATTTCCCTGCAGTGACTTGAATGCAGGCTCGTCTTTCATCTCACAAGATGAAGAGATGTCTGAATCCCCTGTGGAGACCCTAAAGAAAGCCCTAGTTCCCCACCTCATCTCGACAGGAGGCCTTACATCCCTTTGACAACTCGAGAGGAACACGGAGTTCAATGCTTCAAAAGGAGACGATGCCTAACACCTCTTGAAAATTGATAGGAATAGCAATATCACTGTGGCAACTGCAAAGGGAAGCTGGGTCAACACCTCACCTCGAGAGGCATCCCTATTGCCCTGCCAAGCCTCGAGGAGAATCCCGAGGTGTCCTTCAAAACTAGACAGGAGTCCTGTCGCCGCTCAACCAACACGGGTTTTGAAGGGCCATCCTCGCCGTAACCCAAGAACATACCCTAGGTCCCAGCCGCAACTCAACATAAACCATGAGACTTCCCCCTGGCCGCGAGGTGAGGCCCGATTCCCCTGCACTGAGTGCAGAGCAAATCCGTGTTCCCCATCAAACACGAAAGGAGGCTTCACTTCCTAGATGAAACTCCACATAGTCCCCAAGAACACTGCCAGAGGTCGAGAGGGACCCTGAGGTCACCGCAGCAAAACAAAAGAATTCGTGTAAATGAAATCAACTCGAGATGAGGCGTGATTGCCCTGCATTGGCTCCAGAGCCATCTCGCATTCCCCATCAAACATGACAAGTGGCTTGACTTCCTTTAGGCAACTCCAGAGATTGACCAAGAGTACCGTCCAATATCTAAAGGAACACAAAGTTCAGCACTGCAACTCCAGAAAAGCTCCCTGTACCCCCAAATCATCTCGAGTTGAGAGCTGCTTCCCTGGATTCAACTCAAGAGGAATGCCAACTGTCCACAAGTACCTCAAGAGGAGGCTTCTCTCAGTTATATGTATGTGAGAGGGACCCTGAGTTTGCTGCCTCAAGTGGAATGGACACCGAGATGCCGTGACTCGAGATAAGGCCGGATTTCCCTGCAGTGACCTGAATGCAAGCTCGTCTTTCATCTCACGAGATGAAGGGATGTCTGAATCCCCTGTGGAGACCCTAGAGAAAGCCCTAGTTCCACGTATCATCTCAACAGGAGGCCTCACACTCCTTTCAAAACTCGAGAGTCACGCGGAGGTCAATGCCTCAAAAGGAGACGATTCCTGACTCCTCTTGAAAATTGATAGGAATCCCAATATCCCTGTGGCAACTGGACAGGAACCCTGGGTCTCTCGCCTCACCTTGAGAGGGGTCCCTATTGCCCTATCAAGCCTCGATGAGAATACCGAGGTGTCCCTAACATCTAGGCAGGAGTCCTGACGTCACTGAACAACATGAGTTTTGAAGGGTCATTCCCGCCGTAACTCGAGAAGATACCCCAGGTCCCCACCACAACTCAAGAAAACCCAGGAGAATTCACCCTCGCCGTGAGATGAGGCCCAATTCCACTGCATCGCATGTAAAGCAATTCCGTGTTCCCCATAAAACAGGATATGAGCCTTGACTTCCGTGATGGAACTCCAGAGAGTCCCCAAGAACACTGTCGCAAGTGTAGAGGGACACTGAGGTCCCCGCAGCAACACGAAAGTGCTCCGAGTACCCAGATCAACTCGAGATGAGACACGATTCCCCTGCACTGGCTCCAGAGCAATCCCGCTTTCCTCATCAAACTAGACAAGTGGCTTGACTTCCCTTAGGCAACTCCAGAGATTCCCCGAGAGCACCGTCCCAAGTCTAGAGGAACACCAAGTTCAGCACAGCAACTCGAGAAAAGCTCCGTGTACCCCAAAACATTCGAGATGAGAGCTGATTCCCTGGCTTCGACTCAAGAGGAATGCCAACTTTCCACAAGCAGCTCAAGCGGAGGCTTTTCTCAGCTCTAGGTATGTGAGAGGGACCCTGAGTTTGCTGCCTCAAGTGGAATGGACACCGAGATGCCCTGACTCGAAATAAGGCTGGATTTCCCTGCAGTGACTTGAATGCAGGCTCGTCTTTCATCTCACAAGATGAAGAGATGTCTGAATCCCCTGTGGAGACCCTAAAGAAAGCCCTAGTTCCCCACCTCATCTCGACAGGAGGCCTTACATCTCTTTGACAACTCGAGAGGAACACGGAGTTCAATGCTTCAAAAGGAGACGATGCCTAACACCTCTTGAAAATTGATAGGAATAGCAATATCCCTGTGGCAACTGCAAAGGGAAGCTGGGTCAACACCTCACCTCGAGAGGCATCCCTATTGCCCTGCCAAGCCTCGAGGAGAATCCCGAGGTGTCCTTCAAAACTAGACAGGAGTCCTGTCGCCGCTCAACCAACACGGGTTTTGAAGGGCCATCCTCGCCGTAACCCAAGAACATACCCTAGGTCCCAGCCGCAACTCAACATAAACCATGAGACTTCCCCCTGGCCGCGAGGTGAGGCCCGATTCCCCTGCACTGAGTGCAGAGCAAATCCGTGTTCCCCATCAAACATGAAAGGAGGCTTCACTTCCTAGATGAAACTCCACATAGTCCCCAAGAACACTGCCAGAGGTCGAGAGGGACCCTGAGGTCACCGCAGCAAAACAAAAGAATTCGTGTAAATGAAATCAACTCGAGATGAGGCGCGATTGCCCTGCATTGGCTCCAGAGCCATCTCGCATTCCCCATCAAACATGACAAGTGGCTTGACTTCCTTTAGGCAACTCCAGAGATTGACCAAGAGTACCGTCCAATATCTAAAGGAACACAAAGTTCAGCACTGCAACTCGAGAAAAGCTCCCTGTACCCCCAAATCATCTCGAGTTGAGAGCTGCTTCCCTGGATTCAACTCAAGAGGAATGCCAACTGTCCACAAGTACCTCAAGAGGAGGCTTCTCTCAGTTATATGTATGTGAGATGGGCCCTGAGTTTGTGGCCTCAAGTGAAATGGACACCGAGATGTCCTGACTCGAAATAAGGCTGGATTTCCCTGCAGTGACTTGAATGCAGGCTCGTCTTTCATCTCACGAGATGAAGGGATGTCTGAATCCCCTGTGGTGACCCTAGAGAAAGCCCTAGTTCCTGGCCTCATCCCAACATGAGACCTCACATCCCTGTGAAAACTCGAGAGGCACACGGAGTTAAATGCTTCAAAAGGAGACGATGGCTGACTCTTCTTGAAAAATGATAGGAATCCCAAAATTCCTGTGGCCACTGCAAATGGAACCTGGGTTTCCCCTCTCACCTTGAGAGGCGTCCCTATTGCCCTCCCAAGCCCCGAGGAGAATCCCGAGGTGTCCCTCGCAACTAGACAGGAGTCCTGACATCACTGATCCAACCCGAGTTTTGAAGGGCCATCCTCGTCATAACACGAGAACATAATCCAGGTTCCCACCGCAACTCGAGAAAAACAATGACACTTTCCCCTCTCCACGAGATGAGGCCCGATTCCCCTGCACTGCATGCAGAGCAAGTCCGTGTTCCCCATCAAACAGGAAAGGAGCCTTGACTTCCTTGATGGCACTCCAGAGAGTCCCCAGGAACACTTTCACAAGTCTAGAGGGACCCTGAGGTCCCCGAAACAACATGAAAGCGCTCCATGTACTCCAAATCAACTCGAGATGAGGCCTGATTCCCCTGCACTGCATGCAGAGCAAGTCCATGTTCCCCATCAAACACGAAAAGAGCCTTGACTTCCTAGATGAAACTCCACATAGTCCCCAAGAACACTGTCACAGTTCTGCAGGGACCCTGAAGTGACAGCAGCAGCACGAAAGAACTCGTTTAACTCAAATCAACCCTAGATGAGACCCGATTCCCCTGCATTGACTCCAGAGACATCCCTCATTCCCCATTAAACAGGGCAAATAGCCTGACTTCCTTTAGGCAACCCCAGAGATTCACCGAGAGCACCGTCCCATATCTAGAGGAACACCAAGTTCAGCACAGCAACTCGACAAAAGCTCCGTGTACCCCAAAACATTTCGAGATGAGAGTTATGACACAGGAGGAATGGAAACTTTCCACAAGCACCTCAAGAGGAGGCTACTCTGAGCTATAGGTATGTGAGAGGGATCCTGAGTTTGCTGCCTCGTGTGGAATGGACACCGAAATGCCCTTACTCGAAATAAGGCCGGATTTCCCTGCAGTGACTTGAATGCAGTCTCGTCTATCATCTCACAAGAAGAAGGGATGTCTAAGTCCCCTGTGGATACCCTAGAGAAAGCCCAAGTTCCCTGCCTCATCTCGACAGGAGGCCTCACATCCCTTTGAAACTTTGAGAGGCACGTGGAGTTCAATGCCTCAAAAGTAGATGATGCCTGCCTCCTCTTGAAAATTGATAGGAATCTCAATATCTCTGTGGCAACTGGAAAGGGACCCTGGGTCTCCACTTTACCTCGAGAGACTTCCCTATTGCCCTCCCAAGCCCCGAGGAGAATCCCGAGGTGTCCCTCGCAACTAGACAGGTGTCCTGACGTCGCTGACCCAACACAAGTTTTGAAGGTCCATCCCCACCGCAACTCAAGAACATACCCCAGGTTCCCACCGCAACTCGAGAAAAACCATGAGACATCCCCCTCGCCGTGAGATGAGGTCTGATTCCCCTGCATTGCATGCAGAGCATGTGTGTGTTCCCCATCATACTTGAAAAGAGTTTTGACTTCCTTGATGGAACTCCAGAGAGTCCCCAAGAACACTGTTACAAAGCTAGAGGGACCCTGCGGACTCCGCAGCAACATGAAAGAGCTCGTGTACCCCAAATCAACTCGAGATGAGGCCCAATTCACCTGAATTGGGTCCAGAGCCATCACACGTTCCCCATCAAATACAACATGTGGCTTGACCTCCTTTACGCAACTCCAGAGATTCCACGAGAACATCATTCCAAGTCCAGAGGAACACCAAGTTCTGCAGAGCAACTCGAGAAAAGCTCCATGTACACCAAATCATCTCGAGATGAGAGCTGGTTCGCTGAACTCGACTCAAAGGGAATTCCAACTTTCCACAAGCACCTCAAGAGGAGGCTTCTCTCAGCTATAAGTATCATAGTGGGACCCTGAGCTTGCTGCCTCAAGTGGAATGTACAATGAGATTCCCAGACTCGAAAAAAGGCCGGATTTCCCTGCAGTGACGTGAATGCAGGCTCGTCTTTCATCTCACAAGATGAAGGGATATCTGAATCCCCCATGGAGACCCTAAAGAAAGCCCTTGTTCCCCGACTCATCTCGACAGGAGGCCACACATCCCTTTGACAACTCGAGAGGAGTGCAGAGTTCAAGGCGTAAAAAGGAGACAACACCTGACTCACCTTGAAAATTGATAGGGATCCCAATATCCCTCTGGCAACTGCGAAGGAAGTCTGGGTCTCCTGTCTCACCTCGAGAGGCGTCCCTATTGCCCTGCCAAGCCTCAAGGAGAATCCCGAGGTATCCCTGGCAATTAGACATGAGTCCTGAAGTCGCTGAACCAACATGAGTTTTGAAGGGCCATCCCCGCCGTAATACGAGAACATACCCCAGATTCCCGCTGAAACTCAAGAAAAACCATGAGACTTCCCCATCGCTGCGAGATGAAGCCCGATTGCAATGCTGCGTGCAGAGCAAGTCTGTGTTCCTCATTAAACACAAAAGGAGCCTTGACTTCCTTGATGGACCTCCAGAAAGTCCCCAAGAACACTATCACAAGTCTAGCGGGACCCTGAGGTCCCCGCAGCAACACAAAAGAGCATCGTGTACCCCAAATCGACTCGAGATGAGGTGTGATTCCCCTGCATTACATGCAGACCACATCTGAGTTCCCCATCAAACACTAAAGGAGCCTTGACTTCCTAGATGAAATTCCACATAGTCCCCAAGAAGACTAGGGACTTCAGCACCTCACAAGTCTAGAGGTGCTGAGGCCACCACAGCAACACATAAGAGCTTCGTGTACTACAAATCAACTTGACATGAGGCCGGATTCCCCTCCATTGGCTCCAGAGCCATCGTGCATTCCCCATCAAACAGATCAAGTAGCTTGACTTCTTTTAGCAACCCCAGAGATTAACCGAGAGCACCGTCCCATATCTAGAGGAACACCAAGTTCAGCACAGCAACTCGACAAAAGCTCCGTGTACCACAAATCATCTCAAGATGAGAGCTGATTCCCTGGATTGGACTCAAGAGGAATGCCAACGTTCCACAAGCAACTCAAGAGGAGGCTTCTCTCAGCTATATGTATGTGAAAGGGAACCTGATTTTGCTGCTTCAAGTGGAATGGACATCGAGATACCCTGATTCAAAATAAGGCCGGATTTCCCTGCATTGACTTGAATGCAGGCTCATCTTTCATCTCACATAAAGAAGGGATGTCTGAATCCCTTGTGGAGACCCTAGAGAAAGCACTAGTTCCCTGCCTTATCTCGACATGAGGCCTGACTTCCCTTTGAAAACTCGAGAGGCATTCGAAGTTCAATGCTTCAAAAGGAGACGAAGCCTGACTCCTTTTCAAAATTGATAGGAATCACGATATCCCTGTGGCAACTGGACAGGAACCCTGGGTCTCTCGCCTCACTTCGAGAGGCATCCCTATTGCCCATGCAAGCCTCGAGGAGAATTCCGAGGTGTCCCTCGCAACTAGAGAGGAATCTTGACGTTGCTGATCCAACACAAGTTTTGAAGGTCCATCCTCGTCGTAACTAGAAAACATAACCCAGGTTCTTGCCGCAACTCGAGAAAAACCATGAGGCTTTCACCTGGCCGTGAGATGAGGCCTGAATCCCCTGCACTGCAGGCAGAGCAATTCCCTGTTCCCCATGAACACGAAAGGAGCCTTGACTTCCTTGATGGAACTCCAAAGAGTCCCCAGGAACACTGTCACTGGTATAGAGGGACACTGAGTTCCCCACAGCAACACGAAAGCGCTCCGTGTACTTCAAATCAACACGAGGTGAGGCCTGATTCCCCTGCATGGTCTCCAGAGCCATCCAGCATTCCCCATCAAACACGACAAGTGGCTTGTCTTCCTTTAGGCAACTCCAGAGTTTACCCGAGAACACCGTCCTAAGTATAGAGGAACACCACGTTCAGCACAGCAACTAGAAAACATCTCTGTGTACCTCAAATCATCTCGAGATGAGCGCTGATTCCCTGGCTTTGACTCAAGAGGAATGCCAGCTTTAAACAACACCTAAAGAGGAGGCTTCTCTCAGCTATAGGTATGTGAGAGGGACCCTGAGTTTGCTGCCTCAAGTGGCATGGACACTGAGAAGCCCTGACTCAAAATAAGGCCAGGTGTCCCTGCAGTGGCTTGAATGCAGGCTCATCTCTCATCTCACAAGATGAAGGGATGTCTGAATCCCCTGTGGAGACCCTAGAGAATACCCTAGTTCCCAGCCTCATCTTAAAAGGAGGCCTCACATCCCTTTGACAACTCGAGAGGAACACAGAGCAACATGTAAAGGCTCTGTGTACTCCAAAACAACTCGAGATGAGGCCCGATTCCCCTGCACTGCGTTCAGAGCAAGTCTGTGTTCCCCATCAAACACGAAAGGAGCTTTGACTTCCCTGATGGAAATCCAGAGAGTCCCCAGGAACACTGTCACAAGTTTCGAGGGTCCCTGAGGTCCCCGCAGCAACATGAAAATGCACTGTGTACTTGAAATCAACTCGAGATGAGGCCCGCTTCCCATGCACTGCATGCAAAGCAAGTCTGTGTTCCCCATAAAACACGAAAGGAGCCTTGACTTCCTTGATGGAAATCCAGAGAGTCCCCAGGAACACTTTGAAAAGTCTAGAGGGACCCTGAGAACCCCACAGCAACATGAAAGTGCACTGTGTGCTTCAAATCAACTCGAGATGAGGCCCGATTCCCCTGCATTAGCTCCAGAGCCATCACTCATTCCCCATCAAACACAACAAGTGGCTTGACTTCCTTTAGGCAACTCCAGAGATTACCTGAGAATACCGTCTCAAGACAAGAGGAATACCAAGTTCAGCACAGCAACTCGAGAAAAGTTCCGTGTACCCCAAATCATCTCGAGATGAGAGCTGATTCCCTGGCTTCGACTCAAGAGGAATGCCAACTTTCCACAAGCACCTCAAGAGGAGGCTTCTTCCAGCTCTAGGTATGTGAGAGGGACCCTGAGTTTGCTGCATCAAGTGGAATGGTTACCCAGATGCCATGACTCGAAATAAGGTTGGATTTCCCTGCAGTGACTATAATGCAGGCTCGTCTTTCATCACACATGATGAAGTGATGTCTGAATCCCCTGTGGAGACCCTAGAGAAAACCCTAGTTCCCCGGCTCATCTCGACAGGAGGACTCACAGTCTTTAGAAACCTCCAGAGGCAAATGGATTTAAATGCTTCAAAAGGAGAGCATGGCTGCCTCCTCTTGAAAATTGATAGGAATCCCCAAATTACTGTGGCAACTGGAATGGACCCTGGGTCTCCCCCCTCACCTCGAGAGGCATCCTTATTGCCCTACCAAGCCTCAAATAGAATCCCGAGTTGTCCCTTGCAGCTAGACAGGAGTCCTAATGTCACTGAATCAACACGAGTTTGAAGGGCCATCCCAACCATAACTTGAGAACATAACTCAGGTTCCCGCCACAGCTCAAGAAAACCGTGAGAATTCCCCCTTGCCATGAGATGAGGCCTGATTCCCCTGCATTGCATGCAGAGCAAGTCCATGTTCCGCATCAAAAACGAAAGGAGCCTTGACTTCCTAGATGAAACTCCACATAGTCCCCAAGAACTGTGTCAGAAGTCTAGAGGGACCCTGAGGTCAGTGCAACAATAGGAAAGAGCACCGTGTAGCACAAATCAACTCGAGATGAGGCCCGATTCCCCTGCACTGGCTCCAGAGCAATCCTGCATTCCTCATCAAAGAGCACAAGTGGCTTGACTTCTTTTGGGCAACTCCAAGATTCCCCGAGAACACCATCCCAAGTCTAGAGCAACACCAAGTTCAGCACAGCAACTCGAGAAAAGCTCCGTGTAGCCTAAATCATTTCGAGATGAGAGCAGATTCCCTGGCTTTGAAACAAGAGGAATGCCAACTTTCCACAAGCAGCTCAAGTGGAGGCTTTTCTCAGCTCTTGGTATGTGAGAGGCACCCTGAGTTTGCTGCTTCAAGTGGAATGGACACCGAGATGCCCTGACTCGAAATAAGGCCGGAATTCCCTGCAGTGACTTGAATGCCGGGTCATCCTTCATCTCAAAAGATGAAGGGATATCTGAATCCCCTATGAAGACCCTAGAGAAAGCCCTAGTTCCCCGCCTCATCTCGACAGGAGGCCTCACATCCCTTTGACAACACGAGTAGAACACGGAGTTCAGTGCTTCAAAAGTAGACAATGATTGAGTCCTCTTGAAAATTGACAGAAGTCCCAGTATCCGTGTGGCAACTTGAAAGGACACTGGGTCTCCAGCCTCACCTCGAGAGGCATCCCTATTGCCCTGCCAAGACTCGAGGACAGTCCCGAGTTGTCCATCGCAACTAGACAGGAGTCCTGACGTAGCTGAAAAAACACGAGTTTTGACGGGCCATCCCCATCGTCACTTGAGAATATAACCCAGGTTCCCTCCACAACTCGAGAAAATCCATGAGACTTCCCGCTCGATGAGAGATGAGATCAGATTCCCCTGCACTGAGTGAAGAGCAATTCCGTGTTCCCCATCAAACATGAAAGGAGCCTTGACTTCCTTGATGGAACTCCAGAGAGTCCCCAAGAACACTGATAAATGTCTAGAGGAACCCTGAGGTCACCGCAGCAACATGAAATAGTTCGGTGTACCCCAAATCAACTCGAGATGAGTCCAGATTCCCCTTCATTGGCTCCAGAGCCATCCGGCGTTCCCCATCAAACATGACAAGTGACTTGACTTCCTTTAAGCAACTCCAGAGATTCCCCGAGAACAACGTCCTGAGTATAGAGGAACACCACGTTCAGCACAGCAACTAGAAAACAGCTCCGTGTACCTCAAATCATCTCGAGATGAGACTTGATTCCCTGGCTTTGACTCAAGAGGAATGCCAGCTTTAAACAACACCTAAAGAGGAGGCTTCTCTCAGCTATAGGTACGTGAGTGGGACCCTGAGTTTGCTGCCTCAAGTGGAATGGACACCGAGATGCCCTGACTTGAAATAAGGCCGGATGTCCCTGCAGTGATTTGAATGCAGGATTGTCTTTCATCTCACAGATGAAGGGATGTTTGAATCCCCTGTGGAGACCCTAGAGAATATGCTAGTTCCCAGCCTCATCTCGACAGGAGGCCTTACATCCCTTTGACAACATGAGAGGCAAGCGGAGTTCAATGCTTCAAAAGGAGACGAAGCCTGACTCCTCTTGAAAACTGACAGGAGTCACAGTATGGCTCTGGCAACTGCAAAGGGAAACCTGGTGTCCCGCCTCACTTCGAGAGGCATCCCAATTGTCCTGCCAAGCCTCGAGAAGAATCCCAAGGTGTCCCTCGGAACTAGACAGGAGTCCTGACGTCGCTGAACAAACACGAGTTTTGAAGGGCCAACTCTGCCGTAACTCGAGAATATAACCCAGGTTCCACACCACAGCTCCAGAAAAACAATGAGACTTTCCCCTCACCGTGAGATGAGGCCCGATTCCCCTGCATTGCATGCAGAGCAAGTCCGTGTTCCCCATCAAACACGAAAGGAACCTTGACTTCCTAGATGAAACTCTCCATAGTCCCCAAGAACTCTGTCAGAAGTCTAGAGGGACCCTGAGATCAATGCAGCAACACGACAGAGCCCCGTGTACCACAAATCAACTCGAGATGAAGCCTGATTTCCCTGCATTGGCTCCAGAACAATCCTGCATTCCTCATCAAAGAGCACAAGTCGCTTGACTTCTTTTAGGCAACTCCAGAGACTCTATGAGAATACCGCCACCAGTCTAGAGGAACACCAAGTTCAGCACAGCAACTCGAGAAAAGCTCCGTGTACCCCAAATCATTTCGAGATGAGAGCTGATTCCCTGGCTTCGACTCAAGAGGAATGCCAACTTTCCACAAGCAGCTCAAGCCGATGCTTTTCTCAGCACTAGGTATGTGAGAGGGACCCTGAATTTGCTGCCACAAGTGGAATGGACACCGAGATTCCCTGACTCGACATAAGGCTGGATTTCCCTGCAGTGACTTGAATGCAGGCTTGTCTTTCATCTCAAAAGATGAACTGATGTCTGAATCCCCTGTGGAGACCCTAGACAAAGCCCTATTTCCCCACCTCATCTCGACAGGTGACCTTACATCCCTTTGACAACATGAGTCGAATGCGGAATTCAATGCTTCATAAGGAGACGATGACTGAGTCCTCTTGAAAATTGACAGGAATCCCAGTATGTCTGTTGCAACTTGAAAGGACACTGGGTCTCCCCCGTCACCTCGAGAGGCGTCACTATTGTCCTGCCAAGCCTTGAGGAGAATCTCAAGGTGTCCCTCGCAACTAGACAGGAGTTCACACATCGCTGAACAAACATGAGTTTTGAAGGGCCATCCCCGCCGTAACTCTAGAACATAACCAGGTTCCCTCCACAACTCCAGAAAAACAATGAGACTTTCTCCTCACCGCGAGATGAGGCCCAGTTCCCATGCAATGTATGCAGGTTAAGTCCGTGTTCCCAATCAAAAGGAAAGGAGACTTGACTTCTTTGAAGGACCTCCAGAGAGACCCCAAGAACACTGTCAGAAGTCTACAGGGACCCTGAGGTCCCCGCAGCAACATGAAAGGGCTCCGTGTACTCCAAATCAACTCAAGATGAGGCCCGATTCCCCTGGACTGCATTCAGAGCAAGTCCGTGTTCCCCATCAAACACGAAAGGAGCCTTGACTTCCTTGATGGAACTCCAGAGAGTCCCCAGGAACACAGTCACAAGTCTAGAGAGACCCTGAGGTCCCCTGCAGCAACATGAAAGTGCACCATGTACTTCAAATCAACTCGAGATGAGACCCGATTCCCCTGCATTGTCTCCAGAGACATCACTCGTTCCCCATCAGACACACAAAGTGGCTTGATTTCCGTTAGGCTACTCCAGAGATTACCCGAGACTACCATCTCAAGACTAGAGGAACACCAAGTTCAGCACAGAAACTCGAGAAAAGCTCTGTGTACCCCAAATCATCTCGAGATGAGAGCTGATTCCCTGGCTTTGACTCAAGAGGGATGTCAACTTTACACAAGCACCTGACGAGGAGGCTTCTGTCAGGTATATGTATGTGAGAGGGACCCTGAGTTTGCTGCCTCAAGTGGAATGAACACCGAGATGCCCTGACTCATAATAAGGCCGGAATTCCCTGGAGTGACTTGAATGCAGGCTCGTCTTTCATCAAACAAGATGAAGGGATGTCTGAATCCCCTGTGGAGACCCTAGAGACAGCCCTAGTTCCCCGGCTCATCTCAACAGGAGGCCTCACATCCTTTTGAAACTCGAGAGGCACGTGGATTTAAATGCTTCAAAAGGGGAGTATCGCTCCCTCCTCTTGAAAATTGATAGGAATCCCAAAATTCCTGTGGCAACTGGAAAGGACCTTGGGTTGCCCCTCTCACATTGAGAGGCGTCCCTATTGCCCTGCCAAGCTTCGAGGAGAATCTCGATGTGTCCCTCACAACTAGACAGGAGTCCTGATATCACTGAACCAACACAAGTTTTGAAGGGCCATCCCAGCTGTAACTCGAGAATATAACCCAGTTTCCCGCCACAACTCGAGAAAACCATGAGAATTCCCCCTCGCCGTGAGACGAGGCCCGATTCCCCTGCATTGCATGCAAAGCAAGTCGGTGTTCCCCATCAAACACGAAAGGAGCCTTGACTTCCTAGATGAAACTCCACATAGTCCCCAATAACTCTGTCACATGTCTAGTGGGACCCTGAGGTCAACGCAGCAACACGAAATATCCCCGTTTACCTCAAATCAACTTGAGGTGAGGCCTGATTTCCCTGCATTGGCTCTAGAGCAATCCAGCATTCCTCATCAAGCAGGACAAGTGGCTTGACTTCTTTTAGGCAACTCCAGAGATTCCCAGAGAACACCGTCCCAAGTATAGAAGAACACCAAGTTCAGCACAGCAACTCGAGAAAAGCTCCGTGTACCCCAAATCATTTCGAGATGAGAGCTGATTTCCTGGCTTCGAATCAAGAGGAATGCCCACTTTCCACAGCAGCTCAAGTGGAGGCTTTTCTCAGCTCTAGGTATGTGAGAGGGACCCTCAGTTTGCTGCCTCAAGTGAAATGGACACCGAGATGCCCTGACTCGAAATAAGGCCGGAATTCCCTGCAGTGACTTGAGTGCAGGCTCGTCTTTCATCTCATCAGATGAAGGGATTCCTGAATCCCCTTGAAGACCCTATAGAAAGCCCTATTTCCCCACCTCATCTTGACATGTGGCCTCACATCCCTTTGACAACACGAATGGAAAGCGGAATTCAATGCTTCAAAAGTAGACAATGACTGAGTCCTCTTGAAAATTGACAGGAATCCCAGTATCCCTGTGGCAACTTGAAAGGACACTGGGTCTCCCGCCTCACCTCGAGAGGTGTCCTCCTTATTGACTTGCCAAGTCTCGAAGTGAATCTCGAGTTGTCCCTCGCAACGAGACTGGAGGCCTGATGTCGCTGAACAAACACGCGTTATGAGGGGCCATCCCCTTCGTCACTCGAGAATATAAACCAGGTTCCTTCCGCAACGCGAGAAAGTCCATGAGACTTTCCACTCGAAGAGAGATGAGATCAAATTCCCCTGCATTGCGTGCAGAGCAATTCCATGTGCACCATCAAACATGAAAGGAGCCTTGACTTCCTTGATGGAACTCCAGAGAGTCCCCAAGAACACTGATACAAGTCTAGAGTGACCCTGAGGTCACCGCGGCAACACGAAAGTGCTCAGTGTACTGCAAATCAACGTGAGATGAGGCCAGATTACACTACATTGGCTCCAGAGCCATCCGGCGTTCCCCATCAAACAAGACAAGTGGCTTGACTTCCTTTAGGCAACTCCAGAGATTCCCTGAAAACACTGTCCTAAGTATAGAGGAACACCACGTTCAGCACAGCAATTAGAAAACAGCTCCGTGTACCTCAAATCATCTCAAGATGAGAGTTGATTCCCTGGCTTCGAATCAAGAGGAATGCCAACTTTCCAGAACCCCCTCACGGGGAAGCTTCTCTCAGCTATAGGTACGTGAGAGGGACCCTGAGTTTGCTGCCTCAAGTGGAATGGACACCGAGATGCCGTGACTCGACATAAGGCCGGATTTCCCTGCAGTGACATGAATGCAGGCTTGTCTTTCATCTCAAAAGATGAAGGGATGTCTGAATCCCCTGTGGAGACCCTAGAGAAAGCCCTAGTTCCCCACCTCATTTCCACAGGAGGTCTCACATCCCTTTGACAACTCGAGAGGAACACGGAGTTCAATGCTTCAAAAGTAGACGATGACTGACTCCTCTTGAAAATTGACAGGAATCCCAGTATTCCTGTAACAACTTGAAAGTGACAGTGGGTTTCCCTACTCATCTCTAGAGGCATCCCTATTGTCCAACCAAGTTTCGAGGAGAATCCCGAGGTGACCCTCACAACTAGACAGGCGTCCTGACATCATTGAACAAACAGGAGTTTTAAGAGTCCATCCCTGTCGTCACTCGAGAATATACCCCAGGTTCCCTCCGCAACTCGAGAAAAACCATGAGACTTCCCACTCGATGAGAGATGAGATCAGATTCCCCTGCATTGAGTGCAGAGCAAGTCCGTGTTCCCCATCAAACATGAAAGGAGCCTTGACGTCCTTGATGGAACTCTAGAGAGTCCCCAAGAACACTGATACAAGTCTAGAGGGACCCTGAGGTCCCCGCAGCAACATGAAAGCACTCCGTGTACTCCAAATCAACTCAAGATGAGGCCAGACTCCCCTTCATTGGCTCCAGAGCCATCTGGCGTTCCCCATCAAACACGACATGTGGCTTGACTTCCTTTAGGCAACTCCAGAGATTCCCCGAAAACACTGTCCTAAGTATAGAGGAACACCCTGTTCAGCACAGCAACTAGAAAACAGCTCCGTGTACCTCAAATCATCTCGAGATGAGACCTGATTTCCTGGCTTTGACTCAAGAGGAATGCCAGGTTTAAACAACACCTAAAGAGGAGGCTTCTCTCAGCTATAGATATGTGAGAGGGACCCTGAGTTTGCTGCCTCACGTGGAATGGACACCAAGATGCCCTGGTTTGAAATAAGGCCGGATTTCCCTGCAGTGACTTGAATGCAGGTTCGTCTTTCATCTCATAAGAGGAAGGGACGTCTGAATCCCCTGTGGAGACCCTAGAGAATGCCCTAGTTCCCCGCCTCATTTTGACAGGAGGCCTCACATCCCTTTGACAACACGAGAGGCACGTGGAGTTCAATGCTTCAAAAGGAGATGAAACCTGTCTCCTCTTGAAAACTGACAGGAGTCACAGTATTGCTCTGGCAACTGCAAAGGCAAACTTGGTCTCCCCCCTCACCTTGAGAGGCGTCCGTATTGCATTGCAACATCTCGAGGAGAATCCTGATGTGTCTCTCCCAACAAGACAAGAGTCCTGACGTCACTGAACCTCACCCCAGACCCTGCACCTGGGGTCACTCCTCCAGTTTCCAAGGTGACTCCACCTGAAATATCCTGTGTCTGTAATCACATGTGCACATCTCCAGGATGACGCCACTTCCCAGACCCAGTACCTGTGGTCACGCTTCCACAATCTCCAGGGTGATCACAACACACTGGACCATGCACCTGGGGTCACATGTCCACAGTCTGCAGGGTGACATTCTCCCAAACCCTATATCTAGGATCACATATCTACAGTCCCCTGGGTGATCCCTCCCAGACACTGTATCTGGAGTCACACATCCACAGTCTCCACGGTGACCCCTTCCCAAGCCTTGCAACTGGGCTCACAATTCCACAGTCTCCAGGGTGAATTCCTTCTGACCATTCCCCTGGGGTCACATATCCACATTCTTCAGGGTGACCAACCCAGTCCCTGTCCATGGGGTCACATATCAACAGTCTCCAGGGTGACACTCCTCCCCTGAATGCACATTTCAAGGGGAGCACAAAAAGCACACCCAAAATATGCACATTTGACAAAAGGGTTATTTTGGACTGATTAATTAAAAAAAACAAAACAAAACAAAAGAAAAAAACAAACAGCCGCCCCAGGAGGATCTTTGAAAACCAAGACGAAATTCCATTTTATGAAGTAGATTTACATTTGTTAAGGATATCTCCATCTTTAAGGACGTGTCCCTGTCTGGACCAGGAAATAGAGGATGGCTAAATATCAAGAATGGACTAAGTATCAAGACTGACTTGATATCACTAAATGACTTGACTAAATATCAAGAAGGTCTATGGAATGGACCTGGAAGTTAATCTGCATACCACCATGTCTTTGTTTACTGTGCTTCACCTAATAATCTCCCTTAAATAGCTTCTTCCATTCCTTAACCTCCTTCTTTCATTCTCAGCTGATGATAGCATTTAAGGTAAAGTCTTGGACCATTTCAGAAAGTGACAGTTTTCCCAGGTATCTTTCAACTATATAGGAGGTATGCATGTCATATATTAAACTTCTGATTGTTTTTCTCCAATCCATCTTCCTTTCATTATGAACATCTCAGTGAAGAACATTGAGGCTAGGGGGAAAATTATCTTTCCTCTCATCTAATGCAATAAAATAGCATTCAGAGATATAGAGGAATGAACCACAGACCAATTTAAAATAAAAATAAAGGAAAGCATGAATCTAACACTTACATTACTGAGTGAGGGAATCCAGCCTCAAGTGCTACACACTGTATGATCGTATAAGACATTCTAGCAAACGTAAAACAGACATGATAAAGAGTTTATGGAATATATGGTTGAAATATTTCACATGGTACTTTAGTGAGGAATACCTGCCACTATGCATTTGTCTAAGCACATAGATTTCTGTTTTCAGAACACAAGAAATTTATTACCTATTCACATTTATTTATTTATGGTATGGAGTGCTAAAGACTGGAATGCAGAATTTAACAAAGAATATAACAGATTGAGAAATAAATGAAAAGCTTCAGACTTCCCTAGGGGCCCAGTGGTTAAGACTCCACGTTGCCAGTGCAGGAAATATGGGTTCAATTCCTGGTCAGGGACCTAAAACCCCACATGACGCGGCACAGCCAAAAGATTTAAAAGGAAGAAGAAAAATTTTAAAAGGCCACTCTCACTCTTAGGACAAAATTATCTGACCTAAGTTCACTGTGTAAATGAATGGAATCTGCAGGCCAAAGGCAAATGTACCATACATAAACAATGGGCTCTGTAAGTTCTTTCCACGGGGGTTTGTAGCTAACAGGACTGAAACTACCATATCAGTTATTGAAGGAGCAAGCCCTGAATTTGATAAGTGATGAGCAGTGGAAGCCAGGTTTCTTACCATTGGAGTGGGAAGTTACAGGCAGACAAAAGGAGAAGGGTATAATACCTGTGTCATAAGAGATCAGGTTGGAGACATCATTATAAACTATCTTTAGCCTAATGCAGAAACATATAACTCCATGTGAAAATCTTCATAACCGTCTGTATGCATAGTCTGGATACATGCATGTGTATTTCCATGCATTGTCTGCTGAGATTATTAAGTTCCCACATACAAGTTTTTATTAATATGCTCTAACAAAAAGGGACAAGGACTCTTTAAATATGTGTCTGATACTAGGACTGAGACAATAAATATGTAAAGCAGCATAATCTTAAAATGTGAGAAAGAAGGACCAAAAAGCCCCATAAAAGCTGAATTATGTAAAATAAAAGCAGGAGAGTATGGAAAAAGCTCTCAATAGCCAAAGCTAGAATGAACTAAGCAGTCTAATTGGCTGGATTATAGCCAAAAGAAAGTGAAAGTGAAGTTGCTCAGTCGTGTCTGACTCTTTGCAACCCCATGGACTGTAAGCTATGAGGCGCCTCCATTCATGAAATTTTCCAGGCAAGAGTACTGGAGTGGGTTGCCATTTCCTTCTCCAGGGGATCTTCCCCACCCAGGGATTGAACCCAGGTATCCTGCATTGCAAGCATATGCTTTTACAGGCTGAGCCACCAGGGAAGCTCCCAAAAGTTTAAAATAATTTTCAGGTGTCCAAACTGGTAAAAAGTAAAAATTAGGTTTTATGAGTAATGTTGAATAAAAATCTCACACAGAAAGATTCTAAATAATTGATACAGACTCAGCTGTCCATCAAGTATATGAAGCTAACTCTCCTCTCCTCAAATGTGGGTCCTGCATTATGACTTCCTCCTTAATAAGGCACTCAGGATGGACGTGAGGAAAATCAACAATAAAGACAAATAACAAATGTTGGCGAAAATGTACGAAATTGAAACTCAAAACTTTACTTGTGGAGAGGTAAAATGGTGCAATCAATGTGTCCAAAACAAGCATTTTCTCGAAAACATAAAAATGTAATTATATCACTCAGTAGTGGCCACAGGACTGGAAAAGGTCAGTTTTCATTCCAATCCCAAAGAAAGGCAAAGCCAAAGAATGTTCCAACTGCCACACAGTTGCACTCATCTCACATGTTAACAAAGTAATGATCAAATTTCTCCAAGCCAGGCTTCAACAGTAAGTGAACCATGAATTTCTAGATGTTCAAGCTGGATTTAGAAAAGACAGAGGGACCAGAGATCAAATTGCCAACACCCGTTGCATCACTGAAAGAGCAAGAGAGAAAAACATCCAGAAAAATATTTACTTCTGCTTTGTTAACAATGCCAAAGCCTTTGACTCTGCAGATCACCACAAACTGTGGAAAATTCTGAAAGGTATGGGAATACCAGACTGCCTTACCTGCCTCCTGAGAAATCTGTATGCAGGTGAAGAAGCAACAATTAGAACTAGACATGGAACAATGGACTGGTTCCAAATCAGGAAAGGAGTACAGCACCCTGCTTATTTAACTTATATGCAGAGTATATCATGTGAAATCCCGGGTCTGGATGAGGCACAAGCTGGAATCAAAATTGCCAGGAGAAATATCAATAATTTCAGATACACAGAGGACACCACTCTTATGGCAGAAAGCAAAGAAGAACTAAAGAGTCTCTTGATGAAAGTGAAAGAGGGGAGTGAAAAAGTTGGCTTAAAAATCAGTATTCAGAAAACTAAGATCATGGCATCTGGCCCCATCACTTCATGGCAAATAGATAGGAAAACAATGGAAATGGTGACAGAATTTATTGTGGGGGGTGGGGGGGCTCAAAAATCACTGAAGATGGTGACTGCAGCCATGAAATTAAAAGACACCTGCTCCTTGGAATAAAAGTTATGACCAACCTAGACAGCATATTAAAAAGCAGAGACATTACCAACAAAGGTCCATGTACTCAAAGCTATGGTTGTTCCAATAGTCATGTATAGACGTTACAGCTGGACTACAAAGAAAAATGAGCACCGAAGAAGTGATGCTTTGGAACTGTGGTGTTGGAGAAGACTCTTGAGCATCACTTGGACTGCAAGGAGATCCAACAAGTCAATCCTAAGGGAAATCAACCCTGACTATTCATTGGAAGGACTGATGCTGAAGCTGAAACTGCAATACTTTGGCCACCTAATGTGAAGAACTGACTCATTGGAAAAGACCCTGATGCTGGGAAAGATTGAAGGCAGGAGCAGAAGGGGACAACAGAGGATGAGATGGTTGATGGCATCACCAACTCGATAGACATGAGTTTGAGCAAGCTCTGGGAGTTGGTGATGGATAGGGGAGCCTGGTGGGCTGCAGTCCACGGGGTCACAAAGAGCCGGACATGAGTGAGTGACTGAACTGAAATATCATATGTTTTGGTAACTCCACTCCTAGATATACATCCAAAGAATTTAAAAGAGGTGCTCAAATATATACTTGTACACCAATATTTACAGCAGCAGTGTTCTTGATAATCCAAGTTAAAAACAATGAAAATGTCCACCAACAAGTGAATGGAAGAGCAAATAGGGCAGTTCCATCCATGAGATGCATTACTCTGCCATATAAAGGAATATAGTAAAATAATGCCACAGCTTCAGAAAATAGTAGGGGGCTTTACAAAAACTTAAACACAGAGTTAACATAGAATCCATCAATTCCGGTCCAGGTTATACACTCAAGATATTTAAAACCAAATACTGAAACAGATATTCAAACCCCATATTCATAGCAGCATTATTCATAGTAACCAAAAGGTGGCAGCAGCACAAGTGTTCAACAGATGACTGGATAAGCACGATGTAGTATATACACAGTGGGATCTGATTCAACCTTTAAAAAC